>NW_003852419.1:9163300-9201126 GCF_000181295.1 Otolemur garnettii
CGTGGCTGGCGCCTTAGCCGGTTGAGCTATAGGCGCCGAGCCCCTACACTTAATCTTATAACACTTGGTTTTGACTAGAAATGTGTTGAAAATAGAAAAATATAAAACAGGAGGAAATGTATCAATATTTTTTCAATCTACTCGATTATTTTAATGCGTTTGTCTATCTTATGTTAAGCCTTACACTAATTAAAATGATCCAAACTTAAAGTGTTCTTCTTACCTTTTCATTACAGCTAATAAATTTGCTTTTTTATGGTTTGCAAACATTTAATGTATAATTTCCTGAGCTGTTTGAGTCATGAAGCACTTGTGTCTTTTCCCAATTTATTCATTTATTTATTCATTCATTCTACTTTAAAAAAGTGTTTGAGAAGTTTTATTTATATAGCTCTGTTAATTCACCAAATTACTAAAGCCATCTTTGCTAATCAAAATTCATTTTAAATTCACCTTTCCAAATCACAGTACATTTACTGACTATTAGTCTTGATAGGGTATAGATATCTTTGCTGCTTCTTTTTGCCAGTAATTAAGTATAATTAAATGCTCTTAAATATATATCTCTAAGTTTCAGAGAGAAACTCACAAGCAGAGAAGATGGATCCCACTCTTTGCTTCCAGGGGCATGAGGAAATCTCACCCCTTTCTCTTGATAGAAAAAGCAATTTATTGTATTTTTCTAGGCCACTAACCAGATGCATATCCAGGAAAATGTTTCTTGTTTGTTTCAAGGGATAGTGAAAACATTTTCTCTAGGAGTTTGATAAAAACATAAAGTTAAATCCCCACCTGGTAGTACTTGTCTTAGTTTTTCCTTATAGTAAAGAAAAAAAATATATATTCCTCCTCCCATTCTTTCACTTATTTCTTTCTTTTTTAAAAAATTCAGGAACTTGGGACCTCAGAGGGATTATCTTTTCCTCTTTTCTTTTTTCACTGTTTTCAGATAATATAAAATCATGCTAATTTATCCCAACTAGAGGGAAGACCAGTAAGAAAAAAATAACAGTAGCAAAATATTTTGACTTTTATAAAATTTCTGTTTCAATGTCTCTGGGTATTTACTGCTGATAGAAGAATAAGAAGATTTTATTCCTAGATAAGATGCATATCTCCATTTACCTTATTATAATAAGTACATTCAATATTTGAGGAGGAATGCTACAGCTAAAGTTATTTTTAAGGCATAATTTACATATAGCAAAAATTACTCTTTTAAAGTCGCCGTTACGTGAACCTGACAGATGCTCACAACGCTGCTGCCCTGAACATGTAGGTAACGTCCATCCCAGGTCCCCCAACCCAGGCACCTGGCAGCCCGCGGTTGTTTTCTGTCCCTACAGTTTTGTCCTTTCCAGACTATCACAGAAATGGAATGATATGGTACGTGGGGTATTGAGGTGGCGTCTTTCCCTTAGCATAAAGCACGTGAGATCCATCCATCTTGTTGCATGTATTAGTTTTTCTTTTGCTGTTGAAT
This sequence comes from Otolemur garnettii, assembly GCF_000181295.1. Lineage (NCBI taxonomy): Eukaryota > Metazoa > Chordata > Mammalia > Primates > Galagidae > Otolemur > Otolemur garnettii. The sequence continues at coordinate 9,164,784 of NW_003852419.1, forward strand.
ATATAAATTATATGGATGTACCCCAGCCTCTTTATCCATTACGGAATTAATGGGAATGTGGGTTGTTCTCAGATTTGAGCAATTTTAAATGAACCACTCTACACGTCAGGCATAGGTTTGATTTTAGGTGATAGATGCAGGAAAGGGTCGTATGTTTCCACTTGTCTTTGCTCAATAGTAGGAGTAGGAATAGTTGGTGGTATAGTTAACTTGGTTAGAAACCACCAACCTGTTCCAAAGCAACTTTATCATTTCTCATTCTCACCATCAGTGCATGAGAGTTTCAGCGGCTCCACATCCCTAACGGTATCTGATACTGCCATTTTATTTCTTTAGTTTTAGCTAAAAACAATGGTTTTAAGCTTATGCTTATTAGTGACTAATGATGTTGAGCAACTTTTCATGCATGTATTTATCATATACTTTTAGAGAACTGTCTTCTTGAATATTTTGATCATTTTTGTATTGTGTTCTTTGAGTTTTTAGTGAGTCATATGAGTTCTTTATTTATTCAGGAAACAAGTCTATTATAAGATATTTATAATTTTTTTTCTACTTCTTTCCATTTTATTTCTTTTCTTTCTTTCTTTCTTTTTTTTTTTTTTTTTGAGACAGTCTCAAGCTGTCACCCTCAGTAGAGTGCTGTGGTGTCGCAGCTCACAGCAACCTCAAATCTTGGGCTTAAGCAATTTCTCTTGCCTCAGCCTCTCAAGTAGCTGGGAATACAGGTGCCCGTCACAACGCCAGGCTATTTTTTCGTTATAGTTGTCATTGTTGTTGTTTGGCAGGCCTGGGCTGGATTTGAACCCACCAGCTCCAGTGTATGTGGCTGGTGCCTTAGCCACTGAGCTACAGGTGCCACGCCTCCATTTTATTTCTTAACTGTGTACCTGAAGTTTATTGCTAAAACTAAATTTTTAAGAAAAAACATATTTAAATTATTCCTTCACAATTATTTTCCTCACATAAATGCCAATGAAAATTTATAGCTGTGGTTTACAAAGCTTTTAGTTATTCTTACCAACATTTTTTTTGATCTACTTTCCAAAAAAAAACGCCAAGTGCACAATTCAAATGCTCTTTTAAATTCCTTGCCACATAGCTTATTCTCTAGGGAAAAATACATAAATGTTTTGCTCTGCAGAGTGCAGAGGTGAATCCTAGTGACTTACAATTGTTGTTTCTATCATCAAGTAAAGACACGGACTTCAACTCCTCTTGTCTCTCTTCTCCATTCTTAATACCTTTCTGATTTGAATTTGGACCTACATTCATTTGGATTTGGTTCCTATTAAACAGGAATGGGCTTTCTATTCTCTAACTCAAAAAGACAATGACTTGCTGAGTTCCTCTTTTTCCCACCTACTCTTCTAGATCCACGGCTCACATGCTGGCCCCGGTGCTAAGGGTGCCATAAAGAACAAGCTTTCCCAGGCTAAGACCTCAACCATTTCTCAAATCGTTCACTTTCTCTCAGGGAGAAACATCAGTGGAGAGACCAGAGGACAGTAGGAAAAACACGTGGTTCGGGGTGTCCACTCGACCTGGATGTTTGCTATTGACTCTTTCCTTCCTGCACTCATTCATTAACTTAGCAAACAGCGTCTCGAGCATCTGCTGTGTGCACCATGCTAGGAACTGGGAACACAGTAGTGAATGAGACACTCTGAGCTTTTTCTCTCAAAGAAATGGCAGGTTGTTTTTGGTCTTGAGAAAGCTTTTAAGCTAGTCTGTGTTTCTTATTTCCACTTAAAATAGAGAAAGAAATTACCAGCTTACACTCTTACAGAATGTGAGAATTAAGTAAGATGCACCAAGGATAGCTAGATTTTTAAACAATGAAGTGAACAGAATTTTTTCCATGACCTTCCCTCTTTCATTTCCTGCAAAGGTGATCTCCTAAATAACTTATAACTAAAGGCGGGGAAGAAAAAGGTCCAGCTGCATCGATTCATTGAGATGAATGCTTGTTGAGAATGGAGAACTAATGAGAACAAGAAGCCCAGGCAAACCAGGTCTCTGGTGATAACTCTGGTATCTATCCAATGCTACGGTATTACTGCAATAGCTTCTGAATGAGCGCTCTGTATCAAAGGTTGCCTTTCGAGATATATTCACTCTTACAGGATTGCTCTGACTGTTCTGTACCATTCTTTTCACCAATGTGTCTTCTGTGTAAAGAGACTTCACACCTACCTGTGAGGCTTTGGCACTTGAAGGAGAAAAACTCAGAAAACAGGGCTAGAAAACAGTATGACATTAGCTATGTACTCAATTTTCAGAAAACAGATTATCTAATGTCTTGGGAATCAGATTCAAGAAGGACATTTCTCAGAGATAAAAAACAGCTTTGACAATACAAGCTATTAAAAGGCAATGATGCAATACAAGCTTTTTATTGTTAACTCCATTCTCATAACTTCAGTTTCAATAAAAGATCCTATTAGAAATGCTTCCCCATGTGGTAACTGCCCTGGAATTTGTGCCATTATTTTCGAGGCATTGTGTTTATTTTTTATCATAAAGCTAAAAAGGAAAAGTCTGGATCAAGAATAAGAATATATGGATCTTTTACTTTAAAAGCCTAAGATTCCATCCAAGAACAGATAGCAGGCATGAGGCTGAAACTTCAGGGGCCACACAATTTTCTCCATGAGGATCTGCCACTAAATCAGAGAGAGAGAGAGAGAGAGAAAGAGGGGAGACAAATAATCCTGGCTGCTATTTTTATTCACCAAGGTCTCCCCCGCCCCAATACAGTCATTTCTTGTTCTATACACTTACAGTCACAAATTGCCCAACATCTGAATCTAGTCCTTTAACCAAATAATGATTGAGTACCCCTGTGAGAAGGACCCACAGGCAGACACCCATCACACCCATGTGTGATCATTCTGTATCATGCACACACGCACTGAAATATTCACCAAAAAGTAGCTAACATAACTGGCATCAATATGAGTTTACTGAATGAAACTGTGGTACATAATGGTCTGTTTTATTTCATAAGCCAACTAGTAAAGTAGATACGAGCTTTCTCTATATTTGATAGAACACAAACTGAGTCTTAAGGAAATGAAATACCCTTGTACAAGGTCACACAGATAACAAGCAGTAGAAGAGAGTAAACGTAAAGATTCTGCTTCACAGCTTTTCTTGGGCTATGCAAGACGGGGCTTAAAGGCTATCCCTCATCACCTCAGCACACAGTAGGCAGAATATAGAAAATGCCGACTGGTACATCCATGAATTTGAGGGCTTCAAAATAGGCTTAGCTCTTATACAAAGCACAGCTCTTTGTAGCCAGAACACTACCTATTATGAAAATGAGCTGTTGGCAGGACCTGAAAGAAATCCGGGAGGGCCTCTTGAGGATTAAGAAGGTATAATGAAAATCAGGAGCGGGTTTAATGAGAAAGAAATTCAATACGCTTCGTCTCTTCTCCTATTCCTTTTGTATGGGGTACTCATCCAGGAACAAACAACTCAGTTTGTTGTTGTTGTTGTTTGTTTTTCAACTGTAGCTTTTTTTCCCCACATGGCCTAGAAACTATTCCTGTTTCTTTATCGACACATGGAACCACAACAGTTTCTGCAGACGATTATAAAGAGGATGAGGGTGGATTATTGGTAAAGGCATATAGGCCAATAGAACACATGGTATTAAATACTACTAAATATCGCTGGGAATTACTGAGAATCTTACAGGTGTACCAGTGTGAAAGAGAACTTACTAAGTATATGAATTTGCAGAATGATTGAATTCTTTATCACCAAAGCTACTTGGAATAATCTTTTTCTAGTAACTTCTGAAATAACACGTACAAGAAACCTAAATACAGACATGCAGAAAGTAGAACAATTAAAGAGATATCAAAAGGAAAGTATTTGAGACAGATACATATTAGGAATGAGTGCCTTCCTGTGAGAGAAAGGTGAATGATAGTTATAAGAAAAAATGTTAAATATTGTTTTATAGAGAAAGAAATGACTGAATTTTTAGAATGAAAGATAACAGTACAAAAGGATAGTCTAAATCCCTCATTTTACTGGATGTAAATGGAAGCCCAAATAATTTATGCTATCCGCACATGTATATAGGCTAGGACTTACCTGAACACGCCCTCAAAATTTTTCATGAACTAAAACAGAGTACTGACTTCCTTCTTTACCTTCTGTTTGAGATTTCCTTTCACCCTTAGATGTTTTTCCTTTTATATTTCTATTAACTCCGTCATTCAGACCTCCCCTTCACTAGGTACTGGATGAAACTTCCTTTCAATCTAACTTTATTTTATGAATCAGGGCTTAATTCTCCAACTTGCCATGATTCCTTTAAATTCCCAGTCTATCATCTATAATATTTGTCAGCCCCATTTTGGAAGCAGCCAGCAAACCAAATGCTCTTGCTAAAATATGTTTCACTCCCCTTAAAATGTCATGTCAGTGAAATTCTAGTACAATGATAGATTCTAGGTAACAAAATTTGCTCCAGAGACCATTTACCACCCACAGTAAGCTCCTTCTCACACTACTGACAAAGGATTGCTCATGATAATAATTACAGTAAAACAACCTTTCTCTTTTCTTTATCCAGTTTATTCATTCATTGGCAAGAGAAAAGTTTTATGATTATGCTGAAAAGGAGGGCCCCAAGCACCTTGCACAATTTTGTTCTTTCATTAGAATATACTGTATACAGTTAACCTTCAACCCTTTTCTAATTTCCTACGCTAACTATTCCATTTATCTTTTCATAACACTCACTTTTTTACAAAAACATGTACCAACAAAATCTAAGTTTTTAGGTTTTGTTTACCACGTTATTAGTCTACGCCAGAAACGGTTCTGAGCCTTCTGCATTTATGGTTACCACAACCTTTCACTATAGGGATTGCCACCGTGTCTATTCACAAACCAGAAGAATGAGACTGAGAGATGCTCACTCTACAGAGTTAAATCCCGGCAGTCTGACTTTAGAGTCTGCACTATTAAATACTATGTTCCACTAATAAACACTCACACACACACAAATAACGATAAACTACATTTCTGCTAAATTTCAGACATATGTCACCTTCTATTTTTCAAGGAATATGGTCATTGTAAGAAAAATATAGACTAAAATATGGAGATAAATGATAGTCAAATTTCCCAGCACTACTTAATCACCCAGTCAGATGCTTTCAGGTTCATACAGGTTCATATCATCAAGATTTTTCTCCCTAGGAAAGAAGATATCCAAAGAGGCCCAGCAGAATGTGTAAACCAAGGATCTAAGCTTATATCTATTCCATAACAAACCTCATAACATTAAGAAAAATGACTTTTAAATTGTCTCTTCCATAAGGAGAATTTCTAATTTAAATGCAGCTCACTACTGGAGAATGCATTAGTTCTGTGCCATGCACCCAGGAAATGCTCAATAAATATTAACAGATAATTACCGAAGTTATAGACGATATAAATTACACATGTAGTACACAAATCTGTGATTTTCAAAAGCATAAATTCAAAATAGTTTTCAATTATATACAAGAACAACAACTGCTAAATTAACCCTGTGAAAGGTACAGCAAGCACAAGATACGCATAACCTGAAACTTACTTGGTAATCAAATAGGAACAGTGATGCAGTTATACCGGGCTTTTTATTCTTCTCTTCAAAATTCATTCTCAACGTTATTTTCAGTTTTAAGTATTACAGGCATTCAAGCTTAAAGAAAAGTGTTTGTTCTCAGTTCAATAGAAAGATAGGGCAATAATCTTGACTATAAAAGATCGTTTAGGAAAGAGATACATTGATGGAAGGATTTGCACTGCGGCCTTAATGATCAATCAATATGTCACTTACTATTAATTTGGGGGAAAGGTGCATTGCTTCAGGGGCTGACAAAGGTCCTAAACTGAGAAATAACGAACTGTCAAGTTGAAAAGTATCTTAGAAGTCATTTAATACCACTTCTAGTTTTCCAGATGAGGACCCTGATACACAGAGAGTAACAATGACCACGCCAAGGTCAAATCATGAATTAGTGGCAGAGAAAAGATAAGAGCTCAGAGGGGTCTACACCTCAGGGAATTGTATTGGATATTGGAAGAATCTTGGAAGGTCTCCGTGGATTTTTAAATAAATGCTGCATCCCGTCTGGTTTATCTTTCAATCAACAATAAACGCAATTGCAGGCAAGTCCTGGCTTTCTACAGAGCAGGCCAGCTCAGAGATTCACAGCCATAAATCTTGTGTGACTAAGCAAAGGCCACTGCTGCTTGAAAGTCCTGCATGCTTTAATCTCCCACTGTCACTCTGGTGGAAGGGATCTGAAAGGAAAGAACTTTTAGCTCTGTAAAAAATTCAGATGATCTTAGTAGGTAAGTATTTAAACAGGTTATGATCTTCAAAGCCCATTATACAGGGGGAAAGCTTGGCTATGTGGAATATGTATGACTTTGATAATGAATAGTGAGCAGGTTCTCCAAGGAGATATCTTAGAATTATTGTGTTCTCTTGACTAAGAGGAAAACAAACCCTTCTCTGGGAAGACGTTAAGTGGGTAGATTGCCTTGCCAGCGTAAAGGGGCAATGTGAAGGGACCTGGTATTTTTGCGGCAAAGTGTTCAAATGCTTATGTACTCTGCTTAAAAGAATATTCACTTATCAATTATCATTTCACATCTTATTCCAGGAAAAGCCTACACATAAATTGGTGCTGGGAAGAGGAGAGAGGAGAGGCTTACCCTCCCTTGCAAAACAAGCTGAATCATTTTCAGTAAGCACGGGCCAGACTGAACCACCTTAAATTTTGCAAGCATGTACATGTTTATGTTTGCATATTATAACTATGTCTTTATCACATATTTAATTAATGCCAAAGACAGCAGCAATAACAGAAATAAATTCTGGACTAAAATGCAGAAAACTTGACTTGACATTCCAGATCTGTATTTACCTGACTTCTGGCCTTCACCAAATCAACAGCTTCGGGATCCTAGATCTAGGAAATGAAAACCTTAGAAATGATAAAAGGTAAACCTTAGAAATTATCCAGGGCAACCTCCTCATTTCTTTGACAGGGAAACTCAAAGCTGGATGAATAGCTGGCTAAGCTAGGACTGCCAGCAGCCACGCTAACCTTCTAGATCATCTTCGTATCCTACTATGGAGGCTGGAAAGTTAAAAACCACATTGCACGATTTCCTTGATATTAGCATTCTGCACATGGACTAGGTTTTATTAAAGTCCCACAAGAAGGAAGTAAGCCCCACGAGGGCACTTGTACAGTGGCGGACTCACTCTCTCTGTTATAATTCCACTCTGTAGGGTTCATTTAGGAAGGAATGAGTCGATAGGTTTTTTTTTTTAATTTATCTTATTTTTTTTCTTAATGACTTCTGGAGTTTAAAAATTTGCAATAAGACATTGAAGTTTATATGATTAAATTTGGATACTATACATAGATATTCATCACAATTTCATTAACTACTCAAGTTTTGAAAAATTCTCTTCATTCAATTTTGTGACCAAGTTTTTTCCTCAGGAAACATTTCTGAGTTTTAAGGATTTAAAGGGTAAAACATTTTCATTTAGACAATTTAGCTTAGAACAATGTGAGCAAGATTTCTGAAGGCCAACATGTAATTAACACACTTTCTGAAATAAAACGTGGGTTTCTTAGGCAATTATACGTGTTTATATTTTCAAGTGCCATGATGATTTCTGAATTTTTAGATGAGAAGAAATAAAAAGGAGGAGGCCAGTGGAAATGGACTTTTTCAGAAAAGCCAAATTCAATCTGGAAAAGGAAACAATGTCAAGAGTAGCCAGAAGAGGAAGGAACACAGGTTGTTTACACCAAAGATTATTTCCAAATTTTCTGGAATTTTATGTGTTACTTCATCTCCTCTTTATTTAATCCTACCCACTAACTACAATCCAATACAAACATCCTAAATCAGCTAGACAGTCCAAAAATATTAGTTAAGTTTAAAAGAAACCATGACTGATACGTAAAAATTGTTATTCCAAAAACATATACCAAAACACACACACACAAAGAAAATAATAATATCGAATGTTTTTTAGCTGTGTCCAAAATTAAGATCTCCTGGGCTAAATAGAATGTTGCAACTAATACTGTATAATGTTGAAATACAGAGGCATTGTTTATGTGGGAACCAGAGAAAATCTTTCACTTTCAAACTGCCTTTTATATATTAATGGAAGTGCCAAAATGATTTGCATTTGTTTACCCACAAATCATATTAGTTTAATATTTCAGAGATAATGGATCATACTCACCCCTTCTAATATTTGATTCTAATAGGCTTTCAAGAAGGACTTTTGGCTGGACATGACAGAGAGAAATGGTATTAGGACATGACTGCATGAAGATGTGAGTGTGGTCTTCAGAATATGTTTGACACATATTTAAATGCTCCATAAAAAAACTATTAATGGTTTGATTAGAAAATAAATCTACGGTAGAGTGGTTTTGGTAACAGAAAAATTTTAATATCTTGTAAGTTAATGATATTTCAAAGAATTTTACAAGCTATTGTATAAGATGTACACTCACCACAGTGATATGAACCCCTTCAAAACAAGGATCTTATTTTGAACCTGGAATGCAATATCAACTTGATATTTTGTAAAATTAATACAGAAATGAATTAGTAAAATTCAGTTAGCCCAATGTTAGTTCTCGAAATATATTAAGTACCTAGTCAATAGGTACAAAAATATGTTTGGACTAACAATGATAGCAAGACTGCCCCAGAAAATCAGAGCTAAAATTAACTAAGACTCTCAATACCTTGTGGAAGAAAGGGCTTATAGTCATACTTTAATTGTACAGCAGAGCATGCTTCTAAATGCTTTAACCTTTAGAGGACTAAAACATTTCTCCAGCATATTTGCACCCTTGTATAGATCCCCATCACTGGTCTTAATCCTTTGTGCAATTTGCTCACATGGTACCCAAGAGTTGAAGAAGAAAGGCAGACACTGCATTAGCTAGATAATTCATTAGTCCACGTTATTTTATTTTTTCTTTTTAGTCCACTATAATCACTGTCATTTATTTACTTATTCAATAAATATTTACTAAGTTCTTATAATGTACCACACAAGGTAGATATTCCACAGGAAGGGTGACAGATAGGGCCCTTACCTCCTCCAAGATTAGTTAGGAAAGAAGGTCTTCAGGGATGAAGGTGCTTAAATGAGGCTGCGAGATTAGGGTGGACTAGACGGGAAAAGAAGCAAACCTTCCTACTCATCTCCTCAGTGATGAGTGCAGACAGACCTGGCATTCCATTTCCAGAGCTCCTCCTCTCAGGGAAGGACCTCTGCTGCCACGTGTGTGCTAAGGTCAAACACGGAGTCGTCCCGCACCCTTCTCCCTCATTTCCATACTTCTGTAAAACCCATCAGTAAGTCCTTTCAGCTCTGCCTTCAAAATGTGCACTAACATTAACCAGTTTTCTCGCCTCCTCCACTCTCTCCCTCATCCATCATCACAGCTGGCTGATATAATTATTCCTCTGCTCCGTCTCTTGTGACCTGGTAATCCATTCTCTTATGGCAGTCAAAACAGAAATAACATCACTCTTGTATTCAAATATTTCACTGGCTTTCTGCTTAACTGAGGATAAAACTTGAAGTTCATGTGGAGGCCTATCAAGTTCTACCCTAGTTACCAGCATTATCTCTCAGGCTCTGCACTTTTTTTTCTTTTTTTCTTTTTTTTTGAGACAGCAGACAAAATCTCACTTTGTCACCCTCCATAGAGTACTGTGAATTCCTAGCTCACAGCATCACAACTTCCAACACTTGGGCTCAAGGGATCCTCTTGCCTCAGTCTCCCAAGTAGCTCAGGCTATAGATGCCGCCACAATGCCAGGCTGATTTTTAGAGACAGGGTTTCGCCCTTGCTCAGGCTAGTCGAACCTGTGAGTTCAGGGCAATCCACCCCCCTCACCTCGGCCTTCGGAGTGCTAGGATTACAGGCATGAGCCCCTCAGTCTCTGCTTTACTCATTAGGTTCAACCTCTCTGGCCTTCAGGCTCCTTCTGGAGCATTGAAGCTACCGCCACCCCAGGCCCATTGCCCTGACACCGTGTTTTGTCTTAGAACTGCCTGTTTCTTCCCTGTGTTTGCTCATGGCATCGCCCTATCTTGTAGTAGAGCTCCTCCATTTACAGATGCCTTCACCCAGCTTAAATTTTTGGAACATCAATTACATTATATGATATCACTAATGATTTCTTTATCCACCTTCCCACGTGAACATAACCATAAAAGCAGGGCTTTGTGTTTACAAGGTTTTATCCTTACTACCTGCAATTGTATTCAGCTTATAGCAAGAGACAAGAGAAACACTTTTGAAAGAATGAGTTATTTTATTGAATTCTTACCTTTTCTACTTACATCTGGCAAATATACCAGACACAACAAATAAAAAAATAATGCGACCATTTTGGGCATGGGACGTAGAAAATAAAGAAGAAAGTAGAAATAAAAAAGACAAAGTGTTTTGGTTTGTTAGTTTTCCAATTTCTCAATCTCTCTAATGCCAATACTACAAATAATATACTTTCAGTAAAAAAAAAAAAGTACCTTAATTCTGTAAGTTGAGATTTTACAATTAACAACTTAACAATTTGCTTTCTTAATTTCTTTTTTTTTTTTTGAGACAGAGCCTCAAGCTGTCCCCCTGGGCAGAGTGCCATGGCATTACAGCTCACAGCAACCTCCAACTCCTGGGCTCAAGCGAGTCTCCTGCCTCCGCCTCCCAAGTAGCTGGGACCACAGGCGCCCGCCACAACACCCGGCTATTTTTTGGTTGCAGCCATCATTGTTGTTTGGCGGGTCCGGGCTGGGGATTCGAACCCGCCACCTTAGGTGTACGTGGCTGGCGCCTTAGCCGGTTGAGCTATAGGCGCCGAGCCACTTTCTTAATTTCTAGTAAAAATTAAAGACTACATACAATGGGCATTATTGACAAAGGCCTTGAAACAACCCAAAACATACAATGGCCACTATGTAATTACGCCTTAATTTTTTTTTCTATACCAGACACAGACTTCGTTACCAATCCTTCTTAGATCAGGAACAAATACCAACTTGCAAGTAGAGTGTAATGCACTGGAGTTGACACTTGCAGGGATGCGAGAGCTCACAACAAAAGAACACTGGAAAGTGGGGTGAGGGCTGATGAGGCTTCTAATGCCTTCCTGGGTTTGGTGGGTGATGAGTTTTGTATCTTCAGGGCGGAAGGAATGCTTTGTGTCGTAAACGGAGTAAACCACAAATGAAGTTTATAGCCTCCATATGGTTCCAACCACATATGTATAATGCTAGATTCATTGAAAAGATTTTTTTAAAAAGGCTGAGTTGTTTTCCTAGAAAAGGCAATTGTACTCCTAGAACTCCAATGAGCAAGAGTTCAAAAGCAAGCCAGAGCAAAAAAAAAAAAAAATCAAACTTAGAATATCGTTTCGTTGGTGCCTCTCCAACACAGCAATTTGATAGAAGCGCATCTGCGAGTCTTTTATCTGCAACTTAATTTTATTATTGTACTACACTGTACTTAAAATAAAAAACAGATCCACACATTTATGAACATTGTAATGAGTGAATCACTCTGGCTTTGATCTGCTACACCAGTTTCAGTGAACTCCCTCCCCTAAAGGGAGATCAATTAAGCATACTTTTTTTTCCCCTTTTTTAAAATAACACTTTCAAACAGTGCATTTGAATTCCGTTTCATTAAAATTTAGGCACAGCAAAAATAAAAAAACAAAAACTCTCTGCCAGTCATGTTATTTTAAAAATATGGACATCATATCATAACAATTTTTGTTCTTGATGTAAAAAAATAAAATTTTAGACTTGGCGATTGAGGTTCAAGACATACTCTCCCAGTATGTGCCCCTCTGGCACACGGAAAACTGCAGAATCAGGGAGGCCACTCTCCCCTTCCCCTGCCTTTGTCTCCTGACACAGGCCATGAAACCTACCAAGGATTTTCTGAACTTCTCCTGAAGCAGGTCTCTCTATCCCAAAGGGAAGGAATATCCTAATCCCTGAAGACAAAAGGTCACAGAGAATAATCCAAAAAAACAGGCTGAAGTCTCCTTCCCTCCCCAGTTCATTACCATGAGCTCATACCCTGTACATTGTCCTATTATATACAGTATTTCTCCAAGACTGTCCTCTCTTCATCAAATCTAGCATAAAAAATACACAGGTTTAACCATTGTGAGGGTTCTTTATTTCTTTATCAAGCCTCCTGTGTCATGTAAATCTTAAACAAATTTGTATGCTTTTATCTTGTTTATCTGTCTTTTGTTATAGAGGCTTCAGCCAGGAATTCATCCAGGGAAAGATATTTTTTTCTCCCCTACAAAACATTTCCCTAAATGTGGTCGACACAATACAGGAAGAACTCTTTTAGGACACAATCAGAAGCACTATTAAAATGTTGTGTTTCTAGGAAAGCACTCTCTTCATCAAAGGCCATGCTTTCTTAGGAAATGGAATCTCACTCCCTGTTGTGATGGTTTTGATTTATTTGCTGTAGTACACCATTGCTTTTGTGCTCCAAAACACAGGGTAAGAGACTCATATAATGATGAATTTGTTAAAATGACTTTCCATGAGAATAACACATTTATTTTCTAGGGCATTTAAAGAGCTTCTTTATGAGTCTGAAAGTCTCATCTGTGTACCTAGGAAGGAAGTTGCCCAATCAAGCCAGAGAGGGGAAAGATTCTCTATAAATGGAACTGAAAGAAAACAGAAGGAGGCACATCATCAGAAATATTGCATCACATGCCCAGGATGACGGAATACAATTTTTTGAAGTGTTCTTTTCTTTGCTACTTGAAAGTAGAATGGAAATTATACTGGGGCTATGTTCTTGTTCCGGCTGTGAAACTAGCTGGGTGACTTAAAATTCTCTAATTTTTTTTTTCTGTTTGTTCATCTCCAAAAATAAGAATGACTATAGAAGATATTCTTTGTAATTTCTTCTAACTTCAAAATTCTTTGGCCTATATAATTTGGATGTTTTTGAAGATCTTTTCCCTTCTTAATAAATTATTTTTGATTTTGTGACAAATTAATACTGTTTTCAAGCACTTACATACAGACTCTTACAAATGAAAGAACAGGTCAATTCACTGATCTTAAAAAGGAGTAGGAGAAAAAAGGAGAAAGAATTTTACTTATTACTCATAGGAATATCTTGAAGTCCTACTTACTTGAGCATCAGCTGTTTTATGCAACTCTCATAAAGTAAGCAGATATACAGGGTCTTGATGGAACATGAATTCCTGAGTAACTGTGATTCATCAGAGTATTGTCATCAGTAATGAGGCAGTTAGGAGCACCACTAAGGTATGGGGAAGCCTATGTTTAACAGAACTACATTCATTATTTAACCTGTACCAAATTAAAAACTAAAACAAAGCATATGCAACATTGAGAGCATTGTTTTAGGTCATTTTCACATTGCTTCCAACTACTAAATATTCTGGAATGAGAAGAAAAATGATTAGAGAATAATTACGGTGGCTAGTAAAGCTTTCCTTGAAACGTCCTTTCTAAAAATTAACATCACATTTAACCATTATGATATCCCTATCTTAAAAATTGATTTATTTAGTTATAGTCTGTCTCCACATAAGATTTGGAGTGACTCTATAAGACAGGGAAAAATTTGCTTGGATGACTGGGAAAATTATCTGGCAGGGGATACAAAGTTATATGGGTAGATACTAATTTCGTAACTTTTTAAATAAAACAGGCAACATCTAAAAAAAAAAAAAAAAAGGCAGGGAAAAATTCTAATTGAAAAACAAAAAAGACTGTGCAAAGATAAATTAGATGTATTACATAGCTTATTTGTGAGATAGCATTCTGATATATATGTCCATGCATATCTATCCAGAAAATTGGCCCTTTTATCATAAACAACAAAAAAAGTACCTTATTTGTCTCTGAGCTTCCTGGTAAATGACAACATGACCAATGTGTATGTACAACTGTCTCACGTCTCCCTCTATCAGAGGGAGGGATGAAGAATAGAGTATGGAGGGAGGAAGATAAGCAAGGTCAAGTAATTATATTTTAAGCTCATTAAATAAGAAGTGAGTTACAGAAATGAATCATCACTTCTCTGAAGTTTCAGCTTCTGAAATAAAGATGCAGTGGCTGTTGTTTATTCTTTTCTGCTTATCATTTCAGCTGTCATCTTTTTAGTACATTAAAGCTCTTTTTTCACAGACCTGCTGAAAGCCAATTTTAGTAATCCCCTTCCTCCCAGAATGCCTTCGCCCTTTATCCTGCATGGACTCTCACTTCTTGGCTTTTATAAAACTTTAAAGAAACTCAGCCGTTCATCCGTGTTTCTGGAGTAGGGGCAAGGAGGCCCGAGCTCGGGGCCTGGCCAACCTTCCCATGTTGGGCAGACATCAAGCAAACTGCTGCCCACACACCTGTCATGAACAACGCTTTAGTGAGGTGACAAAGGGCAACGTGAATAAACAGATTCTGACTGAGAAAACAAAATATGCACAGTCTGCAGGAGACCTAGCAGCTACTAAATAAATACTTGGCACTTCCAGCACAGGTCACTTCTGTCTCTGGTTACTCTTCACTTTGTTTGAACAAGTCATCAACCTAGTTGATGTCTCATTAGCAAAATATGCATAATTTCACACTTATGAACATTCCAGAAAATTAAGTAACTTCAAAGTACATGCTTTTATAAATAAATATTTACCTAATGGTAAATGGGATCTGAGAATATAACACTTTGATGTTATTTTCTTCTGATGCAAATATATTATTTGCAGACAAAGGGCATGCCAATGATTGGGAGAATCTCTTCTCCGCTCATCTAGAGATCTTGTGGTGCCATGACCACTAGAAGCTTGGATTAGAAAGAAATGTTTGGTAAGTACAGAAACAGATGATAGGAGAAAGAAAAGTCTGACAAATACTAATTTCAAACAACGTGAAACTTAATAAATCTTGCATCACAACACAGAACATATTAGTCACTAGATTATGCATGTCTCCCTATATCCAGCTGTGTGCCAAATTTAGCCAAACATTTATTGAGTTATTGTCATTTCTGTCACCCTTAGTTTCCTTTCACTAATTATCTGTTAACTAAATCTATAACCTGCATCTTCCTCCAGGTTCTCCTGATAATCCTCCTTGGTTTACTCCTCCTCATCTCTGTTCCAACTTGACCAGTATTCCACTCTTACCGTAATTACCCAGTTCTATGCCTACCCTTACTTCCAAAAACCCAATCCACACTTTTTGTCCGGTTTTTAGGTACGTGGAAAGCATACAATCTCCAAAACCTGAATGAATCTATTGCCACTCATTGACCTGTCTCACAAGGACCTCCGTTGTTTGTCTCATGTGGGGGTACAGCTTTAACTTTCCATCCAAAGATGTACCCCTATAGCCACTGTAGTCTTATAATCTTATATTACTTTCTATTCTCCTAATTCTACCTGGCACTCAGAAAAATAAACTCCATGTCCCTTTAATATAGCTTACAAGGCTCACAAAGCTCCGTTTCCAGCCTGTATTTAACACCCATCATCATCTTTCTTCTGTGTATTAGAAACTCTGAAGTACGTTTCAGCTCCTTGAATGAGACAGTCTCTTTTGGCAGCAGCCTCTTCCTTGTTCTCCCTCCATTGGCTTAGCCAGCTCCTGTTCACAGGAAGTCTCACCTTAGCTGTCTATCCTGTGGGGAGCCTCCTTTACCTTCTAAATCAGAGTTCTGTGTACCCCCATGATACGTGTTCATCACTCTGTATTGTCCCTGACATTCTAAATACCTATTATTCACCTGAAAATTATTAAGTCTGGTATATCCACAAACATAGCTCCAGTGCCACAGCTTCATGTTTTTAAATATTTCTTAAAATAATCATGCTTTTAGCATTTTCTATGGAAATCCAGTTGTGCAACCACCTGGATTTTACATGCTGTTGGCTCATGCCAGCTAAATGTTTGAGGAAGAGGTAAAAGAACCACTTTGGACTAGCTATGAAAAAAACGTATGCAATAAATGCATATTTAGCTACTGCAAAATGAGCATGCAAATCAATTTATACGCATCGATGAATGAATATAGATGAGGTATTTTCAAAGAGTAGGCATCCTGGTATAGCAGAAGATATCAGTACAAAAGAAATGGGAAGGAGGCGGATTGCTCCGCTTAGTCATCCATTTGCAATTTTCAATAGAAAATTGCATTGTCAGGTTCCATTATGCTTACACAAATATAGACAAATTAAAGAGTCAACTACGCAATTATTGATAACATACATGTGCATGAAGTAAAGCCGTCAAGTTGTCAGTCAATTGGAACTTCTTAGATGTTTCTGGGAGTTTCATCAAGGAAAGGAGGTGTGAGGGAAATGATAATAGATCCTACATGAAACCAATTTTAGACACAGCGCTGGCCTATTCTGCAATCGCTCTGATTTGGGAACAGAGATGGGGACACCAGAGAGATTGTAAACGGAACATTAACACAAATCACTCAGACTCCACATCTTGCCAGGATCCTTTCATTAGGCACCAGGAGGATTATCCTTCAATCTGGTAAAGGTGCCCATGTTAAAAAAATAACCCTTAAAATTATATAGAATTTAAATTCTACACTTCTCTCTTTTATAATATTCTTTCAGAATGTATCTAGCCTGGTTATCACCATATTCTGTTCAGACAAAATGAACATTTTGTTATTTCCAAACTAGAGTGTACTATCTAGGACTATACTATAAATCCCTGGAAAGTCATATAATTGGTCTCATCTTCTAAAATTGACTATTGGCTCCAAACTTCAAATATCTGAGAGAAAAATCTCTTAAGATGGAGCATCATCAACTTCCTTTGTTAATTCACACTTGCACTAATCAATACTTTCCTCTCTCAAGAATCTGAGTAGATTTTTTTCTTTACCTCCTCCATCAAAAATAGCAAAACACCTGGTATTTTCATTTTGTTTATCTTTTTTACATAAGTTTATACATAATCCTATTTTTGAATTTATGTCTATTTGAAATTTTATATTCACTAGATGTTTTTAACATATTTTCAAGCCAGTTTACATAGTTCTACCTAATTGGTGTCATGTTGTGAGGCCCGGGATAGGGGTTTACCATGATTTATTTACCCAGTTATTTGGACTGAGTCCATTTACTTGTTTTCACTATAACAAACAATACATCAGAACTAATATATTTGTGGAACTTATTCCGATGTTTCTGTTAAAAAAAAAAAATAGTTCCTAGAAGTGTAATTGTTGTGTTAAATGATTTGCCTACTTAGACTTTTCATGGTTACTGTTAAATTGCCCTCAGAAACACTGTACTAATTTTCTCCAACTAAAGATGGGTAAGAGCAGAAGGATGCCTGTGTAACCACATCTCAGTCAACACTGGATATGATGGCACTTTTTAATGTTTACAACCAACTAGGTGAGAAATAATATGCATATACCTTGTTTTAGTTTATTACTTATTGAAATCAAGCTTCTTTTTACACATTTATTGGCTGTTTGTATTTCTTTTTTAGAGACTGCTTATTTGTTTTGTTTCCCCATTACTATTAATATTCTCTTTTTCATATTTGAAGTTAATTAGATTAACTGACATTTGTTGAGCTACTATGGACCAGACTCTATTAGCTCTTACATAGATAACAGGTGCAGGTGGTCCCCTGGGGACTTAGAATCAAGTGAAGAAATAAGGTGGGATCATAAATAATAATAAAATGTGGTGAGGGTAAGACCAACAAAGGTCTACATGCAGCCAGCACTGGCTCTGCGGAGAGCCAGCGTTAAGCAAGAAGAGTGTATCAGAGAGAATCTCACCGAGAAGATCTGATTGGTAGACAGCTCATCAGTGAAGAGTGAGAGTTCACTCAGTAGAGACTGGACAAAAGGCATTAAACCCAGAGAGAACAGCACCAAGAAGGGCTCCAAGATGAGTAAATGCAATAATCATCCATATTATACACAATAATTAGCTTAGATCAAAAAGTTTCTGCTGGGAGAAAAAAGTAAGAAGTGAGACTGTAGACTGTGTAGATAAGGAAGTGCATCTATACAAGTACTTGCCTGCCACTCTCAAGAATGTGACTTTATCTTTTAGCCAAACAAGATGCTAGCAAATGAGAGAAATGACTTTTCACTCTAGTGATAGAGAGAAATGGTTCTGGGTGGGGGGCAGGGATGAAGAGTAATGCCAGAGATTCAGAAAATATTCAAAGACACTACAGCGACTGGTGACTAACACAATCTATTAAAAAGGGTCTGTATGTTTCTCACTCTCTGTGGTTATACCACTGTACCTGCATTTTTCAAAAAGTAAACCTGCCCATTTTTGCTATGACTGAGGATACCCTTAATGACATCACTAACAGCACACATATCCTCCCTAATGTAGACCTTCACAAACTGTGATCAACAGTGAGTTTCACTCATTCTGGGATGCTTGACTCCTTTTAGACCTGTATTCATGCTTCAAGCCCTTTATTTAAGCTGCTAAACATTTAGTCTTCAAGTGCTGGGACCACAGAGGTGAGTCCTGACTCAGAGCTAACATCTCTTCTCCTCCTTTGTGACAGCTTTTTAATAAGCGCTTTAGAAATTACAAATGAAGGAAAATAACCCAGAAGGGTCAAAGGTGAGACTCAATTTCCAGCTGATGTACCTGGTTTTGCTGGGAAACCAAGAACATGGCTGAGCACCCAGAAATAATTTTTTCTGGTTCTATGAGGACTTTGTTAGTTTTTGTTTTCTTTGTCTTGTTTTTAGCTCAAAACTATTTTTTGGCCATGTCATCTCATTCTTTTCCAGGAACTATACCTAACAGTGCCAAACTCTTTCTCACCCAAAGCTACACTTCACAGAGAAGTAATGGCACGAGATGGGAAGGGTTGAGAGTGACAGACACTACTTGAATGTAATCAAGTTAATCAGCAAGGTAGGAAGGGCACACCTGGTGGAGGGGGATTCAGTCTTGGGAGGACACACTGGAGATAACAAGGTGAAGAAGAGGGAGGCAGTGCACGGTGAGTCTGAGACACAGGTGAGTCTGAGACACAGGCAGCAGCTGTAACTCTAGCTCAACTGTGTTCAAGGAAACATGAAACTGGGACAATCCACTCTTTAAAGAGGACAAGGGCAGCTGGCTCAGGGCAAACACAAGCACGTGGGTGTTGTTCCTGCCCAGAGTGTATTCCAGGGACGCCAATGTGCAGCTACAGCAAGTTATGGCAGTTGGGGAAGTAATTCATGGACTGAGCACTCTGTAACAGTTGGTGCCATATTTCATGCAAATGAACCTCTGAATTATAATTTCAGACATTCTAGAAATAGTTTATCCCGCCCCTTCCTTTTTTGGCAGAGGGTAGGTTTTGGGGAGGAAGAGAGGATGTTTGTTTTGGGCCACTTCCAACTCAGGACTTAGAAGATCTGCATGGTAAAGGTTTAAGAAAAAGTACAATTATTTATATTTTTATCAAACTGAAAATATATATTTAGGTTATCATTTAAACCATCACCTGACCAGAAAAAGTGAAACCCTGACCAATTTAAAACTGGCAGTTGTCTATCCAAGTTATTGTTAAGGATATCTGGGAACAGAGATTCACCCACCACTTTTGCTGGGCTGTTCTCACATTTATCCTAGAATACAAGCAAAAGCTGTTTTCTCTTTCCTTAGAACTAAACCAACGCACTTGTGTTCAAATCCATTTCCACCATATAGCCCTCTGTGGCCCACACTGCCACTGCCAGAT
Organism: Otolemur garnettii; assembly: GCF_000181295.1. NCBI lineage: Eukaryota > Metazoa > Chordata > Mammalia > Primates > Galagidae > Otolemur > Otolemur garnettii. The sequence goes on from NW_003852419.1 coordinate 9,184,630, forward strand.
TTCCTTAGTCCAGGTTCTTTTTCCCGTTTGTCAGCTCATATTTTTCTGGCCTACTTTTCCTGCTTACCAAGGCAGTGCTATCAAGACTTTTCCCTTTACTCAAGCTTGGACTGCTGATCTACAGACACTAGTGAGAGACATTTCTTAGGCCACCAGATAACAATAACAACCGACCAAGAATTTTATGAAGCCCCTGTACGTGGTATTTCCAGAGTATAATGAGAAATGAACAAGTTAGACAAAAGCAAGAAAGAAAGCAAGGGAATCTGTGAAAGCGCAGCCATGCTGGGGCTGGGGCTGGGGCACACAGGCCAGGGCCACGGTGCATTCTGGGAAGGAGCCTCTGGGAGGGCATCAGCCAGGCCAAGGGCGAGTAGGTCAGAGCAATGGAGCAGCGGCTACTAAAGGAAGGAGGCTGAATGTCAGACCAGTCTCAAAGATGGGGGATCTGGAACATTTTTGCCTCAGTGAAGACAGCACACTTTCTCTTTGGCAGTTAAAGATAACGTAAAGGGATACTAACTACATGGATTTTGTGTCCACTGAGGACATAAGATGAAATTAATTTATGCCCTCAGGGAAAGGATTTTCATTAAATTTAAGAAAGAAATTCTTCCCCAGGAAAAGTTATTGAACAGTTAAATGGAATTCTGAAAAGAAGAACAATATGAAATTGCAACAGCTTGCACATACACCATGGAAACACAGGAGACAGTCTTCTATGTGAACACATGTGGAGGTTATACAGTCATTTATTGCTTTATTAATAAAAAGAAGAAATTACAAGTTAAGGATATGGCCTTAGGGGTTAGGAGCCTTGGTGCAAATGCCAGCTCTGCAAATTCCTATGTAAAAACTTGAGAAATTATAAAATTATCTCTAGTCCTCAATTATCTCACCTATAAAATGGGAAAAACGCCCTTACTTTATAGGGTTGTGGGGTGGATCAGATGAATTAATATGAGTGAAGAGCTTAAAATGATGCCTGATAAACTGTGAGAACTATTTAAGATTTTTGCTATTATTGTTGATTTTGTTAGTCAACATGAAAAATTCTCATGATATACTGCCAGAAACTAGACTTAGAGATAAAGGATAATTATACTTTGTGGCTTAACTGTGTTTATTTTTGTCATTTTCTTCCTGTTCTCCTCTTCAAGCCTAGGGCTAAATGTCTAGAAATGTTTGTTCTAGTCCTATCTTCCACTAACCAGATGTGTGCACTTTTAACATTTTACTTTAACTTACCCGTCCTCTATGTCTTAGATGTTTCAAGTTCTATTAGCTCTTCATTCTCTCAATCTCTCTCTGTCCCTCTGTCTTTCAATTTACCTTTTTCTCTAATACTCTCACCATCCTCTTGCTTTCCCCTTCTCTTGTCTTCTATCTCATTTGCTACGTTATCACACATCTCAAGCGTATCAGCTTCCCTGAGCCCTAAGCACCTTTCCATCCTCTACCTTGAAAGGCAGAAGACACTCCATGATTGAGTATTTGTCCCCAGTCCAAATCTTTATCCCCTCTGTTTAGGATGAAATGCAACAGTTCCTGTGTTAAACAAATAAGGATTATGTTTAGGATGAATAATATCACGGGTGTGATGGAAGGGAAATGCCCGGCCTTCCTCTTTACTGCCAACAACCTCGGGGAAAGTGTACAGGTCTCGGCAACAGTCATGGAGGATCGCCACTTCCTGAAGAAGAATTTTTCTAATTCCTGAAGATCTACTTCTACTTGTACTTTTTGTGAAGGAAATCAATACAGAGAGTAGTCGAATAAACACTAGATAAACTTCAAGTGAAACAAAGTCTTCAAATGCTATCTGAAGTCAAAAATATAAAATGTGATAGAAGAAAAACATTTTAACTCTACCATTCTGACTTAGATAAGGATTGAAAAGAACAGAAAGGGGAAAAAATCAATGGTCTATACATTTAAAGAAACCACATAATGATAGCAATTGAGCGATGGAATGTGTTTTAAAACTTAGATATTAAAAGCAAAAGCGTTTCTATAGATTCCTTAACTATTCTTGTAGAAGAGGTTTCTGAGATTATTTTTAAAGCTGTTTAAAAACATTCTTGTGGTGATTGTTGCTTATTTTGAAGTCCTTGGGAACTTAGTAAATAAGTTTAACCCTCTAGTATTTTTATGTATTAACATCTTTAAGATGTTAATAATACCAATATTAGTTCAACACTTTTCATCTATTTATGTGGCTCATGGCAATACAATGCTATAGAATCTCTATAGTTGACTGCCTCCCTTCACTAATCATCTCCTTAAGTTGGTCCAATTTTTATAACTGAACATGCACCACATGTACCTATCAGTACAGTAGGCCTAGTTCTTTATGTTGACAAGTTTGTGACACTCCACCCCTTGAATAGCCAACTTATGCGAGTTCCATTGTAATGAAGTTCTATCAGAGTGAATTACTCTTGGTAACTATCAGTAACTATCAACATAATCTTAGAGAAAGACAGAATGTAGATGGTATTTTATGCACGTTGGGATGACATTAATCAATAATATGAAAACCCTAAATCTCCAATACCATGCATGCTCACAAAACATTATTCACTTATAAAGATAGACTTTTATTTACTTACAAAGATAGACTTAGAAAGAGAGAATTTTCAGTTTTCTAGGGCCTTGTGTAGGAAAAAATATGCATTTTATGTATGCTATTTTAAATCATAAATACATGACATTTTCATGGCATTTTTAATCTATGTATATTTATGAAGATTTTAAGATTATTTTCAAGGTTTTTAAAAATTTGTCTTTGCTTTGATTATATCATTTGCTTGATACATGTTTTTATGTATATTAGTGTGTGTATACAGATACATATATATTCATATAGCAAAAGTAAATAGCTTATCGTTTTAAAATACCTCATTACTTTACTTCATAGAAAGTTGGCTCAAATTTAAACAAAGATTACACACTTAACTGTTCATTTGCGCAGCGAAACACAGTATATAACTTCCTATTTTTATAATGTTTTCATTTCAATAAATTAAACATTTAATACTTTGAGCCTCACAATTTTAAATAAATAATTACATTGTTTGGGGGGGGGGATCAATTTTGCACTGAAGATAAAGAACTTAAGCTATCAAGTAGTATCTTCCATACAGCAACTATTGTTATATGCTGCCATGCCAGCTATTTCCCTAAGGAGAGTCCAGGCACGCTTAATTATAGAGGGACATCATTACTTAGAAGAAAAACATGAGTCTTTAATTTCCTTGCCTCTGCTGGACTGGGGTTGTTTATTCTGCTGAGTCTAGCAATGTCTGAATGAGATAACACTTAAGCTTGGTTATTTCCACATACAGGGCCAGGTACCGTCAGGTCACTAACAGCAGTACCTCCTAAACTCTCTGATCAGTGCCACATTCATCATGGATTAGCATCCACACAGAATTCATTATGTCTATAATTAAACTCAGAAAAGCCCCTTCTGAAGTTAGAATGCTAGTGAAGCACCTGTTCATCTTGGCAGCCCTTCTTCTAACTTCTGGACCACCAGATCTCTCCTGGGAACCAACCTAGGAAAGTGCCATTTGAAGTAGCACTTGTTCTGGCAATGTGGTGACTGTGTATTTCTAATTACAGTCCAGATAGATTTGAGCACAAGTAACTGCACAAGAGTCCAGGTCAGCACTTTGGCTTGCCAGGTCAGACTTATTTTCCTCCCACTTCTTTCCAATAATAGTTTCTCATATATACCAGAAATAGCATAGAGAATATATCTAACTCTAAGAACCACTCCTAACCTCAACTTTAGGCAATGCGTTGGGAAGCCAAACTCACTTGTCCTAAAAGAGGCACTATCTTCTCATTATGAAATTTCAGTTAAGTGCCCACTGTACCATCATCTTTATCTTTAGCAGAAACAAGTTCTAACTCAGCAACTCTCACTAAATAAGTGTCTATTTATGTGACTGGGCTAGGTATTTCTATTTGTGCTGAATCACTATGGACTTCAATAATTTCAGTAATTTTATCTTTCAAGCTCTAAAATGGATAGAAATTTTGTGTTGCTTGTTTTATAAAAAATTAAGTTCTTTTAGAGAAAAGCCCCAAATCTTGTGATGGTCTTTAGATGCAATCTATTGGGGCTTTACAATAGAATAGAATCAATACATTAAAGTATGAAAAAAGGTCAACAAAGGAAATAAGTGTTATGGAAACAAAGAGAGATGAATTCTGACAACCTGTTTCATTTTCCTCATTATCATGACATTAAGAAGTGGAACTCAAGGGTCTGTCACAACCCTCAAATGTGAAGGCTTTATTGAAGTCAGCCATTTAAATTAGCACCAAGTTGACAACAAGTGAACAAATTCCCAGCATCCATTTGGTAGGTGAAATGTCACTTATATCATAAGTTATGTCATATAATGCAAACAGCTGCTTGCTGAGGTATTGTAAATACCTGAGCTCAAATTCCAGCATGGCCACTTACAGATACTGGACTTTCAGTAAGTGCTTTTCTAACCCACAATTTTATCATCAGTAAAATGGGAATTGTATAAAACATATCAAGTAGGACTGTTGTGGAAATAAAGTAATGTGGACAAAGCACACTGCACAATGCCTTTCACTCAATGAACACTAAAGAGTAATTAAAATAATCACTGTGATTCTAAGCAGAATGACTTCAAATTGTACTCAAATTCCAGAGGCACCATGGTATCATTAAAGGATACCATAATGCATTTTTTGAAATAATTTGATGGAATAATATTTGGGGGAATAATATACACATACATACTCACACATAGGTAGATTTAGAGAGCACTGTGATAAGTTATGTTTAAACTAATAATGCTTTTCCTAATATTCAATTGCTTATTAAGTATTTACTGAGCTTTAACCAAATATCCATCATTCAATTACTTAACAATTACAGAAGTTTAAGTATCCTAATTGGAACACTTCCCTTGCCTGATGGCATTAGTAGGATTTTTGCTGAATTGGTACAAATATAAAGAAGAACCTATGGATTTTTTCCCTAAACATTATAAGGAACAAGAGAGTGGGAAATGATTCAAGTTCGAATGTTGTATAAGATATTGAAAACAAAGTACTTCCTCCACTTACTCTTAATTGTTTTTATATGTAAATGCACTTGTTCTCCTGAATGGCCTTTGGATCTATATTATAAATACGTGATGCTTTTGCTCCATTTCTTCCACATAGATTTCCCTTATGAATTATTTTATAAGAAAATAACATATATATATATATATATATATATAATACTGTGCATTGGTATTCATTAAGGGGATGTTTTTAAAAGCTGAGGTCGCGCTTACATACAGTAAAGTACAAAAATCTTAAGAGTATAGTTCCATGAATCTTTACAAATATATATACTCAAATAAGCACCATTCAGATCATGCCCACAGACACTGTTTTGTACTCTTCTAGTCAGCACCCCTGAAAGGTAATCTCTATTCTGGTCTCCATCAACATAGACTTGTATCTATTTTGAACTTACATACTCACAAGAACTCTGTAAGGGAGGCTGACGGGAGTTCACTAAACACATACATTATTGATAGCAGTCTGATTAGGTGGTTTCCCAATTCGTGATTTTGGAAATTTAAACATAGAACATAAATGGCTTCACTGTACTTTCAATATTTATTTAGAAGCCAAGCCATATCTGGAATTTAGTTCTTCAGATCCCAACCCATGCTCGGTTTACACAAAAGATGTAAATAACCTCATGACAGGAAAGGAATCTGAGGGTACCTGGACACACCCCATATTTAGGTAGAACTACATGGAATCCAGGCTCAAGAAAGAAAGACAAAACCATGGGATTTTTGAAAAGTTATAAAGCAAATGACCAAAAAAAATTTTTTTTTAAACCTTGTTGGAACATTTAAGACCATTATGCAAAGATCATGTAAATTTACCTATTCTTGCACTTAACAAGTAACAGAAAAGAAAGGCATAAAATTACAGAGAAGTACACAAGAAAAAAACGTATGAGTTTTGCATACTATTTCTTGTAAGGTAGAAACTATTAAAATGTTAAAAATGATTTATCCTGCATTAAATCAAATATGTTTGCACACTTTTTGAAAACACAATTTGCATAGCAACTTCTCAGAGTAGGTTTATTAATTCCATAATACAGTGAAACCTGGTCTCTATAGTAAGACCTGACTTTTAATAGGAGTTAACTCTGTTATCAGTGTAGTTAACAAATACTCAAGGAGAAATGGGTATACAACCCATTTTCGGGAACTACTGTGACTCAGAGTCCTAATTCTCACACTCCAGCTAAGAATAACAAAGAAATATTTCATAGTTCCAGTCTTATAATCAACCAGGATAATTTTATTTTTAATAATTAGTTTAATTATCACATTTCATTTAATGATATCCAAAATTAGAATGTGATTTCACTGAAACATAGGCAACTTTATGCTGCAAAAATATTATCTACTTATGATAACTATAAAAATAGCTTGCTTGAGCTTTTTAAAGTTTAAATATATTACCAAGCTTGTTTGCAGCATACATGCAAATAACTTTAACTGATAGATGAGTCTCAGAGACAAATTATAAATCAGACAGACCCACTTTTATACTAAAACTATTAAAAACATTCCCATTTGATACATAAATAACAGTATGAACTTTAAAGATAAATAGTATTTTAGGTAAATTATTAATACATATAGTAAAACATCACTGCTTAAGTACAGAATTAGAATGAAATATAGGTATTAGGAGAGTGAAAGACAATTTCTACAAATGCCTGTGTGTTAAATGCGGCTAAATCATAAAATTCTCATTTTTAAATATCTTAAATTACCATTAGACATGGGTGACATTAGAACAAGAAATAAAAATAGAATAAAATAGAAAAAGAGGTTCATTGTCTTTATAAATTGAAACTTTGGGGCAATTAAAGAATCACTATTACTTTGTTTTTCTTTTTTGCTTAATTACTACTGATGAGCAAGGATCATATTACATAAAATTTCTTTTAGATAAGAAAGAAAGAAAAGTTCCATATTTGAATTTGCTTGAAAGTACCCCTAAGAAAATGGTACCAGTGATAATAGTGGTATCCACTTATAGTGCAGTTTTAAGAACTTTACCTAAAGTTACCTGCTTAATTTTCTTAAGAGTCCTAGGTATTAAGTACTATTCTCATTTTGATTTAACAGATAATAAAATTGAGGAATAGAAAGTTTGAGTGTACTACTTGAATCCAGGAAGTCTGGCTCAAGAGTCTGTAAAATTTAACCTTTACTGTACAAATGCATTTCAGTATAGGAAAACAAATTTTAAATAACACATTCTACCCAATCCGTGGCATTCTAGAATGGGAACTCAGCTTTTATTATTAATTTACAGGTAAGCCAGGATTTTCAATAAACAGATAACTTTAACTGTCTTACTTTAGGGACTTCCCAGACATGTCATCTAGATCAAAACCACTGACAAATTTCCGTGTTGTAAACAATGTTTTTTTAACACTGGTTAAAATCTTTTCCTACTATAGCAGATTTCAAACAAAACTCTGAATCATTTTTGTGCAGTAGCTAATTATACAATAACTACTTAAATTTAAAAATGTGAAAAGATTTTAAGTCCCTACATAATAGTTTCCTTTACTGTAGGGGTTAAAATGTTGAATAAAAAACCAATATGACATATATTGTCACAATGCCACTAGGTTCTAGAAGCCCATAGATTCAACAGTATACCTGAGGGAAACCAAATGACAATCCGTATAAAGGGCTCCAATAATGCCTTTTACTTTTTTAATGTGTTGTAAACAATAAATGGCCTTAGATTTCTATATGTGACCAAACCCATGAAGATTCTAACTGTGAGAAAGAATACTGGTTTTCCCCTAGTTCAGTCTACAGCTTACAGAGGGAGCTTAACAAATGTTGTTGACTGACAAACAGAAAATAATGTTTTCCCTTTTGCTCTGGCTCCCTTTCAATTTGTTCTCACATTGTAGACAGAGTGACTTTTGAAATACAAATTTGATAATGCCATCTTCCTCCCCACCATCCACACTGTATTTTCTCCATTGATCTTCTCTCGCTTTTACAATATAGAGTAAAATCCTTGACTTGATGCAGAAGGCCCAACATGGCCAAGCCCCAGTCCTGTCTTGACTATGGAGTGAGCCCTCCCATAGCATGAAGACACTCAATGCTCAGCCATCTCCTGCCCCTGACTGCTGTTCTGCTGCCTTTCCCGACCTAATACTCCTCTGTTTACTACCTCATTCTGGTCTTCCAGATTTTAATTATCACTCTTCAGGAAAACCTTCTATTAGGTCAGCTCACAATATTTTAAGTTTTCATGGGACCCTGTACCCATCCTTCAAAATATATACTGCCATTTCAAATTTCCATTTTTTAAAGTTAATATGTCTCCTCACTAGACTATGAAGTCGATGAAGGTAGAAACTATTTCTGAGTATACTAACCATTTTCCTGCATAGGTCTAGTATGCTAACATACACTAAGACTTAATATTTGTTGAGTAAAGAAATTAATAACTGAATGAATGAGTAAACAGGATTGTCTATCTGGTCACATGAGTAAAGTCACAGACAGCAGGGGCTTTATTAAGTAATATCTATCACTTTGTGATTTCAGAAATATAAAACAATCAGTCAGCATAAGTCATGTGCTTATGGCCATTTAAACAGAGAAAGTGCAAAAAAGTGACACAGTCTAATGTGAAATTTTAGCATAGATGACCTTAAAATGCATGAGACTAGATCTGGAAATCATAAGAAGTATAACTTAATTTCTCACTGATCATCCTTTTTATTCTTGTTTTTAAGCTAGTAGCTATGGAATTCAGTGATTCTTTCATCTTGTTGGGAAACTCTTAGTACCCTTGAGCAGAAGCATATTAAATAATAATGTTCCAGAAGCACTTAGATGAGATAAATATGAAAAAGCTATGCACCTAGTAAGCAGCCATCATTCAGGAAATATGACATGTTTGGTAAGTTGGGTTCTAAAGCTGATTCTCAGGGTCAAAGATGAACAAATTATTTCTGGTCCATTAGTCACTTATAAATCTATCTATCTATCTATATATTTCTCTTGAATAACACCTAAACCTAAAAAAAAAAAAAAAAAAATCTCAACCCTAATGAACTAAATCCTATACAGAAATCCTATCCAGCAGACATGATGACATAGGCTTGGGAGTAACAGTGTTTATGCTCTTCTTCCGGCTCACCACAAACCTGATCATGACACACAAGCTTTCCTGGGCATGCTCTCCTCAATACAGGAACAAACAAACAAATAAATGTATCAATCAATAAATAAAACTGGCTAGGCCTGAATAAACATAAATCCAAAATGAAACTGGCTTCATTCAATTCAAATAGTCTAGAAATTCACAGGTGCATAAGTTGTTTCAAGGCACTCTCGTCCAAGGGCAGAGGGGGGTAGAAGATAAAGAATATTCCTGTCTTCTTATGGAAGTCTTATTTTCTTTTCAATAATTCTTGTTGTATTTTAAATATGAAAGCAACTAAAATAATATTAAAATTTTAAAAGGAATGGCAGGTGAAGCCAGGGATAATCTGAATGTGTGTTTAATATTTGCTTGTTTTCTTTTCCCCTAAATTTTCTCCAAGGCATAAGAATTCATTTGTTTAAAATTAATTTTTGTAAAGAATGTAGCAATCAGTGTAAATACTGGCTCTATAAGAGCAAGGCTTTGTTTATACTTCATGTGAACAGAAATCATCTATCCTTAGCCATCAATACATGATCAGTGTTGGGAGAGGCATCCAGTCTCAATTAATTATTCAATAGTCATTTGACACACATGAAACAGAGGAAATAAGCAAAATGGAGCCAATCTTTATAGGAAGCCCAACTCTGCCTTATAACTCCATCTCCCATTTATGTGATACTCTAAAGAATCCAGCCTTTTGTTTTCCTTCCACGACTAGTGGTGATCTTTACACTCCATTTTCAGCTCAATTTTTTAAAATAAATCAATGCTCCAGTACTATCCTGATGAATTTGCTTTTCTGAGTTGAATTATCTTATGCATCAAGCACCACACTATTCAATTATGTACCTTGGTAATTCCAAATTCTTTATCTTAAAGAAAGATCTATCCATTTGCCAAAATAAAATGCATTTCAGAGACATCTAATACTGTTTCCCTTTAACGTATTACTTTTTTCATTCTTTCTCCACCTTAATTGGTCCTGCTTATTCATGATCTCTGGATCCCTACATTAAAAATGCATAGAAAAATAAAAATTTTCATTTTAAACACCTTCCCACGCAGTACAAGCTGTCATTGTGTCATATTTGTTTCCTAATTTAAGAAAGGAAGTTACATTTTCACGTGTCCCTCAGTAAATTGCCTCCTCTATTTGTTAAAATGGCATTAAGAAACTTAAAGCAATTTTGCAATAAAATAATGTTCATTTTTAAAATTTATTTTTATTAATCAGTGCAAAGGTATGCAATTTCAAATTATAATTTAGAAATCATCATTTCTAGCTACCTTATTCACAATTTACAATTAGGTTAGATTTAATTCTTAACTATAATGCCTGATTTTACATCTATGGAAATGACTGCAAAAGCTGAAGTCATGCTTCTGACCATGGAATACACAGTCTTCAATAATTACTTAAGCTAAAATATAATAAAAACGAAAACTCACATGAAGACAGAGTGGGAATAAAATAGCCCTTTTCTCTTCTTTTCTTTTTTTCAACCCCACTAGTCCATGAAAGCTACAGAACTCTCCTAAAGACCAGCCTTCTTCCTTCCTAACTAACTCCCTTTGCTGTTTAAACAATTGCAAATTGTATCAAGTCTTCATTTCTCTTGAAGTCAAGTGAGAGAGAACTGCCAAGTCTAATAAGATTTACAAAGGCTAGTTCCCCTTGGCAGTGTCAGCAAAAATAGAGAGCAAGAGGCGTACAATAACGGTCACACATACAGCTTTTCAAAATTAGACTTAATAATTCACCTTTTTTTAACCCATCTCTGCCGTACACATACCATGTGTCTGTGGGTTGACTGCCTTGCTGTTACTTCAAACCCTGACATCTTCGTTCTTGCTTAGCCGCTGATACATCTGTTTTCATCACTCACTCACTCACTCTCTGTTCATAGATTTTTCTGTATGTATACAACAGTATTTACCTTGCTTTGTCATGAAACAACATCCGAGAAACACACTGAAGACTGGATTTATTTGTAGAGGGGAAGCGGTAAAACTTAGGCATGATTTCTGTTGTTTAACGCCACACTGTTTCAATCCCCCAAGAACCACAGAAATTACAACTTGGCCTCCACTACTCAGATTAATGTCATTAGTTGAATATCCTTTGAAAATCACCTGCAATCCCTCACATGCATGCCCCGTTTATTAGCCTGCAGAAGCTTCCCAATCCAGCAACCTCTGTATTTCTCTACCACTGTATTTCCCTGTCTTAGGCATTTGTTAATTGAGAAATATGTCACTGAATCTCTGAACACTTTAAAACATTAGCTGACCTCTCTCGCACTTCAAGAAAGCACAGAAATCACAAAATTTTACTTAAAATTGATAGACGTTGGACTTGGACATAACCATGGAAACCAGTATTAATCCCCACCTCACGGGGGGGAGGGGGGGGACTCCTCCTGTTAATCAAAAAGCTTCACGTCTCCTCCAGCTTTGCAGAGCCAACAGCAAGTCTTTACCGCTCTATTTGCCAAAGGCACAGCAGTGTCTGTGAACCCCGTCTCTCCTGTCCTTTACCATGAGTAACCATCACCACGTGGGTGTTCTCAACCATGGCCATGGTGAACCTCTCCTGCGCTTCATTCTTCACCAAACACATCCCCGAGCTTCTAGACTCTAAGTGCTTGTCTGCGTCTTACGGGCAAAGTCTGTGTTTTTATAAAGCTAGAGGTGGCAGAGGGAAACGTAGTGCTCCTGTATGTGGGCCATGGCCCCTTAAATACAGAGGGACCAAGGTGCCCAAGAACCTGAGGAAGAGGAGAGGCCCAGACAGTAGGGTTGGTAGGAAGGGCTCCGGGAGCAGACTGGACCTGGGGGGTGGAGGGGCTGCTCAGTCACTGAGAGGATTCCAGGCTGGAGCTGGGGGAAGTCCTTAGGGAGGCTGCCAGACCTTCACCTCACAGCGAACTGCCACACCTTGACCGGAGAAGGAAGACCCCATGCACCAGCCCGGCCCACCTGCCTGCCCGGCCTCCCGCCCTGCCCAGGCCCAGGCCCCGCGGGTCGGGCGTCGGGCCTACCTTGGCTGCAGTCCTTGCCGCGGAAGCCGGTTCTCGAGCAGTCGCACACGGCCTGGTCGTCCACCACGGAGCACACGCCTCCGTTGAGGCACACCCCTCCCTCGCCTTCCTCGCCCGCCTCGCACGGGCTGCCCCCGCCGCTGTTGGGCGGCTCGTCGTCCAGCTTCACCTCGCTGCTGTCCACCAGCAGGGCCTGGGAGGAGTTGACGCGCACGTCCCGAATCCACCCTTTGAAGGGCTCGTTCTCCCTCACCGAGGCCAGGGTGAGCTTCAGCGCGGCGGCGCGCAGTTCGGGGGGCAGCCCCCCGACGAAGAGGCTGCTGAACACCGTCATGTCCCTGCGCTTGGACTTGACCTCCACCCACTTGGCCTCCACCTGGTCGATGAAGAGCGTGGTGTTGCGGAACTGGCGGCGGATGCGCACGCTGTGCCACGCCCCGTCGTTGACCGGCGTGTCCGCCAGCAGCCTGGCGGGCTCGGCGCAGAAGATGGAGAAGGTGAGCTGCAGGCGGCCGCCGCGCGTCAGGATGAGCTCCAGGAAGTCGCAGAAGCCCTCGTCGTCGAAGTAGAGCACGAGGCCGCGGGCGCTGCGCGTCTTCAGCTGGAAGCTCATCTCGCTCTCGCAGCAGGCGTTCCACTTGGGGAAGCGCGTCCACTGGCCCTCGGTGCCCGGGAACTCCAGCCCGCTGCCCAGCTCGGCCCAGCAGCCCAGGAGCAGCAGCGAGAGGCACAGCAGAAAGCAGCCCCCGCGCTGGAGCAGCGCCGTCCCCATGCTCGGGGCGGGGGTGCGGCGGGGGGGTGCCGGGGTCGACAGGGTCAAAATGGTCCTGGACACCGTGATGAAGAAATAAGGATCCCCAAAGGAAGGAGGGAAAGGGGGCAGGCAGGGCGGGAGGGATGGACCCTCCTTTATCTAGTTCTTTTTTTCTTCTTCTTCTTCCAACAACCCCTCCCTCTCTCCCTGTAGTCCCCTTCCAACTGGAAGACGTAGACCCCGGTGGTACAGGGCAGCCACAGAACTTCCAGACCAAAGGGAGGGTACACTTTGGAGGCAACGTGCTGGAAAAGGTGTCAACAGAAGATCAGTGGTTTATCACTGATCCATTGGAGTCTGATGAATTAGTTTAAGGGCATGTGTGGTGTCAGCAGATATTTCACTCCTCAAATACCATTCCCTGCCAAGTACCACCAGTGGGACCAGGCAAAGGTGAAGCAGTTAGAGTCGGTAAGAAGCAAACACTTGTCTCAGGGAAGTACAAAAGCCAGCAATGAACCGGTATCCTCGGATGCTTGTGGATGCCTGGAGTGCTGGCCCTGCAGATGTAGTGCCCCAAACCAGAAGGCAGGGAGGAGTGTCGCCTTTTCAGGGCACCACTTATCAACCTCAGAGCAGCTTCAGAGGCTTGCTTCTTCCATCCTGTCGTGTACCTCAGCACACTGCAGCTACAGCTCAATTCCTTGTGCCTGGTCTTACAGGGTGGATTTTACTTCTGTTTTTAACCTCCCCAGCAGCAGGACTCCAACCCAGCAGTTGTGAGATAGCCAGAAGCTGTTAGATGTGGAAATCGCAACAGCTCTTCCTCCTCCTCTCCACCTCTGGAAGACCAAGCTCAGATGCTAGCACATCAATTGGTTGTGGATTGGTGATGCATTTTGGTTGTATTTTGTCTTTTCATAAGGACCCAGAAATCTGCGGAGAATTAAAATTAAGGTTTAAAGTCAATTATAATATCACATATAAGGTATTTCTTTCAGCACAGAAAGAAGTATAGAATTGGTGCTATTACTAAGACAAAGAGTTAATCTTACCTGATGAAGCTTATTTTTTTTTTGTCTTGACCTACAAGTAAGGCTAAAATTTCCCAATAATTAACATCACACTCTTACAATCAGACATTCCACCCTTGTGGCTTATAACCATTAATACGTAACTCCAAGTTTTAAATAGAGATTGTTATCATGGTTATCTTTTTCTATTTCCAAGATAGTTTTACTTTTGAAATATATGAGGGGAGGAAAAAATGCGTGTGCTGGTTATATGGAAAGTAAAAATATTACTTATTCAGATCTCAATTAATAGCAGATTTTACAACAGGCAAAGTCAATCAAACTGTTAATAAGAAGCTGCCAGCTTCGACTTGTACAGCTTCCTACCATTTTTTTTCTCAGAGAGAGAAGGGATATTGATGGTTTCTTGGTATTCTCTTTAAAATTTTTATACAGTGTAGTCTTCCTTTTTGTTAAAGGAATAACCTTTTATTAAAAAAAATCTAATTGGAACCAGTTATGTATTTTTGGCAGTATTTATGTTTCAATTGCCATAATATTACCTCCTCTACAGATGAGTAAAATATCTAATATTTTGCCTAACAGTGTAGTGATCTAACTCCTCTTCAATCCTCCTCTGACTGGCAGCCCCTAGGATTTGTGTGGCCAGAGCAGCAGTTGGCATGTGTCACCTCAGCTCCTATGGCTCCAGGATGCCAGAATTTAAAACTATACCTTTGAATTACTCCTTATACTATTAAATCTCTTCTCTTTATACAAGTCTACTCTGGCAGATTTAAAAAGGTACAGAAATCACATATGCTGGGATTTTTTTCTAAGTCATCGCCACCCACCCCCCAAAATAAAATTACTCTTATAGTTTGAAAAAGAATCACAAATGTATCATCTGGTCATGTCAAGGAAGCACATGTATTTTCCTCAGCATCTGACACTACTCCCCCCCTACACACACATAGGGCAACACACACAAACACACATATGCCCCAGATTTATTGCCTGGACATAAAAGCTCATTATTCAATTAACACCCCCTCCCAAAAGCTGAAACTCTCAGTAATTTATGGCACCTGCATTGTGCTGCTGCTGCTGCTCTGTGGGGAGAGCTGAGAGCAATTCTCTTCAGTACAGAGCAATCCCTACAGGTGTCAGCTGAGAGCCACCAAGCTAGGGGATCCCACTTCAAGTTCCTCCCTGATGAAATTGATGACTGGTTCCTCTGTCTTTCAGCAGACACACACACCATGCCTGTGCACATACTGCCCACTAGCAAAAGGAAATAAAAAATCTCAGTTGCTTATTTGTTATGGCTGATACATCACACTAACAATCACCATTCATATCTACTCCTGTGCCAAACCCAAAGAAAGGTGCTCTTAAAAACCATCTGAAATAGCATATTCTTCAATATATTTTCATTTTTATGTGGACAGAGGAATCTGCTACATTTTCAGTCATTTGAAAAATAATCTGATTATCACAATCAAGAGTAATGCTTTGAACCCATCCTCAAGCTTGTATGTTGGAAAACCTTTTTTGCTTGTGGGTCTGACTGTGTGGGAGCCAATTTTTTATTAATTAATATTGCAAAGATCACATCACCTTCCCCTCCCCCTCCCTTGCTCTCCTGCACTAGTGCACACCTTGACAATTTTTTAAGGAATAGAGGAGCAAAGAGGAAAAAATACCTAAAGGTGTAGCGATGTACAGATAGATAGATGTATGTGTATATTCTCACCAAAGGGGAGGTTAACTGGTTCTCCCAGTTCTTAGAGGAAGCTCATTGTGTGTGAGAGCGTATCTGTATTTATATGGAGAAAGAGGATTCTCTCTAGGTGCCGGAAAGACCTGGCGAGTTCACAAATTAGAGGATGAAATAAAGGGATCTGAAAAACAATCTCACTGCAGCCAAAAGAAGAAGCGCTCTAATTCAAAAGCAGACTAACAGCCTCATTAATCTTTTCTTGCATTTCTAGAATCAAATTCATTCCCAAGCCACTGGAAGGATCAATACAGTACGATCATCAGCTGCAGTTGAATATTTTAATATGTTTATGGTATCTCTCTCTTTCTCTCTCTCTCATACACACACACACAAGCGCGCGCGCGCGCACACACACCCCTATCTTTCCATGCACCCTTCAATATATATCCTCATAAAGAACCCGAAATATGTGGGAAATTTTTTAGAAGTGCCTATCTTTTTTTGCTTCTGGCTTTTCTAAAGTCCCTCAATACAAATGCACACCCAAAATTCTCCCTGGCTTTCCCGCCCAGTCTCTAAGCTCCATCTCTATTACCAGTGCAGTTTCTTGGATCGTGGAGTTTACTGCAAAAATTAAGGATAGGGACAGTGTGGGCTGATGAAGACGGGAAAGAAATATATACATATAGATATCTT
>NW_003852419.1:9201280-9221953 GCF_000181295.1 Otolemur garnettii
CTCCCACCACCCATTCTTCCCGGTGTATTTGTGGCATACCCTGGCTCGGTTACAATGGGGAAAGATATCCTTCTCCAGCTTGCCTCGCCCCATCCCCTCCCCCCAACCCCAATTGAGCTGCTTTACCTGCGTGGTTATTCCCCTTAGCTCGAGCCAGAGCCTGAAGCAGGCATCAGTCAAAGCGAATTTCCTGAGGTCTAAGGATAAGGCGACTGCTGCTGCCTTTTCGGAGGCGTCAGGCTTGAGCGTCTATCTCCAGGAGTGCGGGAGGGGAGAACAGGCAACGGAGGGAGCAGCAGCAGCGGGAGGAGGAGGAGGAGGAGGAGGAGGAGGAGAGGGAAAGAGCTGGGAAGGAAGAGGCGGCGGTGGAGCCGGAGAAGGCTGGGTTACGTGACGCCGGGTGCTGTCCTTCTGAAAGAGAAGGGCGGAGCTGAGCTCTCCGCAGTACCATGGAGAACGGCTAGCCCGTCCTGTGACTGAGGAACCGGAGGGCCCGGCCAGTGGGCGCAGCCCCTCCAGGGCGGGATGCTGAGAAGTGAGGTGCTTCTACCTTTGCGTGCTGCCTTTGCAAGGGGAGCCCGGTGGGGGCGGGGACCTGCCGCAAGCGCTTCTAAGTTGTCACCACCCTCCCTCCCCCATCAGAAAGGAGAGAGAGGGAAGAGAAGAGAGAAAAAGAGAGAGAGAGACCGACCACGTAGCCTACTGAGCATGCCCAAGCCCCTGCTAGCCCCACGGAAAGCTGTATGGAGATTCCACTTCTCCGGGGTTTAGTAGTGATTGGGCGGAGATACCTGAGACTGTGCCAGGAAAGGGCCCGGCAGTCAAATCGAAGGGGCCCGGGAGTCGGATGAGCAAGGCTTATGATGAGCTCTGGCTTTACTTGTGCACCTTGGTCTCCTGCTTGGAACCCCTGAAAAGCTGCAGCTCTTTGAGGAATGCGGGGACAGGAGGGCACTGGCAGGCTCTGGCAGGCTCCAAGATCCAACGTCCCTGCCCCACCCCTTACTTTGCCCTGAGTAATCACCCCAAACCTTCAAGATCTGTCTAGACTGTGACAGAAAGATGTAAGCGGGACCCACCAGGCTGACACTCCAACTTGGAAACCAGAGACCAGGATCAGGTGTGTCGGACCGGTGCTTTCCGCCGCGGTCTCTCTTCATTCTTCAGCTTCCCTGCTGTCTTGACCATGAGCATCCCGAGCTAGAGCAAGTTCTCTACCTGTTTAACTCTCCCCTCAGTCTCCGCCTTCCGTTTGCAGCTGGTAAAACCTGGAGAAAGTGGCACTTCGTGCACGGCTCTATCTAACCTTGTAATTGGGCATGTCCAGTAGGCTTTTCTGGGTGTGGCGAGAAAGGAGTTAACTCTAAGGGAGCTTGCAGATTAGGTGGTAGAGAAGTCCTGGAGTCTGTGGTTTGAATCCAATGCACATTTAAATTCCCATCCCTCTTACATTCCTAGGCTGGGTTAGTTGTGGAGCATAAAGGAAGAGCAGATATTTTTATTTCAATACCACAAAACTGAGTCTCAGCCCCCAATGCTGTAAGGTAAGACTATTTTCAGCCTCCAGGCAATGTAAAGCAAGAATTCAGGAGCACTGAAATAATATAGGCATGTACATTCAAATGCAGTCTTTCTTTTCTTCCATAAAACCATAACTCATTCCTATAATAAGCCTATTTATACTTTCACTACTTTTGTAAAAAGTCTAAAGCACCTAAAGGCAGGTATCACAGGTTTTTAATATTTTCTTCCCCTTAGAAACGCAGTTTGGTCAAGTGGTTAACTGTGTGGCAGATAGACAGACTGTCTGAGCTTGAAATTCACCTCTGACTTTTAGTGACTGTGACATCACCAAGGCATTTAATCTTATGATGCCTCAATCACCTCATCTATTAAATGGATAAAATAGTTACCACTTCATGTGTTTGATGTTGTGGAGATAGAAATGAATAAACAAACATAAATATTTAGAATTGTGTATTAACTAAATATTGGCAGTTTTGATCAGTTATGCCAAGCCCACTTTCTGCTCTCTTTCACCCCATGGAAGGCATGACACTGAAACTCAGATTTCTTGATTATAAAATACAGGTGTTAGGGATTTCCAGCTTATTCCGTAGGATTGCTTTAATAAAACAATAATGGTTAACATGGTTGTTTAAGAAATCAAGTTTTAAGTAATGTAAAACAAAGACTCAGAAAAATAACTTTCACAAAGTTATACAGTCATAAGTGAACTTGGAACAAAAAGTGGTCTACTTAATTCAGGGTCTTTCCCCATTTTTCCTACTATCTACCAATGAGTTCTAGAGTACATAGCACAAAAGATAAACCTGGGTATATTTAGTATAGAGCTAAAGCTTATTGCAAATTTGGAATAGACAGCCAGTTTTCAAGAATTAACTCTGAATAGGTTCCATGATGCTCTTAAGATTTTGTGTGTACATCCATCAGTGAACATTATGGCAGATGACATTTGTGAGGCACTCTTAAAAGTCAAATACTTGCCTTTAACCAGAATTTGTGAAAACCCATTATTTACTGGTAGTGTCTATTACCTGATCAATTGCCTAGTTTATTTCATTTTCTCTTGGTGAATTTTTATTTTATCTTTAGTTGGGCTACACAGTGTTTCTCCTGGGCCATCATTTCCCTTGGGAGGTATTTTTGCTATCCTGATTCAAAGAAATGCATTAATAGTATGCTTATGCTTCACAAATAAGTTTTAAAATAAATACATCATATGTGCTCAATCCTCACCAATACTCACATATCAACTATATAAATTGGGGGACTAGACCATGTGTTGGAGCAATCACCTATTCAATGATCAGATTTAAATGCCTATTGTTTTTAGTCTAAGAAATGTCTACAGCCACAAGATTTCTTTATTTCAATGAATATGAAGAGGGAAAATTATCAGTATGTGATTAGAATGGGGAAATGTCACAACATAATTTAGTGGCAAGTTTTTAATTTATGTTAAAGTATGAGTTCCTCTGTTCTACATTAATTGCTTCAATTCTCTGAGCTTCATCAGTAAACTGGAGATGAAGGCCCCTTACTTTATAAGATTTGGCAAGGATAATGCCGGTGTTGAATGTTAATTGTGTGCCTATTCCAGGCCAAACAGTGCTCTAAGTGCTCCATTTACATTAACTTATATAAATCCTCACAGCAACTCTGAGAGGTCGATTCTAGGATTTCACTCATTTTACCAGTGAGAAAATTGAAATGGAGAGATTAGCCAAGATAGTCAAAGTCACATACATAGTAAGGAGCAGTGTGAGAAAGGGTACAAATTTGAGACTGTGATCTGAACTTAGCTACATTGTCCTTCGGCAAATGATCTAATGTATCCAGCCTGGTTCTTGGAAGAATGTAGATGATAGTAATTGTTAATTCCTTTTTCCTTTCGAAGATTTTCATCATGAGGAATATAGAAAACTGAACAGTCAAATTGACAATGTGGTCGTGCATTCCTTAATGACTAATACTGTATGAAATATAAAGTATTTCACATATTTTCTTATTTTGTGCTTTTTAGGTGAGATGTTTTCAGTGTTCCTATTTTTTGTTGTTGTTTGTTTTTAAGCAAGATGTAAGATAATTTGTATAGATCTAAATCTGAGGCAGTTTAACATTTGTCAGAACAAACTAGTATTTTTCTAGAACAGCGGTTCTCAACCTGTGGGTCGCGACCTACAGCGACTATATTAAAGGGTGGCAGCATTAGGAAGGTTGAGAACCACTGTTCTAGAAGATGGGAACTAAGATTAATTTCTCCTGAATCACCTTAGGGAATCTGCCAATTTTAGTCTACAGTAGCGTGTTAAGGATTTTAACTCCTGCCCCTTGCTACCACTCAGAACAAATGAGATAATTATGAAATCAAAGTGGTTGTTTATGATTATGTCTGATTGGGAGAATTTCTAGCAACCCAAATGTGGAAACATAAACAATAACTCATGCCACAAACCGGTAAACATTTTGCAACAATGAAAATGGAAATGTATGATCACCAAAAACAAACACATTTCCATAAGTTATTAAATATTAATGAGTATTCTAACATGGAAACTTGCTCCACACTAAAAATAAACGGAACTAAGTGCTAAGATTTTTCGACTGAGAAATAAATGCAACAGAGATACTCTATGTTTATTGCTGCAATCATAGCCTGTGCTTTAACATTAGGAAATCAGTGTAAACACCCACTTTCTCAATTAACATTAAGGCAAAGTGGAGGCTTTGAGATACGTGTGAATTCCAAGGTGGTGTCAGTTTTGAAATGGGGTTTACTTTTACTGACGTAGTGACATAAGAAGAAATACATGCTAATCATGAGGGGAAATACCTGTACAATTTAAGGCAATACAAGTAAGATTTGTCACTCTGAGGATATTGTCTATTTGCTATGATATAGATGAAGCCCATCTTTAATTGCAATAATTGTAGTACTAGGAAGAAATTACATGGTAGTTTAACTGAATTTCTGAGTGTTGGTGAATCCCGCTAGCCAATTACATCATTACTGTTGCATAATTGGAACACCATTGTTTAGTTCACAAGTTTATTTATTTTAATAATAGAGATAACTCCTATTGTTTAAGGTTAAATGTCTCCAACTTGTTTTCTTTGTATAAATCAATAGGAGTTTTCTAGTTACAAAAGCGGATGAATGGTTATAAAACACGCTGCCATATATACCTCATTTTACACTTAACCACTAGAGGAATTTTAAAATGCGAGGAAATGCAATCGAATCTAGGGCTTTGGACTCAGCTATAAGCTGGAATACACATACTGAGATTTCCATATAAAAAAGAATCCACGTACCTTCCCATGATACTGACTAAGTGACTTTCGGGAGAAATAAGCAAACTCAGTATGTTAAATACTTTTGTACTACTTGAAAAACATCTTAAGCATAGTAAAATTAGGCTACTTTCATATAAGTATATAATTTCTCTGTAATCAGAAGGTAGAATGTGATTTTTAAAATGACTGAAAGTCATTAATTTAATGGTAATTATGAAGGTATCAGGCCACAGTAGAGAAAGCACATAGATAGGTACTTGAGCACAGTGGTGAAGTTCTGAATGACGCACCTGCCAGAGAGGCTTCACTATGGGCCCCCTGCGGTGTGTTTGATGGGCAGTGCTGTAGAATCTAGGGCAATCTCACACCTGGGTATGTTCCTCCAATCCCCTTCTTCCCCCGCAATGATGAAAAATCTTCCTGATGAAGAATTAGAATTGCCGAACTAAGTTTGTAAAAACTCCCTGCCAGAGGGTTTATTTCTCGCACTCACTAATTAGTTGTAGGAGGGAACCTGTTGTTAGGCCTTTTAATGATTTATTTCTCTTCATAGATGCAGAACTTTCTTTGCTGACCTCCTTGGAATCCCACTCTCTGCTCCACCCCTGCTATTTTCAGCTGCTAGACCAGAGGAAAAGACTTCTCTCATTCATCAGAATCTGGCTTGAAAATTTATTGAACTTCATTTGTTTAATTTATCCAGTCCTATTTAATTTCCTTTATCGTTCCTTTTAAGAGAATAGCAAAAGGTTTGTACTAAAGTTATAGATAAAAGTGAAATTCAGGGTGTTATTGTGTGTCATTACTTCATTTCAGACTATTTCTGTCCCTGGAAATCTGTGGAATCAATTTTCTGTGATGACATCTTGAAATATTTTGTGATTAGCGTTTCAGATACACCCTATGTGATTTTACATTGAGCTTATGATTTTTGTTTCCCATAGCCATCACCTTAAAAACTACTACCACCCCCCTGTGTACTTTTAAACTTCACCGTTTCTCAGAACTTTCTCTCATTCCACTTTGTGTGTGCCCTTCCCGTCCACTCCCCCCCACTATACCTACTTAATGTTATTTTCATTCATTTTTATGCATACATACACAGAGAGAGATAACAATAAAGAAAATGGTAGATATTAACATTAAAACTTCACCAATTAGAAAACCAGTACCTATTTTTTTTATTTAATATAGTCTTAGGAGGCGGCGCCTGTGGCTCAGTAGGTAGGGCGCTGACCCCATATATGGAGGGTGGCGGGTTTAAACCTGGCCCCCGGACAAACTGCAACAAAAAAGTAGCCAGGCAAGAGAATTGCCTAAGCCCAGGAGTTGGAGGTTGCTGTGAGCTGTGACACCATGGCACGCTACCAAGGTGGATAAAGTGAGACTCTACAAAAAAAAAATTTTTATATATATATATAAATATATATAAAAATATATCTCTTAGGCTTTTTAAGTGACTTTTGTATAATAGAGAAGAGTTTTATTTTGATGAGATCTTTGCTCTTGCTGGGAAAAAAGCCCAGTAAAACAAAAATGAACTAAACCCTAAATTACGTTTATGCAGCTAATGTAGACATTCCATTGAATGATATTATACCACAGTACTAGGAAATTTAATTTTCTCTAGATGGAGAGCAGACCGAAGTGTTTAAGATCGCACAGCACGTGACTTCCCTGGGTGAGGCAGACAGATTAAACTGGAGAAGCAGGGAATATGGTAGGCTCAGTGGCCAACTATAAATCATATTCATCTCTAAAAAGGAATTCACTCTTCACCCCTAACAGCATGGGGCTATGTAGGCCTTCTGTTGCCAGCTCCTACATTTTTAAAGAACAGTTGGAAATCTGGGATTTTATGTAAAATATTCTGATTTTTCAAATCTTGACTCTAAAAAATATCAACCAGGACCACAGCAATACTACAGAGGCTAAACAGGTTGGAAATGGCACTGGGCTTCCACTTGGTCACCTACACATTTTATACACACATGCAAACTAACAATCATGGATTATTTTTCTCTCTGTTCAACATTTCAAAAGATTTATCTACGGTGTTCTGAATTTAGCCAAGTATATAGTATAAATAAATAGGTACAGTCACTTTTAAAGGATCACCTTTAGAGCATGGAGATAATATTTTTAGCTTGGATGTCGGAAGATGCACTGAATTCTGAGTTGTATGCCATTTTTAGCTGTAGCTTTGTTATTCCCTTTGTATGGCACTCGAGGCAGATTCCCTTAGCTTCTCCCGGTTTAATGCCTGCTTAGTAGAGTTGTGAGTTTAATTCTGTCTCTTTCAGAGATATGTTGAAGTCCTAACCCTATCCATGAATGTTTCCAATTGAAAACGGGGTCTTTGCAGGTATAATCAAGATGAAATTCAGCGATTCATGTCTTTAAAAGGAAAGAGAAAAAATTAAAAACAAGGAAGAGACATAAGAAACCATAAAGAAAAAGGCGAAATTTCTGAAGGGATGTGGCTGTAAGTCAAAGGATGCCAAGAAATGCTAGGAACCACCAGAAGCTCTGGGAGGGACATGGACCAGATTTTTCCTTAAATGCTCAATAAAGAACCAACCCTGTGGACAGCAGGATTTTGAATTTCTAGTTGCCAGAATTCTGAGAAGATAAATTTCTGTGGTTTTAATCTACCCAGTTTGTAATAATTTATAACTCTGGGAAATTAGTACAGTAAGAGAGAGGCCATTTGCTGGATGATTTTACATATTAACCATTCTGTTACTTAATACTTTTCAAAATATGAATGAATATATATATATATATATATGGTGCTAAAAACGTATGCATATTTTAAGAAAGGAAAAAAGAAACCTGAATTAAAATTGTAATACTCAAGTCACATCTACTTTCTACAATTATAAGAATACAAGATATAATATACAAGTTGTTAGCGTATATTGATTATTACAATTTTATGTTTTTTCCTGTCTTGAAATGTGTATACATTTTTTATCACTTTCTCTCTCTATAAAACTTTCTTTCATCTATAACAACTTTGAAAAGTAAAACATAAACTCTTTCCCTCCATGCTCTCCTGGCCTCCTTCTTCCTCTCCCTTCCCCCTCTCCCTCTCTCTCATTTTTGCCCTTGTTTCCACTCCATTTCTCAACAAAACATGGCTTGGAAATGCTACCCAACTTGTCCTCAGACTCATAGATTGCTCTTCAACAGACTGATGACCAGATCTTTCTAACTCTAAAGTCCATATTCTTGTTCACTGCACCATTCTGTTGCTTAATGCTTTTCAAAATATGAAGGTATTCAATGCAATATATAATTATTATTCAGTCTGCTTTTTAAGAGACTGAATATTGGGAGAAAAGATATCACAATAGAGAAAGCAAGAATACTTTAATCAGAATGGATACATCTCAATACGTTTTAGATAAATGTGGATTTTGGACAGTGCAGGGTACTTCTCTGGATGGCCTTGAACTGACTCAGTTCTCTCCTGCCCTTCTTGCCTCTGGCTCTCAGGGTGTGCTGGGAATGCAGTCTCCTGGGGTAGAGAAGAACTTCCTGCCACAGCCTGGGCCTTGTTCCCTTCTGGGGAATATAACATCTTGAGTTACTATGATGCTAGTAAAGTCCTAGAAAAGTCCAGGCTTTGTTCCTCTATGCCCTGCAAGAGCCTGTCCTTTAATCCTCTGCCCAGAGACACTGCGGCTCTTCAAGTCCGTGACCCAGGATAGGCTGCCTTTTGGGGTCCCATGTGCATGGTGCAAGGAGGGCACGTGCCATGAAGCCTTCATTTACCCTGAGCTGCTTTCTTGGACCTTGGAAAATGGAGAAGATCCAATTAATCCAGAATTTTATACTGAAAGCACTTAAATTTCTTTTGTTTTTTAAAGACATAGCTATTATTATAAAAGAGAGACATTATTAACATGATGAACAATTTTAGAACTTCAGTTGACTGGGCAGTTCGTGTTGATGGCATTTCAATTCTGATTTCTTTCTGTTGACATTCTTTCCAAGAATGTCACCATCTCTAAGTAAATAATCCTTGTCATCTGTGACTACTTTGGTGTCTCCATATTCTGGGAGAACTTTATCTCCAACTTTCACACTAATTGGTAGAATCTCTCCATCCTTTCCCTTAGAACCCAACCCAACCGCCTCTACTGCTGATGACAATACTTTGCGTGGAGATGTTTTTTCTGGAAGCATTGTACCTCCTGTGGTTACAGTTTCCTGTGGGCTCCTTTCTACCAAGAGCAGAGGAAAGTTTCTAAATGCTTGTTTCATGATCCTGCCACAGCAACTTGTACTCTCGTCTCCTGCAGATGCTGTAATTGCTTCATTATTCTGAAGTTTCATTTTTATCAAAAATCAGATGTTGACATACGTGAGAGTATGTCTATGCACTATTTTGTTGCACTGATCTATTTTTTAAATTTTTGTCTTATTTCATGAGCTTTTGTAATGAATCATAGTACCTGTTAGCTTTTAATGCAGCATTTTGCCTAGTATAATACTCTACTCAATATTTTTGTATCGTAATACTCAATATTACCATACAAAAGATGAATAAAGTCACATTTAAACATCTTTTGTAATTGTAGAAATCAAACATGACATGAGTGTTACAATTTTAATACATTGTTCTCCTTTCTTAAAATGTGTATACATTTTTTGGTACCTTCTGTGTGGTTGTGTGGATTTTTTATTAGATTAAATACATTTATTTCTAATCTCAATCTACTAACTGTTAAATGCCATTAAATGTGATTTCAGTATTCATTGAAATAATCATATAATTTTTATAATTTTTATTCTTTCCCATTAATGTAATAAACTACACTAGTTAATTTTGAAATGATAATTCTTAAATTCTTGACAAACAGTACTCTAGTTCATAATAGTACTTTTTTATTAATTTTGTTTGATAATAGTATATATGGGATATCTGCCTAACCTCATGAAAGAGATTAATTTGGAAACAAGGTCATGCTATCTTTACAAAATAAGATGAGAAGTGATTCTACTCTCTGGAAGAATGTGTGTAATATTGATTTTTCTTTCATTAAATGCTTGACAGAATATTCACCAGCAAGGTCTTCTAAGCTGTCCTATTGTTTTTAATTCATGTATTATTTCTATAGACACTTAATTTTCCCTGGTCTGAGTAATTTTTTCTTCTCTCTTTTGACTTTTGTAAATCTTGTTAGGGTTTTGTTAACTTCAATTATCTTTTCTAAGAATCAATTTTTTTATTGTATTTTTATTTCCACATAACTGATTTCTTCTTCTTTAGTGATTTCTCTCTCATTTGGGGTGGGGGGTTACCATACTCTTCCAATTTCTTGAGATGTGTACTAAGGACATTGATTTTCCCTCTTTCTGCTTTCCTAGTCTCATCATCGAAGATTATACATTTTCTTCCTCATACGACATTAGCTACATATGAGATATGTTCATATCAGTATTTTTATTATTACTCAGGTAAATTAGTTTTCATTGCTAGTTGTGATGTACTTTTTGATCCAGGGATCCTGAGGCCTAACTATATGTATTTTTTTTGTGATTCATAGATATTTAACATTCAAAGAATTTTGTTCATGATATTTTCTGTTCAGATTTCATGTTGTTTATGATGTCAATCTCTTGAAATTTGTTGAAACTTACATTAAAGCCTCATATATGTTAATTTTTGTAGATGTTCCACATATGCTTGAAAAAAATGTTTATCCACAACTGTTAAAAGCAAATGTTCTGGGTCCGCCAATCCCATTGAGTATATGTACCACATAATTCATACATTCTACACCCTTTATGTTCTATAAAATTTTACTTATGTATTTTATTATAAGTAAACCTTTATGTACTTGTGTAACATGTTGAATAAAAATTATATTTGTTATATATTCCTGGTAGATGAATGCTTTAATCATTATGTTACGTACCATTTGGTCTGTAGCAACACTGCTTTCCTTAAAGTTTATTTTCAGGAACAAGTGTCGCTCACCCAACTTCCTTTTGTTTAGTTTTTATATATTTTTTACACTCTTGCCTTAATCATGCTTCTATTATAAATTGCATTTGGTTGATTTTTAAAATTTCATATAACAATTTTTGCTTTTTACCTGGAGTTCTTTGTTTACTTACATTTAAACCAATTACTAAAATATTTGGAAATAAATCTAATATCTTACTATTTACCCTGTATTGGCATACCCATTCTATGCTTTCTTATCTTCTCCTTTCTTGTGGTATTGAGTTAATTATTTCTATTATTTAGTATTTCTCCTTTAGCAGCTTTTTGTGGTTTCTTAGAATTAAAGCATGAGTGCTTGACTCATCAGAGCGAAACACAAATTAATACCTTCAAGACAAGGTAAGAACTTCTGAACTTGCCACCTTTTTTGCCTCTTTCTGGCTTTGATGCTCTCATTGTCTTTTATTATATTTCTACATTATAATCTCCCTGTTACATTACAATTATTGCCTCATAGATCGTATCTCCTTATATCTAACCACATATTTACCTTTCCCATTGCTTTTCCTCTTTTTAATTTACACACTTTCATTACAATTATTTTTTTCTGGATGAAAAATCCCCTTTGTTATTTCACTCAGTATGAGCCTATCTGTGAAGAATATCTCAGTTCTGTTCTGCAGTATACTTATTTGACTTTCATTTTTAAAAGATAAATTTACTTGATGGGAAATTCTAGTTTGGAATTTTTTAAAAATTTTTTTAAATTTAAAATTTAAAAATAACTTAAGTATTTCATAGTTTCCTTAAATTGTGATGAAATCTCAGCTCTGAATTTGTTTCACTACTCCTTTAAAGTAATCTTTCCAAGACCCTCTCCTATCCCCTGCTCCCCAGCACCCCCCATGGTGGTAATCTGGGGCAATTTTACTATGATCATCTGAGGTGCAGTTTTCATTATAATTATCCTGCTTAGGGTCTTTCTAAATCTATAACCTAGTATTTTGCTATGGGTTCAGAAAATGTGTGGCCAGTATCTATTCTTTTATTGCTTAACCAGAACTATTTCTCTCCTTTATTGCTTGAACTGTAACTTTACACATGTTAGCTATCACCACATTCTATGCATCTTGTCTCAATTACAGATGCTTTTCCTTCCTATTTTCTGTCATTTTATTTTCTAAGCTTCAATCTTGGTATTTTCTATTGACTATCAAGTCTACCACTTTCTCTTCTACTTATTCTAAGCCACTTTATTTATTTAACTATTTACTTTATTGGTTGTATTTTTCCAGTTATATGATTTTTATCTGATTATTTTTTAATGACTCCAGTTCTTTGATAATTTTTTTCATCCAACATCTATTTTCTTAACAAATTATAGTTATTTTGCATTCTGTATCTGATCGTTACAATATCTGAATCGCTTATTTAACTTTTGCTGCCTTTTTCAGAGTCTTTTTTGCAATCATTTGATTTTATTTATCAAATGCTTGGTAATTTTTGGTTGAATGCCACCTGCTTTTTTATTTGTCTAGCCTGTTACCTAAGGTAAATGTCGTGAGGGTAGCAACACAGCAAACTGCAGGTCTAACCACAGTGATGTATCTACTGTTAAATATCATTGCCCATCGCCTCTTGCTTGCCTCAATTACTCTTTGAGCAATGGATTATAAAATTTTTTTCAAGGTTTTTTTTCTTTTTTTAAGACCAGGGATTGATAATAAAAAACTTTCGAGATTAATAAGGTTGTTATTGGTCAGGGAGTCAGTCTACATAAACCATACCATCATCACTAGAAATGGAACATCATCTCATGCCCAGTCTGTGTTTTTAAAGAAAGCTCATGGCATGTCAGGAGAGGGATTTATTAATGACTTTGGAATGATATCAAAATATGCCTCTATTCCTTTGAAGGTGTTGCTCTTCATTCAGTAGATACAGAGGGTAGACTGTTTTCCTCACAGCACCAATAGCTTGTGCAGATTTTCTTCATCTAACAATGAATTAATCCTATGTACAAACAGTCATGGTTTTCATTATGTTTGAAAATTTTCAATCATTTTAAAAGTATGCAAATGAGGCATTATTACCTGACATCAACATTGTTAATGTGTAACTAGATGACACTATGTAGAGAATGATTTTCTCTAAAGTAGGTATAAACCATTAATGCATTTGACTTCAACATCAAAACAGAGTTGATAAGCCAGCCATGGTGGCTCGCGCCTATAATCCCAGAACTCTGGGAAGCCATGGCAGATGGATTGCTTGAGCCCAGGAGTTCAAGACCAGCCTGAGCAAGAGAGGAACTGTGTTTCTACTAAAAATGGAAAAACTAGCCAGGCATAGTGGTGCATGCCTATAGTCCCAGCTATTCGGAAGGCTGAAGCAAGAGGGTTGCTAAAGCCCAAGAGTTTGAGGTTGTGGAGAAATAGGATACCTATGATGCCACAGCACTGTACCCAGAGTGACAGAGTGAGACTCTGTCTCATAAAACTCCCCCCCCCAAAAAAAAACCAGAGTTAGTATGTGACATTACCATAGTTTTAAGTGCTGAACTTTATTTTTAAAAAATTACCAATTGAGTAAGACTTGGTATGCATTTTTCCCAGTTTCCATTACTTAATTCCCCATGGTAATCCAGAGAATTCTTACCATAAAAACTTAAGTACTTTTATAAATATTATCTCCAGGATAGAGGGATTCTAAAATAAACCATGACCAGAGTAATGGACAAAATATTTTGAAATATTCTACTTGCTGGTAATTTCTTGTAAGGCAACTAGGGCAAACCGGTGTATCATTTGTTTCATGAGGACACTCACTCTGTCTAGCTGGTTTGCCTCTGTTTCCTCAGAACTTTACGTAGTGCCTGACACATAATGGGTACACAGTCAATATTTGCTTAATAAGTAAATAAAAGAGAGAATTGTTAGAGAATTCTTAAAATGAAGATTAATAGTTAAGTTTTGGACAAAACAGGAATGAAAATAGTACATAAATTATCAAATTGTCAAAAGACAACAAGAGGAAATTTAGAGAAGGTTGTTACTCCCTTTGCTGATATACATTTTTTGTATGCATGTAAGATGTCTGCTTTTTAGAATTAGGATAGGGCCAGGCACAGTGGCTCACACCTGTAATCCTATCACTCTGGGAGGCTGAGGCAGGTGGATTGCCTGAGCAATCCAGGTTCCAGACCAGCCTGAGACAGCCAGACCTCATCTCTCAAAATATCCAGGTGTTATAGCTATAGTCCCAGCTACTCAGGAGGCTGAGGCAAGAGAAGTGCTTAAGCCCAGGAGTTTGAGGTTGCTGTGAGCTGTGATTCCATGGTACTCTGCCTAAGGGTGAAAAAGTGAAACTCCGTCTCAAAATAAATAAATAAATAATAAAATTAGGATAAACTTTATTATATCTAATGTTTTATATCATATAGAAATTCATGATAGAAATATTTTCCACAATCACTTAATGGAACCAGCAAAATTCTTGTAAACTTTCTTTAGTTCTCTTTTTTTACTTTTTGAGAATTCATTTATTTAATAAAGCAATAGAATTATTAAGCTTGAAATGACTCAAAGTCATATTCCCGCTTATTTGTTCGGAACCATGTAGAACAATACCATAAACTCTTAATATATGGAAATCAATACCAACATTTAATGAATCTAATGCTAATGAGGAAAGATACATTACTGTATAACATTGATGCATTCCAGGACTTCATAATTCAAAACAATTTTCCTTTAGATCCCAATCTAAAAATTCTAGACAACTGTCATAGGATTTTGTTTGTTTTAAAGGTAAAATAATCTCATTATTGAAAAAACAAACCGTATTATTTTTTCTTTTTACAGGGAGACAAAAACACCCAGATAAGATTTCTAGAGATAATCTTCCATTGCTAATTGTATTCACCTACATTTTTGTCATTAAAATTACTTTATTAAGCTAAAGATAAAGTGTTTATGAGGAGCAGTTCCACTGGCAACATGGTTAATTTCCCCCAATTTTCATTCATTACAACATTGAGATAATTTCAAAGTGATTATAGCAATTTTTATTTGGCAACAAGCAGTTCAAATGTGTTTATAAATAAATATAAATCTCTAGAAATAAGAAATCCAGCAGTTGGAATGTATTTTTTGTCATTTAACATTTTGTAAGACTATACATAAGCTGTACTTAATTGGGCATGGGAAGTATTATAATATTGATTGAGCTCTCAAGACAGAGGCTTACGAATTGTTATCAGTCAAAATAGTCAAAACTTGTGCTTACTATGTTATTCTGCATATTTAAGGACCATGGTATCTCCTCCAAACCATATCAGGCCTTTCATCTAGGCCGCACAGGGAACCAGAGTAGGTTCAGAAATATGCTCAGGGATGAAGAGTAGGTCAAGCTGAAGTTCAATGTCCTTGACATTGTGAGTACACACTTTCATTTCATGGAAGCAATAAAATGCTTAAATGTATCCCCTGTTACGATTCATTTAATTTTTTTATTTAGTTATATATTTATGTTATTTGACATTGTAACTGTATATATTTATGGGATACAATCCAATGTTTCAGTACATATCTATGTTGTGTAATGGTCCAATCAGGGTAGCTAGTACATCTGTCACCTCAGGAATTTATCATATCATTGTAGTAAGAAACTTCAAAAGCTTCTCTTCCAGCTACTTTGTAACATAAAATATTTTATCCTTTCACCCTATTTGCAGTTGAACATCAGAATTTATTTCTTGTATCTAAATGTAACTTTATACCCATTGGCCCCTCTCTCTGTTTTCCATTCCTCTTACATCCCCCCCCACCCCGCCACCGGCCCCGGTAACCAGTGTTTTACTTTCTGCTTCTAGGATATATGTTTTCCTCTTTGAGATTCCACATAGAAGGGAGATCACGCAGTGTTTGAGCATTTGTCTTTCTGTTCTTTCTGCATCACATTTGTTTTCCTTAACACGATGTCCTCCAGGTTCATCGATGCTGCAAATGACAGGATTTTTTTCCTTTTTTCCTTTTCTTTTTTTTACATATACATGTGTTTATTAGGTTTTCACTTTTTGCCATCACAAAATTAAAAGGCTTAAAATTTGATAACAGTAACAATATTTAAGATAAGGACTAGAAACAAAAACCTTGTAAAGAACAAACGAAGATAAATACATTCAGAAAAGAAATCAGATGATTGCTGCATAGAAATATTAAGCAATAATAATAATAACACAAAGAAAGTAACGTTCACTTTGTCAAATAAGAGTATGTCTATTATAGAATGCTTTGACTCTGAGGTTCAGTATGGAGACATCA
This sequence comes from Otolemur garnettii, assembly GCF_000181295.1. Lineage (NCBI taxonomy): Eukaryota > Metazoa > Chordata > Mammalia > Primates > Galagidae > Otolemur > Otolemur garnettii. The sequence goes on from NW_003852419.1 coordinate 9,217,388, forward strand.
GTTGTTAACTTCTTATTTTTTTTCCAAAGTCTCAAAAAATTGACAACTAATATTTATAAATAAAAGTAAAAGATAATTTAAAAAAACAGATCATGCCAAATCTTATAGACAATAGAAAAAGAAGACATACTTCAAAGTCATTTTGTTCCTTTTTAAGGCTGAATAAATACTATCCCATGGTGTAGCCCTACCACATTTTTTTTACCTATACATGCCTTGCGGGATACTTAGGATGATTCCCTATCTCGGCCCTTGTAAATAATGCTTCCATAAATATGTGAATACAGATATCTTTTTGACATATTGATTTCATTTCCTTTTGTATATATATAGCCAGCATTGGAAATGCTGTGTCATGTGGTAGTTCCATTTTTAGTTTTTCATATTGTTTTCAGAAAGGCTACACTAGTTTACAATCCTACCAAAAAGTGTCTGTGTTCCCTTTTCTCCACATCCTTGCCAACACTTTTTTATTCCCCTTTGACTTTTTGATAATACATGTGTCCATTCTAAATGGAGTGAGGTGGTATTTCAGTGTGGTTTGGATTTGTGTTTCCCTAATTGAACAGTTTTTTTTATATACCTATTGATCATTTGTATGTCTTCTTTTGAGAAATTTCTATTGAGGTCTTTTGCTCATTTTTAAAGCAGATTATTTGTGTTTTTATTCCTGTTAAGTTCTTTATATAGTCTGGATATTAACCCTTTGTCGACTGTATAGTTCCCAGGTGTTTTCTCCTATTCTGTAGGTTGTATCCTCTCTATGGTTTTTGTTGTTGTTGTTGTTGTTTTTAAGCAAAGGTTACAATCTTTGCTATTGATCTGCTGGACTGAGAGTGAACTCACGCCTCAAAGTCTCTCGACCCCTAGAAGCAGGGGTGGAAACCTTTTATAAGGGGCTTTCAGTAGGGAAGGAGGAGTCCTTAAAAAAAGCTGAATTTTACAAGAGCTAACACCTGGTACGGGGAGCGCTTACAAGGGGGAGCTGAGGTTTCACAGGATTTCGCAGTTAGTACTAAGCTCTTTCAGCTGAGCTTCCAGCTGAGCCCTTAGCAAGATGGAGTTAGGGCATAACATTTCCCACTGGTCTTATGTCGGAGTCAGACCCTTGACTCTTGGTCGAAGTCTTGCTTGCCTGCTCCTGCATAGTATGGGGTCGAGGTTGTAGACATAACATCAAAAGCTAAATCTAGATGGAAAGATGATACTTGCCATTTAGCCCTACTTAACAGAATAGAAAGCAAAGGTGTTATAGTGGCCCCACTGGTCTTAGGCGGCTCCTGGGCCACACAGTTAACTGTATTGGGCCGGCATGTGCAGGAAAGAAATCAAGCTTGAGAGGATTTTCTCCTGGCACCACTATCCAGTGGGCTCTGCAGTCTTCTTTGGTTTTCACCCAGTTGTGGTGTATCCATGCTGACAAACTGTCCACTCTCACAGCCATGGGGGTGGTGAGGACGCCGGTGAAGGAGCCCTTCCACTTCAAGGTGAGGCTTTCTTTCTGGAAGGACTTAACGTAGGCTCAATCTTCAGGCTGGAAGGCACTTTAAAGTCCCTCTGGGATCCCGTAAGTATATCAAATCTGGGGGTGGATGACAGTCTGGATATAACATAACAACTAACTATGTAAATTGTTTTCTTTGCTATGCAGAAGCTTGTTACTTTGATGCAATTCCATTTGTTTAGTTTTGCCTGTGCTTCTGAGGTCTTATTTAAAAAATCCTTGGCCAGCAGCCCAATGTCATGAAGTATTTTCCCTATTTTATTCTAGTAGTTAGATAAATTTGGAATTTGGTTTTACATTTATATATAATATGTTTTGGGGTTTTTTTTGCAGTATTGGCCAGAGCTGGATTTGAACCCGCCTCTTTCAGTATATGGGGCTAGCACCCTACTCCTTTGAGCTACAGGTGCTGCCCTACATTTATATCTTTAAATAAATTTTAGTTGATTTTTGCATATGACGAGTGCTAGGGGTTTAGTTTCATTATTTTGCACATAGATATCCATTTTCCCCAGCACCATCTATTGAAGAGAATGTCTTTTCCCCTATGCGTGTTCTTGGTACCTTTGTCAAAAATCAGCTGAAGGTCTGTGAATTTATTTCTGAGATTTCTATTCTGTTCCATTGGGTTGTGTATCTGTTTTAAGTCCATGCTGTTTGGATTACCAAAGCTTTGTAGTGCATATTGAAATCAGATAGTTGGATGCTTCCAGTTTTGTTCTTTTTACTCAGGATGATTTCCACTCTTCTGGGTCTTCTGTAGTTCCATATGAATTTTAGGGTTTTTTTTTTTCTATTTTTGTGAATAATGTCATTAGTATTTTGATAAGTATTGCATACAATCTATAGATCACATGGGGGAAGTTTGGCCATTTTTAGCATCAATTTTTCCAGGCCATTAACATAGGATATCTTTTTATTTATATGTACCCTCTTCAATCTCTTCAAAGTTTTATAATTCTCAGTGCAGAAATCTTTTATCTCATTGGTTGGTGTTTATTCCTATTTACATGTTTTTGTGACTACTATAAATGGAATAATTTTCTTGATTTCTTTTCCAGATAGTTCGCTATTAAGCTATAGAAACATGACTGATATTTATATATTGATCTTGTATCCTGCAAACTTTACTGAATTTGCTTGCTAATTCTAACAGTTATTTAGAGTCTATACAGTTTTCTGTATCTAAGATCATACCTTCCACAAAAAGGAATGATTTGACTCCCTCCTTTCCAGTTTGGATGCTTTTTTTTCTTTCACCCAACTGTATTGGCTAATCCTTCTGGCACTATGTTGATTAGTACTAGAAAGGGCTAAAGTGGGCATCTTTATCCCTGATGTTAGGTAAAAAGCTATCAGCTTTTTCCTGTTTGGTACGATGTTAGCTGTGTGTATATGTATGGCTTTTATTTGTTGAGATACATACCTGCGATACTAAATTCATTGAGAGTTTTTATCATCATGGGTTATGAAATTTTGTGAAATGCTTTTTCTGCATCTATTTAAATGATCATGTGGTTTTGCCTTTCTTCCTATGAATGTGGCATAGCACATTTATTTGGCATGTTAAACCATCCTTATATCCCCAGGCTGAATCCAAATTTATCATAGTCAGTGATCTTTTTAACGTGCTATTGCATTCAGTTTGCTGGTATCATGTTGAAAAATTTGGCATCTGTGTCCATCAGGGATATCAGTCTGTTAGTTTTCTTTCTTCACGGCATTTTTTCTAGTTTAGGAATCAGAGTAGTGCGGGCCTTGTAAAATGTCTGCTCACCTACCCTTGCTCTTTGTTCCCTTGGAAAATTTTAAGAAATTTTCACCCACATGTTCCTTTGTTATAAGCCTTCTTTATAATGCCACAATTGGCTGAACCCTGCTACTCGAATCCTCCTTAAAAGGCTACCTTTGAGTTTATGTTTCAGCTTCTCGTTCCTCTTAGCCTGCAGATCTGTGTCATCTTTGGGCAAACAACTTTTAAAAATCCCTGCTATGTGTAGGTGTTAAACAAGCTGTTTTAATTTAATAAAAACAATAGCGAAACTTAGGAATAGCAAACGAGCCAGTTTGACAAAATCTGCTTTTATGAATATATGTCACAACAAATACTTAGCAGGCAATCAAATACTTGGCTAGCATTTCATCTTCTTGGTCATAGGCCTTGAAAAGCACGTTCTTAGAAAAGACTCTAGCATCAAAAAGACAATAACAACAACAAAATAGAACCTTTAAAGACACTATTAGTTGTTGAGGAGAACTGAAACTTATTGAACAAGTATTTTTATTTTATACCAAAAGTTGGATACAGTTCAGCATGATTTAATTTTCTTTCCTCACTCTCCTCCCAATATTTTTATTTCTTAGTTAAATTAGTTAAATGAAGAAATGATTAGGTGAACAGAATACTTCAGGGCACTCCCACTTCAATCTCAGTCTAGGAAAACAAGTTCAGTTGGCTGCATTACATAATGGATCTGAATATATTTGGGGAGCACTATTAGTCATACCTTCAGGCAGAAACATATTTACCCAGGAGATCCAATTGGAGGGCAACCACTTACTGTGCTTGGATACTTTTAAACAACCGTGGCTATTCTATTCTGCACCGTCCATAGAGCAGGGCCAGAACTAGGGTGAAGTTAGAAGGTATTTGTTTTTGTTGCGTGTTCCTAAATAACTCAGTAATGAAGAGAAGCAACATTTTAATGGACCTATAAACAATGAATGCAAAAATATCCATTATAAACAAAACATAAAGACTGGATGAATATTGGATATTTTATTATTTCGAGTGTTATGTATTTACTTACTTTACTTCAGGATTCAGTATGTCTTGGCTCAGTGCTATATCTTGTCTTTATTTTTTAGTTTGTATTTCAAGCTTCCTTTATTGTTTGCACCCCTAGGCAAATGCCTTACTCATCTCACCCTAGCCCTGGCCTTGTATTGAAGACTTTTCTTTTTCACTATCAAGAAAAGTAAATATTTCAGGAAATACAGTGGGAATTCAAACCACATATTCTTTTTTCCTCTCTTTTGTATTTAAGAAGAGGATTTGACAA
>NW_003852419.1:9222141-9229543 GCF_000181295.1 Otolemur garnettii
AAGAAGAGGAAAAGAAAGAAAGAGAGAAAGACAGGAGGAGAGGAAGAAAAAGAAGGAGAAAGTGAAATAGAAAGAGGAAGGCAAGGCTAGAGACTGCCTGGTTGCATTCAAGGCAGTGCCAAAAAACAGGCACTAAAAAAGATTTGGCATTTTTATGGCTGTTTAGTTTTTCATGGGACTTGAACAGCGATATAAGTATAAACTGTATAGATTGGAAATTTTAACTGAAGTATATTCGATATGCTAAAAATGACAATAATTGGTGAATACTATACTTAGTTGATCTCTGTTTTAATTCTAGCTGCTTTGTGGGAAATTTACCATTTCCATTATTTGGCCATTTAAAAAATTACTATCTGAATTAAGAATATATTGCATGTAATTATATCATGTGGATATATTTTCTTATAAATATACCTATAGACTTTGATAATGAAAGTGGTAATGTTTTCTGAACATCTCATAAAGAATAAATGTAGATTTCCTCACTTTTACTTCTTTTTATTTTGTGTTAGCAGCTTATTAGTGTTTATGACAAATAACCAAGTTCTAGGAATTATTTTAAAATCATTTGAAGTATTTATTAAATACAGATTTCTGGGCCTGCTTCGATACTTATTGATCGAATTGGAATTTTCTAAAGGCAGAGTCCAGAAATCTGTAGTTTTAACCATGATCCCCATTAAATTCTGTAGTCCACTAAACTTGACTACCTCTGGGTATTAATCCTTCTGGTTATGTTCAATTATCTATAGTCCATATGCTTTTGGTTTAATAATATGATAGGATGATCCACTCTCCCAAGGAGCTCTGCCCATTTTCTACTTGGCCTCCACATGGAGAGGGATGTAGGACTGATCTTCTCTATTTCAGAAATAGCAAAATAATGGAAGAAGCATGACTGATAACAAGTCACAGCTGAGCAAAAATTATCATTTGGATTTTTCTCAGATGCTTTCTCCAGAGAATTTATGGCTCCTGTTATCCCTTTACAACTGTAGATGCACCACATCAGCACAAGCGCTGTCACGTAGACACAGAAGAACAATCCGTCCAGCTCTATAGAACATCACTCTTTTCCTTAGGAAATGAACCTAAGATTAAGACATAATGTTAATTCCTAGAGTATTAGCATCAGATATTTACTCATTTTCTTCCTGGAAATAACAGTATTTAAATTTTACCAATCTTCCCCAGTACAAGACAGCGAGTTCCAGCCACACACTGTCATCCATCATGTGTTTATTTATATGCTCTGGACCATCTCTCCTTCCCTCCCTATCTCTTTTGCTCCCTTTCTGTATGTATCCATCCATCCATCACCCTAATGATTTTTATAAACTTTGACTGTGTCCTCAGTCCTTATCTTTTCCAAAGGGAGGATTTCAGTTTTACTAATCTACTTTACATATAACCAACACCTTCAACACATTTTCTAATGCCAGAGCCTTACCTTGCCCTCAGCTAAAAAGAATAAGCAAAAGTCAAAAAAATACTCTTATTTCAAATTTACTATAGAACTCAGTAATCAAGATGGACAATATTTTTAATGCACCAGCAAAAAAATAAAATTAACACAAAAATATCCATCATGAACAAAACATAAGCACTGAATGAATATAACATAATTTTACTTATTTTGAGTGGTATTTACTTAGTTTACTTCAGGATTCAGTACAGTTTGGCACAGGGTTGTACCTTGTCTTTATTTTTTTATTTTGTATTTCATCCCTCCTTTAATTTTTGTTCCCCAAGGCAAATGTAGTCATTTCACCCTAATCCTGGTCTTGTATTGAAATTCCTGTGAAATTTACGTACGGAGAAATCAGCTAGATATTATATCCACACAGAAGTTGCATTTGCAAATTTCAACCTCTGTGGTTAATGTGGCAAGAGCAGTAACAGAACATTGCTTTGTTTTCCTTTTCTTTTTAGTTGCTGTATAAGAATGATACATGTCTGTGGGGCGCGAAGTGATATTTCCTTACCTATGTATACAGTAATGTGTGTCAATGTTGATATACCCTGTGCAATGAGTAAATCAGAGTAATTGGGATCTCCGTTACCTCAAACATTTATCATTTCTTTGTGTTGGAGACACTTAAAATCCTATCTTCCTGGTTTTTGAATTATACAAAATATTTCTTCAAAACAACCCAGGCACATTTCTTCTAGAGACACATTATTTTTGTTCTGATTAATTCTTATCAAATTACTCCCTTGATGAGGCTTAAAAACATAAAAGCAATAAGAGGACAGCTCTAGCTCACAAGAGTCTGTAGCGCCAAGTAAATGATTTTATTTAATGCCAGTCCTTCACAAATACTGAAGGAGTAAAATGTCAACAGAAGACAGTCCCTGTCTCAGTTCCTTGATTCAAGTGTTGGTGGCGATTTCTTGTCTCAAGTCAGTGAGAGTTTCCTATTAAAACATACAATTTTTCATGAGGATATACTATCATAAGTCATTTATAAAGTTAAACCAGTTGTTTGATTATCAGACAGTAGAAAACCTATTTAGCCTAAAATTCACAAATATGGACACAAGAGTGCCTTTTTTCTTTTTTGAGACAGAGCCTTGCTCTGTTTCCTAGCTGGAGTGCAGTGGCACGATCATAGCTCACTGCATCCTCAAAATCCTGGGCTCAAGTAGTCCTCTTGCCTCAGCCTCCTGAGTAGCCAGGACTATAGGCATGTGCCACCACACTCAGTTAGCTTTTCCTATTTTTTGTAGAGATGAGTTCTTGCTATGTTGCCCAGTCTGGTCTCAAGTGAATTGCCTCAAGCTTTCCTTCTTCCTTAGCCTTCCAAAATTCTGGAACTGTATGAGTTAGCTCTAGAGCTGAGCCCACAAGGGTGATCTTGTTTCAAATTCTACTGTTCCAGTAATCACTCCAAATAAGACATTAACTTCTGGATTATGAAGACTAACTAGAGCACATTCTAGTTTTGTCATTAATTTCTGAATGTCACTGACATCAGATGGCATTCTGAGTAGTATTTAGAATGTAGGTCAGTGACTCAGAAAACGTCCACTAGCCCCTGTTACTATGAATCTTCACTTGGGTAGCTCACAGGATAACTTGGGCTCTCTATTCCAAAATAAGACTTACTCTCTGTTTAAATCACACTTGGTTTTCATAATATGCTCAGCCTGACTTAACCACTTTATTTAAAGAAAAAATTAGAGTACAAACTTCGTGTTCTATCGCTCAATGTCAGCAATCATCAATTCATGTACAATAGAATTTGTTCTGAGCAGTTTCTATATTGTAGTTTCTTATAATTTTGGTTTTGCAATTTGCATCCTATGGTCTAATGTAACATGTTTCTCTCTCCCCTGCATCTCATATAAATAGGAGAGAAAGAGACTTCATTAGATTGAAATCAGTAGGTTTGGGAATATTGCTTTCTGGGTGACACTGTGCATTTTATTTCAAAGATATATAATATCTGTCTCTTTGGGGTAATGTTAGGAATTCATAATCATTGCATAAATCCTCTAATTGATTGAGGAATATAAAATGTTTAGGACAATTTCTCTTATCAACTATATGTTTACCCTGAGTTACAGCTCATTTAGGGAAGGCTGGACAAATGCCTGACCGCCTTCTTTATTTTCCTTTGTTCAAAATAATGAGTTGGTTTCTTTTCATCATCCAAATGTCACCAATGTGTTATTTTTGCTTGTTTGTGTTTTGTTTGTGTTCCAGGTCTCTCTGAATCATACATTTTTGTCCACTCCTTCTATTGTGTTTATTAATATTCCACTTTTATCATCTTTGGCTAGTGGGAGTCTCTTTAGGTTGGTTCTCAATTGCTTCATGAAAACTCTTGTATTATTAGGGTCCTGGATCTATGAGATTTCACCTCATACACTTATCAAACAGGATACAAGAGAATGATATGATATGAGAGGTGGTAAATGATGATATTTTAATTCTAGAACATTCTAGAATTTGCTAATTGAAAAAATACATTCCCATAACTTTTCAGGTATCTTGTTGCATAGTTTTAATTGTAGAGGTAAGATAAATATTTTTTAAAATATCTTTTTATTTATTGATTTTTCAGAATATTAGTTGGTTCTTGGAAAAGATCCCACAGGCAACTATGGAAGATTGAATTATCGTCCTTTATTCTTCGTTTCTCCTGTGTCTGCCATGTCATTTTTCAGTTCATTTTAGTAAAGCAGAGTGTTCTTTCCATTCTTTAATTTCGGCTTAGTAAAGAGACTTACTTTGGGAAAAGGCATTTTTTCAGGACATAAAGCAATAGGAGGATTGAAATGTGGTGGTTTGTTTGAGCACTCTTTCTTGTACTTCTGTTGTTCTCTTAAGAAGAACATGTCTCATCCATCTGCTTCTTGTCAAAGGACAATGACAGAAATGTGGTTTGGATCTCACCTACTCCATAGAGTCAAACACAGGGAGACCCAAGCTAGAACCTCTTTAACTTCAAGGAGCTCACAAACATCTGAGCAAGAATACATGATTTATGTTAAAGCTATTGCATTTTGGAATGGCTTATTTTAAAGGATTATTCATAATAGATTAACAATATACCAATCAATGAGAATTTTGTATTAGTATGAACTGATGGATATGGAAAGCTTTTCTACATGTCAATCTATTTATTTTATTATTAGAATATTTTCCAAAGTCACAGATTTATACAGGAAGAGTCTCTTCAAATTACCTCTTAAGTTTTGTTGTTGTTGTTGTTGTTCTGACTTTAATAAACTTTAATAACTTTGTTCCTTTCTGGTATAACCAGATCTTCTAAGCTCATCTGTACATTACCTACCCAAGACCTGGAGTCAGCCATTTCACTAAGAAGCTTTCTTTCCTTTTTTCCTCTTCTCTCCTCTCTCTCTCTTTCTTTTTTAAGAGATATCACTTACAAGTCTGTAATTCTAGTACTAAGGATGCTATTAGTGCTATAAAGTAGAACACAGGATGCTAGAAATTGGAAAGGGTAGGGCAGGGGTCCTCAAACTTTTTAAACAGGGGGCCAGTTCACTGTCCCTTGGACCATTGGAGGGCCAGACTGCAGGTCCCGGGAAGAATCAGCTGCTAAGCAGGATAGGCAGCAGTGGCAAAAATACCTGGCAGGCCAGATAAATGTCCTAGGCAGGCTGCATGTGGCCCATGGGCTGTAGTTTGAGGACGCCTGGGGTAGGGAAAGGATGGGATAGGAACAGATTTGTTAAAGGACACAAATTATAGTTAACTAGAAGAAATAGGTTCTAGTATTCTATACCCTTGAAGGTTCACTATAGTTAACATTCATGTGTTGTATCAGGGTGGGGGACCTGTGGCCTTCTAGGTCCTTAAGTGTGGCCTTTTTACTGAATCTAAATTTTACAGAACTAATCCTTTTATTTTCATTAACACATTTTTGTTCATACTTTATATTTTTATTTTATTTTTAAAATGAGCATATTTAAAATACCAAAGAATAAAATATGTTTCCAAGAAATAATCCTTCCCGAATGACCAGCACATTTGTAAGCCATAAAGGCTAAATTGGCAGCTGCTATGCTCATGATTCAGTTTTAACTTCTCCCTCCTGATTGGTGCCACTGCCTCAGGAGCCTGGTTGGTAAGAGTTTGTGTGGGGCGACTGCAGCAGTCTAAGAGCTTTTGAAAGCAGTGTACTGTGTTCTATTTGAAGTGGAGTTTGTGAATAGTTGCACAGCTCGACAATATTTTTTAATTCTGTCTGCTTAACAGCCCATCATGTCAAAGAAGACCAAGTGAACACTGAAGGAAGAAAACAATTTTTTAATGAGGATTGGGAATTGCCTTATTATTTTCTTTCTTCCAAAGATAAGACGATTTGCTAATTTGTGATACTGAAATATCAGCTTTAAAGAAATTTAATGCTCATCAGCATTATAACACTCATAAGGACCACAAATATTTTAAATTAGAGGGGCTAAAGGCTATATTGCAGAAATTATAAAAAGCAAAGACAATTATGGCAAGCACCAATAAAACCTGAAATAATGCCATTGAAGGAGCTTCTGCACTCAGGAAAAAAGGAAGCCATCCAGTGATGGCATAATTGTGAAAGAATGCATTGTGAAAGTTGTCGGAAGCCTAGACCTCAATGACATTTCAAGTAAGTGTCTCCTTCAAGGAGAAACACAACTGATGGGAAAGATGAAATGGCCTTCAACTTGACAGAATACTTTATGCAATACTTCAAATATAAAAAATATATATTAATAGCTTTGAAAGCATCAATTGATACTGCTGACTCAGCATAATTTTCATACTTCATTCAGTTCATAAAAGATTTTCTTTGCTATGAAGAGTTACATCGGGCACTCTTGTGAACAGAATGTGGAGAGTAGATATCTTTAACAAATTTCGAGACAAATGCTGTATGACGTTGGGCTGAATTTGGTAAATTTAGTGAATATATGTGTAGATGGTGTGATTTCCATGACAGAAAAACATGAAGAACATCTTTTAACAGATTCACACGCTCTCATTTCTTGCCTCAGCTAAGTATCTACCCCAAAGCTACTATTTTAAGTGCCACTTTGTAACAACTTGCAAGTATTGTTAACTATATTGGTGCAAAGCAACACAGCATCCTCAGTTTTGTAACATGCTAAAGTTGAATAATGAGGTATTCAGAGTGGATTTGCTATATCATTCTAAAGTGCTTTGGCTATCATAGGGATAGGTATTAGGGAAAATTTTATCTCTGCAAAAACAGATAGTTCAATTTTATGAAGAATAGAATCAACAATGTGAATTATTGAAAGAAGATTTCTACAGAAATGTAGCATCTCTGTGATATCATGTCAAACCAAAATATTTCACTGCAAGGTAAAACTGTGACATGTGGCAAAAAATCCAAGCATTTCACAAGTTATCAGTTTTTAAAATAATTCTTCAAAAGGAAATTGCAGGTGACCTTTTATTCCCAGTAAACAAAGCTCATCATTCCCCAGTTTGATGATATAAGGCATTATTACTAAAATTTTATTACTATAGACACCTGGGGATTTATTTGTAGGGTTTTGTTTTGTTTTTATGCAATATCCCACTGGGAATTTATATGAAATAACCAAATTTAATACTAATTTTTTTACTATCTTGATACATTGTTAGATGTATTATTTTCTTTTTTATTGAGTTCATAGAAGCTGCTTTTAGCATGTTGATTTTTCCTATAATTATGTAAAAATTTATATAATTCTAAATCATATGTGCAAAATATTTTCTGTGAAATCTGGTTTCTATTCCTGATTCCTCTAACCCATTGCATCCTCTAAAGCAATTTTGTTACTTTTTATCTCATATGTTATTCTTTATTTTTAAACTATGTAATTTCATATTTCTATTACATATAATTTATATTGCCCTTTTAACTCCTTTGATTAA
>NW_003852419.1:9229786-9293517 GCF_000181295.1 Otolemur garnettii
CGTTGTTCTGGAGTAAAGAGTATATGTAAAGGCCTTTTGTATTTTTGCCATTTTGTCTTTAGGATATAATCCTAGGAGTTGTTTTGTGGGTCGAAGTGTAAATGCACAATTTTGCTAAATATTGCATAATTCCTTCTGTAAAGATTTACTGGTTTTGCATCCCTACCTGATTTATCCAATGTGGAATCACAGCAGTAGACTTGTGAGCTGAGAATGACACATTTGAATAAGAGAAAAGTTCATAAATATAAATGCCCTACTGCTTAGGTGGCATCTGTTTAACATTATCAAGATTTAAAACTTAAAAACTGCAATGTTACATATTTTATGGTAAACATAGTATCCTGTTTAATTCACAAAGTTATGACACATTTCTTTCAATGGCCTTGTCTAAAAAATATGCGTTCTGTTTGTGTTCAGTGATATTACCGTGTTCTCCAACAAAGAGCCAATGACATTCTCAAGCTTCTTGAATTGCAGAAAAGATTATATTCTCAAAAGGAATTAATGTAAGTTGAACAATATTATATACTTTAATGTAAGAGCCAGTTTGATGAAAATATTTCAAATTGTATATGAAAACGCCACACTGTACCCCATGATTGCATTAATGTACACAGCTATGATTTAATAATTAAAAAAAAACTTAACCTTTTAGAAGAAGACAAAGTAAATGTATACAACTTTGGTCTCATAAATATTTTTTAGGAAACAAAGCACAAAGCATAAAAAAATGAACTTTTTTAAATTAAAAGATTTTGTTATTTTGAAGACAACACTGAAAAACAAATTATAAATCATAGGCTGTGGGAAAATATTTACAACATATTCACCTATAGGACTTGTACCCTGAATATGTAAAACATGTTCACAACTTAATGATAAGAAGTCTCAACAGCCTAATTACGAAAGTCTTAAACAGATCTTTCCTTTGACAGCTTCTTAAATGGTAATACATAAAGTTATATATCACTCAAATTTTCACTTCTAGACATTTATTCAAGAGAAATAAAATTGTTCACAAAACAATGTAAGCAAATATACATAGTAAAGCATATTATTTTATTCATAGGAACCCTAAGCTGGAAATAACCCAAGGGTCAGAAGAATTCAAATGGATAAATAGATTGCATAATCACAGAAGAGAAAACTAGTTAGCAATCAAAAGGAATGAACTACACATGTGTGCAATCTTCGAATTTCAAATACATTTTGAGAAAGAAAAGAACATAACTGTAAAAGAATAGATACTACATTTTTCTAAAATTGTAGAAGGACACCTAACCTATAGTAAAAGAAAGTAGGAAAATGACTAGCTGGGGCAAGGATTTAGGGCTTACAAAGACATTTTAGAGACTTTATTTATTTATTTTAATTTATTATTATTAATCAAACAATACATTTAAAATGGGTGGTTTGTTGTGTATGTTATATTTTAATAAGAATTACAGAAAACATTTTAATAAACAATGTTCTTATTTGAAAGACCACAGTGAAAACACAATTTTTTGTGTTATTTGAAAGATCAGAATAAAATGAAGGGTACTTTAACATAAGTTCTAAAACTTAGAGATACATGAGTCACTCATGTTTTGAGACAGACTGGGTTATGGTCCATTATTTCACAAGAAACACAATTGACAGCATCCTTTCTGACTCACCTGGGAACGTTTTAACCTGCTTGGTTATCAGTGTTGCTAGGAGGGCTTTGCTTCTGTTGTGAGGATTTTACGTTTCTTGATTTTTGTATATCTCAGAATTTTCATAATGACCCAAGTAGCAGGTAATCAATTAATTTTGAATCAATGATTGAATGAATGGTTTTATTACATTTATCACTATGCATTTAGAATTTATAAAAATATTTAGTAGAAAATATATTCTATACATAAACAAAAGAGAGTAGGAGTCATTAAAGTAATAACACAAAATAGAATTAATTCAAAAACTGCTACAAAGATGAAGAAAGACATTGCATATTTATAAAGGTTTAATTCATCAGGAAGCTATAACAATTATAACATACACATTCAATAAAATTCCCCCCAAATATATGAAGCAAATATACACAGATCTGATGAAAGAAATAAGTAATCCAACTATAATGGTTGTGGATTTGAAGAGCTGATTTTTAATGAAGGATCTATCCTGGCAAAAATCCATAAGGAAATAAAAACTTGAACAACTCTATAAACCAACTATTCTTAACAGACATCTTAAGACCACTTCTCCAACAAGCACAGATATCACATTTTTCTCAAGAGCTCATGGAACATTCTCCAGCATAGAACATATGTCAAGCCACAAAATAAGTCTCAATAAATTAAATAAAAAATAAAAACTGAAATCACACTGAAAACTGAAAAGTCTTTTCTCTGATAACAATGGAATGGGCTAAAATCAAAAATAAGGAAAACTGAGAAAATCCTGAGTATGTAGAAATTAAACAACGTATGCTTCAATGGTCAATGGGTGAGAAAACAAATCACAGGACAAATCAGAAAATACTTAAAGAAGAATGCAAGTAAGAGCACAGTATAATTAAAATTATGAAATGCAACAGAGCCAGTGCTCAGAAAAAAAAAAATGTACAGTGGTAAAAATCCTATTAAAAAAGAAGGAAGATCTTAAATCCCTAATCTAACTTTGTACCTAAAATACTAGAAAATGAAAAGCTAACTAAGCCCAAATCCAGCATCAGAAAATAAATAATGATGTTTCAAAGAGAGATAAATTAAATAGACTAGAAAAATAAGTCAGTGAAACCAAAAGTTGGTTCTTTAAAATATACCACATTCATAGGATGCAAAGAGAAAAACACATATCATCTCCTTCGATACAGAAAACAGAATTCGTAAGATCAACCACACGTTACAGTAAAAACACCAGAAAAATCAGGAGTCAACATGATGAAGGACATTTATGAATAACCCACAGGTAACGTCATACTCAGTGGTGAAAGACTGAAAGCTTTTTTGCTAAGTTCAAAGACACAACAAAGATGGCAGCTTTCACCACTGCTATTTAATGTAAAATCAGGCACAAAACTAATGAACAGATAATAGTGAAAGGGAAAAAACTTTCTCTTCACTCTCTGAAGGTTCACTGAACAAATCAGATCAAAAGGCAGATTAGAGAGAAGGCATATGAATTCATTTGGTCAAAGTTTTGTGTGATGCGGGAGCCTTGAGAATGGAGAATAACCCTCCCCGATGCAGTGCAGAAGTTTAAATG
The DNA here is from genome assembly GCF_000181295.1 of Otolemur garnettii. Lineage (NCBI taxonomy): Eukaryota > Metazoa > Chordata > Mammalia > Primates > Galagidae > Otolemur > Otolemur garnettii. Next base: position 9,233,021 of record NW_003852419.1, read on the forward strand.
CCTTCTGGGGATGACAGAAAGGAGGGGTTGGATTCAGGCAAAAGAGCTTATAAGAGTGGGGAGAAGAGAAACTCTGTTAAGGACCAATAAATGATTACCAGAGAGAATTCAATAGGCTTGAAGAATATACAGCTGTCTAAAAATTTTTAGAACTTGGTTTTAATCTTTATTCCTAACTATACTGCTATTTTGAAAATCATAATTTGCTGAAATCCTAGAGACTTTCAATGTTGTTTGAGATTGAACAACTTTACTCTCTGAAATGTTCTCAGAATCCTGGAACCCTGATGCCCTCAATCACAAACTAAATAGAAATTTAAAAGTAAATCTTCATTTGAACTAGGCTTTTTTTTTTTTTAGACAGTCTCACTCTGTTGCCCAGGCTAGAGTGCCATAGCATCAACCTTGCTCACAGCAACATCAAACTCCTGGGTTCAAGCATTTTCCTGCCTCAGCCTCCCAGAGTACTGGGATTATAAGTGTGAGCCACCCTGCCCAGACTGAGCCAGGTTTCTTAACCATGATTCTCCTTTAGTGTAAAAATAAAAGATATTCTTATTACTGTTCTAGCTATATTTTAATTGCTTTAGAATAAATTTGTTTAAGGTTGCATGCTAGATTTTAAGGGTTTTTTTGCACAGATTTACATTAGGATGCATGCTAAATTTTCATATACTTATGAAACACATGTTACATTTACTATTTTAGTAATAGCATGCTATTGGAAAGTAAACTTAGTCTTTTAGAGGAATATTTAAGGATATGTAAATAAAAAAATTTCTCATTCTCAAAAAGAGTGAAAGGAACAATAAAGCTCTCTAAACCAAACCAACTAAAGAACAACAAGAACAAAAAAAAGAAAAACACAGCAAAACATCCAGGGTATGCTTGAGCGCATTCTGAAACGTGTTTTCTGTTTGGTAAGGCTGAACTACTCCTGTGTATGAACACAACTTCAGCATTTACTTTAAAATTAACAGCCCTGACACTCTGAATATGGACATGTGAGAGGGAGGACCTTTTATTTCCAACATGAGGTTGGAAACTGAAGACCCAGATCCCCACTGCCCCTCCAGCAAATGCCAAACCAATCAGCCCCGTTTCAAAGAAATGTGCTTTGCAGGTAGAGACTCAGATTGGGAGAAGAAATCATATGAAGAAAAAGGCAAGGTGCTCTCTGCCTGTCCCAGTGAGAACCACACTCAGAGGCAAGAACTGGGGGCCAGTTCAGGTGGGAGGAACTCCAGGAAGAGAAAAATCAGTTCCAAGGACAATGGCCACTACCCAGCAGCAGGTAGCTGTGTGGATGAGTGCATCTCACCTTCCAGAAAGAAACCAAAGACCTCAGTCACTGTGCACAGCAGGGAAAAGGAGACCCAAGATGCCAGGCCCAGTGGGCACAGCATATGGCCCGGGTCTCCCTCCCCTAAAGACCACCTACCACCACTTCAGAAAAGTCTGGTGACCCTGCATGCTATGTCTGAGGCCATCTGTCAAGACCTAGCCCAGGTGAGGGCACAGCAGGTACATTCTCCACTAACCTGGGAGCAGCTGTCCCAGCTCTCCCAGCTCCAAGGGCCCCTGTGCACCATGGTGTAGATCTTCTATGCCATGGCCACCCAGGCAGCCTATGTCTTCCCTGCTGAGTCCTGGCTGATCCCAGCCATGTGGCCTAGGCCTGGGAATTCAGTCTGGAGGGAGAAGCTCACAGCTCCTCCAAGGAGAGAGAAGGGCTCACCAATTACCTAGGCGGGAGATAACTAAGCTAGTCAGTGGATCAGATGAGGCTAGAGCTGAGGGCTCCCTGACCCTACTCAGCTGAGAACGCAGCTCCGGGAGCAACAACAAAGATGAACTACTTCTCGGAGTCTTCCCAATGACCAACAGCAACAATTTTGGACACACTGTGTTAATGAAGGACAGGGCCTAGAGGATAGGCCTAATAAAGGAATTTGAACAATATACAATGTGTTTATACCATAAAGTATGCCAAAATCAATACACATTGGTATCTTCCCCTTTTTAATTCAAGAAAAGATAGAGATCTTCACAGCTTGAGCTTCGCAGCTCAAGTCAATGGAACACTGATGTCCACTAACCTTTAATAGCATTCTTTATAGAGAAATGTTGATATGTTTTCAAATAATGAAATCATGGTGAAATTGCCATGCCATTGGTGATTACTTTTATTTTCTATATTTAAAATCCACGGCAATGTATATGAAATGCTTATTGCTTACGTTTATTCTTCAATTGATTCAGATAATTTGCTTTTTAAAATTTTCTTTTATGTTATATGATTTAGTTGTTCTTATTGTAGAATATTAAATCTAATTAGACATTTTACATATTTTTATATTTTATTTCACACATCTTCTATTTCATTTTACAGTATGATCATGCAGTATTTCATCATATAAATGTACTTACTTTTATGTAGGACAAATAAAATAATTTGAATATTTAAAAAAATAGAATTACCAGCCTTGCAAATAGTATCAAATATCATACACCCACAAATATTCTATCTGGACTACACTATGTATTTTTATGAAGTTTATCTCTACCTTTTCTTTAGTCCTTAAGCAAGTAGAGATGGTAAATTAAGGAAGAATGACCAGCGGAATGCCTAAACTGGGAAATAGTTAAGAATGCCTGTTAGATTCCCAGGTGGAGAAGTACAGCTTCCAGAGGCAGCTGGAGCCAGAACAGATTCCCACAGTCCTGAAAGCTGGGATGAGGGGAAGAGAGGAACACAGTTTACTTTCCAATAGCATGCTATTACTAAAATAGTAAATGTAACATGTGTTTCATAAGTATATGAAAATTTAGCATGCATCCTAATGTAAATCTGTGCAAAAAAAATCCCTTAAAATCTAGCATGGAACCTTAAACAAATTCATTCTAAAGGTTTACGGTTAACATCAGGTTTCCTTCATGTGTTTGGTTCCTGAAAGAAGCCCAATTTTTATGAAGTTTGAAGTGTAAATATAATACAGATGTGACTATCCACTGAGTTACTCCAGAAATGAAGCAGCCTGGATATATATGAAAAGTTAAGAGTCGCAGGCAGGGGTAGTTCCACAGCTAACAGCAGCTTCTCTCAGGGAACTCTTTCCCAAATAAGAAAGCAGCTGTCTTATAGTTTCTATAGATAGATATGCAGATATAGCTTTATAATTTTGTACATGTACACAATACTTCATCAATGAATACATTTAAATATAAGATAATATCTGTATACACATAGAGCTTATAAACATATAAAACCTGCAAGATTTTATAGTACTCCAAAGGATGCTCTTTATTTCACTTCATAATGCCAAAAACCCTTTTAAAAATTACCTGTTATTTTCATGTTTGATTAACTTTTCCTACAAAATTGCATCCCCCCCAAAAAAAATTTATGGGAAAAATAGATAATGTTTTCTATCAGTGAAGCCAAGACAGAAAACCTATGCATGGACAGTAGGAACAGAAGAGAGGCCAAAAAACGAAAACAAACAAACAAACAAAAAAAAACTCAGCATTCTTCCTCAATGTGTCTTTTAATAATGATAATCATAACAATAAATAAAAAATTGCTAAGACTTCATTATGTTAGAGCTGCTCCTCTAACAAAAAACTCTGTCTACCCTGTGTCTTGTATTTTTTGTTCATTATCAGCTCTGCACCACATGTTAGTAGATAAGCTGGCTATATTATTACTGTTTCTACATTAAGTTACTCAAAGTACAAAAAACATATGATCCAGATTAGATAATCAAACCAGTAGCCCCAGATGGTAAGGGCACTGAATTTTGAAACCTGGGCAAGTGTTCCCTTCTCCAGCGTATATTCTCTTCATTCAGAAAGTAGAAAGAAGCAAACTTGCTGTCTCTGCAATTGCCTGTGAAAGGTGAACTGGCATTTTTATAAGAGACAAGTCTCTCACATCTTAATTTGGTAAAATCTAACAGCTCCACTTGCACCCACTTCAAATTCTAAAGGAAATATCATTCTACAATGCGATGTTTTGCTTTCACGTCTCACATGCATTTTGGATTTTAAAATGTGTCCTAAGTTTATTCAAAATTTCAAGAGTTTAGACATGAAACTGAATCCTGTTTGTAGGAAAAAAGCGAAAAGTCTTACCTTCTTGCCTTTCTCTGGCCCTTTTCAGATTTAAAAGAGTCATTAAGGAAGACATTTTTTTTGCTTTATTCCTCTGCTACCTGTAACATATTTAGGTAAATAAGAAAGGGACAAGAAATAGTATGGTGGCAGCTCCTTTATTTATGTAATTTTAAAAATCATTGCATTCATTATAAGATACAGTAAACACACTGGAATTATAATTCGGTACTATCTCTGCAATCTGCACAGACAATATTAAATGATAAAAGTAAAGCAAATTTCTTGTTGCAGTTTAAAACGTAACTGCTTGTCAAAGTGGTATGGTGGTAAAAATATAATCAGACTTAATTTAAAACTCGTTGTGATCAGCAAATAACTCTCTTGTATATTGTGAGGGTAGGATGAGTAATTTTAGGAAATATAATGAAGACTAGTTTTGTGATGGTAACTACATTCATTCTTACTGAAGACAAAACACACAAAAAACTTTAACAATCACCTACAAAAAAAAGTGTAAAATGTGGATTTCCAGGCTTTTATGCTCTTGGGTTTTATTTATTCTCGTTGTGGAGGTGAGGGGAGAGGTGAGAGACCAGAAAATTGCCTGAATTATAAAATTGTATAACCCTAGGCTTAAGAGGAAAGTCCAGAGCCCATTTTGAAAATCATTGAAGCTTTCCTCCCATCCCAAATCTCTGCTTTTCTTTACAACTGAGAAGTGCATAGTAGGTAAGTCTTATAGCAGAGGTAGGAAAAGGTTGAGAATTTCTGCCTAGTGATCTCAGCTCCCAAAGAAAGCTAATAAATTATACACAATTCATAAGAACTCATTATCTGGCATGGCTTTAAATTCAATATCCAAATAAAAAGAAACCTCTTTCTAGCAAGTCTACTTAATAACTCCAGTGATCTATTCTCTGAAGGTAGACTCACAGAAATGATTTTTTATAGTCATTTCTACACGTTCTACCTCCACTAAATAGAAAAATTACCTATGCTAATAAGGAGAATGTATAAATATTGTATAACATTTTTGTTTAAAATTAAGACTCTATCAGCAGCAGCAGCACTCAAAAAAAAAAAAAAAAAAAGAAAGAAAGAAAGAAAAAGAAACAAAAGAAAACAACCCAAATCAAATATCTAGTAAAAAAAAAAATCTAGAATCAATTTAAGCACAAAAACATCTCTAGCTCTTAAGAAAAAAAACATTGACAGTAGACATAAGGAAGGAAGTTATACACGTTTTCTTCCAAAAATATAGCTACCCAATTATAGCAGTTGAAAGACAGAGTGGCATTTTCACTACTTCTTCGATGATTGTCATTTTACGTCATGCAGATGCTTCTTCCTTGAATGAGGTACAATTCCCTGTACCTAGAGATGAGTGTTGTGCCAAAAATATCTTTACTGGATCTGCCTACTAAAAGAACTCGTGGGTTTTCCTGCTTGGCACAATGGTTCCAGAGAAACTCCTGACACAACCTTTTTCTCAGGGGAAATTCTTTACCTGTGTTTCACCAACTCATTCTTTTCCTTTCTATGTATATTTGAGAGAACAGCATTAAGAAGCAGAATTTTAAGAGGTGAATAATAATTCAGAAAACAAAATTATTTTACTGGCAAAAACCCACAGAAACAGGGATTTAACAGGAAAACTAGGTTCTAATTATATGCATATATGTCATAATAAATATTACTATTTAAATTTTTAAATTTTTAGTTGAGGGATAAATACTCTAGAGTTTACTTATAAGTACACACAATGATGTAATATTAAATATTTGGTTCAATTAATTATTACAATTAAATTTTACACTTATTTAGTACACGTTTTTACACTTCTTTAGTATACTTTTACATCCATATTCTTATGTAATCACCAACTTTTCTCTTAGAATTAAGTTTTGGTTATGGCATAAGACAAGGGATTAAATTTTCCCCCATAGATATTCAATTACTGCAGCACCATTTATAGAAAAAGCCATTTCTCTATATGGAAATTCATTGACCATTCATAAATCAAGTGAATATTATTTAATAAATACTATGTATTATTCACTTTATATACCTTATAAATGATGTAAGCTGAATGAAAAACTTATAAAATGAATTCTATCCACTCATTTACAAAAGATGAAACTGGGGCAGTGCTTGTGGCTCATTGGGTAGGGTGTTGGCCCCATATACTGAGGGTGGCAGGTTCAAGGCTGGCCCCAGCCAAACTGCAAAAACAACAAAATAGCCGAGCATTGTGCTGGGCACCTGTAGTCCCAGCTACTTGGGAGGCTGAGGCAAGAGAATCGCCTAAGCCCAGGAGTTGGAGGTTGCTGTGAGCTGTGGGGCGCCACGGCACTCTGCTGAGGTTGATAAGGTGAAACTGTCTCTACAAAAAAAAGAAAGAAACTGAAATACAGAGAGGTTAAGTGGATGTCACTTAGCTAATGAGTGGCAAAGGCAATATTTAAACACAGCCAATCCAACTCCAAGACCTAGGGGCTCACCCTACTCCGCACTGAATTTCAGGTATTCTACATTCAAACATTTATAATAATTCATAACATAGGGTATTTCAAATTGTCTAGAGAGTCTTTATATTTTATTTTATAAGGTAATTAATGAGATGAGTTTATGGGTTACCGAAAAGAATTAAGTACCGAAAGAGTCATAGAGATCTAACGAAGATAACTGAGTTCTCTGAATTTTAAAATGTTGTAAAAGTGTTTAGGAATGCTCATCAAAAAGTATAAAATATTTTTAAAAATTTAAAAATATAAGACGAATTCATAGATCTAAAATGGCATGTCATAGCAACTGAAATTTTTTATCAAGTATTTCCAAAGATTTAGTATAATGTAACAAACATGGAAATACAGAGATGGATTAACTTTATCTTCTTACCCCAAGGAACTTACAATTCTGTGAAATCACATTTTATAATGCATAATCATCTATGCTGCATGTTTAAATTAATTGGAGGGTCAACAGAGAGTAAATCTTTCAAGCCAAAGTATAAAGCAGTCTGCCCATGGGAGAGGACTTCTTGCCAGTTAGCAAGAAAAGTATGTTCTGACTTAAGGGAATAATTCATATAATTTGGCAAGGAGGAAGTGGCGAGCAGTTCCTAATGGGTAGTCAGGATGAAGTCTTTTTCCTGTCGTGTAATCTGTTAATAATGCTTATTACATTCTAAATATAAAAGTGCATAGGCTTCTTGTATATAATCGTGCAAATATAAGTATAAAGAAGAAAATAATGAACACTTGTATGCAAATATACCATTTACTCTTGCTATTTTGTTCTATTTTCTTATAGCTATTATCCATCTATATTTATATGTGCATATAAACAGAGACATATACCCATATCTACACATACATATAATATCCCTTTTTAAAAACTAAAATTACATGGACTGCATATGGTTACTTTTTTACTTACTATTATCTCAAGAACAATATAAACTTCAAAAATGAGATTTTAAAATAAGCATATGATAGAATATGAATTATGTAGCTTCAATCTAATCTTTACAATATTCTTTAACTGTTTCTAACGAAGTCCTATGAATTCTGAGAATTTTAGACGCCTACACATTCTAAACAGTATAAAATGCCTTCTAAATATACATGATGTACAGAGTATTCAAATTTCCTTGTTAGTATAACAATCCAAACTAAATGAAAATAGAGGAGTTCTATGTTATGGGTGTGCCCAGAATTTATTAATCTGTGAAGCCACATGAGAATTTATTATAATTCAGAAATATGTATTTTTCTAGTACAGTGATTCCCACCATGCTGTCTTTAGTCTCCTAGGGGTCCATGAAATAGTAATGACAGCCTTTGAGCTATTTTTGGTTTTTAAAAAGCTGAATATAAATCATATATTTATCTACAACAAAGAAAAATACCAAAATGGCAGAAATTGTTCAACCTAGTAAGTATGGAAATGCTGGGTATCTTATAGTAATAAAAATATTTGATTGGCTTTTGCCTCTTTTGATTAACTGAAGAAAGAAAATAAGTTAATTATTATTTCACAAATGTAATAGGTTTTGTAGACAAATCTTTTAAAGTATGGAAGATGGGCAAACATTTTTTAAAAAACGCGTTTAAGATTCAAAACCCTATTTCAAATCATATCTACCCATATTTTCTTTCAATTTAAGAACCATCAATTATGACCTAAGTCCTGATATTAGAGATGTTTGCACAGAGAAAAAAATTGCTAATGACAATTGTCAGAGATTTTCAGTTATGATTCACATCTTGATTTTGGATGTGACAACATTTATGACTTAGAGACCAAAGTTAACTTTGATTTAATAGTTCACAGTATCAGTACTTCCCATGTTACTAAAACAATAATGTAATAAAAACTGCACAGTATATCCTAGAATTACACTAATGAATGAAATATATTACAGATGGTAAGGCATGCAGTACCTCAAATTTTATTGATAGGAAAGTGGTTGAGACTGGTGAATCTGGAATTCTTCCTCTTGGAGTTCCCTTGAATGGGATGTCATCTGAGCTGCTGCTTCACAGGACTACAAAAGTATTCTGATTAAATATCTAGCAGGGAACAAGAAAGATGTCATCGAACTGGGTTATTTTATTTATACTAAATGCAACAATGTTTTTTATAATTTGGGGATGTCTTATATTGGGGAGATCAAAATATGTGTTTATGAAAATGTTAACAAACTATTTTTTGATATATTAGGAGCCTGCAGCTCAAAAAGGGGTCCTTAAGTTTGTCCAGCTAGCTAATATCTGCGTCAGACCGAAATTGAGAAATTTTGGCTTATTAATGTGTTTGTGAATGTGCGTCACTATTACCTGATAAGCATATGTAAAGCAGATATGCATTTTGTAAAACAATAACAACAAAAAAGTTGAATGTTATTTCATTTTAATTGACAACATTTGGTATGTGAAGCTTTTTGATTTGTAACCAGTGCTATTGATCTGTACATTATTAAGCAACATCAACACAGCTCTTTTAGAGGTTGTTATTATCCCTAACAACTGAACTTTTCAATGTAAGCTAAAATATTACAGCTTTAATGTTGTACTGGGGCTGACCAAGTATGATGGTGCCTCATTCTACTACTGATTGGTGAAGTTGTGGGTAGTAATAGAAGTCAATGCATATTAAGTTTTTCAGAAGATATCCGTCTATTTGGAGGTTGCTGTATGGTTGCTATGTTTATTTATTTTTTAGCTTCATTATAAAATGGCCACTAAATATTAGCACTTAATATTTTTATAGGGACTTTTTTGTATCTTTCCTAGGTTATAAGTATTGTAAACAATAGAGTATAAGACTATTATTTTACCTCTGAGATATATGTGGATTGTTTTGACATAGATAAAGGATACTCATAACACATAAATCTGAACACATATGTGGAGATATTAATAAGTTTTCATTATACATTGATATTTCAGAATTTTGAGTAATAGTGCAGTGGGAGACAGTTTGTTAAACTTAAGACTCAAAGACTCTACCTATTTTACTCTTTTAAATTAGGTTGACTATAGACAATGCCTCTATGTGTAGTCCACATCCTTCTCCCCCACCCCCTAGGGATTTTAGGTGTTTGTTCCGGCTTCAATTAGATGGAAAGTAGCGTTAAGGTGACTGAGCAGCTCCACACACGTTTTGCATCATCTTTTTTTATTTCTGTCTAGAGCCTTCTCCGTTGAATTGGAAATTCAAGGTACCCAAATTCATGCCACAGCCATACACGAGTAACTGGGAAGTGAAGGGTAAGTACTTCTTCCTTCCTTGGTAGGATAGCATGTCCTGAGCAGTGAGAGGTTACTGTCTGTCAAAGACAGTAAAACAGAATGGAACAGTCTGCCACACTGAATTCTGAGTGACTAGCTAGATAATGTAAATCTTTATTGTCTCTCTTGCCCCTCCTTGCTCAGGGCCACTTCTCCTCCCTCTTCCCTGGAATGTTTCATAAAGTATAAGCACATTACCTTTGCCTAAAACTCACTTCTGCATAAACCAGGTAAGACGTGACCACATATCCAGGTTCATCCTTTGTGTAAACAAGGTGGTTAGGGCCTTTTGTCATACTTAAAAGTATCCTGGTTTGTAGGATCAATATTATAATCATCTTATTTCTAGTACTAACAAGAAGTGTGCTAGCCAAAGTTAAGGCAAAGAAGTAATGCTAGATTTCCTACCACTCATGGGCCCAGCTGAGTAGCTAACGTATCACAGAACTTAGCAAGTATTTGTTTAATAAAGAAGAGAATCAATTATTTGCATTTAATTGAATTAGCATTTAACAGAGTATATAATAATTAAATTAAAATTATGTAATTAGATATAATAGGATATATCATAATTATAAGATCATAATAATCTAATTAGATAGTAGCTAATAATCAGAAGGCGTAACCTATAAACCAAAAGGAATATAAGTTCTCTTGCCATATTTACAAATATATCTTCACAGTGAAAATGCCACTTGAACTGGGTCTTGATAATGAAATGGTATTCTCAAACCAGGTAAGAGAGAATAGATACACCAAACAGGGTAAAAAAAAAATGTGTTAATGAATAGGTTTGGTAAATTAGTTAGCTCGATTGAGGAAGCACAATAATTTAGTTTAATTAAGTTAATTTTCACATTTGAATATCTCTGAAAGTAGCATAAACCTTCCCTCCAGCTTTATGGAGGCATAATTGACAAATAATAATTGTGTGTACTTATGATGCACACTCAGTGCGTTGAAACGATCATCACAATCAAGACAGCCAACACATCTATTGCTCACACAGTTATCCTTTTTCGTTCTTTTTTTTTTTTTTGGTAGTGAGAATATTTAAGATCTACTCTCTCTTAGCAATTGTCAAACAGGTAATATGTGATTGTTAACTATATTCAGTGTGCTAGGTCCCCACAATTTATTCTGTGTAACTGAAAATCTCCTCAAACTTGGTGATTTTGTGTGACTGTGAAGGGTGCTATGTAGCAAGTGGCTAAGTTCATATTCTGTTCGATAGCAGGAACAAAGCAATGATTTTTTTTTGAAAGAAAGTAATAGGAAGAGTACTAATGTGAAGAGTGAAAAGTGTGAAGAAATTGAAGATAGAGAAACCATCCCTGAGTCCATCACAATAGTCCAGGCAAGAACAAAAGTCATAGCAGTAGAAAAAGAATAAGCCAGAAAATTAATGAATGGTGTAGAATTAATGGTGTAGAATCAATAGGATTTGGGGAGCGGTTGGGTGTGGGAACTGAGGAGAAGTTGAGCAAATCATGGCTCAGGATTGTGATTGGGGCAACTAGATGGTCATGGGCACAGGGAATCAATTGTTAATTTCCTATGGGGAAATGAATAATGCACATTCTGCACATTTTAATTGTAAAGTTCTAGTAAAAAATGCCAAAGAATATATTGCATAACACTTCTCTGAGCTTAGAAAAAAAACAACTAAGAGTTTGATAAAGATTTAGGTATTATTGATTTGTAGAGAGCTATTGAAACTATGGACATAAAAGCCATCTCCCAGTGAACACATAAGACTAAACAGAGAAGTCAGAGGACAGAACTCCAAAAGGCTCATTGCAGAAAAGAGAGAAAGAGCAACAAGTCAAGGGATGAAAAGAAGCTGGTAGAAAGGTTGGAAGAGATTCAGAGATTTGGGTCCACAGATAGCCAAAGTGGAAAGAAATTAATGAAGAGAGCAATCAAAACTCTGAGTCTCTACAAAGGAATCAGCTAAACTGAAGAATTCATATAGAAAATTAACTTAGACGGTCACTGATGATCTTCATAGTGATGTGCCTGTGGATTGAGCAGAGAAAACAAGAACGAACCGGAACTCTGAGCGCAGAACTACACTCTCACAGCCTTGTAAAGGGCAGGAAAGCTGCCGCCCAAAACTAGACGTGGGGGAAGAATTAAAGGAGGGATTCTGTCTTCATTTTCAGATGGGAACAGTGAGCAGTGAACTTATTTCCTAACCAAGAACAGACAAGTAAGGGTGGAAGGTTGGAGGGTCAGCAAACGAAGGAAAAAATTACTGTGGTATTCTCAGAAGAAATGGGGTGAAATTAGAACAAAAGTGAAGGGATTGGCCTAGAAAGGGAAAGACGTCTTCTTCTAAAATGCAATTTAGAGGCACACAGACATGTACATGGTGCCCTAATCGTAGATTTGGGCTGAGGTGGACAAGCTGAGAGGTTTGTGGATACAGCTTTTAATTTTCATTAACATTATTCTGTTCAGACTATGCATTTCCAAACTCTTATTATGGAATGTAAGGAGAAATCTAAGGACTCTTGCAAATGTTTCAGAAATTTTCTAAATATGTACATGCATACTAAAATACTGTAATAAAAATCTGTTAAAAAAAGATAGACCTTATATAAAACACACGTTACACACGCACACACACACACACACACACACACACACAGATTTTTTAACATAGATCAACACATCGGAGGCCACAACTTTGATGTAGTCAAAGTTAATAGCTGCCATCTCTATTATCAGAAGAGAGTTATGACAATGTAAGGTCAGACATTTGTTTAAAAAGTAATTTTTGGTAACAACCTCAGCACATGAACTAAAGTTTTTTCAGGGCTGGATAACCAAAGAAGGAAGAAAGAAAAAAAAAAAAAGGATACTGAGGTTGAAGCAATACTGTGAACTACTAAGACCACAAGAAGCAGCTCCGTTCATTCCACATCTTTGATGTTCTGTATAACTGATTTGAGAATAATTTGAGTTCGTAACATTTATAATAATATCAGTTGCTCCATTTTGTATATCATGGTATTCATAAGACTGAAAAGTAATTTGAAAACTACTGCTTTAGACTAAAGATATGTATGGTAGTGCAATAACATGCCTGGACTTTCTCCATGCTGTTTTGTTTTCTTGATAACATATTGATTATTGTGAATTATCCTTTTGGAAAAGGTGTTCACAGATGGAGATATATTCAAAGTAAACAAAGGAATGCCTCGCATTAGGTGTATATGTTTTGTATTTACCTGGTGGGTTTTAGGGTGTTGAAAAGCACGAATGTGTGAAATGGGTAACAGAGGAGAAGAACGTGCATGAATGTGGAGGAAAATTACATCGTCTATACCTTTCCTTTCTGTGCACGTTGTCTAATGCATCAGAAGTTCAATACCAATAATTTAATTAGTAAAACTAAAACTTAATACATGTTTTTAAATGGTAAGTCTCTCCATATTTTCCAACTGTCCAACCCCAAACTCTTCTTTCAAAGACTGTGAGGAGGATTGACATCATAAAAATACTAAATGGGTGGCCAGTCTCCTCCATATCAGTATTCTTTACCAGACAAGTGCTATTTTTGGTTTCAACTGATAAAGTAACACCTAAGAAAGCAATGGTTTTTAACACTCATTCTCTGAGCATAATTATTTTGACTATGGTACAAATCTGGACTACGTCCAGTGATTAATTACAACTCATAATTACAAGAAATGTCTTTGACTCATCATTTCAGCAAGTTGCCTTATTTTAAATCATAGTTAATGTCAAATGTGTATACATGTATTGTTGAACTTTCAAGTACAAAAACTATTTAGAATAATAAAGTAAGTGTAAGTGGTGGAGCCAAAGTTTAAATTCCAGCTTGCCTCACCATTTTCATCAGATCTTTTAGACTTTAGTATTTTTCCAAATGAAAGGGAACATCCAGCATAGCTCTTCTGTTAAGCAGCAGAATACTCTTATCAACCAAACAGAATAATGATGTACTAACTTCCCTCCATCATGCCCTCTCTTTATTGCAATGTCTCCTACCCCAAATATATCACACAAAACAAAACACAACTAAGAAACACAGTGAACAAACCAAGGCTATTATTACTTTATCCCAAATCTAAAGGGCTTTCCAAAAATGCACGTGCATTCAAACTTTGTAATTTCAGTATCTAATATTCTCTTGAGTTCATTTAGATAAGCAAAAAGAAAGTGACAGAATAATATTGACAGAATAACGTAGCAAAGTCTCTAAAAGACAGAACATAGAGAATTTTGAGAGCACTTTTATAATATAGACTGGAAATGATTGACTATATACTGTCAGAAGGCATGTCAGAATTTTACAGAAATAAAATCTTTGAAGTATTTGTATAGTAAAGCATGTAATACCTTTTGCCATTACATGATTTTACAGTTCCCTAGGATTTCAACACTTATTTTTTTGAAATAGTGCTCCTTTTTATGTCATAACATGTAATAAGAGCTTATCTTCTGTCTCTTCATTGAAGAAATGGAGTGTGTATTTTTTTCTCTTTGCTCATAACATGTCTTAAACAATATCTTTATGTCCTAAGTCAATTATTAACCTAAGTTCTTGGAGTTCCATATTGACAGCTGTTTTGATTTGGGGGAAGAGAGAGCAGAATCAACTTTGTTCAAACCCAGACTTATTAACTTCTTCAAATTTGTGCTGTTTGATCTCTTGTACATGTCAACCCCCCCATCAAACAAATGTCATTCTTAAATGTCTTCTTAGTTTCTTACTCTCCTCCCCTCACAATGGAATTACCTAAATTCAGTCCTCTATCCTCACTATTCTCTTCACAGCACCTTCAGTGCTACCTAGTGAACACAAAATCTGACCAGGGCTTCTCATGCTCAAAATCTCTTGGTCTTTTTAGTAATAATCTTCATATTCTGGGCATTTACCGTATGCAGCACTAGTCTAACAGTCCTGGCAGATTGATTCAATTTCTGCTAATACCAGCCCTAGGAGGTAGTTATCTCTGTTTTCCAGATGAGAAAACTGAGGCATGCGGAAGTTAGCAACATTATCAAGTTCACAAAATTGAAGAATGACAGACAGGGTCATGACTCAGCTGAGGCTGTTTCACTTCAGCCAGCTGCTGCAAACCTCTGCCACATGATGCCTTTCATGAGCATCTTGTGATCTACAAACAAAACATAAGTTTAATTGCATGAGGCTGTCCAAGCCCTGTGCCTTGAACTTGCTGCTTCAGTGCTCAGAGATGAACTTTCAACTCTCAGTACCTGTATTTCTTTGTCTGGCAGCTTTATAGCCCCTGGAGCCTGCTTGGCTGCCTTGTGTGATAGGCTGGAAGGATCAGTGAATTAAACCTCACTCTCAATCAGTGACCAAAGGCAGCGGTGTATAAATAATACTGTGGTTCCATTTGGCTGCTTGAGAGCAGTGACTCTGAGGCCTGTATTTTACATGGGCTTTGGAGTTCCCAGTAGGATTAAAGGGTTTGAAAGTTAACAAGCTTGGCAGTATGTGCTTAATTATCTACATTTCTTCCTACCTATTTGTCTCACTCTCCTAAGAATATTTTTCTGAGTAATTTAGAAAATAAATTACCTGCACTTCCATCTTTTGCTGAAGTATTATTTCCTGAGAAACTCAAAGCACAAAGTATTAACTTTGGCATCTGGATTCCTGTCTTTACTCTTGTACCAAATCTTACACCTTCTCTCTTGAAAGCCCTGACACATAGCAACACGTTTAGCCTTTTGAGTTTACACACTCTGTCATTCCTCCATAGTTATGTAGAGTCAACCCTTCCGCATGGAATGGCCTTTCTCTCTTAGTCTGCCTAAGAAATCATCTTCAATTGCTAATCCTCATCTTCAATTTAACAATCAAGCACCCTATTAAAAAGTGGGCAAAAGACATGAACAGATACTTTTCCAATGAAGATATATTAGTGGCCAACAGATGCATGAAAATGGGCTCCACATCTCTAATCAGCAGAGATATTCAAATCAAAACCACAATGAGATATCTAACCCCAATGGGAATAGCTCATATTAAAAAGTCTGAAAACTCATATTAAAAAGTCTGCCGGCATAGATGAGGGTAGAAAGGTACTTTTTCACACTGTTGGTAGGACTGCAAGCTAGTACAACCTCTATGGAAAATTGTTCGGAGATACCTCAAAGAACTTAAAGCAAACCTGGTTTTTGATCCAGCAATCCCACTGCTGGGTATATGTACCTCCCCCCACAAAAGGAGAGGAACATCACAAGAATGAAGAAACAACACATGTACTTAATACCAAGTTGGAACTAATCTATGAATGCTTAAGTTCATGTATGGACATAAATGTCTGTGAAAAGCAAGCTGGGGAAGAGGAAGGCAGGGAAGGGCAAATTCTCACATATTGAGTACAATGTACACTATCTGGGTAATGGGCACACTTAACTCTGACTCAATTTGTACATAAAACAAAGCATATAAACAAAGCGTGCACAACCTAATATTTTGAAATTAAAAATTAAACTAAATTAAATTATGGACAAGTGGAGTGGCTTGTATCTAGATCTGTAATCTAGAACTCTGGGAGGCTGAGGCAGGAAGATTGCCTAAGCTCAGAAGTTAGAGAAGAACAAGAGCAAAAAAGGGAAACCCCATTTTTACTACAAATAGAAAAACTAGCCTGGTGGGTGCCTGTAGTCCCAGCTACTCAGGAGGCTAAGACAAAGGGATCTCTTGAGCCCGAGAGTTTGAGGTTGCTGTGAGTGACAATGATGCCATGGCACTCTACCCTGTGCAACAGAGTGAGACTCTGTATTAAAAAAAAAATTAAATTAAAACACTTCTTACCACATTAGGAACCCTTCCCTTACTCCCTGGGAAATGCACTAGACTTTACCAGTAGTTTGGTATTAGGTCACCCTGGAGATTATTTTAGCAGTTTCAATTAGACTTGCACGTCTCTCCCCTAGAATCCAGACACTTTCCTGACTTGTCTCTATTTCCAACACTCACTGTAGGTACTTTGTAGGTATTTGTTAAAAGAATAGGTGGATGAAGCATTTTGATATTTTGCTTCATAAAATAATATTTTTTAATTTAGAATTTAATATTTTAACTTTTTCTAGAAACTTTAAAAGGTTTACTGTAACATATACATAAATGGTTTATGAGTTATTAGTTAATCACCAAAGGGTTTTCTACATCTAAAGTTTGATGTGATCTGTGGATTTTTAACTATGTGTGAATATTTCAAATATTATAAAGTTATCTCATGTATTAAGAGAATTTGAGAAAAATATTTTTCAAAGTAACTATATTAGTTTAAGTGGCATTAGAAAAATTAAATAAACATACTATTTATATTACCAATGAGAAATGTAGGCTTCTATAAGGTTTTTTTTGTGTGTGTGTGTGAGAGACAGTCTCTCTCTGTTACTCAGGCTAGTGTACAGTGGCATCTCATAGGTAACTGGAATCTCAAACTCCTGGGCTCCGGCAATCCTTCTGCCACAACTTCCCTAGTAGCTGAGAGTATAGGCATGCACCACCATGCCTGGCTAATGTTTTCTATTTTTAGTAAAGATGGGGTCTTGCTTTTGCTCTGACAAGTCTTGAACTCCTGAGGTCAAGCAATCTGCCTGCTGTGGCCTCTGAGATCTAGGAGTACAGATGTGAGTCACTATGTCCCGCAAAGCCTCAATGATTTGATGAGCCTATATTCTATTAATGATTTTATTATAAACTATTTTAATTAGATGTAGAAAAAACTTAAAACATTTGAGTGGTATTAGTAATGATTATATTTCTTAGATGTTGTACCAAAAAATTCTGTAGATAATTTATTACAGGCTGTAAATATTATGAATATTATGTTAATATTATGAGCTAAAATTTTGTTCAAATGGATCTAAGTTGATTTATGACTTGAATTAAATTCATATGGAATCAAATGTCATTATAAAAGGTTTCTCTCTAATAATTGACTTTTCATATAGTCTAAATTTATAGTTTATATTTAAACAGTATAATTACTTTAGATTATGTTTTCAAAATGTATTCCAGTTTTCTATTCCTAGTTTTTTCTCTACATCTCACAAGGTATTCTTAAAAAGATGAGTGACAAAAAGAGACACTCTGGGCCAATGCATGGCCAGGCAGCGAAAGAACCCAGTCCTTTTTCTTCTGGGTTAGTCTAACATTGTGTCACAGCTGATATTTTAAACATGATTCTGAGAATTGAGTTTCATTCCCTCAGTGACACTAAGTCATACTCCCTCTTAAGCAGCTGTTTGTGTGTCTGGATTTTACATCTAACACTTTTCTTTTTCCCACCTTCCATTTGTGAAGAGAATTTTTAAAAGGCATTCAAGTCCAGAAATTCAAAATTATGGTTCCCAAAGCAAGTGTGACTCAGCCAGGTTGTGAATTAAGGCAATAAAGCAAATGTCTACATTCAACTTTTATTTCTACTCATTTCAAAAACGTTATTCCCTGGAATGGCCTCATGAGGCAGACACCTCATAGTCCTTTGCTTTAGTAAGCTTCTTACCCATCTGGTGATCTCTGGAAAGAAAATGGAACTGGCACCAGTGGCAGAAATCCAGGTAACATAGAATAGGCCAGTTTCCTTCCTCTGCTGGGCACACATTTGTTGGTTTGGTTTGAAATGCTTTTAACACCTTCACACATCTAACCACCCTTATTTTTCGGATCTCAATTTAATCTCAACTTCCTAGCCACCAACCACCCCCCACATTTTGTGTGAATTCATAACAACCAATACATCTATTTCATAGTACATTTCATAATTGCTATTTAATTAATGTATGTTTATATATTTATCACTAAATAATTATTGCTTACCAGACAGAACCCTACTTCATTCCCACCTAGTAGCTGACACAATGCTTTGCTCTTTATAAACATTCAATAAGCCTGAATTAATGAATGAATTTGAATTTCCTTTTGATACCCATGTGTGCAGTGCTTCTATTGATATATTTTGGAGGATAATTTTCCCTGAGATTTGATAAATACATCTTGGTAGTCCTTCTTGTACTAATCAAGTGGGTTTTCTCTTATCTCTTTTATTTAAACACTTAGTATGCTCAAAGCTCTAGCTCAGCATGATTCTAGATATATTTTCACTGATGCACCAAAAATAAAAGTTTAACATGGTTTCAGACCGACTCAGATGGAGCTCCTCAGGGGGAAGGTCTATGACAACCTTATGTTCTGACCTCCAGAAATATTGCCCAATCAATGCTTATTTCATAAATGGATAAACAAATGAATACATGAACGTAAAGTATCCCTAAGAGCACTTCATGGTGTTGATTCCCATGTAATAATTATATAAAATCATAATTTTATCAGTTGATGGCTAAAAGAGTCAGGCATACATTTTATCCTACAAGCACATTCCACACCAATCATCAGCTTACTTAGTGTGAATATTCTGCTCCATCAGTACAATCTTCTGGACTTACCATAATGCTAAAATGTCTTACTTTTCAAACAGTCTCTGAGGAATGAATTTGAAAATCCAGGGCAAGGGCTGGGTGACGTGGATCACTCCTATAATCCCAGAACTCTGGGAGGCCAAGGTGAGTGGATTGCTTGAGTCAAGATCAGTCTGAGCAAGAGCAAGACCCCATCAGAAAAAAAAAAAGAAAAGAAAAATATATCAAGAGCATTCAGTTTTCATCTAATGGGGCTAATGTGGCAAATCAGCTGGTATTCATTCATATTGACTGTTTACTAGATACATCTGAGTTTGGGATTCTAAATAAACACTGGGCATACAGAACTTTAAAGCAGGGTTGTGGATTTTGAGGAACATAAAATGAAAAAGATTATGTAAAAAAACAATACTATGAGGCAACACATGCCATGTGTAAATGAGTGAAAATGACCGAGTCTCCTGTTGGTATTCCAAAAACTGAGTCACTCTGTATGCAGGAGGCAGAAAAAGCCTGATGAAGGAGTTGTACTTAAATTATAATTTGAAAGATTCAGATGGAGAGTATGGCACAGAAAGCAAGAAACGTGGGTAAACTAGAGGAGTTAGAATTTACACATTATCCAGGCCAGAGGCAACAAATGGCGGGCACCAAAGATTAAGTAGGCTGCATTGAAAAGAGCAGCAGATTGGAGAAAGTGAATTATGGATGGCAAATTCAAACACACTGTGGATATCTTTATTAGATAGTCAATGGCTGTTGGAATGGAAAAACTTTTCTTCTACCGTCTTGGTTGACTACATTGGGACCTGTGAATTCAAATGAGAAGATTAACAACATTAAGAGAAAAAAGCACACAATTTTTATTACTATATTATGTGCACAAAAGTTTATAGAAAAGACATGAACTCAAAAGTGGTAAGACGTGGGGGCTCGTATACCATTTAAAGAAAGAAAGTGTTTGGCCTTAAAGGGATAACAAACCATGGAGAGTGACTAGGAAATATGTGGGGGAACTAATGGAAGAAAAGGATGATGTAACGTTTTTAATGTAAATTAATCTTGATGTTGACGCCATCTTAGGTGATAAGAGTGCTCTTATCTTCTTTGTAGGGGGCTCACCTTAACAACAGGAAAGTTAAGCCCTGCTTTTAGGCAATTAACATGTTGACTGCCACCCTAGAAAATTTCTTTTTCCTTGGGCCTCACTGTTTCATTATTAAAATAGAATAATAAAAACTTTAAAAACAAAATGATCTTTTCTAATTTAATGAAAACTTTTTCATCAAATTTTTCTAATTTATTTCTTTTTATTTGTTTCTTTCTTTTTTTAAATTAAATCATAGCTTTGTACATTAATATTATCATGGGGTACATTGTGCTGTTTCTGTGTACCATTTGAAATACTTTCATCCAACTGGTTAACATAGCCTTCATGTGATTTTATTAGTTATTGTGTTAAGATATTTATATTCTACATTTAGAGAGATTCACATGTACCCTTATAGGATGAACCATAGGCATGGTTCCACCAATCACCCTCCCTCCACCCATCCTCCCCCCTCCCCTTCCCTCTCCTCACCTCCCTCTCTCTTTCCCCCATATTCTTGTGCTAAAATTGGGTTATAGTTTTCCTATGAAAGCTATAAATTAGTTTTATAGTAGGGCTGAGTACATTGGATACTTTTTCTTCCGTTCTTGAGATACTTTGCTAAGAAGAATATTTTCCAGCTCCATCCATGTAAACATGAAGGAGGTAAAGTTCTAATTTAATCAAATTTTACTGAATGACATGTGAATTGTATGTACTTACCACACACTTATTGAATTTGTTTCTGAGAATTGAGTCTTTTTTGAAACAGAATCTCACTCTGTTGCCCAGGCTAGATTGCCTAGCTCACATCAACCTCAAACTCCTCTTTTGAAGCAAACCGCCTTGCCTCAGCCTCCTGAATAGCTGGGCCTACAGGCACCCACCACAATACCTGGCTAATTTTTCTATTTTTAGTAGAGACTGGATCTCACTCTTGCTCAGACTGTTCGCCAATTTGTGAGCTCAAGCAATCCCCTTGCCTCAGCCTCCCAGAGTGTTAGAATTATAGGCATGAGCCACCAGTGGCCAGCTTGAGAACTGTGTTTTTTGTTGTTCCACAAGTATTTAGTTGTGTTTAGACTGGACCTTGGGTTATCCTGGATGATGACCTCTGAATCATACCCCTAAGTATGTGCAACAATGTCACTTCACTATCATATTGGTTTCCTTCAAAGAGCTGCCAGGGACACATAGAAGGTGAAATGTGCCTTCAGAATTTTGGTAATGGGAGAACATACTCTCTCATGTATGGTGCACCTAGGTAGACTGGCTGGAGCAGGGTGACAGGAGGTGGGGGGAACATGCCAATTGATGACGAAAACAATGAGCAGAGGTTTCACAGATTCGGGAGGCTGGACTCAAAACGAGCATGAGTTAAATACAACTCCCGTGGCAATTAATGTGTTAAGGAAGGGCAGAGAATTCTTCCACCTGTTGATTATCAGTTGTACTTAGCTCAAAATAATCTTTATGCCAAAATGATATATTTAGGGTGGCATTTTGACCACAACTTAGGTGACCACAACAAAACCATTCAATAATTTGGAGAGAACTGAGCTGTTTCCCAACCTTTCCCCCTTTCTTGTACATCTGTAACAAGCTAACTTCTGTCAAACTGGTCTGCTTTGCTGATACAAATATAAAAGAGCTAATTTTAGGTTCAATGGCTCCTCTTGAGTTTCATGAAAATTTGCTTGACAGCAAATTTTGCTTGACAGTTTCAGCGTACCACTTCTGACCTCCTGAGATAGAGTCTTAGTTTGTCACCCTCAGTAGAGTACTGTCGCATCACAGCTCACAGCAACCTCCAACTCCCAGGCTTAAGCAATTCTCTTGTCTCACCCTCCTAAGTAGCTAGGACTACAGGCGCCCGCCACAACATCTGACTTTTCTTTTCTTTTTTTTTTGTTGCAGTTGTCATTGCTGTCTTAGCTGGCCAGGGCCGGGTTTAAACCCACCATCCTTGGTATATGAGGCTGGTGCCCTACCCACTGAACCACAGGCGCCACCCTCTATTGATAAATCTTATAATCACATCTCGACATCTTCCAATGGTGAATATTAGAGATGGTAGGGACAGATTTCTATTGAGATGAGAATGAGAAAAAAAAATAGGGCATTTTAACATAAAACTTGCCTATGATAGCATGTCTTTCTGTGTCTCCTATATCACTTTTGGGAAAATAAAGATAAAACAAACTCTATTTGAGGATTGCACTTGAACTGCAACATTATTTTCTGACAAATATCATGAAATCCAAGTTTTTCTGTTACCAATTTTGAGAGTTATGAAAGGAATCCTATCTTTATCAACTCTTTGAACAATTATGATAGCTTTTATAATTACAGTTGGAGATAATACCAGCCTATTTGCAGACAAGATGAGATGAAATACCTTGACATCAGTTGCAGAAGCATCACGTAATTCCATTAGGAGCATTTACATTGACATAGCACCATCTGGATATCTCTTTGTTAAGAAGTCCTTTTTCACAGATTAATGTACTTCATCATACATTTATTCATGGGTGAAGAGTTAGTTGATGAAAACTGTGAAACACTAACTTGCTGCTTTTCTTATCTGCAAGTAAACATCAATGGCTCTTTCTTCAATGCAATCTGGAAAGATTTCTTAAACCTACCCAATATTAGGATCTTAAATTTGCAATCTTGAAATGATACACAACACAATTTCTTTCTTTCTTTCTTTCTTTTTTTTTTTTTTTGATGAGCACTTCTTATCAACCATAGTAGGGGGAAGAATCAGATTTTAGCATGAAAGGCACAGAAACTAAAGGTCTATTGCCAATAAAAAGAAGTGAATGGTATTAATCAGAAGGTGTATCTACAAAGAAGCATTCAATTAAAAGAAACGAAGCAGCTTCAGTGAATATAGAGTAATATCCTTTTCAAGTCTAGGCTCCCAATCTAGTACCCTTAAATGTTTATTTGCATTTTAATTGCTTGAAAAACAGTAGGATATTACTGAAATTCCTCAGACAGCAAATAGTCAAAAGACTCATTTAAGGCCTGTAGTTAGTGATTCTCATTGCGGTACCACACAACACTTGCTTTAATAGGATGCTTTTAGAAGGCAGTCTCTATTTGTAATTATGTGGTATGTTGCAATGCTATTAACAGTTGTGTTTACTATGGATTTAGGATGCTTGAGACAAAGGCTATGGTCTTGCTTCTTTATAATGGCCACAAAGAATTATAATTACATAATTATGCATAGGGTTCCTAAACCCAGGAATTAATAGTTCCTTAACTCCATATGTCTGCCGACCTTGACAATTTATATCATATGGATAATGAGTAATATTTTCACTAGATGAAAAACTTACTAATATTTTTAGTTGATAAAGCTCTCAGTATCCAAGTTACTGTCAAAGACTCTTTTAAGAGCAATATATTTTAAAAAAATTAACCAATGCTTCCCTACTCCCTGTAAAAGCTGGAATGATACTTCAATGATCTGTTCATATATGTTAAAACGCCTTTGGGTCAATGTGCTCAAACGTCTGAAATGTCAACATTTGCAGCAGCTAACATCTGGGAACACTTTACTTTCGCTATAAAAATCAATATGATGCTTAGGCAAAAATATTGCACAAAAAACACCATTTTTGTAGATTAATTTCATAAAAACAGAGTTAGGCAAGAGAGATAAATTTGTGAAAAAACTACTTGGAAAACAAAGTAGGTTATATGTGATGGATTTTATTGTTTTAATAATTTCTCTCACAGAGTGTCCCATTGCCCTTCTTATTTGCTGAGCTATCATCAGATTGCTATAATGAATAATTTATTAACATTTTTTCCCCTCTCTTTCAATGAGAGCAGAAAGATATCAAGGGCGGTAAAGGATTCCAAGAGCAGTAATACCAGGCAGCCATACCAGACAGCCACGTGTATTGTCCTTTATCTACAGGCTCATAGATTACATGTGTGGGGGTGTGTGTGTGTGTGTAACATACTTTATGTGTGTTTCTTTGTGTATGTAAATATGCAAATCCACATCCATATCCACGTCTGTTAAAATCTGAGACAAATAACAAAATGCAATGACCCAGACAAACGGTAATTAGTTTTGTCCTACTACTTACTCCTTACCAAACTCAAAATAGCATTGCTTCTGTGCTGAAATGCTATAAATGACTTGTGAGAAATAATAATTGATATAATTGAGTACTTGGTCCATGCCAGAAGCTGACCTGCATTTTCTTTATACATTAAATAATTTCATCTTAGTGAAGGTAGGAACTTTTATTTTATTCCCAATAAAATAAAATGCTGTTTTTGGTAAATGGGAAAAACGAGGCAAAGAAAGTTTGCATAATATTTTTTCAAAATTTTGCAAGGCAAATAATTTGTGGAGCCAGGATTTGAATGTAGACAGTATATAGCGAGCCCTTTCTGTTAAGACATTATTTTATGTAGCATTCTGGTTGGAAACATGCTTGAAAGATGAAATATTTCAGAGCAAATTTGTAAGTTAAGAAAATCTATGTGCTTTATTCTTACACCAAGGAATTTAACACCTCATCTTCTGTGATATTGTATGGTGTATTTCTTGCTTTATTTTAATTTTTTAAATTAAAAGAAAATTTTTTTGAGACAGAATCTCCCTGTGTTGCCCCAGGCTAGAGTGCCATGGAATCAGTTTAGTTCACAGCAACCTCAAGTTCCTGGGTTCAAGAGATTCTCCTGCCTCAGCCTCCCTGAGTAGCTGAGACTACTGGCACTCACCAAAATGCCTAGCTAATGTTTCTAGTCGTAGTAGAGATGGGGTCTCGCTCTTGCTCAGGCTGGTCTCCTAGTCCTGAGCTGAAGTGGTCCTCCTGCCCTTGGCCACGCAGAGTGCTAGGAACACAGGAGTGAGCCACTGTGCCTGGCCTGTATTGTTCATTTCCTAATTGTCTTATGTGTTAGCCTTCACTAATTGTCTTCAGGCTCCTGGAGAGCAGGTGCCATCTCCTCTGCTTATACTTCTTTGCAATGCCCTGAATAGTAATATGAAAACATATAAAGAACAGGTTCTCAAAAAATGACCAATTATTTGACAAAAAATTAATATACTTGAACTGCTCTTCATCACTTTATTGGATATATTCTGTTTCATAGCTTTCTGTAAAGGTATATCGACTCAAGATTTTGCAGCTTCATTGCGGCAAGTATAAAATCCCTGTATAATATCCCTGAAAATGGATCATCTATTCTTAGCAGGAACTTCTCCATTGACAGGGAACATGGATTCCTGCCCAAATCTTACAGTAAGTATAATAAAAAGAAGGTTTCTGTAAGGTTGCTTCACTTTCAGATCATTTCGCATACCTTCCCCCCCTCTGTTCTGCCCTTCAAGGACTGATCTTACAACTACATGTCCCAGGCTTCTCCCTGCCCGCTGGCTCTGGGCTAAATTGGGTACTAGGACACACTGGCAGGAGATTGAAGAAAGGAAGAGGAGGAGAGCCTGGTGATCTGATGGCCCTCTCTGTGCTCCTATTTTCCTCCAGATCACCCTGGAGTCTGAGATCTGTTAACTTCTCTGTGTCCTAACAGCTGCAGGAGTAGTCGTCCCTCCTTTAGCTCACCCCGGGTTAGCTTTCCATACCCTACTCAGCTTCTTACCTCCTCTATCATGTGGGTCATTAGTTGCCTTCCCTATTTCCTTTTGTTTAAAATACCTCTAGAGATTTTATTTTTCTTACGGGATTCAGAATGATGGAAGACATAGTGTAGCTCCACAGTACTTTGCAAGTCAGCAAAGCTTGCGCCATGCAGATGTGGTTCTATTATCATTCCTGATGTGCTGCCTTTTCTAGTTTGTTGAGTTGTTTATGTAGCATCATCCACAAAGCTTCATTACTTTGTAGTACGTAATGTGTGTTTACAATCACATGACCTCCTTCCCACTGCTGCTTACATTCAGTGTTTGTACCAACACCCATATGGTCTAATAAGAATGACAAAGGATAAACAAGTCCAGGAGTGTTAGGTCATTCCTATTTCTTTAACACAGTATGTTTTTGATGGCTGAAAGAGAACCCACAAGAAATGTAACTTTTCAGGGCAATTACTTCCGTAAAAAATGTCCCCCGGAGGACACGCTTTATATCTCCTTGCATTATTCTGGGATTCTCATCAGTGAAAAATAAAGGATAGTTTCTAGGTGGCTGCCACCTAAAAGGCAGTCAAGAGTGGATCCTTCTCCTTTCAAAAGCAGTGACGTGACTAAGAGGGCCGCAGGTGCTGCCATCTATCTGTGTGCTGGCAGAAACACACCCATAGGAAGGTTTCTATATGGTTGGCGCGGCTTAATTACAATTAGAATTATGATCTTTGGCGCATGACCACAGAAACCACAATCCACTTGCTCTCATAATTTCTGTCATAGAAAAATTTTAATGCAGGGGTTCTGTGTCCCCAACAGAAAGGGGAAAATGTATATCATTGACTTCCCTCCTTCTTTCTTCACTAACTACACTTAGCAGTTTCCACGCTGGTGCATTATGAAAGATAAAGGACAGAATTTTGAGTGGAATTTGTTCCCTTTCTCCTAAAAATAGTTAATAATTCTGAATCCTATAGTCAAAGATACCTAGGCTATGATTGTTCTAGGTCTGGGATTTTCAATAATAGGTGTGCTGTTGCGACACACTGGTATGTCCCAAGAGGATCTTCGGTATAGTATGAAACATTTTAAAGATCTTAGTTAAATTATTATCATTATTATTATTATTATTTGCAGTTTTGGCCGGGGCTGGGTTTGAACCCGCCACCTCAGGCATATGAGGCTGGCGCCCTACTCATTTGAGCCACAGGTGTTGCCCCTTCGTTAAATTATTTTTGAAAGAAGTTCAAAGTGCAGTATTCTTTTTTTTTACTCTTTTTTTTGATCAACCTAAGTATGCTGTGAAAGTTTAACTATATGTTCAAGTGTGCTGTAAGATAAAAAAGTTGAAAAACATTGCTCCAGGTGTTATTAGGTATAGCAAATATAATAAATCCTCTACTCTGAAGGACTTTAGAATTTAGTTGGAGAGATAAAATTAACACAATTATAACATATGTGTACTAAACTGTATAGTTCTATTAGGTATAAAAAGAAAGAAAAATTAGTCTGAGCTTGAAAAACACAAATTGGCAAAATTTATTGACTGCTTTCACTTTTGCATCAGACTGACCTGACGTTCATTAAATCTGAGGACAAAGATGACATTTGAGTCAACCATAAAGATTGGATCAGGTATGAATGTATAGGGGGTGAGCAAACAGCATTACAGGTAACGGGTCCAGGATGAACAAAAATTGACTGAGTTTAGTGACAAAGTACACTTTGTGGTATAGTATTGAGATATTCAGTTTTTCCCAATATTTAAAAAAAAAAAACCAATAATTTTTTAAAGTACTCTACAGAAATTATTGGAACAAAGAGAAGACACACACAAAATATGTTCTTTTACGCAATGAACAATATCAGGTCCCTTTCGTTTAATAATTTGGTAAGAAAGATTTATTTTCTATCTTTTTAAAAAACTTATTCAATAATTGATGTCAGTACAAACTCCTGTGCGTCCATTTTATACTTTGGGTTATAATATAATACTATGTTATTAATTTTATTGCTCAAATCATTCCAGCTTTGACTATTTTTAGCTTTTGGAAGTTGAATCCTGCGTCACTCTGACATAGGCTCATCTTTTTGCCTTTTGAATACTTTGTTACTCTCTGAAAGTATAATTTGTTCCAGGCTTGTATTTTCCCTGTCCTGGTCCTAGGTTTAGCCATTTCCTCAAGAGATCTGGGTAAATTTATCAAAGAATGGTATTCAGAACCCAAGACCTGAGGATGTAGAGGTTCCTCAGTTACAGCCCTTCCTCGACCTGTAATCCACAATGCCTGCCTTCCTCCTGGCTGAGACACACAGCCTTGACTTCTCTGTGACCTGGACACTGCACATTTTTCCTGGATGTTGTGGTCTCAATTTGGGAGCTGGAAGGCACTGAGGGATCTTTCAAGGCACTGATGAAAGTTGTCTAGATTGTTATCTGAAACACTGAAATCACAAACATATTACTAGGCACTGAAACCAGCCTTGGCTCCAGGTCATGTTCCTTAAACTCCTGCATGAAAACTCTATAACTCAACTCTGTCTTATTGACATAACTGCATAGGACATCTCCTCGTTGGTGTCCATCTCAAGGACATTACAGCCTCTGCATATAACAAATGCCATGGGATGCTCACCCCTGTGCTTAGTGATTCTTTGCAATCCAGCTGGCCTCATCTTGAATTTGTTTGAGGAAATGCCTTGAAAGAGCCCTCCTGCCACCTCTTTTGGAATGATTCCAGCCACAGATTGATGGACAGAACCATTGGCATTGTGTTCAGGATTCCAAAATGGGTTTCGGGAAGAAGGAATCAACCAGGAAGATCCTGGGATGGCCATATGGGAGTATGAGGGGTCCTTGTTGTCTGCCCGCAGGCTGCCCTGGGAATAAGAAAATGCTCCAAAATCCCCAACAGGTTCAACTGGCCAGCACAGTGTTTGAAATTATAAATGATTGACAAGGAAGCCTGGTGCTTAGGGTCAGGAATAGGCTAGGCTGTGTTGTGGGCTGTCCACCTAGACTATTCAGGTTGATGGGGTGGTTCTGTCTGGAAGTGGGGAAAAAACAGATATTAGCAATGTTATAGCACTTACCTCTATCAGGCAATGCCCACATGGCTCCTTGAAATGCTATTTCAGGAGATCATTCCTTGATAGCTGCATCATACCGACTATTGGGAAGTGTGGCCACTGAAGGGAGACATGCCTGGGGACCCTGAATATTACCCTGAAGATAACATAAAAGGTTCAGACTCTGTTGTGTGAGTTGGCAATGAGGGAGGCCATTTATGCCTCAACTTTCCAGGAACCTCATAATGCCCTTTCATGGCTCACATTCACCATAAGATCCTACAGGCTGTTCCACTCTGTTAAAAGGGGACACTGCAACACACCTCAGGCCTTTGGCAGGAGCCTCCACAATGTCAAGTCCCAAGAGAGCACAAAGAGATAATAGCTACTATTCAGGAATGAAAGTGGATGGAAATCGTGGCTCCTGTACAGAGGTCATTCTACAATTGGGTATGGTTGACGTGAAAGCCCGACAGCATCAGCAGAGTAAGGTGACTCCCAGCCACACTGTGCTGCTGTCCCAAATATGGCTCCAATACTGGACAGACTGACTACTTGTTTAGGTATATGGCATTGTGCTCTGGATTTAGCAAACACCTATTTCACATACACTTAGACTCAGAGTCCCAGAACATAATTGCCTTTACCTGGGGGGAGGGGAGTAATAACAGATCTTTCAGGTGCTCCCCTGCAGATATTTACATAGTCCCATTATTTGCCATAGATTGAGGGCCAGAAACCTTGCTGTTTTAGATGATGCACCCAGCATTCACTGGAAAAATTGCTTGGATGATATTCTGGCAAAGGTTAGAGATTTAAGTCTTTTGCAGAAGGCTACTTAGAAAGTACTAGAACATCCACAGTTCGGAAAATGGGCCAGAAACCAGCAGAATGTGACTGAGGAAGGAATGGGCTGACCTGTGAGCTACCTGGTGATTATAATGGAATTATACCTAGTAACTTTGTACATCAATTCCCGGGTGGTCATAAAAAGATTGATACTGTCAATAACTTAAAAGGGATCAATGGTTCATAAATGGAAGATTATTGTGGGAGCAAAACTATTGATAGGACTTTTGGGACCATTTTCAACAAGTGGGGAGCCTAAAGTCACAGAGTATACTCTCAGCTTCTCAGGGGCGCACTCCAAAATCTCTGACTCTTTTTTATCCCCCTCAATGATCCCATTTGAGGGAACAGTGGAGGAAGCCCATCTTTTCTTTGTGAAATTACACATTGTTTATAATTGTGCCTCAAATATAATACACAATTACACATTGGTTACATCTGAGAAGGCTCTTTTAATATCACGCAGAAGGTGGAAACCCTTCATTGATTTGTTTCTATAGCTTTGAATGACACCAAGCTTGGTTCCGAGGCTTTAAATATTGAAATAATTGCAATCAGGAAAATGGTCCTGCAGAACCCGTGGCTTTAGACATGCTGATAGCTGTGCCAGGGAAAGCCTGTTTTCTTTTATAAGCTCATTGTTGCATATATTTTACAGACAAAAAACCTAATCAATCCCTCCTTCATTTATAAAAACAATTACCATTAATTGACCACATGGGGTCTGACTCCTGGTGGTCTACAATAAAATCAAGGTTTTCAGATAGGATTCTTGTGGAAAGCTCTGCTAGTAAGCCTGTTAAAAGTTGTGATCATAGGTCTTATACACCTATATTTACTGCTGATATGAATTTTCGTGCAGTGTTTCATAAAGTTTTTTTTGAAAAAAAAAAACTTGCAGACAATCCCAGTTTCCCATTGACTCAAAAAACAACACAGTAACATGAGGGCAAAGATGATAAGAGCGGTCAGAAAGCTGGATTGCAAGGCCCCTCTGTTATCCCAGTTTCTTTTTCTGTCCTAACCTGTGATAGAAACACAGCATGCCTTGCAGGGTCGGGAGCCTGGTCAACTGTATGTTTTTTCTTAAAGGTTGGTCCTGAAAGGTGCCAGGAACATTCTAAGGCACTGATTAAGTAGGTTAGCTTGATGCCCCAAATGTTGAAAGATACAACATGTGGAAACTGTCTTGGAGCTGAGTCAGATTTCCTAAACTCTCCTATAAACTCTATAACTGGACTAACTCATGAAGGACACAACTGGGTGGGACAGCTCCGTCCTCCCTGTCCATCTCAAGGGCCAACGATGGGACAGCCCTTTCTATGTAAGTTCTGCTCCCCTGGCATTTAACGCTCCTTTGGGATTTTGTACTGGCCTCATCTCCAGGTAGTTTGGGGTAATCCCTTGTGGGAGCTTCACTGCCAGCACTTCGGGGACAACTCTAGTCATGGTTCATCCATCAAACAATATGGTAATTGCTCCTGTGGTTTCATTGCTTTGAAGCACTCTGAGAAGACAGGGTAGACAATATAGTGATGGAGACTAACTCAAGGATCTGCATCTACCTGTGATTACTTCTGTACCTATCTCTGTGTACACATATTAAGCTGAAAATAAGATCCAATCAATGTCTCTCACTCTAATTCAATAGCACAGAGTTTACTGGAGACTTTCTTGTTTACCTCTTAGCTCTCTGGCCTCCGCTGTCCATTTATCTGTTTTCTTATTTCTTCATCCTCAGTATACATGCAGAGTGGTTTCAGAATTGCTAACCTCTAATCCTGTGAGGATCAACTTAGTCAGCAAGAATATAGTGTTTGCGGATAATTCTTTTTGTCTGTTGCCTTGTGCTTTTCAGTCCCAGCATATTTTTCCAAATTACTTATGTCATTTTTGTTCCTTTGTATACATTACAGCCTCCTCTTTTTGACTTCCAGTTTGCAGTTAGGTATCTATTTCACCGCAGTCCCAGGCAGAATATTCCTTCACCCTAAATCTCTCCTGTGTGCCTTCTATGTATTGAACTCAACTCATTTGAATCAGTATCAGAAAACATCCTCGGAGGGCTTGGATGGGTACCTTTAGCTTTCTACCACCAATCTAAAATTTCTCCCACTAGCTCTCTACTGTATTTTCAAAAGGATTAATTTCTGATGGTGCCATATAGGATTTTTTGTGGTCTGTCTTCTCACTCATCTGGTCTCATCTGGTTTCTGTGTAATAAATGACTCATCTTCTATGAATAGGGAAGTTAGTCACTACTTCTTAGTATTCACACAGCACCTGAAACATACATCTCTTCTAGAATTCCCTCCACTGAACTCCCCACTAGTTCCCTCCCAGCAGATATCTGATGTTACTCATCTGTGTCTTCACCGCCTTGAAGAGGTCCAGGTATATAGTAAGGCCTGATGATTGGTGGCTTGATGACAAAGGAGGTGCATGAATAAAGTGGGAAGCTTGATGCTAGGGAGGGGTGGGGAAGAATCAGAGACAAAGGCAAAGGTAATATTGGGGTCCTTACGTCTAAAAGGTATAAAGTCTCTGAAGGTGCAAACTGGCGATGCAGTGCAGTGAGGATTAGTGGCCAATGACTAACTTCCTTGAGCACTTGTTAAAGCTCAGTTGTGACCTTCTATTTCATGAGAACAAAGAGGAGGGAGAGTGATGTGAGTATTATTTTCCATTAGTCCTTTAAAAGAGAAGTCATGCAGATTATGTCAGGACTTGAGAACCGAATTTTTTTTTTTTTTGAGACAGAATCTCACGTTGTTACCCTCAGTAGAATGCCATGGTGTCACAGCTCACAGCAACCTCAAACTCTCGGGCTTAAGTGATTCCTTTGCCTCAGCCTCCCAAGGAGCTGGGACAACAGGCACCTGCCACAATGCCCAGCTATTTTTTGTTGCAGTTGTCATTGTTGTTTAGCCGGCCCCAGACTGGGTTTGAACCCGCCAGCCTCGGTGTATGTGACTGGCGCCATGATCACTGTGCTATGGGCATTGAGCTGAGAACAGATTTTTATTTGAAATATAGGAAATCAGAGATGATTTTGGTCTGGAAAATACAATATAGAGAGATTAACATTTTGATTTTCAAGTTTGATGAAATTTAGTTTCCCTGAATCAGATAAAGAAATTAAACTAATAAAAATTAATTTTATTCATAATGAGGCTAATGAAGAAAGAAGACAATGAGAGAAAAAACACGTTCAGCTGTGTCATGGCAATGAGGAGGTGTGAGCCAGTCAGAAAGTTCCTGTCCACACTGGTGGGGACACTGGAGAAGGGCTTACCCAGTTTCAGGCTAAAACTGACACCAGTGGCTTTACTCTCTTTTTTGGCCCAACCTTTCACATACGGAATCAAGCTACACATTTCTCAAGTGGGAAAATTCCTGGAGACTACATTTGCTTAACAATGTTCATTGTTCATAAAGATCGTAGCTTTTAAATGTGTGGACACAGTGACCAAATTTGTTAATAAACATGCCTGAATCACGTAGAATCAAAATGGGCTTTCTTAAAAGTGGCTCTCTGAGGGTTACCATTTTCATCAAAGTTGCCAACACTCATGGGAAAGATCACTTTAGGATGGGCTGTTCAGGAAGGTTTACAGAACAAATCAATTTTCAGCTAGACCTTCAAGAGTGAGTGTGACTGTGGTGAGTGAAGAGGGGACATTTTTCTAGCAAAGAGAAACTGCACAGAAGTGAGGTCATGCAGGTGTGCACGGGTCAGTGCCTACGCCAGTTAGGCTAGAGTCAGGAGCTTTCGTAAAGAGAACAGGGCGTTCAAAGACTTGAAATATCATTCACAACTATGGGAAGTACAGAGATCGAAATATAACTTAATAAACGAACCTAGAGAGAGGAGAGAGGTGGCCCCTGCTAAAGGAAAGCACTATACTTATTATACAGGTGACTGAACAGCAGACTAGGGATGTCACAAAGTGTTTTCCAAAAGATGTCCTCACTCCTGACCTCCAGGTTTTAAGAGTCCGTGCTGATGATGAGTTTGACTCTGTTGCCCCCTTTGCTTACTACTTATACTTTAGTCTTACAGATTCTTGATAATTAATCTCAATAAACTTGCTCCAGAATCAAAGTGAGAGCTCCATCACTGAACAGAGAAGACTAAGCTTCTCCCTTTCCCTCGGTCTCTTCTGAAACCTTTTGTAGACTGACAACACGTTGGGTGTTTGTGCATTTAGGAATGCTTACTGCAAAATTGCCGTCTCCTGCAAACCCATGGTCTCCAAGAAAAGGCTATTGTCTCTCACAACCTAGCCAAATAATTTAATTCTTCATTCACTTGACATCTTCACTCAATTTCATTTTACGAGGCAATAAATGTTTCCTACGTGTTAGATTTACTCAGCACATTTACATGAACTATTTATTACAAAATATATTTTATATGGGAGAAATTTCAGAAAACGCACATTTATTCTAAGATGTCACATGGAAATGATTTTAAAAAAACTCCTGGCAGCATTTGCCTTCTAATAACAACCTCTTTAAATGATTTTCCAGTTCTTCATACGTGGGAGGATTCTGTGTGTTGTGTATCAAGGTGCATGTGTGGGTTCTGGGTTGTGTATTTAAAGTCCTGGTAATTATAATTAAGAATGCATCAAAGGCAATTAAGCTACGTGATTTTGATTAGGTATATTGTCAAACTGTATTAACAGCTGGCAGTAAGGGGGAGAAATCCTCTAATACTCAAGGTTTAATTTACTGTACAGCATTATTGCTATTCTCTGAAGCTGACAAATCATTTTGAATACAGCATTATATTTCATTACATAAAACTCTATTCTCTTCTTGATACACAGTGAGTTTCGGCTAACATTGAACAATATGACTAAGCCTGACAGGGACTTGTGTATCGTGTTTTAAAATTATTCTCATTATTATCTGCATAAACACAGAACCCAGCCACATAGAGTCAGGACTTTCCACCATCCTTCTACCTTAGCATTATTTGGAAAGCAGTTTCCATGTTTGCAGCTTTCTGATTTCCTCTGGGCCACGATAACACCTGTCCTTGGTTCCGGCAATTGCATAGCCAACAGGCAGAAAAATACTTTAGCAGTGTTCTTCTGGCTAAAAAGGGCACTGGTTATCTATCTAAGGTGGGGGACCCAGAGGGTAAGCAGACTCTGACCTAGAATTAAAACTCAAAGTTGCAGTCTCACTCCCACTAGTGCCAGCTAGCTGGCCCTCCGAGGCTCTGTGATGGGCTCCCCACTGGCTGACAGCAAGAAGTGTTCTAAGTACAGGTGGCTCCCCAACTATATGCTCCCTTCTGACTTCACCTAGCCCCTCGCACAATGCTTTCCCCTGATGGCACTCAGCTTCCTGACTTCACTCTGTCTGATGACAACTAGCTCCTGCTCCCCACGGATTCCCTCATCCCTGACTGTTTCCTTCTCCCTGACTGCAGCCTTCAGCTGCCTGACTGAGCCCTATTCCCTGATCATGCTCTGCTCGTTCAGTCTAATCTGTTGTTATACTCCCTGGATTCTTGCTTCATGGACCCACCCTGCTGCTCCCCACACTCTATGTTGTGACTATGCTCCTTTCCTCTGTGCCCTCTGCTTCCTGACCATGTCAACACCCCACTGCCTTCCTAGTTTCACCGAGGCTTACATTATTTCCCTCTTAGCTAACTTGACTCCCACATGGTTCGCACTGCCGTCTTTTTTTGCCTTTTTGTAGCATCTACAATATTGATACAATTCTTATTTTATCTAAAACAGTGGTAAACAGATAGTAAATATTTTCAGATGTGTGGGCCAGAACAACTCTGTGGCAAATACTCAGTTTGAAGTATTCATAGGCAAGCAGCCATTGAAAATATGAAAACGAATGTGTGCGATCCTGTGACAGTCAAACTCTTTTTTTTTTTTTTTTATTGAATGGTAACTGTGTACATTGATGCACTTTGGGGGTACAGTGTGGTGTTTTCATACATAATCCAAGACACTTCCATCAAACTGGTTAACATAGCCTTCATGTAACTTTCTTAGTTATTATGTCAAAACATTCATATTCCACTCATATAAAGATTCACTTGTACCCTTGCAAGATGAACCACAGAAGTGAACCCTCGAATCCCTCTCCCTCCGCCCTCTCCCCCCTCCCTCCCTTCTCCCCATATCCTTAGGTTGTTATTAGGTTATAGCTTTCATATAAAAAGGTTTAAATTAGTTTCATAATAGGTGTGTGTACATTGGATACTTTTTCTTCCATTCCTGTGATACTTTGCTAATAAAATCAGGTGTTGGGCAGGGTTTGGCCCATGGATTCCAGTCTGCCAACTTCTGATTTAGGGCATGTCTTAATCTCTGGAAAGGGACTTAGCACATGTTTACCTGTTTACCATGTTTTTTTGTTTGTTTGTTTGTTTGTTTTTTTTACCATTTTAACTGAAAATTAACACTTTCTTATATTCGACTTTAAAAGATGAAGGGAGAGGGCAATCCACAATATACTAAAGAGATTTAAGAGAAGAAAAACATCACCTAATAAAATATATTTCTCAGATAAGGAAAATTAAACAATTGTTAATTCTCTAATCCTTTTGTTTCCTAGAAAACACTGAACTTAATTTTGAAACAATTATTTTCCCTAAACTCAGTAAAAAAAGAAACTCGAAGCATCTAACAGTTTCTACAGGAGGCTTCCATTGTAACTAAGTAGTAACCCCAATGAGCATCATCCTGCCTCTCCCACTTCTGGACCATACTTGTAATTCCACTGCTGATTATATTCCTATAAGAATGTCGTAGGCTCCATAACAAAACACTACCGTGAGTTGCCTAACTCTGAATGTGAACGTACTTTAATCCTTTACAGAGACCGGGTTTTAATGAATGGCATACAAAAAGACTACATGAACACCTGGTGTCTGGGGTACACCTGGGTAGCTTTACTCTTTTGATCAGGGGCTCACATCCCATACAGTTACTGAACAAACTACTCCATTATTTCCTAGCTATAAAATCTTAAGCAATTTTTTCAATTCTCTAAGCCTTAACTTTTGTTCCCCTGAAATGGAAAAGTAACAGAGTGATAAAAAGGATTGACTACAGAATGAATCTTCAACATATTTAAGAGACTCTGATCATAACTATCTAGGTCCTATAGACAGTTGGCAAATTTCTTTCACACATGTGGTATCCATGTCAGAATGACACCCAGCACTTTCTAGATAATATGGAGTTTCAAAGTTTTCTACTAAACTGTTTGACATATAATCACTCTACAACCTTGTAGATCAGTAGCATTAGCCTTGTGCTCCATAGAGGAGGAAAGTGAACCTCAGCAAAGGTGGATGATTTTTACTAGTCTCTGTATTCAATTCTCTAGCAATGGGATTGCATGTTCTTCTCAAAAGGAATAAGGTCTCTGAGAATCAGTATTCTAAATCATACTTAATGACTTTGGGGGGAAATAAATATCTCAAAATGTCAGGCTTTGGTCCAAGGGAAAC
Organism: Otolemur garnettii; assembly: GCF_000181295.1. Lineage (NCBI taxonomy): Eukaryota > Metazoa > Chordata > Mammalia > Primates > Galagidae > Otolemur > Otolemur garnettii. The sequence continues at coordinate 9,270,499 of NW_003852419.1, forward strand.
TCACCCTGAGTTTCTAAGGTGTGCTGGAAACTTGGTCTTTTCCCAGAAAGGGTCCTCCTGACATTAAAGAGCTCTCAGTTTCCAAAAACACTTTTAATTTACTCCTTGATATCTGAAAACTCTTTTATTCGACAATTTGAAACATAATTTAAAGAGCACATGGTCCTGGCGGATGGCACTGTGAGCTTCGGCTCCTACTTACGTCTCCCGTTTCATGCTGGTCCTTGGATCTGGGAGGCTCTCTGGCCCTCACTCCGTCCGTGCTTTCTGCTTTCCTAGGTCTTCCACCTGCAATTCTCTTTACTTGGAAGCAAACTATTCTTTCCTTAGAAACAACATTAATGCTTCATGTTTTGTTTTCCATATCACTTCCTCAAGAAAGCATTTTACATTCCCTGTAGTTAAATTTCTCAATTCTCTGATCACATAGCATCAGGTATTATAATTATTTAAGTGCCGATTTGAAAGTATTTCCTTAATATCTTCCTTCCTTGAAAAAATATCAGCTCCATGGAAAGAGGAGTCACTTTTGCTTGTACACTCTGTACGCTTCTCATTCCTCCTGCCCAGCATACACTGAATTCCCTGTTGTTGTTGGAATGACTGAATCATGGCACTGTTCAGGTGCAAATAACTAATACTTCATCTTCTCCTGAAAGAATTGTGCTAAAGGAGTAAGAGGACAGAGCTCAGTGGTGCTTGATTGAGGTTAGAAAAGAGTGAGGGGAAATATCACAGAGGACCTGTCGGAGGAACAGGATGCATTTGACTACTTTACTTTTCATCCTAAGTTAATGAAAATGGATCCTCCTTTTTCTACATACTGTATTGTTGTGGAATAGAAATGAGGACATCGCTGGCAGATGACTGAACGGTGACTATCATCATCCAACAGAATTACAGGGAAAGAGTAAATTGGTGAATGCCAAGAAGGCCAAATGGAAGCCTCTTATTCCAAGAATCATAGAACAGTAGTCCTGGCTACAAAACTGTTGAGTACAGTGGTGTGAAATACGCAATTCACAATTAAGGGGACACCATTGACCTATATTTGTTGCTACTTGTCCCAGTTGGCTTTTAAATATCCTTTTGCTTAAATTATCAAGGAATACTAATAATCTCTTATTATGTGAGCTGAGAAAAGTCTCATCTTGAACAAATTTGGAGTGCCTTCTTAAGGGATGAAGAAGGAGAGTAGATGGGAGGCAGGTAAGAAATAGTGTCTGGCACCCTCGGGGTTACATTTTGATCTAAAACTGCAGCTCCAATTTTCTGGCAGGAAATAAGATTTGAATGCGAAGTGTGAGCCAACCCATCCCTGTATATATTGTGCAACCAGTTAAAAGTAAGTACTGATCTGTCATTGAACCAGGGTGCAGTTTTAAAACATTTATTTTTAAATAGTAATAAAGAATGAAGAGAGGTGAAAGAGGACAAAAATATAATACTCTCTTTAAAGGAGATGATTGAAAGGGACCGTAAAATAAAAAGTCTTGAAGAATCAGTGGTTAGAATACAAGAATAATAGCACTTAATTTTCAGACCAGTGGAAGACCTACCTAGGTGTGAATGGGTAAGGAGAATGCATTTATATGTTGGTCCAGTAATTGTTATGTATAATGTTAGACTATTCAGTTATGACAGAACCCACAAAAACTAGACTCACATGAATTAGATAACAACATCTAATTATATCAATAGGAGTGTCTGTGTATTTTGCAGAGTGGGTCTGTTCCATGCTATCCTCGGGATTAGCAATCCCTTTAAGCAGTGCACGTGTGTTCTCCTTTATTAGGGATCTAAGAGCTGCTGAACACCCAAAGGGAGTGAATTGAGAATCTTCTATTTTACTTGAATAATTCAATCCCTCAGATTTTTCCAGGGAGAAAGAAGTCTCCAGCATTAATGGTTGAGTTAAGTTCTTTTATATATAATAGCTGTTTCAACTAACCAAATCCTTTCTAATAAATTACCTCTTTTGAGCTAAATTATTCCCACTAAATATGCAATTTTGGGGGTTTCGTGATACAACTAGAAAATCCAAATTAAATGAGTTTAATTTGGAAACATTGCTATTATACAGCTCTTCGGTGCCTTCTTAACTAACTCTTCTGTACATTCTTTTATCCCTTTATATCTACTTTCTCTTTATCTTACTCCCTAAAAAGCAACCAGCATAGGAAATCGGGATTTAGTGTTATCTAGGGCAAATAATTTGGCCTCTGTGAGATTCCAGTTTCTTACCTGCCATACTAAGATAGGAGTTGCCTCACTGGCATGAAAAGATGAATAGAGAAAAAGACATCTAGCAGAGCCTGGCACATAGTACGTGCTCAGTAAATCCTAACTTCTCGCCCCGCCAGCCCTCTGCCCTCCACCTTGACTCCTTTCCTTTTTTTTCACTGTAGATGCAAAGTGTCAAATTATTCCTCTTGATTTTGGCAGACTCTTTCTTTCCTTTTCTGGCTGTCTCTCTGCCCTTTTTCACCCAGTTGCATCTTGAGCACCATTGTTAAATTCAAGCATGGCCTGAGGGTTGAATTTAAAATGTGATTAAGACTCAAGAATAACCTCACGTGGTAAGATAAGAATTAAAATCTTCCCAAATGTTAGACTCCCAGGAATGCATTAAAAACGATTCAGAAGGAAATGACTTACTGGCAGATAGGTAGCTAATCCTTGGGATCATCCTATTTCCCAGGCTTGTGGGGGTGGGTCACTGTCACCCACACTGTGGTGCAATCATAGAGTGGGGGTCATTTTCTACATAGGGGCAGTGCCTGCAGCTATTCTAAATGGGGTGTATGAAGTTGCTATCCCTGAAGAGAAGGGGAATATTAAAGTTAGAATTGTCTAACATCTCTTCAAGTAGGCTTACAGGGTTTAAAACAGGGATATATAACTCATTTGATCTCAGCAGGACAAGCTCATTGGAAATATAACATCTGTTCACCTAATGCTGTTCTCCCCATGTAAGTCTCATTGCCTGATTGCTTGAAGTAAGACTTAAAAATTTCAAGCAAGTAAACAGAAAATCGAGCATGTGCATCCCCCATCCCTACACTGAATGCTTGCACCATCTTCCTGATTTTCACACTATACCGGCAAATTCTCGTTACATGGTATCTCACAGGATTCATCACATTCCCTTTTAACCTCTTTTTTCTCAGAACATTTTTTTTCTTTGTATACAGCCATTAATTTAATCAGTAGACAATTATCAAGATTTTTCTTGTCCTTTCCTGTTCTTTATTATTATTATTATTATTAAATCATAGCTGTGTACATTGATACAGTCATGGGGTACAGTATGCTATTTTTATATACAATCTGAAATATTTTCATCAAACTGGTTAACATAGCCTTCATGTCATTTTCTTAGTTATTGTGTTATATTTATTATATATTATATTTATTATAGTTATTGTGTTATATATTGTGTGTGTTTATATTCTACATTTAGAAAGATTCACATGTACCCTTATAGGATGAACCATAGGCATGATCCCACCAATCAAAAGGGCAGAGGGAGGGGGGAGGATGGGTGGAAGGCCTTGCTCTTTAACCCAGGCTAGAGTTCAGTGGCATGATAATAGCTTAATACAACCCCAAACTTCTTTGGGCAGACATGATCCTGCCATCTTAGTCTCTCAAGAGGTAGGATTACAAGTGCATGCCACGGTGTCTGGCTAACTTTTTATTTTATGAAGAGCTAGTGTTTTGCTCTGTTGCCCAGGGTGGTCTTGATCTCCTGGTCCAAAGTGATCCTTCTGCTTTGACCTCCCAAAGTTCTGGGATTACAGATGTGAGCCACCATATCTGGCCATTTATCAAATATCTGTGATGCCCGGCACTGTGATAGTTCATAGAAATGAAGAGGAAAAGAGACACATTCCCTGTCTGTCGTGAAACTTACGATCTAGTAGTATGGATATTAAATAATTACCTAACCATGACTTTGTCCAGGACACTGCTAGACTGGGTCCTTGTCAGACACATATGCCTTTTTCAGGTAATAGGCTCTACCCCCTAGAGAAGTGGCCCTATCTCTCTGTCTGGGTCAATCACAGTATAGTACTTGTTTTCTTTAGCTACAGAGATTGGTCCAAGGTTGGGCATGTGTCCCAGAGAACCCATCCCCTGGATTTTTCTATCTGGAGTGCGGAAGAATCCAGAAACTTCTGGCCGTCATGATGCTCACAGACGAAAATGTTCATCTGAATAAGAGAGAGTAAAGCCAAGCAGTGGCAGACATAAATTAACTACAAATGGGTAAAGAGAAGATAGAAATTCTCTTAGTTTTATCCTTGCTTCTAAGACCCAAAGTCCCTAGAAAAGACCTTATTTCTATAATGTCTATTTAGAATTTGGAATATGTGCTGATATTGTGCAAAATTGACATAGTATAGTCTCTTTTAATCAGATTCTGCCACTTGCAACCAAAAGGATCCTATTAAGGGTACATGTCAAATTTATTAAGAGTAGAGTATAAATGTCTTAACACAACAATTAAGTAAGTGAGGTGAAGGCAATGTTAACCAATTTGATGATAGCATTCCAAATTGTATATAAAATCAGCACATTGTACCCCATAAATGCAGTAACGTACATACTTATAATTTAATACAAAGTATCCTATTAGTAAGAAGTAAATATAAATTTATGATGACATTTTGTGGTATGTGCTTTAAAGGAACTATACAATCCAGGAGAGTAGAAAACAGAGTAAGATGTTTCATTTAAGGGGAAAAAGAAAACTGAGGACATGCATTTGAGCTGAAATCTGAAGGATGAGTCTGTGTTAACTGAGAAGGAAGGGGAAGGATGGTACAAACCAGCCAAAGGGCCTACTGGCAGGAAGAAGGCTGGCATATTATGTGTATCTGAGCCAGGGTGGTTGCGACACTCTTCCGCAGACTCTGATTAGCAAAGATCAAAGTTCACAGATACAATCTGTGGGCCACGTCTTTTTCTGACCAAGGAATACAGACATTAACTACTTCTTTTTCGTAGGTATCACAAAACTAATGTGAAGTCAAATTTTACCAAACTTATGGGGAAGCGAAGTGACCCCATCACTATGAGATAACTGTGAATGAAGTAAAACATGGGTGAAAAATTGTCATCCAGAATGTACTTTTATTCTGCATATACTATGGCCATCAGAGCAAAAAAAAGAAAAGAAAAGAAAGAAAAAGAAAAAGATCCTATGTCCCACAAACCTTTCACAAATACAAATATTTGACCAGTATCCATAGCATTCATAAAGAAATTGATAAATCCAATATTTTATTTTTTTAATTATTATTTTTTTTTGAAACAGAGTCTCATTATGTCACTCTCAGGAGACATAATCACAGCAACATCAAACTCTTGGGCTTAAGCAATTCTTTTGCCTCAGACTCCCCGAGTAGGTGGGAATACAGGTGCCTGCTGCAAGGCCCAGCTGTTTTTTGGTTGCAGTTGTCATTACTATTTAGCAGGCCTGGGCCAGGCTTGAACCCACCAGCCTCGGTGTATGTGGCTGGGAGCCCTACTTACTGAGTTATGGGTGATTAGACTAAAAAAATACTTTAAAAAGTTTTTAAAAATAGGCTCTGCACCCCTAGCTCAGTGAGTAGGTGGTCGGTGCTGGGGGGTTCAAGCCTTGCCTGGGCCTGCTAAACAACAATGACAACTGCAACCAAAAAATAACTGGGCATTGTGGCAGGCATCTGTAGTCTCAGCTACTTGGGAGGCTGAGGCAAGAGATTCGCTTAACCCCAAGGGTTAGAGGTTGCTGTGACCTGTGACATCTTGGCACTCTACCCATGGTGTCACAGTGAGACTCTGTCTCAGAAAAAAAAATTAAGACATTTTCTTAATTTTAATTTTTATTATTGTTCCAGGTTACTTGAGGGGCATAAAGAATTAGGTTACATCGTTTGCATTGTTAAGTAGAGTCCCTCTTATATTTGTTTCCTGCCCCCAAGTGGTGTGCCATATACCCGAACATTGTGTCCATTAGGTGGGAGCACACCTCTTCTCCTTCCTTCTCCCCTCTCCCTGCTCCCTCATTCTCTTGCCCCCACCTTGAATTGATTTGATTTTTTCTCTTATGTCTGCATGTATTGGATCATCTACTGCCTTCATATTAGTATTGAGTATGTTGGATTCTTGCTTCTCCATTCTTGGGACACTTCACTAAGATGAATGGGTTTCCAGTCCATCCAGGTCAATATAAAAGATGTACAGGCTCCATCTTTTTAATGGCTGAATAGTATTCCATGGCATGCATGTATACCACAGCTTGTTAATCCATTCCTGGGGTGTTGGGCATTTAGGCTGTGTCCACATTTTGGTGACTGTAAATTGAGCTGTGATGAGCAATCCAGGGCAAACGTCCTTACTAGAGAATGATTTTTATTTCCTCTGTGTAGATGCCTAGTCCTGGGATTGCTACGTATTTAAATGGGAGGTCTAATTTCAGTTCTTTGAGGATTCTCCACACTTCCTTCCAAAGAAGTTGTATTAGTTTGTAGATCCACCAGCAGTGTAAAAGTGTTCCCTTCTCTCCACATCCACACCAGCATCTGCAGCTTTCAAACTCTGTGATGTGGGCCAATCTCACGGGGGTTAGGGGATATGATAAATCCAAAATTTTAGAAAAAGAACATATTATTTTCAAATGTAAAAGAAAGATAAGACAAAAAGGAAAAATAAAGTAAGGGTATTTCTGCTTAAAATACTTAAATGTCTTCTCAGTACGTAAAGATTTTTCTCTTTAAATTCTAGGGGCATAGGACCACACTAATGTGCAGAGGGAACAGACATTAGTGGTAATTTAATGGGAATAGATATATTTAGAAAGAAACATGAACATTAACAGCAGCATTTTATAAAATTTTAAGACAAAATCATAAACCCAAGCCCACTTTTATATTTAATTGCCTAGCAAAAGTCATCATTGGTTATAAAAGCATGGCTTCATACAAAGGTTAAAGTCATTTAAAAAAATATTTTACCAATAACTTGCAGAAAAGATGATTTAAAAAATATGATAGCAATCATATTTCGTTAGAAGGTACAGGGATGAGCATCAGTTTAAGGAACAGGAAATCTTGCTCATTCTGGCTCAGCCTGTTTCCATCAGTGGGGAATGACTAACTCAGCCTCAGCATTAGCTGCATGTTAAATTAAGGAATCCCTTCAATTATTACTGTTATCCATATTCCTAACAGCTTATTAACTGCATATTTCTAGTTCAATATCTATATTTAGTACTGTAATCTTCTTTATTAAAGATTTCTCGTAGTAAACAATTGTGTCACCAAACAATAGTTGTTAGGATTGTTTTAGTCTGTTTTCCTCAATTATTTATGAAGTGAATTTTTAACGTCACTGAAGGGATGGAAGAATCTAGGAAACTTAGGTTAGTTCAGGGCAAAAAGAAATAAAACAAAAAAGACAGGGCAAAACTTATAGGAAGGTGGCTTGCTACCTTGGAAGCCTTGGTGAATCTTGTTTAGTATCGCTAATTCAGAAAAATTATTAGCATTAAAAGCTTTAGTGAAATCTTTAGCCTCTTGCGCTGGATACCACATCAGTTTGGAATATTTTAGGTCAGGGTCTCTGAATTGCTTGTCATTGAAGATGGCCAGACTTCTGAGTGGTCTTCAAGGTTCTTACCCACTGGCCCTGTCTACTTCTCTGGTCTGTCCTTACTGGCCCCTGCACAATCTATCTTTCCTTCTTTTCTTTCTTTTTTCCTTCCTTCCTTCCTTCCTTCCTTCCTTCCTTCCTTCCTTCCTTCCTTCCTTCCTTCCTCCCTCCCCTCCCTCCTTCTCTCCCTTCTTTCTTTCTTTCTTTATTTATTTTTCTTTTCTTTTCTTTTCTTTCTTTCTTTTTTTTTTTTTTTTACCTTCAGGGCTTCCAATACACTGTTTCTGGCTTATAATACTTTCTTTTCCTCCCTCTTTCTTTTGTTTAAATCCAGCTCTCCCGTCCAAATTCTCAAGACTATCATTTTCAGAAAGGATAATTTGATCTCACAAGGACAGGTTAGGTTTTGCTCCTCCATATAATCTCCTGGCAATTTGGGCTTACCTCTAACACCACCGTTTGTAGCATAATTGCACACTGGTTTCAATCTTCCAGTGCCTAGAATAATGCTTATAATAAACACAAAATAGTCATGATGAGGTCCAAGTGAAAAAACTATGAGCCAGGAAATCAAGGAGTCATCCAATCCTTGATAAAACTGCAAACATAGCTCTAAAATGCTAATCCACAAAATAACTCACAATAATTTTTCCTTTCAAATTTCCCATTTAGTTATTTCTAAATAAGTCAATTGCATTTGTTTTTGTTGTGTTGGTATCTTTTTAGAGCCCTTTGTTTCATAAATTCTTTGAACATTATTAAGTTGAAATTAAACTATACAGCACATAACTCATCTTTTTATCTGACCTGTGAGCTCCATATTTGTTTAATTCTAATTTTCTTCAAAATATGCAGAGCTAAAAATGACACTGTACCCACGATTAATAACATTACCTTGAGGATGCTAATTTAGACCAACTGAACAACTCATTTCTGAAAAGGGCAAGTCACCCTATAACCTCTCGATTAACTGTCAGTGGTGTATATTATTTCCTAAGCATATACTTAAAATTCTAGAATTTTGATTGGGAGGAAGCTTAGCAGTTTGGGTAGAACTTAAAAGTTCAAATCCATTTCGCCACCTGCTTGAACTCTCAAGGTGGTTTTCATCCTTACAATGCATAGGACAGCTTGGCTCAGTGCTGTGAAGTTGTAACCGACTAACTACGTGGTCTGGGAAACATTGGCGGGCAGAGCTGAATCGGTGTGTCTCCCTGGAGGCTGGCTTTTATTAAATCGCCCCGGGAGAAGAGGTACTGATTCCACTTGCCAATTCTTCTTCAACATTCCTACCTGCACTGCTGTATTTGGTAGTAAAGTTTCCATCTTAGTGTGGTCACTGTTCACTAAATGGGGCCTTGGTAGTAGTTGCTCACATATTTTTCTCTTACCCTCCTGGCTTTTGTTTGCTTGGTTGTTTTGCCAGTTCTCTAACTGCTGCTTACTAATTCAATTGAAAAAAGAAGTTAACCTAACAAGGTTTACTGTAGAAAAACTAAATGCCAATTTAAGGTTCTGCACAAGTGGGGAAAATGATTATTTAAAAATAATGATGAGCATAATAATAATTACAAAAATAATCACAAATAAGTAAACAGTGTTCTCTACTTCCGATTTTACTGTAGATTATTGAGAGCCAATTTAAAGATGCAGGTTTTTCTTGGCACCTGTAAGGACTTATGAAATATAATAAAACTTGACTCTGCTACCAGTGTAAAATATTTCTGTAAAATGTGATAAGGTGCAATTAAGTACCACACTAATAATGCATTGGGCTATAATAAATATTAGTGAAGGCCACTTTTGTTTAATGAGGTACAGAAAGTGCACATTAATGTGTGGAGTATTGGTCCTTTACTAGAGTTGAGCATTGGTTTTCTTGTCTGTAAAATGGAGAAAATAATGCAAAGGACTTAAATTTAAGGCATGAAACAATACAAATCCTCAAAGAAAGCATAGGAGAAATGCTGGAAGATATTGGCCTGGGGAAAGACTTTATGAAGAAGACTGCCATGGCAATTGCAACAAAAACAAAAATAAACAAATGGGGTTTAATTAAACTGAAAAGCTTCTGTACAGCTAAGGAGACAACAGCCAAAGCAAATAGACAACCTACACAATGGGAAAGGATATTTGCATATTTTGAATCAGACAAGAGCTTTATAACTAGGATCTATAATGAACTTAAATTAATCCACATGAAAAAAGCTAACATGCATACATCAATGGGGAAGAGAGATGAACAGAACCTTCTCTAAAGAAGACAGATGAACGGCTAGCGAACATGAAAAAATGCTCATCATCCCTAATTATTAGAGAAATTAGGGATGATGAGAGAAATGCAGATTAAAACCACCCTGATATATCATCTAACCCCAGTTAGAGTGGCCCATATCACAAAATCTCAAAACTGCAGATGCTGGTACAGATATGGAGAGAAAGGAACACTTTTACACTGCTGGTGGGACTGCAAACTAATACAACCTTTTTGGAAAGAAGTATGGAGAACTCTCAAAGAACTCAGCCTAGATCTCCCATTTGATCCTGCAGTCCCATTACTGGACATCTGTGCAGAAGGAAAAAAAAAACTCTTTTATTATAAAGACACTTGTACTAGACTGTTTATCACAACTCAATTTACAATTGCTAAAATGTGGAAACAGCCTAAATTCCCCTCAACCCAGGAATGGATTGGCAAGCTGTGGTATATATATACCATGGAATACTATTCAGCCATTAAAAAAATGAAGATTTTGCAGCATTTGCATTAACCTGGATGGAGGTGGAACACATTATTAGTGAAGCATCACAGGAATGGAGAAGCATGACTCCTATGTATTCAACTTTGATATGAGGACAATTAATGACAATCAATGACATGGAGGGGCCTGGGAGAAGGGGAGAGCAGACACAGAGAGAAGGAGGAAGGGGATAGGGGAAAGGAAAAGAAAAATATAAAAGAAAATAGTGACTAATTCTCACATAAATTGGATTTAATTTTGACCAAAATACATTATTTGAACAATAATTTTTAATTCAACTTGTTAATATGTTGTTTAAGATATTGCATCCTCATTTATAAGTGAAATATGTTTGTAATTTCCCTTTATAATAATATATTTTTTTCAATTTTAGTATCAGGTATATCCAGATGAAGTACAATGAATTTGAAGTATTTCTTCTTTTTCTATTGTCTATAAGATTTGGCATGATCTGTTATTTTGAGATTATCTTCTATTTTTATTTATAAATATTAGTTGTCTATTTTTTGAGACTTTGGAAAAAAAAGAAAATAATGCAAAGTGGATGTGAGCATTAATTACAATAGATGAAACTCTTAAATAATGCCTAGAATATAGGCTTCATATCCAGTAGCTAGTATTATTACTGGAATCTTAATGCACACTTATTAAACGTGAATTGCTAGGCTACCTGCCCTGTAATTGGTTAGTGATCTTTAAAATATGTTCTTGAGTTCCGACCCAAACACCTCATATCAGAGTTTTAAGAAGTTAGAACTAGGACTTTGAATTTTTTTGAATTTTTAGGAAAGATGCTGAATGCTTTTTTATTTATGCCATATCTGAGTATTTGTGTGCTAAAAGATACAACTCAGCTTTAATAAGTTAAGTAGAATATCGGGGCAGTGCCTGTGGCTCACTGGGTAGGGTGCTGGTCCCATGTACTGAGTGGTAGGTTCAAACCCGTCCTCATCCAAACTGTAACAAAAAATAGCCAGATGTTGTGGCGGGTGCCTGTAGTCCCAGCTACTCAGGAGGCTGAGACAAGAGAATCGCCTAAGCCCAGGAGTTGGAGGTTACTGTGAGCTGTGACATCACAGCACTATACCAAAGGCTACAGGGTAAGACTTTGTCTCAAAAAAAAAAAAAAAAAGAAAAGAAAAGAAAAGAAGAGAGAAAATAAGTAGAATATAAGTGTTTACAGCAGCGTACTGTGTACTTTCTTCTTACTTTTGTGAATTATGCCTATCATTTCATATGGGCTCACAGTGTTCTTATTAGTGTAGTCGTTTGTATGCTCAGGAAAGCATATTGTAGACTAATCTTTTCTGCACTGATAAATTGTACCATGGGCACTTAAATCACATAATAATGAATTGTTTTTAAAAATTGTTTTAAGATGGTTGTGATTTATTAGCCCATATTGTGCTAGAGTTAAATTCCAAGTTAAAAAAAAAAAAAAGCTTTGTGAGAATTTTTGGCTTGTAATTTATATGTATCCAAGGTGTACTTTTAACCTATATACTCAGTACAATTGGTTAAGGTTCTGTAAAATAAAAACTCTTAATCGTAGTCTCTGCTAAATATTTCAGAATGCTCTCTTCTGAGGTCTAGGAGGCATCAATTTAACAGAAGTGTCATTTGGAACAGCTAATATCTATCTATCTTGTGGCAGTGAAAATCTTTGTCACCTCCTTAGTTAGGAGGAACTCAATTGTGAGAATACACAGGATTATCCTACATTTTATGGACCCCTCCATAATGAAATCTAGAAAGCAATTCTCCATTAGCACATCTGCACTGACATTGAAAAAAAACAAACCATAGACATTAATGAAATTGTAAGCATTGATTAATCATTCCTTTTAGAATCATATTTGGTTTTAATAGCCTAGAAGAAGTCTGCCATTACCCATTGTAATAAGCAGCTCCCCTCATGCTGATTTCACTATTATTATAATTATTAATTTTTACACCTGTGATTGTTTGCATCAGCTTACTTCAGCTTCAACTGGCTGAGCCCTCAGAGGCAATTGCATCTAGAAGTGTTCAGTTGAATGTACAATTAGCCTATTGTCTGAAAACTGCAGTGCACAGATCATATGTTAATACGAAGAAATCTGGATGTTTCTCTCTTAATGCTCATCAAATCTTAAAGGTCAGGAGGGAGTTCAGGAAGTTTTTAACATCATCCCTTTCTCTCCAATTAACTGCAGTTCTAAAGCATCCAAGGGGATCTGAAGTATTAATTTTAAAGATATTCTAAGTGAAATGGAGTTTTATTAAGCCAAACACAGATCAAATTCATCTCACCCTATTTTCAGCCAAGTAGAATGATTCAAGAAGTCAAGTGTCTCAGCTTTTGGTTATGCCAGGATATTACAACTGATTTTTGATCTAAAAGCAATCTTCAAGGTAGCATCTAATTCTTCAGTTAAAATGACCTTTGTTGAACATGTATATATTATACTTTTTATACTACAGATGAGTAAAAGTTGAAACCCAGAGAGGTAATGATTTATCCAAAGTCTTCTAACAAAAGCTCTATAGTCCAGATTCTTATCGAGTGCTCCTTCTAAACCATGTGTTTCCTTTGTGAATAAAGGTATTCATTACCCTGGCTGACAAGGCCCGGAGTGACCAGTGGATCCACACTTCCTTCTCTGACCTCATCTTGTTACCATTCTGCTAACTTGTTCATGATGATTCATCTAGGATAGTCCTTTTTCCCGTCAGTCACACGAAGCTCATTTTTTCTTTAGGGCCTCTGCATGGGTTTTCTCTTCCCTTTGACTTTGAGAGGCAAAAGAGCAGGTGAATAAGAACATGGGTTCTGAAGGCAAGACCTCTTCAGTTCATACTCTGCTCTGCTATTCTTTTTTTTTGGCATACCTTGGCAGGTGATCAAACTTCTCTGAGCCTCAATTTTTCCTACAAATAATTCTTACATCATAGGATTACCAAGGTCAGTAACTGGATTACTATGTGTTAGATAAAATGATAGCTATGACTATTGCTGTGATTGATGTTACTACCCTTATTATTATTCATATTTACATAAAATGTAGTTTCTATGTGCCATTTGTGTTTCAGCTTAACTTTAACCTTTTAACATAGACCTTCCCTTACTACCTAAATTAAAATACCCCTGTACTTTCTACATATCTCCTTGTTTTAATTTCTTTGCAGGACTTAATGACTAGGTTTATTTACTTACTGTCACCCCATACACATCAATGAGATCTATGTGACCGCAAAGCTCTTGTCCATTTAGCACTCTGGCTTCGTATATACCCACCATATTAAATGCTCAATAAATATTTGAATGATGAAGGTAGCACATATATGGTGCCTGCACAGTATCTAGGATTAAATAAGATATATAAATTTGTACTAACTGAAAATATGGGTGAGACTGGATTGTAATTTTGTAAATTAACCACTTTTTCCACTTCGCCTCACCCATACAGTCTTGAGAGTACAGAACCCATTCTGGAGAAAAGACTATAAATTTCCTATGCAATTTATTCTGGTTCCTTTTCAATATTTCTGTATGCTGTTGAGAAAGGAGTATGAATTTAAAGTCAATCAAACCTCTATCACAAGACCCCACTATCCTACTTCTGGGTATTTATCCAAAAGAACTTAAACAGGATTTTGAAGAGATATGACCATTCCAATGTTTACTGAATCACACTACTGAAAATAACCAAGAGGTAGAAAGAACTTAAATGTCGATTGATGTATAAATACAGAAAGAAAACATGGTGTATGCTAAAACAGAATATTATGTAGCCTTTAAAAAGGGGAAATTATGCAATTTGCAACAACCTGGATGAACCTTGAAGACTTTATGCCAGGCAAAATAAGCCAGTCACAGAATAGTAGGTATTTCATGATTCCATTTATATGATGTATCTAGAGTAGTCAAGCTCAGGGAATCAACTAGTAGAGCAGTGGTTGTTGAGGAATGGCAGTGGGAGAGAGGAAAATGGGAAGTTGTTCATCAGTGGACAAAAAAGTTTCAATTATGCAAGATGACTAGGTTCTAGAGATCTGCCGTACAACATTGTACCTATAGTTAACAACATTCTATTGTATACCTAAAGTTTTTTATCACAGTGGATATCACGTTAAATTACTACAATATAATAAAATATTTTTAAAAGAAAGAAAGTCATTTGGACCAAAGTTTGTGGTCAGGGAAATCAGAGGCAACCATTTCAGGGGTGGGGCAGCTGTGGATAATGACACAAAAGGCCACGATGAAAGTCAAGTGGAGGTGAGAGTCACTTAACCCAGGGAGGAGGCCAGGGGCCGAGCACCTAGGGCATGGATGGTTCATTTTTAGACAGGGTGGAAATCTTGCAACCCTGATAATCTCATAAAAATTACAGACAGGCATTTTTCTTGTGGAAATGCCATGTTCTTCCTCATTCATAGAAGATGAGAAGAATTCTGAACTCCCTGGACCTTGGAGGGCCTTGATCCATAGGCTGTTGGGTGGATATATGCCTGATCCTGCCATGGAGAGGTAGGGCTTGACGTGGTGAGGAAGGCTGGAAAGGAGAAGTTCGAGTCCTCAGTGAAGGCAAACAGTGATGAGGAGGGGCGGTACCTGTGGCTCAACGGGGTAGGGCACTGGCCCCATGTGCCAGAGGTGGTGGGTTCAAACCCAGCCCTAGCCAAAAACAAAACAAAACAAAAACCAACAAACAAACAACAACAACAAAAACAGTGATGAGGAGGTGACGTTGAGATGTAGAGAGGACACTATAGCCAGGGGTTCCCCGCTGAGATTTCTGGCTAGGTAACTGGCTTCAAGGTTTGGAGTGGAACACAAGGTGTTTCTGCTGGACTGTGAACACAGGCATTTGTGGGCCTGATGCATTTACAGCTGCCATCTCCTGGCCTGTGGGCACTGGCTAGAAAGATGAGACATGTGATGACGGGGCCCAGGCCTCTTTGCACAGGTACTGCCTTATTCTTTCAGTGCCAAGTTGCTGTTCAGTGGGGCCTGGCCAATAGTTCTGAAAAAGAAAACCTTGGCCATTCACCAGTGATTCTCGGGAGCAGAGCACTATTTTACCACCTATGTGGCCACAGAGACGGGATAGTGTTTGTGCCATTACTCATCAAATTGAAAATTCCCTGCTATGTGGTGACAAATTGTCGGTCTGAGGGTTTGGAGTAGCAGAGAGCTGAGACAGACAAGAGCAAGCCAGAGATTCTGTGGGCACCACCAGGCATGACTAGATGTGCATCTTTGGAAGAGTCTGAAGAACTCATTGTCAGCCAAAACACCACAGCAAGAAAGTGCTCGGGTTTCTTCTCCTGTCTCAAGAGGATGCTGAGGTTCCAAGGATAGGACTTTCTACTGCCCCAGCTGGTTCAGGGGTCCTCCTGGGAGCCCCTCTCTTTGCCACCACTTCGTATGGCTCCAATTTTGCAGACTCCTTACGTTCATGATGTGTCCTTCTGTATTTTAATAGCCTGTTGATGCTGATTTACCTATGAAGAAAATATATAATGCCAGTCAGACTGGGTTCAAATTTACTATTGATTTATAAGCTTAGTAAATTAGGAAACTTACTTAAAATATTTGTATACATGCTCTAGGTCCCACTTTTCCCCATCGTTAAAGTTGAAATAATAACAACTACCTTGAAAGTTTGGAGTAAAGGTTGATACTAAGCCGTCCATAAATGAGAATTACAAATAATATAATCATGAAATTAATGATAAATGCTTCAAAATAGATCTTTTAGAAAGCTCCCATGGTATAGAACAAAACAGTTTATAAACCACTTTTCCTTATTAACTCTACTATTTTTCCATTGGCTGCTTAGAACTTTCTCTTTTAAATTTGTTTCCTCCCAAGCTAGTTGTATTCATTATCTCTGTGAGAGTATGGCTAATTTATTTTACCTATTTTTTTTCAATCACTAATCTGCCTCCTTTCTGTCTGTCTATGTACAATACGTTCCTTAAACACGTCACAACCTCTTATTCCTCAGGGGCTTTGCACAGCAGCCTCGAGTGGGCAGCCCTCAACTCCCTGCCTGCACTGCTCTGCCTTAGTGGATTTTGTTTTCATTCATAGCCACTTAGCCAAGAAAACTCGCCTGTACTTCCAGGCAGGGTCTTTCTTTCATGTGTTTTTTTAGGACCCTCTATTTTTCCTCGATGGATCATTCACAGTTTATAATTGCTGTGTCTTAGTGACTCTCACATTACTATCTATCGCTTTCCACTCTGAAGTTTATAGAGGCGACGGCCTTATTTGATTTGCTCAGTAGACTACATGGTACATAGTGGGTAGAATAGTCTCAGTAAATAATTTTCTGGATAAATAAAAAACAAAAGGGCTAGGTTGTTCTGAATCACATTTTTGTAAATTTCTGGCCAATGTTCCCATTTTAACATCATCCACTATCTTTCCATTGCTTTTGCTGAAAGCGGAGATCAATTAAAAGACATGCATGGAGACACAATGGCCCCTTGAACAACAGGATGTTTAGGGACACTAAACCCTGTGTAGTTGAACATCTACATATAACTTTTGACTCTCCTAAAACATAGCCACGAATAGCCTACTGCTGACTGGAAGCCTCGCTGATGACATAATCCATGGATTAGCACACATTCTGCATGATTTATGGGTTATACTACCTATATGGTAGTCTTACAATAAAGTAAGCTAGAGGGAAAAAAATGTGCTCAAGAAAATCTTCAGGAAGAAGAAATAGACATGGTGGTTCATTTGCAACTTTTCTCAAAATTGTTGCAAATTTCTAAAAAAAATTCCTAGCATATTGAAAAAAATCCGCATGTCAGCCAATACACACAGTTCACACCTGTGTTGATTAGACGTCAGCGGTAGTTTATCTGCCATTATGAACATAAGGGCCAGGTCAGGGGTTAGGGAACATGAATGGGAAAGGGAGAAAAGCTTCATCAGGTTGCTCAGCGCGGTAATGACTGGTATTCACAGCCTGAGATTAGCTGAGAAGTGCTAAGAGGTAGAGTTCAAAACTGTCCAATTTAGGAACAAAAGGAGCAACATTTTTCCCATTGGCTTTTGACCCCCTCATTGGCCAAGCGGGGGCTCTGCAGACATTAAGTCCTCTGCAGTCTGAGGTTGCTCTTGAGGGAGTTCCAACAAGTTATTCACTGACATAAAAATGCTCAGTGTTGGGGAAACCCCAGAGAAGGAAGAGAGAAGCAAGTGTGGGAAGAGGTGATGAGCTGAGGCACTGCTGGGTCTGAGCGGCACACAGCTGTCCTCGTCTGTGTGGAGGTGGGGACTGTACAAACGTAAGAGCAGGGTTTTAAAGTTAAGCTGCATTAACTCTCTCCATACAGCGCCCAGTTCAACTTCCGTCCACTTAAGCTCATATGTACACGGCCTCTGGTGATGAATGTCGGTATATGATTCATCAGTTGTTCACTCTTCTCAAGATGGTGCGTATTGCAGGCTGGTCGTAAACAATCATGTCACGTGAGGAAAAGGCAGAAGCCTAATGTAAATTAGGACACAGGGCATCACTTGATTTTGCCTTCATACAAAGATCATCCTTCTGCCATTAAAAGAAATCAGATCAGTCCAACATAATTTGTTGTTCACAGAACATTTTTGTTAATGTCCAACTCCCTGAGTTATTAGATTAGGTGGAAAATCGGGAGTTGGCTGTATAATTTCATTCCCCCTAGATACTTCATTATTAAAATGCATTTTGTGAAACTTCATTTTCCTTTGAGATTTAGGGAATAGTGCTTTTGCTTTTTCTACCTTTCTACTGCCAATTAGAGCATTTATTTTTACCTTATTAATGTGTTACTGATCCAAAAAGTCAGAATGTTTAGTTGCAAGTAATGTGAATGTTTTCTTACTTAGATAGCATCTTTGTGGAGGAACTCTGTCCTAGGGCTGGTGGAAAGAAAGCATCAAACTAGAAATAATCAGTAACAAAGTTGAGGAAAAGCCTTCCAGATGTTCCAGTCTCCAAATGCGTGCCATTGTGGTATTCTTGGAATAGCAACAGTTTCGTCACAAACACTATTAGTCTTAACTGTATGCTTTCAGACAGAGAGTTTGATTTCTTAAAAATCATGCCCCAGTCTGCAGAAGAGCTACCAGTCATGCAATATTTTGAGTTTTTTTAAATCTCAAATTTTAAAGGCTTTTCTGATCTCCTTATTGCTACATACATGATTCAAGTACCAGGCCAATAATTGGCTAATTGGAGTCATAGCCAGTGGGTTGAGAGATACATTGGTAAAGGGGAAATTGCCTCCTCTATAAACCCCTCCATAAATCTAAATGGTTTTTATTGCTTTTATTCTGTTTATTGGCCTTTGGATATTTTTCTTTTGCCACTAAATTCAAATTGTTCATGTAATTTTGAATTCTGGCTTATTCCCAAGTTATGTTTAATAGTATAACTCTTTGTATAAATTCAGTTTTGCACATTTACATTTAGTCAAGCAGCCCAAAGAGCTATGATTAAGCACCTCCTCATATGTATAGATTCCTATAGGAACACATGTACGCTTATCAGAAGTTGGAATAGAAATTCAAGTCATAGTCCCTACTAGTAAAGAATTTACAATATCATACAATATTAAACCATGTAACAAATATTGGGAAGTTGGTGAGAATATGCTGCTGGATGAATTTAACACCATTAAATATTATATCTAATAAGAAAAGGATACTTGGTACTCCTCATGGTAGTAACTCTCTGTTCTATTGTAAAAGAATATTATGTCATTTGGGGGGTGCAAACTAACTCAATTCAATGTGTAAGTGGGGGTTTTAGTAGTTCAACAGCTCTTTGCATTGGGTGAGTAGAGACTTGTAGCCTCCTTGCAGATTCCTGTCTCTCTTTCCTGTCTGTGGAGCCCACAACAGCATCTCCCCTGTGACCACAAGATGCCTACTATGTGCATCCCTTGGCTATTACTCCCTGTAGCTCCAAAAATGCTGGGCTTATGTTTTTATTCTTATTCTAATCTGAGTGTAGAAACCTTCTTGGTTTCTCACTTTTAGATGAGCTATAAAATTAATTCAAGTGGCTTAAAAAAGGTGAAAGCAGTGTCCTGGAAGGTAAGGAGAGAGGGAATAGTTGAAGAAATGATAGGCAGAAAGTCCCCAAATGTCATGAACAAAACAAAGTTATTAATTATGCTTAATAAGCCCCAAGATATTTGAAGAAAACTACATCAAGATTCATCATAATAACATTTGCTCAAAACCAGTGATAAAGGGAAAATATTAAAAGTGGCCCAGAAAAAAGGCGTGTCATACAGAGAGGATCAAGGTCAGAACAATGAGATTCCTTTCAGGAAAAAATGTGATTGAGTAGACAAAAGACCAACGGCATTAAAATACTGAAAGAAAAAGCAACTGCTACATACCTGGCAAAATATATTTTAAAAATGAAAGTTAAGACATTTTCAGACATATAAATTTATCACTAGCAGACTCACCCTACCAGAAATGTTAAAAGAAAATCTTCAGGAAGAAGAATTGAAGATGCAAACGTGACTCTATAAAAACACATGAATAACACCAAAAATAGGAATTATGCATTTTTATTATTATTTGAATATATTTTAAAGATAACTGATTTTTTGGAAAATACTAACAACGTATTAGTAGCAAAATGCATGAGAATAGCAGCATAAAATTTTGGAGGGAAGAAATGGAAGTATACTGTTCCTAAATTCTTATAATATACATAAAGTGTTATAATAATACTTGAAAGTCGACTGTTATAAGTTAAAGATCTATACTGTAAAGCTTACAGCAGTCATTAGATAACAAAGCATGTGGATACAGCAAGCACATAACAAGAGTGGTTAAAAAAAAAGAAAGAAAGAAAAAGAACTTAGGAAAATAAGGCAGAAAGATGAACAAGAGAACAAAACTGAGGTAGAACTAATAGAAAATAAAGAGATGGTACATTTAAACATAACCATATTAATAATGACGTTAATATGTAAGTGGTCTAAATACCCTATTCAAGATATTACCAGATAGGATAAAAGAGCAACATCTAGCCATGTGCTGTCTATAAGAAAAACATTTTAAATATATATACACAAATAGGTTTAAAAAGTAATTAAAGTATAATGCTAATACTAATGTAAAGAAAGTTTAAGTGGGTATAGTAATACCAGAAAAAGATATCAGAGCAAAGACTATCATATGAAATAAAAATATTATTTGATAATGATAATAGGAAAAATTCATCAGTTATATATGATGATTCTAAATGTTTATGCACAAAAATATTACAGTTTCAAAATGTTAGAAATGATGTCCAGGGGACATATAGTCCTAGCACACTGGGAGGCCAAAGCAGGAGGATGGCTTGAGCTCAGGAGTTCTAGACCAGCCTGAGCAAGAGAGACCCCATCTTAGGGCGGCACCTGTGGCTCAAAGGAGTAAGGCCCTGGCACCCTATGCCAGAGGTGGCGGGTTCAAACCCAGCCCCGGCCAAAAACTGCAAAAAAGAAAAAGAGAGAGAGACCCTGTCTTTACTAAAAACAGACAAAAAAAAAAAAAAAAAGCCAGACATTGTGGTGGGCACTTCAGGAGGCTGAGGAAGGAGGATTGCTTGAACCCAGGAGTTTGAGGTTCTGTGAGCTGGGCTGACACCATAGCACTTTAGCCTAAGGCAACAGAGTGAGACGACACTGTTTCAAAAAAAAAAAAAAAGTAAAATAAAAATATTTGACAGGAAACTGATATAATTGCAAAGAGAGGTAGCCAAATCCACAATTATAGTTGGAGATTCCAACACTCCTCTCTCAATAATAAAACAAGTAGGAAGAAAACAGTAAGTGCGAACAACACTATCAACCATATTGACCCAGTTGATACATAGAAATTCTGCCACCCGGAAAGAGAATAATACACATTCATTTCTAAGGCCATTAACCATTTTATATTTCATAAAATATAGATGGACCATAAAAACAATTAAAAAGCTGCAAGGACTCAGATCATACAAAGTACGTTCTCTGAGTACGATGCAATTATATTATAAATCAGTAAAAGAAAACGCTCTGAAAAAACTTCAAATATTTGGAAACTATTTACAAAGCACATTTTTTTTTTTGGATAAACATACCATAAAGAAAAAATTAAAATGAAAATAAAAATGTATTTTGAGTGAATAAATGTGAAGTCGCAGCCTATGACACGTTATTGGATACTAATGAAACAATGTTTTCAGAAAAGTTCTGTTGTGAAAGAATAAAGGTCTCAAGTTAATCCCCTCAGCTTTTGCAAGAACTAGGAAAAAGAGGAACACATTACATCCCAGAGAAAAGAACTTATAAAACTCAGCGTGGAAATTAATGCATAGAAAATAGAAAACAATAAAGAAAATCAATGGAACCATAGCTATTATTAAAAAAGATTCATAAGATTTATTACATTGTAGACAAGCTGAAAAGGGAAAAAGGAAGACAAGAATTACTGGGATTGGGAGTGAGAGAAGTGACATCACTATATATTCTATGGATATAGAAATGAAAATTAGGAAATCGAGACAACTGTAAGGCAGCAAATTCAACAGTGTAGATAAAAAAAATTCCTCAAAAGACATAAATCACTAAAGCTCAGTTAATGAGAAATAGTTTGAATAACCCTTCTGTGCCTCGTAAAGATGTTGAATTTATGGTTGAAAACCTTCTCATAGAGAATATTTCAAACCCGAATGTCTTCACTAGTAAATTGTATCCAACAGTTGAGGAAAAAAAATAATACACATTCTTTATAAAAATAGAAATTTAGGAACAGAGACATGTAGACATAGAAGGCAGACACCATGGGAAGATAAAGGCAAAGACCGATGTGTCTAAAACACAAAAAATTGTGGGTTTTATTTCAATAAAATGAAGTACAAAGAAGCCAAGCATTGCCGGCAACCACCAGAAGCTATGAAGAGGGAGGGAAGAATTATTTCCTAAAGGCTCTGCAGAGAGCAAGCCCCAGCTGACCCTGTGAGCTCTCAAATCCAGCTATCAGAACTGTAGAAAAATAAATATCTGCTGTTTTCTCTATTCCCGGGAAACATAGGACAGCCCTAGGTTTCAATATATAAACAGAACCCAACAAAAGCATATGGAACTAAGAGACATAGAACTGAACTAAAACAGAATATTCTTGGGCTTTGGTAAACATGGACCCAAAGACAGTTTACTTACATGTGTGTTCACACATTCTCTCATTCCTTCACTCAGAAGGTACTTAATAAACATCTTCTCTGGGCCCAGGTAGAGTGGGAGGCTCTAGAGATAACATGTTAAACAAAAGCTGATTCTAAGATACTGTCCACAGTATCTTAGAATAAGGTGAGGGAGACAGACATTCACTGGATTAAGAGAGACAGGCATTAACCTGATACCTCTAATCACCCCGGGAACTTCGAAACAATGTGGGACAGTTGATACAAGGGAGATGTATTTTTTGCTATGAGTGACTAAAACACAGGTATTTGTCCTGGTTAGGGTTGTCAGAGAAAGATTTCCTGAGTAAGCAAAGCTTGGCCTGGGATTTTAAAGATGAGATGAAGTTAATCAGGCCAAAAGGGATAGACGAGAATGTTAGGCAGATGGGTCC
>NW_003852419.1:9295461-9352966 GCF_000181295.1 Otolemur garnettii
AAAAAAAACCTCCACATTTCTAGCTTTTAAGAAAATACTTCCTGTGTTTAGAGGCTGAGAGTAAATTTTGCCTATTTTCCTGAGGCTTATAATGACAAAATCTGCTATTAAGAATACTTCCATAAAATGCTAAATGATTAATAATTTTAATAACATTAAACTGCTTTTAGTAGATTGCTAATGGCATCAGGATCAGGATATAAACGAAAGCAGCTGGTCATAATCACTTACGAAAACACGTGGCTTTAAGTTGTCTATCTCCCAAATCAAGCATAAAATTTTCTCAACCAAAAGTATTTAGGAAAAACATAAACAAATATAGTTACACATCCAAAATATAATTACGATGTTTGTTATCTCAAGAATTTGCAGGTATGTGGCCAATTCGTCTTAATTATGTAACATAAATAACTAGCTACTAAATTTTTAAAAATAGCATCTCCCTTTCAGGAAATCCAAAGAATACTATGTATAATAAAAGAACTAAGCTTGTCAATAAACCCATCATTGTCATCACTTTCAATGAGAAATATAAAAAGCCTGGCTTGGTAAAAATTGTAGCTAAATTATACATAAACTTAAAATTTAATATCTTAACCATTTTTTAAGTGTACAGTTCAATAGTGTTAAGTATATTTATAATGTTGTGAAACCAATCTCCAGAATTCTCTTCATTTTGCAAAATAGAAACTCTATACTCATTAAACAGCTCCCTATTCATGTCTCCTTCCAGCCCTGGGCAACTATCATTCTATTTTCTGGTTCTGTGAATTTGACTATTTTAGGTACCACGTATAAGTGGAATCATACAGTGTTTGTGTTTCGAACACTTAGAGCTTTTGAAAGATTATTACTCTGACTGCTTTTGGCAATACTTTGGTTGTTCTCACAATACAATGCCCATGCTACCTATTTTCCAGCTTGCTGCCTCTACCATAAAGATTTTTATGGTGAAAACCACTACCGTTTCCACCAAAAATTACATTTCTATGCTTCCCTTCTGGGCAAGGCATTTTTGAGTTTCCTTTCTGATTCAAACACACACATGATACCGGGAGGTGGAATGCTCATCTTCTGACAGATAAGAATATGCTAAGTGGTTGAGGAGAGCATGCTTGATGTCAAATAGCGTCATGAAACCGTCACACCTGTTCCTGACTACCTCTGGATTTTTTATCATGTAAGAAATAAAGGACATCTCAAACATATTTTCTCACCAATTTAACACCTTCTTTAGACAGACTCATACAAATAGCATACCTAATGGTTAAATACACGCCCCGCACATTTCAGGCATATTCACATACGTGTAATCTTATCATTTACAGGTTGCTGACTGTTTAACTGTACACGTGTTTCTCCAGTTTGAAATTTTAGTTGTCAGTGATGTGAAAACAGAAAGAATAGGACTTAGGGAAAAAGCATCTTATTTGTATAATCACATTTCAGGGAAATTTTTTTCACAAATAGAAGAAAACATAGGAAAGAATATTTTATATCAGATCCTCTTTTAAATAAGCAAATAAAATTGTAATAGAATATTAAAAAAAAGACAAACACTGTTAGTTGGTATATAGAACCACATAATACTTTTTTTCGTAGTGAAAGAAAATACCAAAAGGCCTAATGGGTTTGTGCAATTCCTTGATCTCTGCCTCTTTCTTTTCTGGGGGTGGGGGAGACAAAGTCTCATTCTGTGGCCCAGGGTAGAGCGCCATGTGTCATAGCTTACAGCAACCTCCCACTCTTGGGCTCAAGTGATCCTCTTGCCTCAGCTTCCTGAGTAGCTGGGACTATAGGTGCCCACCACAATACCTGGTTAGTTTATTTTTAGTAGAGACAAGGTCTTGCTCTTGCTCAGGGTGGTCTTGAACTCCTTAGCTCAAGCAATCCACCCATGTCAGCCTCCCGGAGTGCTAGAATTATAGGTGTGAGCCACCCCTCCAGGCCTATCCTGCGGCTTTCTAAATTCTAATAAAATCAACATTTACTTTGATTCACTGACTTCTGTACCAAGCCTTATGCTAGATACGGTAGAGGAAATATTGCTTATCATCTAAACTAAAACTAAGAGACAAAGTAAAATAATGCTGTTTGGTGAGGTTTTGAAAACAAGTTTCGTATATAATTATTTTACATTAGACATGATCTATGGTTTACATTTAGTAGATTGTCCATAACTATTTGTAGATAAAATAATAAAGGTGGAAACAAATTGCTCTGAAAAGCAGAGGAGGGAGCAATTAATTTCACCCGAAGGATCAATGATTACTGATATTTGAGCTGAATTTGACTTGAGCTGAGTGTGACTTGAGGGTTGTATGTGAAAAATTTTTGAAGGACATCTTAGGCTTGAGCAAAATGATAAGTTGGTAAAAAAATGAATGGTATGTTTCAAGGATGCTGAATAGTCCCCTGGGACTGGAGATCAATACAGGCTGAGAGATGAGGATTTAATGATAGGTGGAGGCTAGTCCACACAGGATTGTTATTTTTCTGTAAAGAGTTTGTATATTATTCTCCAGGTAGTGGGAAAACATTAAAATTTCCTAAAATAGAAGAGCAACCTGATGTGGCTTCTATTCAGAAACACGATTTTGGGCAGTACTGTCATCGATCGTCTGGAAAACCATGAAATGTTTTATACAAGAGTTTTGAAGGGCTTTATTTAAGGTTCTACAGTCAAAATAATCAACTAAAGTCAATCTATAGACAGTAAGGCTAGAGATTGGGTGGGTGATAAAAATGGAAGCATGCACTTATAATGGGAATAAGACATCCACCCTAAGTTACCAGAAATATGAGAAGAGACAGAGTAAGTCCATAAATACTGAAGGAGACAAGAACGTGGACGGGAAAGGACTGAGTTCTGTGTGAGCCGTGTGGTGTCTGAGGCTCCAGCAGCGCACTGCTCAGGAGAGAGGACTGCTGGGAATCCCCTGCTTTTAGGAATTCCCAGCAGGATGATACCATCAACGGTGCCTGTGTTTCTAGACGTTGCAAGTTCTAATAACAACGAAAATGATAACAGGGTCTCAACAATACCTCGTATTTACATAATAATTTACGAACATTTTTTGCACTCAGGTTTCCATTTAATTCCCACAATAACTCTGTGAGTTTGTTAGGGGAATAGTTATTATCCCAGTTTTTTTAGATGAGTCAACAAAGAGTGAGAAAAATAAAATTACTTATTTGAGGATGTACCGCTAAATACAGGATATGGTGAAACTGCCCTGAAACAGAGGTCTTTTGAATCTTACTTCAGGTATCTTTCCTGCAAACCAAAGGACAAGGAGAAAAATCTACAAACGCTTTTGTTCATAGTAACAAATATATAACGAATATATCAAAGAATATCCAATGTCTTATTTTTATATATAAAAGGGTGAGAAAATAGATATATATTTTATATATGCATGCCTATGCATGCGTAAGTATATATGCACATACACATAGAGCTATATGTACAGTTCTACATTCACTTTAACCAAAATAATATATCACAACAGATTGAGTGTGGGAGTAAAAATGAGAATTCACTTGTCTTCGATCAATATAAATATTAGGAGATTTGTGGTAATGTAAAGCAATGCCATTATTTTCACTAGATTTCCTAAATTTTAAAGAATGCACTGACATGATGAAAATGTAGTCACTTTGTTAATGTCATTTTGATTGATAAATATTTTTAGTTTTAAGTTTTGATTTCAAATACAACGAATGTTAGAAGCAAAAGCTCAATGATACTCTCAATTTTTATGAGTGTACAGAGGTCCTGATATGGAAATATATAAGAACTATTATTATGCACTGTCAGACATTTTATATGCAGCTATTGCTTTTAACCTCCATGACACCTCTGTAAATGTTGAGACATTATAGCAGGAGTCACAGACAAGCCACCTGCATTCAGACCCCACACGACCACTATAAGCAGTGGAATAGAAGCAAGTTATGTAACTCACCTGTGTCTTAGTTTTTTCATCACTACAGTGGTGATAAGGCACAGAGTTGATTTGTTTCCAATGAATGGAAGAGCTATGCCAGGGCATGCCAAGGGAAGGGTGGCAGAAATAGCCCACCCCAGTTATAGGCAAAAGGGGTACATTGTATATTGAGAAAGTTAATAATGAAACTTACTAAACGCCAATTTCCTGTTATCTCTGTGTATTAGCAATTCTAATCCATGTCCATGATAGAATACTCATTCCCCACAATATCTTTTTTTAGATGAAGTTCTAAGCAATTGCTGACACTCAGAGTGTAAGGTTTCAATTGTCTCACCCTACAGACAACTGAGCAGCTCTTAGATGTGCTGAAGACAAAGTCCAGCTCCAGAGCTCCCCGATCAGCTGCCAAGTCCTCTGTTGGGTGGTATGGCAGCTCAGCCTCTCCTGCTGCCTTACGGACATTGTTCTTGAGAGCACATCCTAGTAAACCTTGTGCATGAAAAACTCTCTGAGATCCTATTTCTTTAGCAAATTTGACATAAGACAAACAACTACTTCATGATCTCACAGGAATGAATTTCAGCATCAGAAATCAAGCACTGGCAGGACTGACTGCAATATACTCCTTACGGCTTAACAGCCACCTCATTATATAAACATGATTGCTTGGTATCGCCAATTCCTACCCTCCTCCCACCAAGACATGATGACCAATGTTTCAGTGAAGGAAGCAATTTAGATTTTTTCTTTGGCCTGATGCCCAGCCAAGAGCTTTGGTCACTCATGATTAAAGAGACAATGGTAACCTATACTCTGAGTAAGTGACCAGAAGCCATTTTTTAGTGGTAAATTTCTCATTCTGCAGGAATGCTGAAATAATCAAAAGGAAAGAAAGCATTTTGCTCAGGCAGTCAACTTCAACATTTCACCTCATTAGCACGGCACTTTTCCTTGATTTCCCTTCTTAAACATATTCTGAGTGCCAGCTGCCAGACCTGTGCTGATTTTTTGCAACGACAAAAGAGGCTGTGATCTTGTAGAACCCAATTGTCCATCAAACCATCAGCTAGGTCTTTCTAAGACTGCATGCAGAATGCCTGCTTTATTTCTCTAGATTAAAAGGAAAACATCTCCTGTGTTTAAGGTGCAAGGGATTGAAATTTTTACATTTACTTTCTAACGAAACTATAAAAAAGTATGGTTAAAAACGTAAATACTACCTAGCAGAGCTCTATTATTTTTCTTACAGCACTTGTCACTACTTATATTTCAAAATTATTTGTTAATGTGTTTATTGTCTTTCTTGCTTTATTAATGTAAACTTTATGAGTGAAAGGGTCTGTACCATCTTTTTGAAGCTGCTGGAACAGCACATGGCATGCAGGTGCTGCTCATTAAATACTTATTTAATAAATGCATATCCCAGGAGAAAAGGGCATAGAGTCTCTATCTCAAAGCCCTCCTGACTCTCCCAGGCAGAATTAGTCTCATAGTTTTCTCTGTTTCTAACAGGCATAGGGAATTAGGGTGATAAGCAGGAATTATTTGACATTTTCCCCCATTAAATATTTCTGGCTTAAATATGTTACCTAAATGATGAAGCAGCATTGTTGTCTTATGAATTATTTATATGTTAGTCACTGTTGAATGTCTATGCTGCTCGTAAGGCCATAGACTTTCTGAGTCCGGGATTTCCTATCTATTTATAACATTGAATACACTGCTATACACAGTTGATGTCCCCAAATCATTTGCTAAACAAAATTAAATTGTGGTCATCACCATCCACTTTTATTGCCTGTATGTCACTGTTTCCCTGTCTTCACAATATGTTCTTCTATTTTGCCTTCCTACTCTCTGTTGAATATCTGGAAAAATAAATCAGGAGTTTTTGATTAAGATAGAAATTCTGATTTGATCCCGAAATTCTTGATCCTTGCTTGGATTACACATCTATATATGTTACTCCATATGAGAAATAATCCATGGCCATATCTCTTGTGTGCCTTTTTATAAATTATTCTAACTTAAATGTAGAGTGACTTTACCTATTACCTTCTTAAATATCTACCAAATTTTTTCCAGATGATTTGAAATAGTGTTTTTTCAAAACAGTGATTTTTCAACAATATGAAGATGTCTCAAAAATTTATAAATGGAACTTCAGTATAATTCTGTAATCTCACTGTTGGGTATACATATCTAACAAAAAATAATTAGTATGTCAAAGGGGTATCTTCAGACTCACATTTATTTCAGCATTGTTTTCAATAGCTAAGATATGTAATCAAGCTGAGAGTTCAACAGCAGATGAATGGAAAGAGAAAACATGGCATATATTACACGATGGAATACTATGGAGCCATAAAAAGACTGGAATTCTGTCATTTGCAGAAATATGGGTAGGCCTGGAAAGTATAATGCTGAATGAAGCAAGCCAGGCACAGAAACAAATATGGCATGATTTCACTTAAATGTGGAATCTTAAAAAGAGAGAGGGTTGATGTCATAGAAGTGGAGAGAGTTGAACATTGGTTAGCAGAGACTGGGGAGGTGAGCGGGAAGAGTAGGATGGACAGAGGTTTGTCAATGGATATAAGGTTACAATTAGGTAGAAGAATGTTCCATTTTACAATAGGGTGATGACAGTTAACAGTAAGGTACTGTATATTAATTACACAATAGTGAGAGGGAAGAATTTGAGTGTTCTGACCACAAAGAAATGATAAATTCGCGAGATAATGGCTATGTTAAGTATTCTGATTTGATCATTATACAGCATACATATGTATGAAAACATCAACTTCTACCCCATAAATATGTACAGTTACAATGCACCAATTAAAAACCAACAACAACACTGGTTTTTATATGATTGTGAGGACCTCATTGCAAAGGCAACAGTGAAATATCATGTGGGTTGTTGACAAGTGTACTTGATGTCATAGTTGAGATGACTTTTACCTTTAACAGTAGTGGCTTCATGAAGTAAGTTATAAACCATAAAATCATTCAAGTATTTAGTTAATCATTTTGATGACAGAAGAGACGAGCTGGTAAGAATCTGTTATCACGATTGTAACTCAAAGTAGGAAAACATAAATGAAAGGGAATAGAACAACCAATTCTATGTAGAATTAAATTTAAAGGATATATGTCGAGTATCTTCGTATATATTTGTCCTGTTGAGTGTTGTGTCTCGAGTAGAAACAGGCATGGAATATGGACTCTGACCTCAAGGGGCATATTTCGGTGCCTGGGGAGAAATAGTCACTCTCATGGAATAAGAACATACGTCCCATTACTAAAATCAGGGGCTTTTTCTTTGAGCCACCTACAACTTTCATTGGTGGTAGGTTTAAGGATGTTTTTAGAAATTTATCTTCAAAGTAGATAAAGGAAAATTCTTATTTCCTTATTGCTCTGTCTCTGAAAAGTGGTCCATGGAAAAGCCATGTCTATCCTGGAGAGCAGTCCTGAAATGACCTAGAAGTTGTACCCCAACCTCCGTCTGACAGAAGGTACTAGGTGCCTGGAGGAATTCATAATAGGAACCCAAGCCACGAGGGGGAAGAAAATGTGGGACAAACATATGATATTTTTAGTAGTCAGCAGGAATATTGGTAAAATGGCTTTATTTTCTTAACACGGAGTCACTGGTCAGTACCAAATAATGATGATAGCTCATCACATAAATATATAAGTTTAATGAGGTTAAATGCACATTATTTTTCTGTTTCTGCATATTCTGAATCTACTTGGCTGTTTTTAATGAATGATCTACTAATATTCTCATAAACAGTTATTTAATTCATTTTTGAGCAAGTATAAGTTTAGATTAATATAAAATTTTTTATTTTTTTTTATTAAATCATAGCACTGTACATTAATACTATCATGGGGTACAGTGTACTGTTTCTGTATACAATTTGAAATACTTTCATCCAACTGGTTAACATAGACTTCATGTCTTTTTCTTAGTTATTGTGTTAAGACATTTATATTCTACATTTAAAGAGATTCGTATGTACCCTTATAGGATGAACCATAGGTGTGATCTCACCAGTCACCCTCCCTCCACCCACTCTCCCCTCTCTCCTTCCCTCCCTCTCCCCTATCCCCATATTCCTGGGCTAAAATTGGGTTATAGCTTACCTATGAAAGCTATAAATTAGTTTCATAGTAGGGCTGAGTACATTGGATACTTTTTATTCCATTCTTGGGATACTTTGCTAAGAAGAATATTTTCCAGCTCCATCCATGTAAACATGAAGGAGGTAAAGTTTCCATCTTTCTTAATGGTTGCATAGTATTCCATGGTGTACATATACCACAATTTATTGATCCATTCGTGGATCAGTGGGCTCCTGGACTTCTTCCATGACCTAGCAATTATGAATTGGACTGCAATGAACATTCTGATACAAATATCTTTATTGTAGTGTGATTTTAGGGACTTGAAGAGAAACTTCTCTGAAGAAGACAGGTGCATGGCCTACAAACATATGAAAAAATGCCCATCATCCTTAATCATCAGAGAAATGCAAATCAAGATATCATCTAACACCAGTAAGATTAGCCCATATTACAAAATCCCAAAAGCACAGATGCTGGCATGGTTGTGGGAAAAGGGAACACTTCTACACTGCTGGTGGGATTGCAAACTCATACGTCCCTTTTGGAAAGTCATCTGGAGAACACTTAGAGAACTAAAAATAGACCTGCCATTTGATCCTATAATTCCTCTTTTAGGTTTATATGCAGAAGATAAATAATTTTAGATTAATATTTTAAGGATTTTAAACATTCTACTAAACACATAAGTAGACTTCAATACAATGGCTCCTTTTCTTATTTAATAGGATTATGTCAGTGTAGACTAGTCAATTAGCTCATCATCTCTGCAGCTGAACTCCTTGACTTCAAATTCCATCTGGTCACTTAATTGCTGTATTAATTTGAGCAAGTTCATATTCTACTCTCAAGCTTACATTTCTTATCTACAATAGAATCTGCAATAACAATAATTATATTTGTGTGAGGATTTTAAAAGTATATGTATGTGTGTATAAATATATATAATATTTTGTGCCCGTATATATTTGTGTGTCTGAATATAGGTACAAAATTATAGGCAAAAATTTTTATGTATATACACATATATAGTAGCAAAATATTACAAATGTACATATATTTTTGTGTGTACACAGATAGAAAAATACATATATTTTTGTGTGTATACATATAGAAAAAATACACAATATGTATATATACTTATATATGTATGTATAACTTCCAACATTGCCTGGTGTGTGGAAAATACTTGAATAGTGACATTTACTATACATAAATAGATACAAAATATTAAATACATATATACATATATGTATATGTATACATATAATACATATGTTAGAAAATAGCCTGACACCTAATTAATGCTTACTAGAATTAGCACTTGCTATTTTATTTTATTTTTTTTTGGAGACAGAGCCTCAAACTGTCCCCCTGGGTAGAGTGCCATGGCATTATAGCTCACAGCAACCTCCAACTCCTGGGCTCAAGCGAGTCTCCTGCCTCCGCCTCCCAAGTAGCTGGGACCACAGGCGCCCGCCACAACGCCCAGCTATTTTTTGGTTGCAGCCATCATTGTTGTTTGGCGGGTCCGGGCTGGGGATTTGAACCCTCCACCTTAGGTGTACGTGGCTGGCGCCTTAGCCGGTTGAGCTATAGGCGCCGAGCCGCACTTGCTATTTTAAAAGTACATATGTATGTAACATGAATTATTGATTTATATATGTGTATTTATATGTGTTATCTATATGTATAGCTATCCAGAGACAAAATATGTGTATATGTATAGGCACAAAAATTACATGTATATTAATATTTTGGAACACTGGCTGCCACGATGTAAATAATACTTTATACTATTATTGATGATAATTTTATAATAGCAGTGTGATGAAGAGTATATATATATATAACCATACAAAAAATATTAGATTTTTAAAGCATTTTGTGCAAATACATTGTAACTCTGGTATAATTAGGATTGTTCCTACAGCTCCTGTGTTTAGTTCTTTTTAGGACCTTAAAATAACATAGCCAGCTTTTCAGGCTTATGATTTTAAATATCAGCTAAAAGTGCATGATGGCAAAATTTAGTTGACCAGGGTCAAACTTACCCAGCAAGTTTAGATGTGAACATCTACCTGCCTACTTGACATCTACACTCGAGTGTACACTAGCCATCTCAAAATTATTATGTCTAAAATAAAACTACTGATTTTCTGGACCCCACAACCTTTCTTTAGCCCTGTAGTTCTTTAGATGATGTATTTCTCTGACTTTCTTCTTACATCTCAAATCTACTTAAGGCATTGGTAAGATCATGTCTGCTCTGCATTCAAAACACTGCATACAGCAAATGCATGCGTTTCATGCATCTCTGCCACCACTTAGGCACTAGCCGCCAGCATCTCACACCTGGATCCACTGAAACACAGTCCCTGCATCGTCACTGTGCTCTTCAGTTTCCTCTTCACAAACAACTAGAGTATCTCAAAAAAAAAAAAAAAAAAAAAACAGATAATGGTACCTCACTGTTCAACGCCCTGTAATGACTTGCATTGCACTTAAAATAAAACCTCAAGCTCTGAGTGCCTAACTGCTATAAACCCAGGCCCTTCTCCCTTAATCACGTCTGACTCCTTCTCTCCCTTTCTGGGTCCCAGCTACACCTTGATGTTCTGGGCACGTGCCCAGCACGCTCCCACCTCACAGCTTCAACATTTGCTCTTCCCTCGGCTGGACCACTTTTCTTCCAATTATCTGAACACGGGCTGGGCTCTTCCTTCACGTCTCAGCTCAGATGTCAGCCCCTGAAAGGATCTTTCATAACTACAAAATTGGATCCTCGTCATTTTCCATTCCCTCACCTAATTTTACTTATCTTCATAACACTTATTATTATTAATAACATATTTAATATTTATTTGTTTGTTAATATTAATTAAACTGTATGAGGACAGAGACATAATGTTTTATTTACTACAGTGGCTGCAATGCCCCCACGGCTCGTTACATCTCCAGCCTGTGATAGATGGAAAACAAATATTTACCCAAAGAATGAATGAATGATTGGTCAATTCCAATGTATTTAAGGTCATTACAACACTGAAAAGTGGTACGTTGAATTGGTGGTGGTGATTGTGGTTAACACAGCACTAGAGAAAACTTACTACTTTATAATTTCCACTAGTCAGGATTTGTTTTCCTATAATAGGTAATAATTCTAAAATTATCTAACCACATAGCATTAAACTGACTTGTGAAAAAAAATACATGAGATTAACTGATTCATTCCCTGTATTATACATCTTTTTTTCTGGAGATTAATGCAGGGTAATGAGAAGGCAATTTGAGCAGAGGGAAGTAGGAACAGGAAAAGGCTGTTAGTGTATATATTTCTAAAGTGAACCTATACCTTTGAAGATGAATAATTACCCTCTGATAATTAACAAAGTATTATTTAAGGCTCACAATATCTATAGATCTTTCAATTTTGTGATTTTTAAAAAATCATTAGTCATGTTGTAGCTATCAGTACAGTCACTTTTCTGTACTGGGTGAGTAAAATGTTTCAAATGACTCTCTATTTCATATGTACATCCACAGAATGTCCATGCAGGTTTTATAATTTAATTCACAAGCTTTGATGACCTGCTCCGTGAAGAGCAATGTCGTAAAAAGGGTGGTGAGAGTAAAACAGGAACAAACACCACCAGCCTATGTCTCTATCTCATGCACAATTGTCACAGTACGTAAAAGCACAGAGAAAATATGAGATAACACAGTAAGATAGATGGGAGATTAGGAAGTGTCATCACTCACTTAGGATTTTATTCCCTTTCCACAGAAGGCAGAGAGAAAAATATCGTCTCTTTATCTTCAGCTCAATAAAGCAAAATCTGAATGATGTCACCATGAATGAAAATGATTTCGTGGAAATCATTACAAGATGTGTTGAAGAATAACCCAAGGGAAAGAAAAGATAGGAAGATTGTTTTATTGAATCGCATAAGGTGCACATAAATATTTTACACAAGCATATTCCCATGATAGATTAAGAATCTAATGTGAGATTTGCAACTCTTTCATCAAAGCATCAGGCTTCTGATCTTGGGTAGTCACTTTCCTCAAAGGCGTCACAAATCACAGCGCCAGGTCCTCAGGCGCCCGGGAATGGTCTTGGCATATATTCATTTTCTTATTTTACATTTTAACCTTCTTGAATAAACGTCAAAAAATTTTTAATAATTATGATATGACCTTATATAACTTATTTGATAAGGGATTGACTAATGAAATAATTTTAATAGAGCTCTAATTTCTTATGACATTTCATTGGTGATTATTAGAATCTAATAGATGTTTATAGCTCAACCAGTTCTTCTGGGAAATTAACATACACAACATCTGAGAAAAATATGAATTGAAAATAAAAAGCTGCAGGAACAATTCAAACTCAAATTATAACATACATTTGTGCTAAATAGATATTTTTATTTTGTTTCTACTTAACAGAAAATGTCTTATTTTTAAAGGTGTCAAACTTCAATTAAGAGAATCGAAATTGATTAAATCTTCCAAAAGAACTGATTCACTGATTCTAAATACCTACAGGTAGTTTTAAAAAGGAAAGACAAAAGTCTTGTCTTATAACTCGAAGTATTCTGAAGTGGTCTATCATTAATAATTAATTTAGAGTCTTCTGTCAAAACACGAGTCACATGTTTGCTATTAATGTCAGTGTAATCGGTGCTTTCATGTGGAAATCTCAGATTTCTGCCTGATATTGCTTTCCAAGACAAGGCTCCACAAAAGGGGTTAGTGGAAGGGGGGAGTTAATAAGAAATGTCTAATCATTCTTTAATTATCTTTTAAAATAAATGACACTCAAATAGAAAATGTGAGAAAATATATTAAAATAGAGCTATTGCTCATACAGGATAGGCAATGTCTCACTGTATATTTCAAAACCAGCTCCTAGCAGAT
Source organism: Otolemur garnettii (assembly GCF_000181295.1). Taxonomy (NCBI): domain Eukaryota; kingdom Metazoa; phylum Chordata; class Mammalia; order Primates; family Galagidae; genus Otolemur; species Otolemur garnettii. The sequence continues at coordinate 9,308,475 of NW_003852419.1, forward strand.
AGGCAGAGACCCAGTGTGTTGGAGAAATAAAATATTTGCTCACATTATAGCAAGCTATCAAATGTATGGTGGAAAAACAATTAATCTGCATGTCTAATAAGCAGTAGAGTAAAAAAAAAAAACCACTTTCATTGTGTCTCTGTTCTATTCATCTCCTCTCATTTATTTATCTTCGTGATTTTAGTTTCATTCTTTGTCTTTAAAAGTATGCTTAAATAAAGTGTGAGTGCTTTTAAGTATTCCAATCCTATGCCAGTTTGGGTATAGGGCTGTTTAGTGGAAAGAGGATACTTGAAGTCATGAGATTCATGTCCAATTGGTGACCACTTAATATTTTAAAAGAAGTTATTTCATGCCCTTAAAAATATGTGTTTTCCTTTGATTGTTATTTTAAATTGTGACTTCACTACTTATTAAGTACATGCCTTTGAACATATACAACATTTAAGGTTCCTAGTTTCAGATTCCGTATTTGTAAAATAGGGAAAATGGCATTTATCTGAAATAAGTGTTGTTAAGTAATATATACAGAAATGTCTAGGGAAGCACAGTAAACATTCATTGAATCAGGAAAAAAAAAAGTTATGGAACAGCATTAAAAGAAATTCAAGTCAGTCATCCAGACTACTAACTTTATAAACTTCTAGAATAATGCGCAGTTATGGACATGAAAACTCTGCCAGGAATCCTGAGATACTTGAAAACTGAAAGGGACTTAGGAAACGGGATAAAAGGAAAAAAGTAATTTTGCTGCTTTTTCCAAATGGAAGAGAACGGGTTTCATAAACTATCATTCATGAGCTTGATATCTCAAAGCAAAATTTGACAGTGGTTTAAATACATGCTTCGTAAGCATTTGCCAGAGGAAGTGGTTATGATCAGAAGCCCTTGAATCTTCACAGAGTACACGTATTTTAAATTGGCTTCCCTTGTGTATTTCATAGGTTACCTGAAAAACTAAGAAAGCAGTTGATTTTAGCCAAACTTTTGCATTTGACTGAATCCACATTTTACAGAACAATTTCTTTTATCTAAAGGTGTGCAGCAGAGAAAGATGGCGTTTTTCTTGCCTCCTTTGCTGCTCAAGAAAGAACAATCTTGAAATCAGAGAGCTGAAGTTTCCCCACCCCTCTTGTGATGGATTTATAGCTCGTTGCAGAATCATACCAAAAAGAGGCTAATTAATGGATAGTGGACACATGTTTACAGCTGATTTCTGTTTCTTGGTCCGGTTGTCTTTAACATTTTGAAATCAATGGCTCAGATAATGAAATAGATGGTCTTCAGACAAATCTATTTTACTCAAAAGCTTTTGTGATATCAGACAGTAAACAAATGACACATCATATTAAATTCAATGGCACAAGCTAAGAGAGCATGGAATGACAGCAAGTAAATTTGAAGTGACGTTGATAAGTTAGAATAATGGTTCTCAAATAATTAGTGAAAATGTAAGAGAGGTAAGTGCAGCCTTTTCCACTGGAGTTAAAACTGTCATTTCCTGCCTGTGTATACATAGAAAAGATCTGATTATTCTCTTGAGAATAGGACTTAGATAGTAAAATGATAGCTGGTTGTACTTTTAATGAAGTATATTTAGGCAATAATGTATGAATATAGTTTTCTCATGAAAGACAACAAAATTACTGAAAAAGTCTGTATCCCTTATTCCATTTTCACTCTACCTCAACTCCCCAGGAAAACTATTTATTTAATTAGATTTGCATGCATCCTTGATCCTTTTTCATTCATTTTTATCAGTGGAAAGTAGTTTGCTTCTGTGGTTTTTTTTATTTTTTTCATTTGTAATTTACCAAAATGATACATCCTCATTCTTGTCCCTAATATCCTGTAGCCTGGGTAAGACTGCTAAAGGATGTCCACATGTTACATGATCAAATATTTAAATGTTTCAAATCAAGTGAAGAAACAGTAACATAAAAGTATTTTCTATTTTGTAACCTTGATAACTATATCCTTATTATGACAAAATAAAATGAGTATGTTATAGTTTTGACATGACTCAAAATTGGAAAATACCAAAATTGATTCAATTTATGTGTGACTCCATGCGTCTGCCTTGCTGCTGGATGGCTAGTGATGTCTGCTTAGTAAACAGATATAATTCATAAATCCTTAATCATTATTCCATGAGATTATTTTATGACTCTAGCACTCCTTCCACATTTACAGGCAGGACATGGCACTCGACCATGTGTGAGAGTTTACCCATGTTTATTATTAGTATGGTCTACTGAATTTTTACTTTTTACAAGGGTTTATAACTCATTATCATGATTAATTATTTTGATGCTTAAATTATCTCAGATTTGGAGAATGGGGCCCCTTCAAATGGACTGTCCTATTCTGGTCACATACTTCCTTCTGTCATTTTGGGGAAGTATTGACTTACAGTCCTGTGCAACATAATGTTCCAGGCTCATCATATACGTATCTTTAACAGCCATAAAGAACCAGCCATTTCTTTAGGGAGCCTTGATTCTGTTCAGTGGAGAAAGAATTAGACACCATGATGTTAGTGATGGGTGTGCTTATTGCTGCTGAGATGTCTGCTTCTTGACTTTTGCAGCATAGAGAGCAAGGGGAATATATGCATGACTATATATATACACCTACATGGAAAGGCACATGTAGACATGCATACAGACACACACATATGTATACATGAACCTACATGGAAAGGCACATGTAGACATGCATATAGACACACATACGTATACACGTACCTACATGGAAAGGCACATATAGACATGCGTATAGATACACACATACATATATATGTATCTACATGGAAAGGCACATGTAGACATGCATATAGATACATACATACATATACATGCATCTACATGGAAAGGCACATATAGACATGCATATAGACACACACATACATGTACATATATCTACAGGGAAAGGCACATGTATACATGTGTATAGATGCACACATACGTATACATGTATCTACATAGAAAGACACATATAGACATGTGTATAGATACACACATACATATACATGCATCTACATGGAAAGACACATATAGACATGTGTATAGATATACACATATGTATACACGTACCTACATGGAAAGACACATATAGACATGTGTATAGATACACACATACATATACATGCATCTACATGGAAAGACACATATAGGCATGCATATAGACACACACATACATATACATGTATCTACATAGAAAGACACATATGGACATGCATACAGACACACACATATGTATACATACATCTACATGGAAAGACACATATAGACATGCATATAGATACGCACATACGTATACATGTATAAAAATCATGCCGACACATGTGCTTAGACAATATTTAAAAATCAGTATCTCTAATTCCAATTAAACTCCACAGAACTTTATTTATTTATTTATTTTACATTTCCTTTTGCAGGTCCCTTCTTCCACACTGGTCTTTTTATCTCTCAACACATAAACCCACCTGACATGTTTAATCACTTGCTCAAGTCAATAATATACATAAAATAGTTTCTGAATCACTTTGCCTAGACCACTACAATAACCAACCTACTAAAAAGATCTCAGGATTTGTTTGAATCCTTCTGCTCTCATATCTACTCAGCTAAAAACTATAGGTGTAAAGTCAAACATCATTCATACATTGTATTCCCAAGCATTTTTTGATCAGGTCTTTATTTTTCCATTCAGTGTAGCTATGGAGCTTAGTTGAAATGCATTTTGTTTCTTTTGTTTCAGTTTTAAGTGTTTTTCCCGTCTTTATTTTTCTTACTGATATAATTTTACTATTTTGGGCATGCAAACCATTAATCTTGCTTTCAAAGGCATATATATATATATAAACTTTCCCACACCAAAGAAAGCATGCCATGTATGTTATTGTTGCATGTTGCTTTTCTTCATTTAAAAATATCTCCTGAAAACTCCTTCAACCAGACTGGTTCTTAGGGACCTTCCTTATTGTCATTTGCAGCTTATGGGTGTGTACTGTAATTTAGTTAACCAATCTCTTATACTTAGACAATAGACAGTTTTCAATATTTTGTAATCATAAATAACAGGATCATGAATAACTCTGTAATGTATATTTTCATACTGTTGGAAGTGTATGTTTAGCATAAATTCCTTGACATGGGATTCCTGAGTGGAAGGGCAAATACATACTAGTTTGGAAGAACTTCTTTTTGAAACAATCTGGGCCAGCCACTTTGTTGTGGGGTAGTTCCCTGATAACTTTAGTTCCTATATGGACTGTGGTCTGTTAAAGCTATTTTTCTCTCCTTGAGTTAGTTTTGATTTATTTGCCTAAGATATTATCTACTTCCTCTAGATTTTCAAAGATATTATGGAGTAAACTTGAAGGATTCCTTGTTTTCCTTATTTATGCATTCATGCTTTCTCCCCTCTCTTTTTTATTATATTACTCATGTTTTTTTTTATTTTGTCAATAGTTTTATGAATTTTTATTTATTAATTTAATAGATTTATTTTCTGTTTCCTACCTCATATATTTCTGCTTTATGTTTATTGATTTTTGCTTATTATTTTCTTCCTTGTACTTCCTGTTTACAAAATGTTTTATGTATTGGGAATTTGTTCTATTTTCATTTTATTGATATATTTTTAACAGCTAGGAATTTTCCTCTGGTTGCAATTTAGATATGTCTTATAGTTTCTGATATGTAGTGCATTCATTATTTTTCAGAAATTATATTATTTCTGTTTATGTATCCTTGTCATTCAAGAGTTATTAATAGAAAAGTTCTTTTAATGTACAAGCAGGAGCCTTTTGTATTTCAGTGTTTATTTAAAAATTCTAGTTTCATTTTATTGTGCCAGAGAAAGTTGTTATAACATTACCACTTTATGGAACATACTGCTGTTTCCACTGTGCTAAAAAAAAAAACATTTTATGAAATTCCATGTGAGTATTAATATTTTTATTCAAAAATATTTGAAGCCAAATTTTATTTAGTTTTTGAAAAGTTAATTTAACCTCATTAAATATTTTTATCAAAATAAAGTGTTTCACATTTTTGATGCTCATTTTGATTTTTCAGTGTAAAGAATCATTATCTTTCATCCCAAATACTAGGTCAAAACCAGAGTTTCTCAACTCTAAGTGCTACTGATACTTTGTGCTGCTTAATTCATTATGGCCCATATCTAGTGATAGTGTAGCTTCTACCATATGTATTTTTCTACAACTTTTCTTTTTTCCTCACTCAGTGTTTGCAGATATGTACCTTTCATAATAGCACCTCATTTCTGATGATATAGCATTCCACAATGTAAATGTCATAATTTGACAACATTTCCATTTTAACAAACTTAAGTTTTCTATTTTCTTTGTTTATAACAATACTGCTTGAATATCCTTGTAGATCTGCTTTCTTTGCACGACTGAGACTCTAGAATGTCTTACAGATTCAGAAATGAAATTGCGGAACTATCTAGAATGTACATTTTACATTAAATAAAACAGCTAATCTTCCAAAGTAGCTGTCTCTTTTAAAAAATTCTTTCAGAGGTGTCTAAGAGAATATTTTTCCACACCCTAGGCAGCACTTGATATAATCGAATTATTTATTTATTTTTACATATAATCAAAATCTAGTGGAACATTATCTTACTCTACCAAGAAAACACAATGTTTAATGTTTTCATTCAGAATTTTTATACTTCTTTCGTGAGTAGCTTGCTCATAATTCTTGACCATTTTGAATAGTGTTTTAGAAAATTCTTATCTAAATATTATGACTAGTTTATCTATTTAAAAATACTTTTTAGTGCATAACTTGATTTTATTTTTGTCTTTTCCTCGCTATGTAACAAACATTCTTATTGTTTTTTGCTTTTACTGTCAAGTTTTAAAAGGCTTTCATGGCGTCACTAACATAACTTCATTTTTCTCCTAAATTTTCTTAACTATCATGATTACATGTGGATGTATACATGTATATAACTGTGCATACATTTATATATGTGTGAAATCTGTTTTTATGAAAACATGATAGCTGTTTTCAAAATATTTCATTTAATCATCAAAATTAACTTATTTTAAATATATTTACCAAAAAGAAACTAGTAATAATTGACCAAAAAAATGACAGAAAATCATTGATAGTCTTAACTTAAAAAATAATTTATGCTGTTCAGAAATAAGACATGCTTTCCATCATTGGATACATTTAAGAAAATATCAACAACTGCTGTCTGAAGAATCGGGGAATTTATGAAAACAAGTTTCTGCATTAGAAAGTTGGATTTCCAATTCAGTGCATCTATGGTTCCTCTCTCAAGATAATATTCACAGTATGTGGCTTACTCAGTTTCAAAATATACACTTAATGACTTTTAAACTTAAAACTACTACACACTCAATGCGATCTACATAGAAAATCTATACACCGCAGATAATCAACAAGAGAAAAGTAAATCCACGACTTTATCAAGGAAAGAGAATGATTGTATTTATTCTGAGCCACAGACAGGTACATATGTTTCCACATTGATATACACAGATGTATACACAGTACTTTGTTAATTTGCACTAATAGTATAAATACTCTTATAACTTATAACACTAAACTATAAATTACAAATACCTTTCCACTCAGTATATAACTACATGATTTTTAATTATAAAATAATATTCAGTTCAATAGTTGTATTATAATTTAATGAAGCCATGGTTGGATGGTTGTTTCAATTTTTTTATCCTTTTATAATCAATGTTATAATTTACATGCTGGCATATTATCTTTAAGAATTTGTCAATTATTTTTCTCCTTACAGAAATATCCAAAACATAGGCTCAGGGAGTAAAATGATATGCATGTTTTAAAAGCTTTTGATACAGATTGCCAAGGTCATTACTGATGTATTAAAAATGTATTGATGAACACCTGTGTTAAGAACTATGTTTGGTGTTAAGGATACAATGACAAACAACACATGCGCAGTCCTAATCCTTATAGAGCTTAAAATCCAGTGAAAGGAATATACGTTAATCACATAGTAACACAGATACATAAAAATAACAGCATCAATTATGTAGCCTTTACCATGTAACCAGGCCATATTATCAACACTTTATATATGCTAATTTTTAAAAACCTTCACAACAATCTCAGTATGAAGAGTATAATTATTAATATTATTCCTATTTTTTTAAATTAGATAATCAACACATAAAGAGGATAAATAACTTGCCTAAACTTACAAAGCCAATAAATGGTAGAACCAAAATTCTAAATTTGACTCCATCGTTTGTACGGTAGCCAGTAAACACCCCCAAATTTATAAGTTCTTTAAGGGAAAATATAGGATGTTAAGGAAGCAGAAAACCAGAAAACTTTATTTAGCAATTGCAAGTTATTTGGTTAATTTCTCAAGGGGCTAAATATCCTTCTTGCATGAGGAACCTTGTGAAAAAAAGTCAGAAACATGCCTCACAGAAGTATTATTCAACTGTCTATAATTGGGTAGTTCTCCTTGAATAATATAGCCCCAGTAGCTAAACAGTATTACCTATTCTATAACAACAGGCCAGCCAAATCACTAATGGTGCTTTATTGGCATTGATCGACTGTCTCGTTGCTTCCTCAGATAGTTTTGCATGAGTAATTGTAGGTCACTACGTGTAAAGTGGATGAATTTGCATAGTGCACATTAATCAACAATCATTCTGCTTTGAGAAATAGGGAACCAGATGGCAACAGCAATAGTGCAAGTGACTGACTTTTGCCTCAGCAGTCTGGGTGGATACTCAATCAAGAAAATTAGTTTATTGTGGTGATGATTTATTTTAGCTTCCAAGTGCTGTCTCCAAGTAGCAGTTGAAGAAATAATACCTTCTGAAATGTCTCCAGGTTTTTTCCCCTAAAATTGCAGCAGCAAAATGATACGTTCAGTAGTACTTGTAAAAAGCCAAACATCGCCATGGTCTGTGTCTCCTTGGCACTAACTTCTCGACTGCTCTGAAGTTGCAGGTTGCAATTTCGGCCTAATGCCACTTGTTTATAAACAGCGCTGCTGGCCCTCTCATTTACCCTGTCAGGTGAGTTTAGTGCAGATGCATCTCCTTCATGACCCTAAACAATTATTTTTATTTTTCAAGTTTAAAAATCATAGTATCCATTTTTGTTTAAAGTGTGCTCATTCACAGTTGCTCTTTTGCTGCCCCATTTTCTTAGAAATTAATTGCAGCTAACAAGACCTATTCTAACATGACATGATCCTTGGTCTTGGGCAGAGTGGATCAGAAAGCCAAGAACGAAATTACCAAATTCCTTCACATAAATATTGGCTTTCAGAGAACAACAAAAGACATTTATTAAAAAAAATCAGGGGGACAATTTCACACTATAAAAATTCAAAATTGAACCACTACAAGAGAAGAAATCAGAGTAATGATGGTAAGTCTTCAGCAAGGACTTGACAGCAAGGAAGATGTCACACACACACACACACACACTCTTCTTTTTTTTTTTTTGGGACAGAGTCTCACTCTCTCTGTTGCTCCTGGCTAGAGTGTGGTGGCCATAGCTCACAGAAAATTCAAAATCCTGGGCTCAAATGATTGATCCTCTTGCCTCAGCCTACTAAGTAGCTTCTGGAATACAGGAGCCTGCCACAAGGCCAACCTGGTTTTTCTGTTTTTAGTAGATATACGGTCTCCCTCTTGCTCAGGTTGATCTCAAACTTGAGCTCAAGCCATCCACCCACCTCAGCCTCCCAGCGTGCTAGATTACAGGCATGAGCTTGGCTTAAGGAAGATAGAGTTTATACCCACAGCAGATGAACATTAACTCATCAGATATTTCAGAAATGAGGGTCTTGCTATAGGAAGGTGAAATTTTTTGATAATAAACTTTTTTAAGTTCATTATGAGTCATTTGAAATTTAATGGCTGGTAATGTTTTAAAGCTTTCTACCATAGAATGCACAAAGACATCTTGCTGAAAAATTCATGTACATGAAAAAAAATAAGTAATAAATAAATAACTTCCTAGAACTAATAAGCAATTACTACAAGGTTGCAGGAAACAAGTTGATATATAAAAGTTAATCACTTTCCTATATACCAACAATGAACAAATGGAATTTGAAATTAAAAACACATCATGTATATTAACACCATGCAAAATGAAATACTTAGGTATAAGTCTAAAAAATTGTGCACGAGATACATATGAGGAAAGCTACAAAACTTGAGTGAAAGATTTCAAAGAAGAATTAAATAAATGGAGAGATATTCCACATTCAATCATAGGAAGACTTATCATTGTTAAGATATGAGTTCATGCCAACTTAATCTACAGATTCAATGCAATCCAACTTAAAAGTATAACAATTTGTTTTGTACATATCAACAAACTTACTCTAAAGTTTATGTGAAAAGCTAAGAGATCCAGACTAGCCAACTCAATCTGAGAAGAACAAAGTCAGAGGACTGTCACTACCCAGCTTTAAGACTTGATATAAAGTATCAGTAATCAAGAGCATGATATTGGCAAAAACACCAAAAATCACTTTATAACAAAGTGATTTGCACCAGATTGTTCATTGCAGCTCAATTCATAATAGCTAAGTCATGGAAGAAGCCCAAGTACCCATCGACCCATGAATGGATTAATAAATTGTGGTATATGTATACAATGGAATATTTTGCAGCCTTAAAAAAGACAGAGACTTTACCTCTTTTACATTTACATGGATGGAGCTGGAACATATCCTACTTAGTAAAGTATCTCAAGAATAGAAGAAAAAATATCCAACGTACTCTGTACTATTATGAAACCAATGTACAATCATTCACACTTTCATATGAAGAACAGATCACAACTATGGCCCAGGATGAAGGACAGAGGAGGGAAGGGTGGGAGGGGAGGGGGAGGTCAGATCGACGGAGGGTGAATGGTGGGATCACACCTATGGTGCATAATCAAGGGTAAGTGTCGGATCTGTTAGTATAGAGTACAAATGTCTTAACACAATAAGTAAACGAGATGAGGTATATATTAACTAATGTGATATAAATGCTCCTAATTCCATGAAAGCAGCACATTGTACTCCATCAATGCATGAACATATACATAAAGTATGCATTCATGATTTACTAAAAACAAACAAAAAAACCCCTGGGAGGTGGAGTGGGAAAAGCAAGGGGGTGGTTTGAGTAAAAATTTCTTGTGATTTTGTAAAGATAGTATGTTGAGCTGCCAGTTGCGAACACATCAAAATAAAAAGATGTTAGAGGAAAAAAAGAAAAGAAGGTGAATTTTTAACGTGAAGAGTAATTACTTCCTCTTAAGTATGTTACCGGAAGTTCACAGAACCTCTGTTCTTGGAAACTTTAAAAACAGACAGTACTGATTTCAGAACTGATACCCAGTTGTGCAAGTGAAAAGACCAGATGAACCTTAGTCCTTTTTATTTAGGTAATTCTATGGTCATGGGAAAGCCCAAAGCCCAATCTTGTCTTGATATATTTGGTGGGTTTCTGACAAGAAAGTAGCTAGTGTTTGGGGTTGTGTAATGAAACTTCAATCTCCAATGCTGCTAATTGTAGTAAAAAGTAAAGGACAGAATTCTGGTTTGGTGATTCTCATTTAAGCAGTTTTCCTAAATTTTATATAGTTCACTTTGAATTAGATTGTGGAGTTCTCGTTCTAACCCTGTCCAACATCATCACCAGCAATATCTGGACTCTATGCACAGATGAAGTAGAGAAGGGCCCTAGGACAGGCACGCGGATTAATGTTTCAGCCGCAGTGAACTCTGCCAGGTAGTAGATGGTAGCTAGCAGATACAGGCATGCAAGCATTTGTAGCAGGCCTCCAAAATGCAGGGAGTCTATTTTAACACAGAGTCAAAACCCTGAGGCATTAGAAGTAGAACACCACACCCACGTGGCTCCAGCCAGTAGCCAGAGATGAGAACTCAGAGAACAGAAGGGCTTTCTCTCTCCTGGCCTCTGAGATCCTGCTTATCCCCCACTTCCTTTAAAATGATTATTTAGGCATTCGCTTGTGAAGGTAGAGTGACAGGCACTTTATTCCCTCTTGTATACTGCTAGTTGCCCCTTCCTTCCTCTCTCTCCTTCTCTACTTGACACTTCATTCTGCGCCAAGTACCTGGAGTTAAAAGACTGCCCTCCTTACTTATTGTACCCTCACTACCCTGAATCTATCAGTAAGAATCTTTGAACCTGTCCTACTCTGGTGTTGTGTTGAATTTATATCTTACAACTGAAGAACCAGGTATACCCAGCCTGGATTTTCCCCAGACACCAAGGAGAGCCTAAAGTTGAGCTCCTAGTGCCAGGGACATAAACACAGGCTCAGATAAGAGCCATAGGGTGTCTGGCAGTATAAACAAGTTTCCCATGTGAGGGACCCCTGGTCACAGGTCGGGTCAGATGATTATGCATCGATTAGACAAAAGAAGTATTGTGTGAAAGACACACACTGTCAACCCTCATTCATCTCTCCTGCTAGCCTCTCTCGTACTGGAAACTCAGTTTAGCTGAAGGCTCTCAAATTAGAACAAAGACAATCTGAGAAGCTACAACATGATGTTCCGGCAGGTAATGCAGCATCAGGTCAGACTGTTGGGGAACACAAGGGACTTACCCGTAAAAATGATACTTTAGTACCCAGGCTTGGAGGAATGAGAGTAAGAGCAGCAAGACAGAGATTCGGACTGCCTAGGATCAAAGGAATGATTCAGGTACTGAGAAGGAGACTGTCACAGGCAACGGGTTTGAAATCCAGCTTCCAAACGTAAGCTATAAATTGTGCAATGACACTTGGATACAAATGAAGTAAGAGCCCATTTTTCACGGGGCCTGTTAGAAAAGGGAAAAGTTGTTTATGCAGAGTCCCTTAAATTGCTTAATTCTCTGTGCATGAATTTATTATTGGTTCTGGGAATTGGAACTGGCCTCAACCACAAGTGAAATGTCAAGCATGCCCAGCTGGGAGGAGGAGCTGGAACTTGGCAGCATCTAATAAAAACTACCCTCACAGAGAAGTGAGGCTACCTCAAGTGCACTCACTTGAAGAGTAGAAATGCTACTGAATAAGGTGAAGAGGGGAAAGGACCAGCCGGAGAATCAACTAAGATTATGACTCCAGCCTCAGCTGGAGCTGCCAGACACAAGACATGTGGAGTCACCTGAGTGCAGCAGGGTAAGCACAGTGCAGGACTAATTTGTTCAGCTGCTGCTCCAGTTCACTGTGCGTCTTTGGCAGGCGGAGGTCCCTAATTGCTGCAGAAGTGGCCACCGATGTGCACACAGGGATCTTTCTGAACTCTTCTCCTCTGAAATATTTCAGAAGGGTGAGCATGAGCTCTAAGACCAAGGATGAGTTTGCCTTTATTAAAAAAAAAACAAACAAAAAAACTGTATTCTTCCTCCTGAGCCCTTGTGTTTAATGATTATTTTTGAATCACTAAATTTCACTAGTGGAAGTTCAAGGAAGTCAGTGAAAAGTCCATGACAATGAGGTGCCCCAGGAAAGAGAGAGAAACATTCCCATTAAAAATGGCCCTTATGGAGATGTGCCTGAACCACGGAGCCACAGATCTCTATCCCATTTTATAGGAATTAACTAATAAAATCATTTCAATGTTGATTCATGTAACAAAGAGCTGACATATGTATTTTCTCTCAATAAAAGCAAAAAAAAAATACTATAAATCATTCCCCCATTCCAGGATTTTCTTTTCAATTTAGTTTATTTTTTAGACATAACATCATGCTTTAAGGGGAAAATGGAAATACAAGAGAAATCTGTTTGATATGTAGTAATTTTTTTATTCATGAATATTAGTCAATAAGCACATACATACAGTAATAGTCACATTGATATAGTTTGTGGTACAATTGTGATATTTACTTTCTGTGAAATAGGGTTGCATTGCCAAGGTGCACAATCTGAACAATTATTCGTGATCTGAGACTCTTCCATTCTCAGAAAACTGACTCTTTGATGTTCACTAAAACTGTATAAATTATTCTCACCCTAAGATATTTGAAGCATCTGATAATAGTATTTAGAGTTCTGAAGGCTGTAGTGAATATTTCTAAACCAGAATGTTTTCTTCTTCTTTTAGAATTAATTACATATTGTTGTCTTATAAAGATTAATGTAATGTAAGAATAACTTTTCTTCTGACTTATAAATTAATCAGATCTTTTTGAATAGTCAGAATGTTCTTAAAGAAGCATTTGCATATATATGCATAAATATGCTTCTACTTTTTTATAATCTCAATGTTTGGCTTCTTAAAATTTTATAGAGTTTTTTTTATAAAAAGTATTTTGGAATGATTTAAAGAGAAAAGAAACATGGATATTGTGTGGCCTAGGACAAAATAATTATGCTGCAGTGTTTAATCATGTCTAATATTCATGCTAATGGCCTATTTTTAGACTAGTGAACAATTGAGAATACATTGCCATTGTTTTATCAGAGTCTTATTATAAAAAGAGGCGAAAGTATTTTTCAAGATAGTCTGAAGATGACAGAGTTTGGCATAACGCAGAAACTTTGACACACTACTCGTTAGTAAAACTTTCTTTCATAACCATACTCCCACACACTTAAAATCTATTTCTGATGCCCTTGACAGTAAGGAGCACTTTAAACTATTCTGAACACACGCATTTTGCAAACAATAACAACAATAGATAAAAAAAAAAACCTTTCTAATGATGAAAGGGAGACTAAGTTTCTCAAATAGGCACTGTTTCTAGAAAAGTCAGTATTTCTTCAGAAGAATTTCCAGTGACATGGACTTTTCCTCGTACATCTATATATTTAATTAAAAGAGAATTTTATTCTAAACAAACACAGATGTTTATGGTTCTGCTTGACTGATAACATTTCTCTTTGCCAAACATTATTGTTTGGAGAGTCATTAAAGTTCTGATGAGAAACAGCTCTACGTTAAAAGGAGAGAATTACAATTGAGTTTGCAGTAATTAAGTCACTTGATAGCAAGTGGGGCTGAACAGGAGCGGTGAATGGATTCTATTTGGAAGCTATGACCCAGCTCAGAAGTGAACTGAGATGTCAGGGTACATTATTCGAGTAAGTTGGGGATCCCTCCTTGTGCACCTGCAGTTACTTGCCTTTAGGAAAACAATTCAACTTGGTGTCCTTGACAGAAAAACACCCTGTAAGAAGAGAGGCTTTTGATGTCATGAACTGGAGATGCACACTAATAAAATTTAAGAGGATTTCTTGTTTCAGGAACACTTAAAATCATTTAATATGCAACTATGTGTGTCACGTAATGTGTCTCAAAATTGACCAGTAAGCCCTTTCCCCCCATGGTGTTTCATGATCTTGGTGGTTTGGGGGATTTGCTTTGGGATATGTTGCTTTTCCGTGTTGCTCAGGTGGTAAATCTGCTCTCTCTCTGACTTTCTGGAATACATCAATTTTGTGCCTTCCCTTCATAAACACCAATTGGCTCATAAAACAAATTATCTGAGTTATCAGCCCTTCTAGTTGGACTCTTCCTTATGTGTTTACTTCCTTGTTTATTTATCCTTGGTTTATTTCCAAGGATAAGTACTTGAACTTGTTATATTACCAGAATGGCAGGGTACGTGGAGGAACCTCTTTACTTCTCCCTCTACCACAAGACCTCTAAAAAAAACCGGTCTTCCACTCAGCTTCTGAAGCTCCACAGTGCTCTGAGAAAACATTACCTATATGAGCCTAGTTTGGGTGTTTTTATGACACAGAATAAAAAAAAAATGGAAGAGGCGGAGGGAAGCTCGTGGGAAGGAGATTAACAACTATACCGATAAGATGTGTAAACAGTAATAGTGTTTCCTTTTCTAGGAGAGATAATTGTTTGTCAAAAATATGTATAGTAAATGAATTGGAAAATAAAGGAGCAGAAACAAAGGTTTGTCTAGCAATGTAATAAAAAATTCATACAGAAAGATAAGAAAAAAACCAGAAAAGACTTCCTGGCTGGAGGGCAGGAGGTGAAATAGTATTTAGGGATAGGCTTGAGTAACGCCTTGGGAACCACTAGAGAGATGAAAGATAATTTAGGGTGAGAGTAAAAGTAATTTGGAAAAGTGTTATGATTAATTATAAATTAAATCTCCTTTAACGGTTCATTTAGAGATACCAGGTAAAAACTGGGATGACTTGTTAATTACTTTTAGCTACTGGACTGGATTCCCACAAAGGAATGTAACTGCATGCAAGAGTGATGCCACCGGGCACCTGGGGGCGTGTTCAGGTTGCATTTGCTTCTTATGTTGGCAGACCTGCTAGACTTGTGGCTTAGCTTTTTGGATTTTTGTTTCTTGGAAGTTCCTCGTTTCACCCATTATCTTGGTTTTGACAGTCCTATCTGCCTTGAGTAACAAGATTTTTGTACCATTTCTAAATCCTGCCATTACCCAAGAGACCACTCCTTAGCCCAGGGGTCCTTCATCTCATCATCCTCTTCTATCCCTAGTAAACGTGACAAGGCATTTAGGTAACTTCCTCCCCACGTCTTCTACTGGGAAACTGAGGCAGCTGTAGTTGTTCCTGAAGAATCGTCTTCTGTGTTTGGTCTAATGTAATTCTGCTCTGTCCAGCCCATCTGCAATTCTTTGCACTGCACCACGGTACTTTGAAAGTTAAACACATTTTCCTTAAAGCAGAGACTCAAGGTACCTACCCACCCATATTCTGGGAGGGTGCCTAGGCAGAGGTTTCTGGGAATAGGAAGGCTAGAATTCTGAGGGATTTGTGTATGGAAGTGTAGAGTCAAAAAAGAAAGAGAAAAGAGACATTGGAAAGAGAGAGATCAGAAACTGTGAGAGCCTGGATTGTGCATCAGACTGGAGTAGAGAAGCAAGGAGATGCATGTGTGTGCTGTCAGTGTGTGAGTGTGTGTGTCTGCTCACACGCAGTAAGGACTTTGTCCTGGTAGTCACCAGAACGGAGCAACTCATAAAGTGTGCAGAGGGCAAGGTGCAACCAAGGCTCAGAAGACTATCTACACCCTGCTGGTGGGATTTGCTGTGCCATCTGTAGAGAACCCTCAATAACACTGTAACTCTGCAAAGTCCAGATGTCTCATTCTGAGACCTTAAAAAGGTATATTTTTATGGCTGTAATTTCTGCTCTTCTTCATTGCCCTAACCTAAGGAGGTTACTCTGTCTCCTAAGAATACTCTAGGCCAAATATTTGTTCTCATTTATGTATTACCTTAGCATAGCACGTCTGTATCTGTGCAGCAATGCCTTCCTCCTCTAGGCACCCTGTGAGTTGGCAGCAGGCCATGGTTATGCATCACGTTTTATACTCTGCTCCAGCATGTTTGGCAAGAGAGAACTCAATGGGGTATCCTACTTTTATATTCATCCTTGTTCTTTTTTGTTATACTCTGTGATTTCTCTTACGGCTATTCCAATTCATTCTTCAGAGACCATTTGAAGAACTCTTGTTTAACCATTTTGCTCCCACGAAGAAGAGTCTACATAATTATTTTCAAATAAAGACATTTTGAAGGAACCCATATGTAGGCTTAGTTATTGCATATGAGATCATATATTTTATGTTTTTCCTCTGTTGATTCTTAAGTACATCGTACACTAAATTTTGAATGTTTTGCATGCTAAAGTGTTTAAATCTTATGGCAATTACCTCATTGTTTTTACTATTATTCTTTTTAATACATTCCCTTCTTGCTAACCGTTTTGTAGATAGATGGTCAAGTTGAGCCCAGTAATGAGATTAAATGGCATTCTGAAGACAGCCATTTGTTCATCTGTTTTTAAGATAGCGGTGACTTTTTAATATAACATAATTGAGGTTCGCATTTAATTTTCCACCAATCTATTATGTAATCTGCCTTTCCTATTACCTTGATTTCTATGCAGGCATATGTATTTTCCTTAGAATAGAATCATTCAGTACCTTTGTATCTTATGATTTATGTTTTTATTTATACAAACATTATTCATCACCATGCACTTTTCACATTTGAATAATAAGCAAGAAAAGTTCATGTAATTTCCCAGAGGTTTCTTTCAGCTCAACTGGTAGCAGGTATTTGGTTGGAATTTACAGCTAATCTAATGCTCAGTGTGTGGAATGTATTAACGTTTCTTTCCTTCTTTCCTACTGAACCTGATTAACACACCACAGGGTGTGTTTTGAAAGACCCAAAGTCATTTGCTGCTTTCTGCCAATAACATTAGAATGTGTGGAAATAGGAGACAGTGGTGAGGATTTATTATAGCTCCAAATATTTAGGGAATATATACATCCCATTAAAAATGAACTTAGTGAGTCATTGACGATACATACACATGCCCAGAAAGATTAATAATGATCACTTTTGTGTCTGTATGGTATGGTTTGCTCTATTGAGATACAGGCAGCATATAGACAGGAACTTCTTTGTGCATTTTTCCAAATATCATAGAGCTAGCATAGTAGAATCTCACAATAGCTTCACAAGGGAATTAGCGGATGAATAAATGTCATCAATTTTACAAGAAACAGTGAGCATTTGCTGTTTTTTGGCTTCTCATATCTATTCCTCATTTTTCCTGTTCATTTATCCAGGTTAGCTTTGGGAAAACACCCTCACCTGCACACTCGGAGCCAACCAGTAAGGCTGTTGTCTGGTTCAGAGATAGAGCCTGTGATCTGCATGCAAGTCAGGCAATGCATCGAGTTCCTGTCTTAAGTAGGTAGCATAAGACTCAATAACTCTTACAGAAATGTTTAGGAGGACAGTCTTGTTCTCATGCATGGATCTGAGGCTGAGGAAACGTTGGCTCTGGAGAAGCTGTAGTCACATTGTGACCATGCTTGGGTGGTGGGGATCCTTTGACACCTGAGAACAGTGATGCACAGAAAAAGGCAGAGCTGAGAGACAGAGAAGACCAAGTCCCCGTGAAGCAACCACAACCTCTGCCTCAGGCTGCAGAGGCCGCCTTCTTGTCAGCTCTGTTATCTAGATGAGACAGTGAGTTTTCTATTTGCTTAAATTATTTTTGGTTGGGCTTTATGTCTTTTGCAAATGGAAGTTTCTTAACTGATTCCAAAAGAAAATCACTAAACCTACCTTATATATATAAAAAAAAAAAGCCCACTAGGTCTCCTTTGCTCTCTCATCTTGCCCAAGCATGAGACTGGGGTTCTCTACCTCATCTGTTTAAGCTCCCAGCTATACCTGAACTGTGCTCTCACTCAGTAGCCCTGGACATGGAGCTGAGAAGACTCGGAGCTCTGGAACAGTGTGCTGGATCAGCCAGAGACGTCCCGTGTCTTCACTGATCTTGAGAAGGAAGAGATCAGAGACCAGGACAAGTTGGAAAGGCATTAGTTTTCAGAGCACATTTTTATGCTTAAAACCAAGCTACTTGCTTTGCTCTGTTTTAAACAACCTGACTCTAATCAACACTATAGAACCATGTTTTCATTTATAATCTCTCCCCATAATAAAAATGGCATTAGTTGGTGGTAATTGAAATCACGCTACAGTTTATGGCATTGTTGAACTTTCATTCAGTGTATTACTTTTTTTTTTTTCACTCGAACATTAAAAAAATAATCCTTGCTATCTTTTACATAATTTTAATATGCGTAATAAAACACATTCCTTTAACTAGTACTTTATTAATTAAGCCAAGTCAGGAATTTGCATTTATCCAGTGATAGTTTCTCTTAATAAAAGAATGTGTTCAATTTCTCAAAATTTAGTAACAATGAGAGAGAGAGAGGAGGGGGGAATGGGTGAAGGGAGGGGGATTGGAGGGATCACTTCTGAGGTTTATCTTACAAGGGTACAAGTGAATCTTTCTAAGAGTAGAATGTGAACGTTTTAAAAGAATAACTAAGAAAATGACATGAAGGCTATGTTAACCAGCTTGATGGAAGTGTTTCGGATTGTGTGTGAGAACTCCACACTGTACCCCAGAAGTGCATTAATGTACATAGTTACCATTCAATAAAAAAAAGAAAATTAGTAACAATTATAATTGGTTGAAATGTTCTGTTAATCACTAAAGGGACCAAGTCTGCCATCAACTTCCTGGTATACCTTAGAAAGACAGTTGCCATAAATAAAGAACAAAGATAATGTATGCAAATCAGGTATGGAAATATTGCTCAGTCCTAGGCACACATTCCTACCTAATATTAGTCATCATAATCATTATCAATCATCACTACCTCCTTAGAATCATAATTAGCATCTGTAAAATCATTTTCCATATTAAACATTCAACAACTCCATAAGTAATTGCTAAAATGGATTATTTTAGAATTAACATTTTTGAAATAATTTTAGGCTTACAGAAAAATTATATGGATAAGGTTTCCACATACCCTTCAACCAACACAACCGATTAAGGTAAGTCATCTAAAGAATTTTGTCATCAATATTTAAAGCCTATAAATCTAATGACTAATTTCTATTAAAACAAATCATGTCTAGACATTGCTCTTATTTGCACATGCAAATTAATTATTGTAATAGCACAGTAGCCTAGAGCAAAAACAACACGATAGCAACTGGTTATCTTCCAACATAGTAGTAGAATGAACTGGACTTTGTTGATAAATCTGAGTAACCCTAAATTAAGCAAATTATCTAAAGCAGAATTTTTAGGAAAACATGGATTATTTAATAGTAGCTCACATTTATAACTAATAATTTATACCTAGGAGAAGAAATGTGGGGGTGAATGCTATACTATAGAGAAAGAATCATAAATAAATTTAATATTTTCTTAACCCAGTTTCAAAAACTCTGGAACATACTGTCAAGGAATGTTGCCAGATCTATTTTTGATTTTTTTTTCATTAGTAAGGTGTACTCTTTCTTGGAGATCTAAAATTCATTGCTCCCAGAATATGGGAATAGATTCAAAGCATTATTTGGCTTCTTAATAATCTTAAAATTCTGTAGTTGTTTCCAGCTCTGAATACACTGAGACCAAGGGTTACTCTTGCTAGTCTCAAAATGTCATTCTGCATTATTACGTTTATTCTCACGATTCTGTGTATGTACCTTCTAATACAATGATTATGTATTGCATATAGATTTAATTCACTTTCCACAAATCTATCTGTGAACAGTAACCACAGCAACCGTTGTCTGGACATCTGCCCACGAAGAACTGGCTTGAAATGACTAACTCATTTCATAAGGAGCAAGGAAAGCTCTTTGATTCTAATAGTTTTCACACCCCAAGGCCTTGAGCCAAATGAAAGTTCTCATTTCACCTTTCACAGGTAAAAGTGTCCAAACACTTTGCGCGGTCTTGAAAGCCAAAGTTTATCCCCTGCCTTTCATCAGCAATTGGGATATTTCTACAATACTAAATTGGCTGGCGTGTTAAATTTGTGGCAACAAATACCATGAGAGAATCAAAACTATGAGGTTGAAAGAACAATCATGAATCAGATACCTAGATTTGAATGTACCCAACCCCAAAGTTCAGGTGCTGGAAACTTAATCCCCAATGCAACAGTGTTGGGAGGTTGGGCCTAACAATAGGTGATTAGATCATGACAGCAGAGCCCTTATGAATGGATTAATAAGTAGGTTGTTATATAACAAGTCTGGCCTCTGGTGCCTCTCTCTGTCTCTCACTTATTTCTGCCTTCCACCATCTGCCACAGAATGACCCTTGCCAGATGCCAGCAGCAAGCTCTTAGACATCACAGCCTTCAGAATCATAAACTAAATACACTTCTTTTTCTTCATAAATTACCCAAACTGTGGTATCCTGTTATAGCAGCAGAAAACAGACTAAGACGGGATATAATTAAATTTCCCTCTGGTTTCTGCAGGCTCCCCAGTGGACCACATCCTGACACTTGCACCTGACTTAGCAGCCTGGACCTACAGTTTCACTAATTTTATTTCTTTTCATGTGTTGGCTTTCGATCTTGACTTATAATATTCAGAAAACACACTTTTAAAGTTCACTTCTATCTACCAATAAACTATCAAAAGAGCAAACACCCAAATTTGCAGAACCCCAGACTCATTAACATGTTGCATATCTCTAGACTCTGAGTGTATCTCAGCTCCTAGTGTCTCCTGGTATAAACCAGGCCATCACATAGACGTATATTTAAAATGGAGCATATTTAAAAATTTGCCTAATCCATAGGGCAAATTTTAAATTTTAAATCTCAAGACCTTTTGCTTTTGCTGACAGGCTATCTTCCATTCCCAGGAATAAAACAGTAAACACAACTGAAGTCGATAACAAACAGCAAGAACAAAACAAACCCCAAATAAGTGTCATTAAGAAAGAAACTGTATCAGATATTTTCAATTCAAATGTGAAATCATGACCTGAATGTAACTCCTGACAGAAGGGTTTACTTTGAAAGCTATTGATAGGTTGAGTTGAAGAAGGATTTTGCCTAAAAGGACAAAGTAAAAATCTACACTAGAGAAGAGCCTTGAGAATTCCCTGAAGAAAAATGTCCAAACCTCAGTATCGTAGACAATATTTCAGGGACTCGTTAAAAATTCAGATTCTTGGGACACAGCTTCTAAATGCAATAAAACATGGCTCTAGTAAGGAATTTCAAAACAATTAAAAGCAATCAAACAATACAATATATAAAAATCAGTGAAATACTATACTAACTTATCAAAGTGACAAATTTTAGGGAAAAAACTTCACATATTGCTATTTAGAGCATACATTTATCTAACCTACTAGCTTTTAGGAAAGACACTTCAACAGTATTTATCAAGAGATAAATCAAGAGTGCAATAAATGTTAATAATTCTGCCATTCCAATTTTGTCTAAATATGTATATAAAACATAGACACAAGAATGCCTATTTTGCACTTCTGTATTATAGCATAAATTTGAAATTAACTGTCACACATAGATTAAACAAATTGTGATAGTCATCCAATGGATTATTATGTACCCTTAAAATAAAATGCACTGATTTTTTTAAACATAGGGAGATTGTTATGTTGAAGGACCATTGAGGGGAGAAAGTAATATGTATTTTGTTAAACTCATGATGCTATTTCTGAATGTAATGTAGATGGTTATTTTATCTATATTGTTAGCTGTATTTTTCTTTACATGTATTATTTGTATAAGTAAAAAAAATTAATTGACAGATAACCGAAAATCTAATGACTTCAAACTGGAGAAAAGGCAGAGATACGGATAACTCACATACCTTGTTAAGCGTATTTCCAGCAACGTAGTTAGCAATTTATGTCAAAATTCTTGAAAAATTCCCATCTAACAAATTTTCTAGAAATAAAACCCAAAGAGATATAGAGTCACACAAGTATTGTTTGCACAAACTTAAAAATCAATTATAAAACTGAAAACAAGAAATGCAAGTGCCCCGCATAGGAACAGTGATTAAGTGATGTCGCATCCATTTAATTATATATACACATAAATCCAGTAAAATATTATTTAATAAAGGTATTTAATACTATGAAGATGCCTATAATATAATCTTAAATGTTCACATCACCATATATAAGATTTTCTATAAAGTGTGAGTCTAATTAAATTTTGCAAAGAGAAAAATAATTTAAGTGCATATTAGTAGGACGAACATCCAAACATTAGTTGTGATCATTTTATGGAGGTGAAACTACAGTTCATACAACTAAACCCTACTTCTCCTCCAGGCTGTAACTCAAATTTCAGGGCCTCTAACAATTCTTTCTAGACTCTACAAGTCTCAAATGATAGACTAGCTTGGGTTTGCACATTACCAAGTGTTATTTGTGTACCTAGAAAAGGGCTAACTGTATTATTGCTCTTAAGTAGCCCTTACCATGTATTTATACAGATATTAATGAACTATCCTTTGTTGTGGTATTAATCAGAGATGAATTCTGGTCAGTATCCACTTAGGAGTGTGACTCTCAGCCACCAGATAATCATTTTTAAAATAACTGCCTTATGATTTGGATCATTGCTGTAACCTCACTTCTTACCTTCATAAATTCTTGCAGGATTACATTTCATTTGGCAATGAGGCCATATTCATGAATGAGACACAATTTATGTTACCTAAGACACAATTTTATAACCGTTACTCGAAGGGATTCACAGGAGTAGTTTAAGCAATATAGCTCCCTTTTCTCTCTGATAATGTGTAGATGAAATAAGCAGGTTATGGCTTATGTACTCTATTTTTCTGAAATCCAACCACATCCAATATTGTTTTGTCCCACTGCCTCTAAAAATGGTTTGTCACCATCACTACATCCAGGCAGAAGAACAGATGAAACAAAGAAAAGAGCATTCATTTCTCTTTACGAATACAACTTAGAAACGCCTCTTATCGCCTTGTCTCGAATCTCATTGGCTAACTGCATGCTGACCAATATATTACCATCTAGCCAAATGTGACTTTTGAGATTATAAAATAGAGAGCTAGTCCAAATGGATGTGTCATGACTTTTAACTTACATTAAAGAATAAATATGAAAAAAGTAAAAAATATATCATTAATGTTTTTCTATTGATTACACATATTGTAATGATAATATTCTAAGTGTATTGGGTTAAAAATATGTCCTTCAAATTAGTCTTCTCTCTTCTAATTTTTAAAAAAAATGGGTGCTAGAAATTTTAAACTGCATACCTGATGTGAATTCTATGTCTATTAGAACATAATAGCCCACACATTTGTCCCATGGCCAAATCTACTTGAAAGAGAGTTGCAAAAATGCAGTATTTACTTTGAAATCCATGTGCCTTTGAAGCTAGTGGGTTTGTGATTATGAAAGAAAATTAAATAATGGGGAGTAGGAGACAAATAGCAGTCTCTTCCACACAGAGTTTCTTGTTAAAAAACACAGATTTAACACAAAGAATACATTGATTCCTGTGTTAGGATTAGAAGTAATCGGGAGAAAATTCTTGATGAGTGTTTTTTATTTTTTTACTCTTGTAAGTGAAGAATAGACTTCCATTTGTTCTGAGCTACCTTTTCAAAGATTTGTATATAGCAGGTAGCCTCGAAAGATAATGTCTTGCTTAATAGCAAAGGACAGGCAGGCATGCTTTCTGCCCACTTTAAAAGTCAAATTGCTAATCTCAGGTTTATCAACTATAATGCAACTCACGGCATGCGCAGGTACCATCTGGCCTCTTCCCATGACCCTGTGGGATTTAAGGCTCAAGAAAGCAATGGAAAAATGGTGACATTTGTCTAATGCGCTTGCCATGGATAATAAACCGTTCTCTGCAATGCAAAAGTCTGGTTTCTTGTAACAGCATCTATAAAAGTGTCCCGGGATATTTTGTTTACTTGCAAGTAGGGTAAAACCCAAACTCTACATAGTTCTTGATAAAAGTGTCTTTAATTTGTCAGACATATGTGACTTCAACAAAAATACCTTCAACAATAATAATGGTGTGAAAGTTAAGAGCATGGTTCTGGAAGTGAGGCAGTTTCAACACATCTACCTACAGCACGATATTGCACAAATTATTCTACTTTTTTCTACTCCACTTTCTTCGTATCTGAAATAAAATCCTACCTCATAAATTTATCATACAAATTGCATGAGATAAATTTACGTAAAATGCTCAGAAGAGTGTCAGGCACATAGTTTTCACTCAACAAATGTTATCATTACCAATTAGATGAGGAATTGTAGCTAAATGCAATAAATACAAAATTGAATTGAGTTAAACTGACAGCAATTTATTTTATATGGTTAATCACATATGGCTGGCAGAGTGCAAAAAAAAAAAAAGCACCTATTTTGAATGGATATTTTGAATGCATGTCGTGATATGGTTATTGCTTCTGAGTGTGACACATGGCCCTGGAAATTCACATATGGCAAAGCACTTGGAAGTCCCTAATTATATTCAAGAGGAATTTTTTTTTGTCAATTGGCAGTTGTCTTTCAGAAATGTGATTTAACTGGTTAAGATTGGGTTAAAGGAGAAACATAGTTAGACAATTTCTGGACAGTTAGACAGCTAAAGAGTTCTGCTCATGAATCTCCTACTTTTGCTGGTGTCTGTGGTCTTTGGAAATGTCTCCTGGTACATCCAGAGGAGAGAGTGTTTCGTGGGAGATTGGTTCTCCCATATTTGATATAGTTTCTCACCATCACATAATTAAAGCTCATGATAGGATTCTTAGAACTTCTCAGTAAAGATTCGCAAGCTCTTCTAGATTATCATTTTGTTGACTAGAGGGCCAGTCCTTTTCATTTTCTATTGCTGGAACCTGCTGTGATGCTTGGGACACTGTTTGGACTCCATCTTCATTAAATCAGAAAATGAAGAACAGTTAATGCCCTAATTTGAGTCAGAAAGGTTACATAACAAAAAAATTCAGATTTTATTAAGTGAAAACTAAAATATTTTTGAGCTGCTTGTAGGTTAACCTGAAGGAAAGATTGGCAAAAAGGTTTGGGGCAGTGGATATAATAAAAATACTATAGAAAGTTTACCTGGACTAATAGTATGCCCCAAACAGATGTGATCTGTTTGATCTTTCTTATATAAAATTGAATCTGACACAATTGCTTAGCCATGATCACTTGTGCCGCTGTTCTCACGATCAAATGCCTCATTTCTCTGATGGATACAGAAATGAAGATTTTATGCTGTAATGTAATTTAGGAACTTCTATCACTATTTGTAGGTGAAAATAGATAAGCTCCCTCTCTGGAAGATAGTGAGGCAGGCACTTCTGTGTGGAACTGCTTCAAGGGCAAGCAAGTCAGAGTAGGTGGCCGTGGGTCTCAAGAAATCCAAAATTCTTTATAAGTAATCTTGGTGCACAACATGCCTTATTTTCTTGATTTCCTGACTGTTGGTGTTTTCAGTATCCTTAGAATGCAAATTTGTTGGGGTTTTCATCTCTGTGTTGCTGTCTGTTCTTGCACGTTGTCTAGTTTTTACTTTAGAAACTTTAGCATATTAATCATCATATTCTACATTCCTGGTGGGGAGTGTACATTTCCGATTCTGATCTGGAGTGTACATTCCTGGAGTGTACATTTCCAAAAAAAACTTTGGGGCATGGATATAGAAAAGGTGGTTCTGGGGCAGTGCACCAAAGAACCTCTAAATCAAGAGTCATCCATAGAAGCTGGTGTGGATTGTTCATCACATGGTGGAGTTTCATTTTTCCAGCATAAATAGATCACATGGAAAAGACAAAGAAAACAGAGGCATTAACCCAGTGGGGAGGCCTGAAATGGAAGAAACTACAGAGCACTCTGTCACAAACAGCAGATTACCTACTGCTGGTAATTTATCTATGAGCCCAGATAAATCTTAACTTGAAGTCCAGAAATTTATCTATTTATGTATTTATTTTAATATTTTAAGCTTCCAATTTTAATAGTAAATCTGGATCTGATTCTCTTGATGTCACTACTATAGAAAGGCATTGATTGTTGTGATTGATTATAAATTGGTTTCATTGAAAAAAATAGTAATAATTTCAACCAAACTTCTTATGGGACTACAGCTTCCCTTTTCTCTGATAATGCCATATCAGAACCTGGTTTGATGATCACTTTGGCTCTTCAGACCTTTTTTTTTTTCTTTTTTGACATCTTTCACAACCTTTTGTTGATAAGATATAATGTGATATATCAGGTGAGCAGCATTGAGGTAAACAGGACTTCAGGGTGAAGATTTAGTTGACCTGGCTAGGAGTCAGGCTCCTGAGTGTTCACTATAGCTTGAGGGGTCAGAGGCAAAAATGTCCCCCTGTGTCCTTGTTTTCTTCTCATTCGTTGTCCTCTTTTCCTAGATACTCCCTTGAGGGTTTAAGCCTTGTGATCTCCTGTTATCAGGAGCCCCATTAATGTGATATTAAGGTGTGGGGACGGGGAAGCATTCTACAATCCTATAATTAGAAGCGCCACGGGGCTGTGACCACACAAGTACATCACTAATTTTTACCACTTAGGTGGTAGATGAAGGCTCAGTGGGCCTAGAAGTGGGTATTTATCTTAAAAGAACTGGGTCTATTATGCTCAGCTCAGCAAAATTTGGGTTATGCTCTGGCTAAACAGTATCCTTGAGGCAGGCTTTTGCATGAGAAGAATGCCATGTTCTAGTGATATTTCATTAATTTTCTCCTCTCCTTGTGAAACACAAGAGAAGTTTTCTCATCCTCACCTGTGAAACTGATGGGGCTCATGGAGGTAAAACTCATAAAAATGTGTTGGCCTCCCTAGGAATGGGACTCCAGAGATTTAACTCTTCTTCCTTAATGAACTCCAGCAATGTCAGCCATGGTTATAGGGTCCCCTGTGAGAGTTGGCTCCAGAAGTAGGTTGTTGCTCTTGGCTTCTGATCCTGGCAAGTTGTGAGTCTCTGTATTCACCCATCTTCCCAATGTTCGGGGGGAAGGCTTGCCTCTGACGTGAATTCTCAGATGGATCTAAGAAGAGTTATTGATTGTTTTTCTTCAGCTTTTTTTCTTTCTGTGAAAATGAATTTCAGTTTCTAAACTCCAGATGTTGGACCCCAAACCAGAATTCTACAAGACATTTTGGGGGCGTCATTTATCTCCCCAATCTAAATATAATCTTAGATTATTCTTCTAAGAGCCACATTTGGAGGTGGCCAAGTAAAGATTGTTAATGCATTTGATATTTAGAGAGTGGCTATCAAAGTCTTCAACATCTCATGTGTTTTTCTCTTTTTTCTTAGCCCTGAGATTATATTGCCCATCCTCTCCAGCAGGACCTTCTGCCATGAACTGAGTTACACTCTGAGGAATAGGAGCAGAAGTGGCCTGGCTTATAAAAATCTTCCGCCCAATCATTACTCTCCTTTATCTCCAAACTTAATGGTAAGACTCTGAAAATCTAGAGGAGTACAGAGCCACAAGAAGGAAGAAACCAAAGTACCTTGATGGCTCTGTGGAAAAAATTTCCATTTGTCTCTCCTTCCTCTACACATAGAACTGTGACATGAGCAAAAAGTCAACTCTTCCCGTGCTATGGCACTAAAATGTTGGCATTATTTGTTGTAGTAGCCTACACTAATTCATGCAGGGCAGAGAAGAGGAACTTTCTCTGTAGGAAAAGATGACACAGAAAAGGGAAGCTGTGGTCCCATAAGAAGTTTGGTTGAAATTTGAATCTGTTGGTATGAAGAGTACATCATAAATGCACACTGAGAAATTAAAATAATCATTCTGCTCATATACACATCTGCCTGTGTAAGCTGAGCCCGAGTGTGAATGCAGCAATCTTTGTCCTTCTAGAATGTCCCTTCATGTTCTATATTTGACTCCTTTATGGATGCTTCAAGAATTAGTTTAGATTTCTTTTCTAAGAAGGCTTTGCCATCCTCCCAAGGCCAAGGTATAACGTGAATAAATACTTTTCAAACTGAACTGAGTTCAAATTACCTTGCTATTAATGTGAAGGAACCAAATTAAAAAGTCATACTTCTTATGACAAGGACATTAAAAACAATGCCTGACAGCTTGCTGAAGATCACTACTAAGTATTCATTATATTTCATATTTAGGACTGTCTTTGGTATAATAGAAACCTGAGAGGTGGTTACACAATTTCTGCCTTATAAAGAGTTTCTATCTGGATTGAAGAAATAGGCTTAACTAAGGCAGTGATTCTTAGATTTAGATGCAACAAAATCATCCTGCTCAAAATGTAGATTTTGGTTGATTCTCATGCAAGTGCTCTACAGACCAGAATTAGAAACCCTGCACCAGACTGTGATCTTCCTGAATGACAATCACTGATACCTAGCCTAATGTCTGCAGGCATTCAGCCAGCATGCATGAATGTGATGGAAATGAGACAATTAGGCCAGGAGAGAAGAATACGTACTCCAGTGAATTGAGCTGCATAAACTATAAGCTGGTAGCATTTCAGATAAGAGAAATTGATAGAGGCCAGCATAGTCAAGGAAGGCATCGAGAAGTTAGGATCTGAATCAGAGCATCAGGATAGAAACTCCGAGGAGTTTGTACTGAGACAACTCTGGATGTGAATTACAGATCCATCACTTAGCAGCTATTTAAAGGAGGGGGTTCAAAGCAACTGCTTTGCACTTCTATTTTGAGGATTCGAGTGCCTAGCAGAGTACCTGACTCAGTGCTTTTATCGCGTCCACAGCAGCCTTCTTTCCCCAAGAACAACATGGAGTTATATATTGCTATCTCTACAAAGACTTTAGATATCATCTTTTAACTAGTGATCTACATCTGTGTTATTTGTTACTAAAATCATCCCATTTAATTGTGTTTCAGAGATAAGTATGATAACATGAGGGCACTCCAGGTTACAGAGCAACTTAGAAGCCAAAATTAAGTCTGAACAGGATAGGAAAGACTATTCAAGGTAAGTATTTTTCATTACAAGAGTTGAATGGACTTTTCTACAAGGATTTATTTTTTCTTCAGAAGGAAGTGAGTCCTAAAGTTCCTGGTGCATTGGAAGATGATCCCACAGCTTCCATTCCCATTAAACTGATGGCATTTGCTGCATTAATATCTTAAATGGAGTTGTTGTAATCTTTCGTTATACAACATGATATCTCTGATTTATTGAAATCTTCCTTTAAGTTCCTAAGTAGTGGTTTATAACTTTCTCAACATAATTTTATAAGCTTCAGCCCTAGTTGTTTTTGTCACTGCTTTGAATAAGATTTCTTTCTCTCTTTCCCTTCCCTGTCCCCTCCCCCTGTTCCCTGTCTCACGCTTTCTCTCTGTCTCTGTGTGGGTTTTGGCTGTTACTAGTAAAGCTGTAGACTTTTAATATGTATGGTTATTTGTATTAAGCTGCTTTACTGAATTCTATGTTTATTTTTGGAGTTTTGAATTATCATTTTCAATTTTACTCACATTTAATAACATCTTATGCAAAAACATGAAAATACTATTCATATCTAAGTTCTTTTTAGAATAGTATGTACTAAAATGTTTTGGAATAATTTTAAGTATGGAACTATTTGAGCTTTTTTCCCGTGACTGTGGTAGAATTCACTGTAGTTTTTGACTAATAAGTATGGCTCACCAATTTTACTCAATAAAAGAAATTCCTTTGGATCTCTAACTCTCTACTTTTGCATTAATTACCCTCATGCCATCCCTCTGCATTCTCAAGAAGTATAACTCTTTTATCTAGCTTCATAAGTTAAATTTTTAGCCATTTATTTTAATTCTCTTCATTTCATAATAAAAGCATCAAAAGCTATGAACTTCTTCTTTGGCTCCCTTGCAGAGATTGTGATATACTTGACTGTCACTATTTACTAATAGTCTGGTATCTGTAGTTTTTATTTTGACCTTGCTCTTTTGAATGTATTTTGGCACATATCAGATACATAATAATTGGGTCACCTCAGCTATGTAAGTGAGTCGTTGCTAGGTCCATTTGTGATTTATCTTGTGTTTATCCTCTTTCTATTTCTTTAATTTTTTTTGACTGTTTGGAAAAGATGAGCTGTATACTTTTAGTTTCCAAAATCGGAAAAAAGGCCCATTCATGAATTACTATATGAAAAAAATTTACATAGAGCAACTAACAACTGAAAATGTTGCATATTCTTTATGAAGCAGGCATTGTCTATTTGATTAATATACATGTATATATAATATTCACAGCAAGAATACCATTATTTGCTAGTTTATAATAGTGTACATTTGAATTTTCTGGTATTGAGATTTACTATATAATATTAGCATAAATTCATAATGAACAATCCTCTGTTATCAGAAAAGGTTAGCAACATCATTTTGACTCTTGATTAGGACCGACAGAACTTTGTGGTTTGACTTCCATTGTGTACCTCAATGCCTTGTTTCAGGGTTTCATGGGTACAACCATATTTCGTCATGAGTGGTAAAACATGGTCTTGTCTCCCCAAGAGGTCCTGGCAAACTTTGACCCTCCTTTGCTT
Organism: Otolemur garnettii; assembly: GCF_000181295.1. Lineage (NCBI taxonomy): Eukaryota > Metazoa > Chordata > Mammalia > Primates > Galagidae > Otolemur > Otolemur garnettii. The sequence goes on from NW_003852419.1 coordinate 9,339,432, forward strand.
TTGTTCATCAGTGAGCTCTTTTGGGACCATTTTTACACATACCTTTCTCATACCAAGATTTCGAATTAAGTTTTCTCAACTGTTTCTCTATCAATATTTACTTGATCTGCAGTGCTTGTAACAGTTGGCCAATGATTTTGATGCACAATTCAATGAATTTTTACAATGTTTTCATCATTCTACTTGTTACTGGCTGCCCTGACCTCTCCACACTACTGATACTTTCTCTCCCCTCAGAAAAACACTTAATCCATTTGTATGCTGCCATTTTCTTCAAGGCACGATCCCCCAAAATTTGGACTAATAGGTTGCTGGTTTCACTTCTATGTTTTCCATGTTTAACAAGAAATTTAACGTTTGTTCATTGCCCCAATTCAAGCTCCAACATTCTTACAACAGCACACAAAAACACACAGCAAAACAATGTCCATGCTATGGAAAGAAGCTCACCCAGGCCCCCATGTCAGTTTCTAATAGTGGCCTGGGGACCATTCAATCACTCCGTACAAAGATCCCCCAGCAGAAGCATGGATGGTGACAACCACAGGGAAACAGGACAACTCAGAACAGCTACATTTTATGCTTTCAAAATGCATCTGTCCTTCTCCTGCTGGATTAATCTTGAGCCCAAGAGTCTGAGGTTGCTATGAGCTATGACACTACAGCATAGTGCTGAGTGTGACAAAGTGAGACTCCATCTCAAAAAAAAAAAAATTCATGCATGTGGAAATCAAAAGATAGGAGGTATAGTCATCCTCATAGCAGATAAAATTGACTTTATATAAACAATAATTATAAAAATACAAAAATGGTCAGTACATGATGAAAAAGGGGCCTGCAACAGTCCTAAATACACACATATTAATATCTAAGAAAGGAGTTCCTATATTTGTAAAACAAATTATGCTTGGTCTAAGTGAAGAAGTACACAGTAGCATCATATCACGAGGGGCTCCATCACCTCACTGACAAAACAGGACAGATTCTCAAAGCAGAAAATCAGTAAAGAAACACTGGATTTAAAGAAGATTCTGAAACATGTGAACCTAACAGAATGCGCGGTACACTCTGCCCCCAACTAGAATATACATAATATACAGTCTTCTCTTCAGCACATGGGGCCAATTTCTAATACTGCATATGTTAGTCCACAAGCCCAGTGTGAGCAGATTCAGAAATATTAAAATCATACCAGGTATCTTTTTAGACCACAGGGAAATAAAACTAGAAATCAATTCAAAGAGGAACTCTCAAATCCACACAAAGTAATAAAAACTAAACAACCTACTACGGGATGATCCTTTGGTTAATGATGAAATTAAAACGGAAAACAAAAGATTCCTCCAAATGAATGACAAAGGGAACAAAAGCTGTCAAAATTTATGGGATCAATTAAAAGCAGTGCTAAGGAGGAAACTCATGGCCTTAAATATTTACATCAAAAAGACAAAAGATCACGAATTAGCAACCTAATGCAGTGATTTTCAACTGGTGTGCCATGGCACTGGGAGAGGTTCTCATGTGTGCCATGAAAAATTTAAAAAGTAATTAATGAAATTATTTTCAAAAGAAGTTAAAAACACAGTAAGTTTATTCTTTGTTTTTTAATTTTTTTGTCAACGTAATTTAAGTGTGCCACAGAAGTTTAACTATAGGTTCAAGTGTGCCATGAGATAAAAAAGGCTGAAAAACACTGACCTCATGTCATAGAAAAAGAACAAACCAAACTCAAATCCAGCAGAAGAAAAGCAATAGCAAGCTCATAGTAGAATTAACTGACATGAAAAAAGAAAAGAAATAAATAAAGAAAAAATACAAAGGATCAAGGAAACAAAAGGTTCTCTGAAAGTATCAATAAAATTGATAAATCGCTATGCAAATTAGTCAGAAATAGAAGAGGATAGATTCAAATAACTTCAATCAAAAATGAACATAAATGTCTTAACACAATAACTAAGAAAATGCCATGAAGACTATGTTAACCAGTTTGATGAAAACATTTCAAATTGTATATAAAACCACCACATTGTACCCCATGATTGCATTAATATGCACAGCTATGATTTAATAAAAAATAAAAATAAAAATTATGTTGTGAAAAAAAATGAAAAAAAGAGACATTATAACATATTGCCCCCAAATACCAAACATCATCCATGAATACTTGGAAAACCTTTATGAACACAAACTAGAAAACACAGAGGAGATGGATAAATTATTAACAAGCATCTTCCCAAGCCTGAACCACCAAGAAATAGAAATTCTGAACAGACCAATAATGAGAAGTGAGATTAAGGCAGTGATAAAAAATATCCCAACCAAAAAATCCTGGACCAGATGGAGTCACAGCTGAATTTCACCAGACCAACACAGAGTAACTCCCATTTGTCCTGCAGAATGTATTCCATAACGTCCAGAAGGGGTAATCCCCTCTTGCTCATTCTATAAAGCCAGGATCGCTGTGATACCAAAGTCAGCAAGGGACACAATGCCAAAAATTAAAACTCTAGACCTATGGCCCTATGAACATAAATGAAAAAGTTCACAAAAATGCTAGCAAACCAAATTTAACACCTCAAAAAAAATTCACCACAATGAAATGGATTTTATCCTAGGGATGTTCAGCATACACAAATCAATAACTGTGACTCACCAGATAAGCACAGACAAAAACAAAGACCACCTGATCATCTCAAAAGATGCTAAAAAAGCATTCAACCATCCAGATCCCATTTATGGTAAAAACTTTCTCAAAAAGTTAGGCTTAGAAGGAATGTACATCAAAAAAGTCATATATGGCAAACACAGAGTCAACATCATACCTGGGAGTGGGGGGAATTGAAAGCATTGCCCTGGGGAGCAAACACACATTCCACTGATGAGGGTTATTTCACTCCCTTATTCCAGTACCACCTACACAGCTTATTTGTGGCTATGCCTTTGGGAAATTTTAGTGGTTAGGGATCAGTAGCAAGAAAGCTAACTTGGAGAAAGGAACAAGCCAGAATATTTCATCACCATGCTGAATGGTGTGAAATCAGCACCAGTCAGGGATGCAGCAGGCTAAAGTTCAAGGACACATACCGGATCGTCACTAGTTAGCATAGTGATTCTGCCAGGTCCGCATTTGCACTACAGTGCCTTGCACACTGTCCCCATGAAGACTGCCATAGCTTCCCCTGGTGTGTGCACACATTTCTTTGCCAGCTATCATTCCTCTGGGCTATCAACCCTCTCTTTCATGTACCTACTGCTCTGATCTTGACAGGGTTCCAGGGATTGGCTGATGAAACACCCATTGCTATACCAAACAAGTGCTTTTTTTTTTGCTTTTTTAGTATGGTTTACAATTATTCTATTAAGAAGCAAAAGACAATGCAATTCAGAGTCAATAGGAAATAAAAACAACAACAAAAATATTTTTCTGGCTCATGTTCCTGAATACAGATGCTCCTTGACTTACCATGAGATTACATACTGATAAACCCATCATAAAATGAAAATGTTATCAGTTCAGGATGCATTTAATACACCTAACCTACCAAATGTCACAGCTTAGGCTAACCTACCTGTATGTGTTCAGAACACTTATATGAGCCTACAGTAGGGAAAATCAGTTAACACAAAACCCATTTAATAATACAATACTGAATATCTCATGTAACTTATCAAATACTGTACTGAAAATAAAAACAGGATGGTTGTATGGGTCGTGAAGTACAGTTCCTACTGAATGCTTGTCGCTTTCGTACCATTGTGAATTTAAAAACTTTTAAGTTGAAACGTAAGTCAAGGACCACCTTTAGTTGAATATTCTAGGCTTAGATTTGAGTTCAAGAAAGAAGTGATTCAGAGTTCAAAAGGTGCCACCAGGAGATGTTCCTTGACTCTGGGATGGGTTCATTCCTAGGCTCAGAGTGGTGACCCTTGGCAGTTTGAGCCTCCGTGTTTCTGCGTATTCTGGTATGAATGATATGACTATGATTGGACTAATCCCTAAGGTCAGGTGTGTAATTGGCTTTCCAGTCCCTGTGTTTGGAATTCAACAGTTAGTTTAAAGGGAAATTCTTTGGTTTTTGTCAGAGACAAAAGTGACATAATTACTGGAAATGGAGTGAAAACATTCTGGACAAGGGGTTAAAACAACAAACATCCACACCACTTTTATTATTGGTGAATTATGGGTTATTTGCTTTTTCCCCCCCTCTCATTTAATGATAGTCTAGGCCAGGGCAACAGCTCATACCTGTAGTCGTAGCACTCTGGGAGGCTGAGGCGGGTGTATTGCTTGAGTGCAGGAGGTTGAGACCAGGCTGTGAAGTGAAACTCCATTTCTACTAAAAATAGAAAAACTAGCCAGGTGTCACACAGTGTGCCTGTAGTCCCAGTTACTCAGAAGGCTGAGGCAAGAGAATCTTTTGAGTCCAAGAGACTGAGGTTGCCCAGTCTCCCCAGAGTGACAGAGTGAGACTCTGTCTCCAAAATAAATAAATAAATAAATAAATAAAAGGGAAAAGGATGAGAAAAGATAATCTATACAGTTTTCTCCAAGAGTTTCTTTCATAATTTCTTTCAAGTTTGGTATGAAAAATTTTCACTTTGTGAGCAATACAGGATATTACTTACTAAATGTACAGGTGTGGAGGATTCACTTGTCATATTTAGTTGAGAATATACTATAATTCTTATGTGCATCCCTTAAAGTACATATCGCTATGATGGTACCAAATCATTACAGGAACAGGGGCATAGTTACACTAATAGTTCAAGGGGCATTTGGTTTCATCAGTGATTCCGAAAAGCACAGCACTAGGTTTGCATTAAAGTACAGATTCCAATAAACATGACTTTATTAAGTGAGTTGAGCTAATCACTCACATTAACATTTTTTAGTTAAATATTTTACTTGCTGTTGTATTGCCCATTACACTAACAGTGTCTGCTTTCTGGCCAAATATAAGATCTTGGCAGTATATTAACATTTTGTTCTTTTTTTTTTTTTGCTTAGCCAATGTTAATTTTCCCTCAGGGGCTATAACTATGCTTTATAACACAAAAATAGTATCAACATTAATTAACAGGGTTAGTTTGTTTACTCATCTTTTAATACTTATTTCTCTCTTTTTCCCACACCAAATGTGATGCAGAGCAATTTTTAGTGTTGATCAGATGATTCTCACCAATACCTCTCTTTTTTTAAGCCAAATTTATTATTCTGTGCACTTGCTGAGAATACTTTTAATCTGATTCTGATTGGTTATATTCATTTATTATGTTACTATCAGTATGATTCTTTAGGCTTGAATCTGAAAGAGCTGGTCTGGAAATCCCTGAATCAATGAATTCAGTATGAGAAAATGTCTCCTAATGAAGGGTAACTGGAAGAATCACCCATATTTTCACAATACGAAGAATCCAATATTTGACCTGACTACTATCATACAAAGGAAATTAAGAGAGTGGAATGTTTAAAAGTCCACATGTGTGGGTTCTGCTTTATGTAAAGTGGATCTATGTATATCTGTATGAAGATTACCATTGAATGTGTTTTATTTTATAAAATGAATTGTTATGTGATTTTAAATAAGTTATTTTAACTACAATTACTTACATTTTTTTGGTAACTAATATAATTTTTTTTTTTTAGAGAGACAGAGTTTCATTTTGTCGCCCTTGGCATCACAGCTCACAACTCCTGGGCTTAGGCAATTATTTTCCCTCAGTCTCCCAAGTAGCTGGGACTACAGGTGCCCACCACAATGCCCGGCTATTTTTGTTGCAATTTGGCCTGGGCTGGGTTTGAACCTGCCACCCTGGGCAAATGGGGCCAGCGCCTTACCCACTGAGCCACAGTCGCCGTCCCGTAACTAATATAGTTCTTTACACAAAGAATGTATAGTGATTGACAAATATTCTAAGACAGAAACTTCTTTTTTACAATGTTGTTTTGCATAATAAGAAAGGTATCAAGGAAATTCTTGGATTTTTTAGTAGATTCCTGTTGAAAGAAAGAGAATAAAGTTAGCAGTGGACCAAACCCAGAAAAGAGAAGGTCACTTAGGAGGGGGAGGCAGATGCTGCCCATTCTATGATCAGAATGGCAATTCCAACTGTGTCTTCACTGTTCCAGCCAAGACTTGAATGGTTACAGTCCTTTCAACCTCGGGGAGTAGAGGATGAGGTAGAGGAAGGGCTCAACTAAGTGAACTAAAGGCAGTTTTCACAACTTGCAATACATTGCTATTCTGTCTCTGTGGTTTCTATCTCTGGCAATAAAGCTGATAAAACACAAAGTACCTAATGGACCATAAAGCAATGGCATTTACTAATTTCTTGCATGTTTGAATTTATAGATACTCCTGTGAAATGAAGTCAAACTTTAAGTATATAATCATTATTATTTATTAATATACAGGCATATATGTGTGTGTAGAACACTATGCTAAATTAAACTAATAGTCTCTGATCCCTGCAAACTTCAGCCTCTGAAAATAATTCAATTCGATATGATTTATTAAGGACCTATTAGATGTCAGGTGTGCTGTAGAGTCTGCATTACATCGACATAGGTAATACGGACAACTGAACAAATACCTGAAGTAAATAAACCACGTGCAAGCTTACATTATGCAAGAGTAAAAAATGAATAATAAATGTGTGAACTAGAGTCAATGGAGAAAGAAAAGGTACAGGAACCTAACAAAATCAAAACCTTTTAGAGCTTGCTAGAAGTAACTTTACTGATTCCACTCATCTCCTGCAAGTGAAAAGAACACACTGAAATCCAGGAAGTGAAAATGACTTGTTGATGATTAAAGAATTGTCATTTTAAAAAGCCGCGGAGTACACTGACCCTGGATCTCTAACATCTGCTTTCTTGTTCCTCCATGCAATCATAGCTAATTGAATTCTCATAATGCCCCGGGTATGGTCATGCTACCTGAATTTGTCCTCCTAATAACACTAGAATGAATAATAGTATTTCTTCATTTATTCACATAAAACGTAAGTTAGCTTCATAAGATAGCTACAACGTAAATAGACATACTATGTACTCATATGCATTAACACATAAAGCTAAGATGCAATTAGCAGATAACAGGATATTCAGTGAATGGACTCACTAAACAATGACCGTATATTATTGATAATAATGAAGAGGGAAGGAGTGCATGGAGAAGGTTCTCCATTATCAGTTCTCTATTATGTGCCAAATCACCTGAAAGATAGGTCTCACATCAGCATACATAATAGATTTAACAAATGACCTACAGTCAAAAACTTTAATCCTAGGACCAGCTGATCTGGGCTAAACTCGATTAATCTTGGCTGTGTTCACCACATTCCCGTGGGTACGGATTGGTCTATGATGACCTTTTGTCTCTGATTTTTGAGTGGCTGTTAACTAGGGGTTTGTTACCAACTGCTGTTACCAACCAGTTAGACAATATTGATGTTAAATTTTTGAATATTGGCACATTTTATTAACTATGTGAAGGAATCAAGAAATATTTGCGAGGTCTGAGTTTCACGACATACTCTTTGTCTAGGATGGGATACTCTTGCCCAGTTATATTTGAGTCTATTTACAGGACTTCATATTTGCATTGGAGCCTAGATTTTATAACTTGTCATTAAAAGTATAAACATTAGAGTGGTGCCTGTGGCTTAAAAGAGTAGGGTGCTGGCTCCATATGCCAGAGGTGGTGGGTTCAAACCCAGCCCTGGCCAAAAACTGCAAAAAAAAAAAAAAAAAAAGGTTAGACATTAACAATTTATTTTTTAAAATGTTGTTGTGAAGAATCATATGTAAATATACACAAAAATGTACAACTCAACAATTTACACAAAGTGAACATCAAAAGACCATCTTTAGTATGTGAATTTAATTATCATGTTCATTCCACTATGTCTACATATATCAAAGCATCAGGTAGAACATCTTAAATACCATATTTATAGTAAAAAAGTGAAAAAAGAAAAAGAATCATTATGTAGGTCAAAACTAGAAAATTGTCAGCATCTGCAGAAGGCCCCTCCCTATCATTGTACTCTTTCTTCCGAGAAAACACTATGCTGACATTATACTCACATTCCTGCTTTTCTTTAGATTATGAACACCTTATTTCTGTCTCTCAGTGATGTTTGTGAAATTCATCTTTGTTATTTTTCGTGGCTATACTGAGTCATTTTCAATGCTTTATTCTCTCAGCATGGCAATATATCACAAATTAATTGTGCACTCTTCTGTTGGTGAACATTTAGGCTGTTGTTTGCTATCTAAAAACATGCATGCATTTCTGTTATATATGTGCTGAAAATTGAAATCACTGAAAGAATTTCCAATTTAAATCAAGGCTGGCAGTGGACCAAGCCCAGAAAAGAGAAAGTCATTTGGGAGGGGGAGGGAGATGCTGCCTATGCTATGGCTAGGATGGCAAGTCTATCTGTGCCTTCTCTGTTCAGGCCAAGGCTTGAACCGTTATGATCCCCTCACCTTGGGGGGAGTAGAGGATGAGGTAGAAGAAGGGCTCAACTATGTAAACTAAAGGCAGTTTTCATAACTTGAAATACATTGCTTTTTTGTCTATGTAGTTTCTACCTAAAGCTGATAAAACACAAAGTATGTAATGAACACAAAGCATTAAATGGCATTTATGACTTCTTTATATGTTTTAATTTCCAGATATTCCTTCTGTGAAATAAAGTCAAATTTATACAAATTTCCAACTTTAATAGAAAAGGTTGAACTGATTTCTAGATCTGTTGTGAAAAAGTACCCCCATCAATAAATTATGAGAGATCTGATTCACTTTCTCACCAAAACTTGGTGGTGTAAATATTATTTTTAATTTTATTACCCCAATGGGCTCATACATAACAGTATTTATGACTCTTAGTAGCACATCCTCCTGAGTAATGAGATTGAGAAATTTTTCACCTATTTATTGGCCATTCTGATTTTTTTCAAACTTACTGGCGTCTTGGATACTCTTGGTCATTTTTCATATGTAAATTTCTGAATCAGATTGTCAAGTTTCATACAAAAAATTTAAATAAATAATAAAATCCCTTGGTTTTTATATTGGGATATAATTAAAAGTTTAGATTACTTTGGAGAGAAGCCATAATTTTATGATATGGGGTCTTCCAAATCATGAGTATATTTTACACTTCATGTAATCCTCTTAAATTTTTATGTAATTCATGTTTTGTAGTTTTCCACATAAAGGTCTTAGACATCTTTTTAAAAAATGCTTATTCTGGGCAGCACCTGTGGCTCAAGGACTAAGATGCTATATACCAGGGGTGGCAGATTCAAGCCCAGCCCTGGCCAAAACTGCAAAAAAAAAATGTTTATTCTTAGTGGATATTTTTGATGCTACTGTCAATGATATCCCTTTACATTATTATCCAAACATGTTTCTGCTTTTATATGGAAGTATAAGTACATTTGTATATTGACTTGGTATCTAGCAAACTTGCTACATCACATAGGGTAACAATTACTTTGTAGATGCCTTCACATTTTCTGTGTACAGAAACATGTCATTAGCAAATATAACAGTTTTATTTATTCTTTTTTTCAGTTCTTAGACCTTTATCCTAGCTAAGATCTCCAATATAATGTTTAGTAGAAATAGTAAGCATAATCAACATCTATAAATTATTCTCATCTAAAAGTTTTTGGCCATAGGTTTGATAAGTTTCTAGTTTTTGGAAGAGAGTTTGTATACTCAGTAGCTTCAAATAAATTTAAATACCTGGGAATATATCTAGTCAAGGAATTGAAGGGAACTATGAAATCCTGAGAAAAGAAATAGAAGACATTAACAAATGAGGAACATATCATTCTTGTGGCTGGGAAGAATCAACATTGTTAAAATGTCCATACTACCCAAGGCAGTCCACAAATTTATACACATCAAAGCACCAATGTCATACTTTGAAGAGCTTGAAAAAAATTGTACTTAATTTCATATGTAATCAGAAAAACCCCCGAATAGTCAATGCAATTTTAAGAAATAAAATCAAATCTGGAGGCATCGTTACCAGACTTTAGGTTATACTACAGGTCTATAGTGATCAAAAGAGCGTGGTACTGGCCCCCCAAATAGAAATACACCTCTATGGACTAGACTGAGAATCTAGAGATGAACCAAGCCACATATCACCATCTGATTTATAAACCAAGGCACACACTGGGGAAAAGAATCCCTGTTTAATGAATCGTGCTGGGAGAACTGGTTAACCTCATGCAGAAACCTAAAATTAGACCAGTACTTCTCACCTCTGACAAAAATTGATTATTTCTGGAAAAAAAGATTTAAATTTAAGACACAAAACAGTAAAAATTCTAGAAGAAGTTGTGAGAAAACACTCGACAAAATTGGCCTGGGTAAAGACACCCCTGGCATTTGCAGCAACAACAAAAATAAATGAATGGGACATGATCAAGCCAAAAAACTTCTGCACAGCTGAAGGTACCACACCCAAAGCAAACAGCCTTCAGAATGGGAGAAGATATTTGCATGCTAGGCATCTGGCAAAAGGCTGATAACTAGTCTTCTGAGAACTCAAATTAATCATCAGGAAAAGAGCAAACAATCCCAGTTATATGTAGCTAAGAGACTTGAACAGAAACTTCTCTGAAGATGACAGATGAATGGTCAACAAACACATGGAAAAATGCTCATCATCCTTAATCATCAGAGAAATGCAAATCAAAGCCCCTCTGAGATATTACCTAACCCTAGTGAGATTAGCTCACTTCACAAAATCCTGAAACTGCAGATGCTGGAATGGACATGAATAGAAGGGAAAACTTTTGCATTCCTGGGGTGTGTTTGTAAACTAATACAAATTTTGTGGAAAACAGTATGGAGGATTGTCAAAAAACTAAAAGTCAACCTTCCATTTGATCCTGTAATACCATTACTAGATATCTACCAAGATAAAAATAATTTTACTTCAAGGACATTTGCACTAGAATGTTTATTGCAGCTCATTTCACAATTGCCAAAGCATGGAAGCAACCCAAATACCCATCAACCCTTGAATGGATTAACAAACTGTGGTGTATGTATACCATGGAACACTGTTCACCCATAAGAAAAGATGGAGACTTCACAACTTTTGTGTTTACCTGGATGAAGTTGAAATTCATTTTTCTTGGTAAAGTATTACAAGAATGGAGAAATAAGTATGCAATGTACTAAATCATAATATGAAACCATATATAAGCAACTACACCCCTACATGAAAGAAAAACACATGTAGTGTGGAGGGAGGAGGGTGATTGTGGGAGGTTTCACCTAATGTGCACAATGTGAGGGTGTTCAGTATGCCCCCTGGGTGAAGGACTCAACTACAACTTGAACTTTATATTGGAAATGATAACAATGTAACCTAAACATTTGTACCCTCATGTTAATCTGAAATTTTAAAAAAGAGTTTGTGTACTGTTGGTTATATTTCTTTCTCCAAAATACAGTAGAATTTACTATTAAAGCCATGTATGGCTAGAGCTTTGTTTGGGAGAGTGTTTTTAAATATAGATTCAGTTTATTTAATAGCTTAAATCTGTCTTGTTTTTCTATTTTTTCTTATGCCATTATTGGTAACTTGGGTCTTTATATAATTGTATGTGTTTCACACAATATTGGCAGACAATTTTTGATATTATCTTTAGTTTTGATTACTCTTTAATCAACTTTACCTGGATTACTCTTTATCAATTTTACATATCTTATCAATGAATCAACTTATATTTTCTGATCTTCTCTATTTTAAGCTTGGTCTCTACCTCATTAATTTCTGTTCTTATATTATTTCTTTCCTTCTTTCTTTAGGTATAATTTGATGTTCTTGTCTTAACTCATTTAAATAGATCTTTGAATTTCAGTCTATCTTATTTTCTAGTACATGCATATAAATTAAAAAATAATTCCTCAATGCATCATTTTATAAGAAGTCTGCATTTTACATCAACTGCATATAAGAAGTTTGATATGCATTAATATTTTTATTAGGTACACAATATTTTCTTATTTTTCTTATGATTTTACCTTGAACAGATAGCTTATTAAAATGCTGATTTCTCAATTTTTAAACATATAGAGTTTCATTCTTTTTATTTAGAAATTTCTACCTTAATTACACAGTGGTCACTTTGTCACTGGGTTGATTTCCTTAAATATTATTTTGGTACTTGAAAAGAATGTGTATCCTGCAGTTAATAAATATAGATCCTAGCAATAAATGTTAGATTAAATTTAATCGTTGAAATTTTAAAATATTCTATATGTTTATTGATTTCTTTTGCCAGATTTTATACATGTATCACTAGCATGGGAATGTATAAAAAAATCCTCCACCAATGATATAAATATCAGAATCTTTCTGTAGCTGTGATAAATTTTACTTTATAATTTCTACACTATATTTTATGTATTTGCAAATTTAGTGTTCTTGTGAATTCTGATTACTTGAACACTTTTATTTTCATAAAATACTCCTTTTTACCATTGAAATGTTTTTGTTTCACAGTCTAATTTATATCATATTAATATGGCTTTATCAGCTTGTCCTCTATTATTATTGACACAGTAAATATTTTTCTATACTTTACTTTTAACCTTTCTACATACATTAATATGACCTTGTAATTATCAGAGTTGAGTTTTGATTTCTTTTAACCCTATATGAAAGTCATTGTCTTTTTAAGGTTCCATTTAGTTCATTCATATTTAATGTAATTATTGATGGATCTGGATTTCAGCAAACCATACTTCTATATTTTATGTCCCTTTGTTCTTTTCTTTTTAGCTTCTTTGGCATTACTTTTTATTGATTTTAAAATCAATTATTTATTTATATTATTCTATTTCCTTCTATTAGCTTAAAGATTATATTCATTTGTTACTTTATTGGTTATACTGGGTAAAATAATACCCCAAAGTAAAGGCCTCAGAAGCAGCTCCAGAAATAAAAATTTTCTCTGATCTTTTCCTACCTTCCTGTCTTCCATCCCTGATTATTCCCTGCAAGCCACAGAAACTAGAATTTCTCTTCCCCAAGGTGAATCATATAATAGGGACCAGGGCCCCTTTCTCTCAAAGTCATCTATAAAACTTAGAAATATTACTCTAATCCTAACCTTCCCTGTCCTTTTAACTAGAAGTTGGTCACAAAAAATTCTATGAGCTACCCTTCCCTGAGAGTAGGTCTAGAGACCTCCATTCCATAGGGTTCATGGCTCATAACCAGAAGGAAACTTAACACAGAGAAGCCAAGAAGAATCTGAGCACTTAAGCCTCACTTAGATTCTTCTCCTCAGTCAGTTCATATTAGATTATAGCCTTTTGTCCAATCATATTTCTACATAGCTGTCCATTCTTCATCATACTTAAAAATAAGACTGGAGAATATCCCCTTTGTCATTGAATCTTCATTTTTCAAAATTCCTATGTCATGTTAAACATTAAATAACTCTGTTATGCTTTTCACTCTCTCTCTTTCTTTCTTTCTTTCTT
>NW_003852419.1:9353085-9365946 GCF_000181295.1 Otolemur garnettii
AGTAGCTAAGACTACAGGCGAGTGCCACCATGCCCAGCTAATTTTCCTATTTTTAGTAGAGATGAGGGTCTCACTCTCGCTCAGGCTTGTCTCAAACTCCTGAGCTCAAGCAATCCACCCATCTCTGCCTCCCAGAGTGCTAGGATTACAGGTGTGAGCCAATGCACTGGCGGGCTTTCTCTTTTTAAGCTGTATTTTGTTATAGGAGTGTAGGCCATAACTGTTTATGATGAGGACAATGTGTGTCAGACACTTTTAGCTCTCTATTTCCTATAGAAATAACAACATGACTCAAGATAATGACAACATCTTGGAATATTTGAAAGCCACTTGCTTTGTATCCTAATATTATCATGTGTTTTAAATGTGTAGTTTTTCTATAGTCAATATTTTTAGTTTTCATTGTTCTTCATACATTCCTAGAAACATTTTCTGTCCAAATAGGAGGATTTTTCTACTGCCTACTCAAACTTTTTGTATTATTTAGTATGAGTCTATTATAATCAATTATTTCAGTTATCATGCATCTAAAAATATTCTACTATCTCTGGCTATCACGATACAATGAAAGTCAGAGAAAGTCTGGCTGTTTTAAAATTTTTCTTTTTGACTTTGGTTTTTAGCAGTTTTACTAGGATGTGTTTATATTTTTTGTATGTTTGTATATTTAATTAATTTATTTATTTTCATCCTGCTTAGTTTTCATGGGATTTCTTGAATTCATGACTTTATATATTTCTTTGGTGTTTTGAAAATTCTCCAATATTGTTTCTGTCCCATTCTTTGTTCTTATCTTCAACTCTTACCCTCTCCTCTGATTTTTCTAATTTTGAATCATTTTGGATAGTGTATTTTGATCTTTCTTCCAGTCAGTTCTTTACTCCACTTTTTTTGATGGTGTCTAATCCAACAAGGTCTTAGTTAGGCTGATTTGTGTTTATAAATTCTGAAATTTCAATTGTTCAGGTCTACTCATTCCTTTTTGTGTTTTCTAATCATCTGTTTGAATTCTCATTCTTAACTTACCTCCTTAAATACTACATGCATAGCTATTTATTTTAACTATTAGTTAAACTAGTTTTATTTGCTCCAAAAGTATATGTATCTGTTTTATTGTCTATTTTTACTATTAACTTCATGATATTTTGGGTGCTGAAGAATTTCTTTGAAATATCATCTGTGAAAATAATCTGAGAATGTGGCTAATGCTGTCTTCCCCCAGAAATAACTTTAAGGCAGACTTCAGTGGATGCTAACCATATTCCAGGAATTGAGATGATACAAGAATGACATATTGTCCCCACAGGAGCTAGTGCATTCCTATTTTACCCTTACTCTTTTTTTTTTTTTTTTGAGTTTTTGGCCATGGCTGGGTTTGAACCTGCCACCTCCAGCATATGGGGCTAGTGCCCTACTCCTTTGAGCCACATGTGCCGCCCTTGCCCTTACTTTTAATGTTCAGCATTTGAAATTCCTTCACCACATTCAGAGGTTTCAACCAGATCCCAACCTTGTTGAGTCCCAAACTCCAGTGGTTCCCATAAACATGCTGCATTCTCAAAATTCCCACACAGTCTTCATATCACTTCTTTTTCTGGAATTAGAGAATGATCACCAGAAGAGCAATCAAAAATGCCTCACTCATCTATTTAAATTTTTGTTTTCTTCCAGATCTTAGTTGAAAAATTCTTTACTATCATGTTGCCTCACAATATCTTACAGCATATGTGTATATATATTTTCAAATTTTAATGTCCTGCCCATTTTGATAATCATTTCCAAATCCCCCTCCTTTAAAAGAAAATACAGTTAACTGTCTAGAGAAAATGGTATTGTAGATAAAGGCATTTTGCAGGTTTAACCACACTGCAGACATAAATTTGGATTGAATCACCTCATTTTTGTATAACATCAAAGTTATTTTTCCTTCCATGGAACTGTTCCAATCTCAAGAATGTGGAAGATTATATTTTCTTCTTGGGTTTTATATTTATTATTCCAGTGGTTTCCATCCAGTCTCCGTTTTTCCCCTCATGCACTCACCTTCCAAGGGAGCTTTTCCCATATCCCCTCTCTAGCTAAACTAAATTTACCCTATTTCATGGTCTCACCATATCCCTAATGCCTCAACACCCATGCAGTTCTCTGGTTTACAGTTATAGCTCCATTGTATAAGATCTCAGTGCAGTAATTAATTGTTTAATAGCATAGTAGATAAAAATATAACCTCAAAATAAGAGTGGCTTGGCTCTGCCTCTGTGTGAATTTAGATGAGTTACATGTTATGTGCTTAACTGTGCTCCCCAAAAGGACATGTTGAATTTCTGACACCCGGTACATAAAAATGTGACCTCATTTGGAACTAGGGTCCTTGCATATGTAATTAGGTGATGATGGAGTAGGGAGTGGGGTGGGCTTTTAATCCAGCATGACTCTCGTCCTTGTGAAATGACAGAATCTTATAGGGATGATGCCCTGTAACAATTGGAAAAAAGTTTGAAGAAATAGACTTATAAGCCAATGAGCAGAAAGGATTGAATGTCATCACCAAAATCTAGAAAGAGGCAAGGAAGGATTCTCCTCTACAGGGAGAAAGCATGGCCCTGATGATACCCTGATTTTGGACCTCTACATAGTCTAGAACTGTGAAAAATTAAATTGAACCAAACTGTTTGTGGTATTTTATTATATCAGCCCTGGGAAACTAATATATAACTTCCCCCTTTCCCCTAGTTTCCCCGTCTGTAAAATAGAAATAATACATGGCAACAATGCCACCTCTCTATATCCTAGACTTGCTGTGAATAACATTCAAGAAGCAACAGAACAGTCGGTGGGTGGGTTTTAATAAGTGCTACGTAAGACCTGTCGATAATTATCCTAGTGGATAAGATTTGTATTTATCATGAATCCTCTAACATGCCTAGGGGATAGATAACAGGAGCACATAAAAATGCATTCAGACATAGATGTGGACTATTTTTCCCTCTCATTCTTTCTCAACCTCCATTTTTACTGGTATGGTTTTGTATGTTTTAGGTCTTTATGAATCATATTTGTATGTACCTGTTTGTATTTGTGAAATTTTCTCCTCTATTTTGACTGCTGGAACTGCAGGGTCCCTGTGAATTCTACTCCCCTGCATCTCACACACATTCCTGCCACTTCTCAGCCTGGTGCTTATGCCAAATTATACATTAACTTGTGATGTCTTTTGTGTGTTTATTTACTTCTTTTTTTTTTTTCAGGTTAATGTGAGGGTACAAACAACTAGGTTACAATATCTGCATGTTAGGTAGAGCCCCTCTTGTAGTTGTATCTCGCACCCCAAAGACACGCCAATACCCTTACACTGTGTCCATTAAGGGGGAGCACACCAATCCCCTCCCCTCCTTTCCTCTCCCTCCTCCTTCATTCCCCCTCCCCTCAACTTGAATTGAATTGAGTTTTTCTCTTATGTGGGCATGTATTCGATCATCTACTGGCTTCATAAACCTGTGATTTCTAAACATGATTTCATTACAGGGAGAGAAAGCTAAAATGAACAGTTTCCAGGTGGTTTTGGAATTTAAAATATAATTGTGGATTATATCCTTAATTTCACTACAAATGTAAAAAACCTTTGGCAACTCATATACCCTGTGAAACTTATGTTTTCTTACCTGTACAATTAGGAGATTGGATTCAATGCTGTTGAACATTCTATTAGTTTTAGTTTCTTTGATTTAAATTATTCTGTGTCCTTTGATTTCAATAATGACAATGAAAAGCCGGTTCTTACTCATCCATCATGGCCAGCACAGGCAAGAGTCTGCAGGCATCAAATACAACATTTGTCTGCTGTTTGCTTTGGGGCGGTGCATTTGTCTGATATGTAATCTGGGGAGATGCAATAATGCACGTCATTCATAGGGTGACACACATTATTGTTGCTATTGAACAATGTGGTCCCTTCAGTGTAATTACCTGTGCTAGCACAGTAACAGATGTTTCCAAACACAGGCTGTGTGCCCACCCACTTGGTGTATCTCAGATTACAAAGGGCCTATTGTTCTACAAAGTTTTTCACATTGGTGGTGGAATAATAGAGTGAAGAAATTACTTTTAGGTTGCAATGCTACATTTTTGCCTTTCCAGTCAAAACACTGTGACATGTGCTATTTGCTTATTTGGCAAATGTGTAAGGATTTTTGAAAAAAACAGGTGAACATTTCAAGCAGTAGTCAAATTCCTGAAAGAAATTATGCACTTTTTGATTTATTTCTGTTTTACCAAGTGTTACTTGATCACTTTATATTTGGCCCCTGTAACTAACCCCACTCTGAGTTGGTCCATTACCAGAGCCATGAGTTTGCCCTCCTCCTTCCCGTCACCTCCTTTGAAGCTATGAACTGTTTCTCCTTTGCTTATTTCTTCTCCCTCAAGTTTCTGTGATAATACACGTATATATTTTTCAGATTTTTCTTCCTACCCTACCAACAAAATTGTGATTTCTCTCTCCTATCCTGTTCAGGAAGGTCTGTCTCAAACTTTTCTTGTTCTTGGTTCTAACCTCATCTGAGCTTCAGACCTATGAGTTCTTTCAATGGTTTTGGTAAGTCTTGGTTTCACATTCCTTCCCCAGTTCTGCCCAGGATCCTTTATGCTATCTATAATTTGCCATTGTTGCCCAAACATGTTTATCTGGGTATAGAAAGAACTCGATTTCAGAGACCTGCAGTTCTAATAATAACATCTAAGTCTCCATTAGCTACTTGTGTAGCCATATAGTCCAACAGCTGGGTCAGGATGTCTAACTTTACTTTTCAGAAGTATCTGTCTCCTTGCCTATACATCAAAGTAAAATTTAAAAAAAATTATTTGATATGGTTGGCTGTTTGCCCTTTCCTAAGCATATTAAGAAATCATAGCACACAGCATGTTATAAATTATGAAAGGTGTGTTGGATGGGTGAGAATGGGCAGAATCCAGAAAATTACTAAGTTATCTACTTAGGCCATTAGGTATTTGGAAAAAAAAATAGTTCTACATGCTAGACTTGTCTGAGATAATTTTGTATGTCCATTATTGTCTAGCTAGAATTCTGAGCTTGAAGTTTCTAATAAAGATTACAAGTTGCTTACTGCAATAAGTCAAAGATACTTTCCATTTACTTTTAAAATATTTTTATTAACTTCCAATAAAATAACTTCTGCTTTTAATTTTCCCTTTTTAAGTATATTTCTTATTCTATGGTTCCTCTGACGCCCCCCAAACCAGATAAATGGACAATGACAGTTTTGTTTGGATTCAGATCCAGCTGCTCTGAGGATTGATGTTGTCCTCACGCAAATCCTTTGGGGTGGTGAGCAGAGGGAGACTTGGCTCTCCCGCAGATCCCTAGGTGTTTTCAATGAAGAACGTAAAGCATCTGGCACATAGTATTTTGTATTCAGCCAGCTTCTCCTAGAAAAGACTCTTCCCCAGTAGTAAATTAGGCAATTAGTTGAATCATTAACTATTTCAAGCCAAAAAAGTATCACTGTGTGTCCAAAGTAATAATGAGCAAATCAGTAGTCGCGCACTTAGTAAATGTTCAAGAGGTAAGGCTGCTGGCTTTGGAGAGGCATTGATTCTGCTGCCCAGTGAAAGGCCTATTAACACCATTGCTTCAGGACTGACTGAATTCTTTGGAAGGAATAACTAAACACATTTGTAATCCTCACATACATACTTAAACAATATTGCATTCACAAAGTTCAGAGTTCTGGGATTGTCATGATACCCTCACTACTATCACATGGTACTTGATGTGTGATATGATTATAGAAAGTGAAGTTCTAAGACATTCTGCACCTGTGCAGGCATCCAGCTCTGCTCCTTACCACCGGCATCATGATCACAGAGATCCTTTTGTTCATCTATAATCAGATGTCCTAAGTTGAGGAATGGACATATATAACTTTTAGAGACACATTGAGGAGGTGACAAAGCTTCTCCAGGCCGACTTCCTAGGGCTATGGTCAGGATGCTATAGCATCTGTGAAAAATAATTAGCATATGGTAGATGTTCAAGAAACATTACTTGATTCTGAATCTTGGATCATCATTTAATATCGCTTATCCTCAGTGTAAATTAGAGCAAATACTATCAGCTCTGCCTACCACTTAGTACTGTTGAGATAATCAAGGAGTATGAAAGTACTTGATATAACTTTAATAATTACATATCTGATTGCTTCCATGTGCCAGCATACTTTAAAGGTCAGTGCAGCTAAATACCTATAAAGATATTAGCATAATATCTAGGGTATACTAAATTTTATTTATTTATGTTTTTTGAGACATGGTCTCACTATGAGGCCCTCAGTGGAGAGCTGTTGTGTCACAGCTCACAGCAACCTCAAACTCTTGAGCTTAAGCGATTCTCTTGCCTCAGCCTCCCAACTAGCTGGGACGACAGGTGCCCGCCACAATGCCTGGCTATGTTTTTGTTGTTGTTGTTGCAGTTGTCATCATTGTTGTTTAGCTGGCCCAGGCTGGGTTTGAACCCACCAGCCTTGGTGCACGTGGCTGGCGCTGTTACCACTGTGCTATGAGCACTGAGCCGGTATAATAAATTCTTAATAAATTGTAGCTATTATTATTATAATAGTACATTATAATTATTAACATGGATGTTTACAGAAATTGTTTATATTCCTTCTATTATTCTGACTTGGATCATAATCTAAACATATAATTTAAAAATGTACACAGATGACTAATTATCCTTTTTTAAAAAATACAGAAATATTTTTCATATTAAGTGGTGCTTTCTGAATAATTATATTCAAAAAAAATCATTCAATGTACTTGTCTCATGGATTTCTAATATATTGAAATATATTGTTTGTTTGTTTAAATTGTTGCTATCCTGTTTTCTCTTTCTTTAGTGAAGAAACAGAGGTTAAGGAGATGCTGAACATTTCTCGATAATCAAAAATAAAAAAGATTTGTATTCTCCTAAAAATAATTTGGGAAATTTCCTCACATTTGGATTTCTTAAGTGCAAAATGTAATATATATTTCTTAATGTGGTACAAAATAGGTAGAAATAATCCAAGCACCTTAAACAATATTCAATTGTGGAATTAGAGAAAAAGAAAGCAAACCTTTTAGAAATTGGCTTTGTCAATTCAATTTAGAAAAACATTGGCATAGCCTTTGGATACGTACAGCTGAATCAACATGCTTTATCTGCATAGCTATAATTGTATTTAATGCACTTGTTAATGAAATGCAAAGACCATTTGATACTAAAATATACACGGCCTAGCTCATGTAGTGTTTTGTTTCTGCTGAGAGCTTTATTCCCTTCATTTCTTGCTCTCTCCCTCCTTCACCTCTTCCCTCTCTCTTCTTCTCTCCTCTCTCCTGCACTCCTATGGTCTCTTTCTCATTTCTTTTCCTCGTATCTTTATTTCTTCCTTTTTCTACTTACTTCATTAGGCTTCTGGAATATGAGTAGAAATGGTGCTATCAACTCTAACCTTTTTTGTTAACTGAAAGAAAATAGGATATTGAGATTTTTACTTTGTGGAAAGTAACCATCAGACATAATTTATTAAGGTTTTTAATGTCCTGAGAAATAATTTTTAAATATTATGCCCTACCCTCTGGGCATGTATAATCTAAAATAGATGATGCAGCTATAAACATACAATTAGAGGAAGCGTGGAGGCACTAGCAGTGCATCATTCAAGTGGTACAGGGATTGTAGGTGTTTTTTACAATGTTTAGTTGCTGTGATATAACACCAGGAGAGGAAACCAGAGGCTGATGTTATCTCAGAATCCACAGAGCTCTGTGATCTTAGTCAAATCCTTAAATCTCTCAGTGCCTCAGCTTCTTTATAAACAATATGTGGTTATTAAACATCTTCTACTCAATGCACACTTTCTTTTTTGTGAATATCAAATGTGAATAAATGCAAAAGGGTTTAAAGTTGCACGATATGATTTTTGAAAGGAAATAAAATTATCGGTTTCATCTGCGGCTCCTTAATACCATTACAGATTCTCCCAACCTAGAACCACATCTCTGAATTAAAAAAATGAAGAAGTCTCTCCCAGTGTCTTTTATTGTCTGAAATATATACCAGCATCAAATAAGTAATTTCTGAATTACAGGTAATAACACAGGAGCAATGCATGTGCAAGTACTAAACGCTACTAAAATGCAATGCAAGGCTTAATAGAACCCAAAATATATATGAATGGCAAAAACATATATCTGACCCTACTGACTACAAAATGAAACGCAAATTATTCAGTGTAACATTCAAGGACCTCTGTCTCAAATGCTAAACTGTTTTTCTGTCTCATTTGCCATTTACTCTCTCCCAGTTCCCAAAGCATACCAAATTCCTAACATGCTTGGACCTTTTTGGATTCAAATGACACCTACCTTGGGAATTATTCACCCCTCCATACCATTCATTCTAAGCTATTCCAAAATTCAATTAGTAAACTACTGGGAAAGGAAAGATAAATTGGATCCTTAGGAGGCATAGACTGCTGTCTGTGCATTTTGCCTTCCAAGTTACTGAAGTTACTGCAGGAACCCATCTTGATAATCTGATAATTGTCCTACAACTCTGCAGCAGCCATTGCACTTCTTCAAGCCTCCTAGATAAGCCTCCCTGTTGCTCTCCATGCCTCTGACTGCCACGCTATCACAAAGCTAACACTACTAATTTTATAGCTTGTTAAGGCAGCACTCCATTTCTGGATCCAATTTCTTTTTTAGCTATCTCTTATTCTCTAGCAAACCACCCCCAAACTTATTGACTTAAGACAACAACTGTTCATTTGCTCCTGAGCCCACGATCAGCAACATGTCAGGCAGTATAATTTAATAGGTGTTCCTATATCCATAGTGCAAGTATGTAAGTAATGTGCTCATTAAAAAATTGGAATCGTGTCTTTGATTTGATTCTCAGCTTGACTGTTGTTGGCATATATGAAGACAATTGATTTGTGGACATTGCTTTTTAAACTTGAGACATTGCTGTACTTCTTTCCAATTCCAGGAGTTTCCTGGTTGAGTCATTGGGTTTTTCTAGGTATGAGATCATATGATCAGCAAAGAGCAATAGTTTGACCACATCTGTCCCCATGTGGATACCTTGTTTCTGGTTAGTCTGGCCTAAAGTTTTTTGCTTGTTTTGATTGTTTGTTTGTTTGTTTTTGCGACAGAGTCTCACTTTGTCACCCATGGTAGAGTGCTATGGCATCGTAGCTCACAGCAAACTCAAACTCTTTGGCTCAAGAGATTCTTTTGCCTCAGCTTCCCGAGTAGCTGAGACTACAGGCGCCCACCAGAACGTCCACCTATTTTTAGAGATGGAGTCTTGTTGTAGCTTAGGCTCGGCTCGAACCTGTGAGCTCTGGCAGTTCACCACCTTGGCCTCTCAGAATGCTAGGATTACTGGCATGAGCCACTGTGCCTGGCTGGCAATGGTTTTTTGATTTTATCTTTTCACAGAACCAACTTTTTGTTTTGTTAATTTAAATGGTTCTTTTATTCTTTTTTTTTTTTTTTATTGAATGGTAACTGTGTACATTGATGCACTTTGGGGGTACAGTGTGGTGTTTTCACACACAATCCATGACATTTCCATCAAACTGGTTAACATAGCCTTCATGTAACTTTCTTAGTTATTATGTCAAAACATTCATATTCTACTCATAGAAAGATTCACTTGTACCCTTGCAAGATGAACCACAGAAGTGAACCCTCGAATCCCTCTCCCTCCACCCTCTCTCCCCTCCCTCCCCCACCATATCCTTAGGTTGTTATTAGGTTATAGGTTTCATATAAAAAGGTTTAAATTAATTTCATAATAGGTGTGTGTACATTGGATACTTTTTCTTCCATTCCTGTGATACTTTGCTAAGAAGAACATTTTCCAGCTCCATCTATGTGAACATGAAGGACGTAAAGTCTCCATCTTTCTTTATGGCTGCATAGTATTCCATATTCTTGATTTTATTTAGTTCTTATCTCATTTTAGATATTTCTTTTCTTCTGCAGGGTTTGAGATTGTATTGCTCTTCCTTTTCTGGTTTCTGATATAATTTGTAGATTGTTGATATGCATTTTTTCCGATTTCTGGATGTGCCCATTTAATAAAATGAACTTCCCTCTTAGGACTGCTTTTGCAGCATCTCACTGGCTTTGGTAGCTTATGGCCTCATTGCCATTTTATTCAAGGAATCTAATGTTTTCTTCTTTATCTCTTCCTTAACCCAGCTGTCATTCAGAAATAGGTTGTTTAGTTTCCATGACTTTGTGAAAGGATAAATATTTCTGTTGAAATGAAGTTCTACTTTAATTCCATTGTAGTCTGTAAAGATACAAGCCATAATTTCCACTTTAAAAAATTTGTTGAGGTTTGATTTGTGACTGAGGATATAATCCATCTTAAAGAATAATTCATGAGCTGATTAGAAGAACATATGTTTAATAGCATTGGGGTGATCCATTCTGTATATGTCTGTTAAGCACATTTGTTCCAGAGTTGTATTTACATTCCTCATTTCTCTGCTTAGTTTCTACCTGGAGATCTGTCCAATTCAGTCAATGGGGTGTTGAAGTCCCCAGCCATGAAGGTGTTAGTGTTTATCACATTGTTCAGACCAAGCAGGGTTTGCTTTGGAAATCTGGGAGCGTTTAAGTTGGGTGCATGAGCTGATATCAAACCAAAGACATAATACCTTTCACAGTAGCATCAAAGAAAGTGAAATAACTTGGAATATGTCGAACAAAGGATGTGAAGGATCTTTACAGAGAAAACAATGAAACCCTAAGAAAAGAAATTACAGAGGATGTTAACAAAAAGCACATATTATGTTCATGTGCTTCTTTTATTGGGAGTTTTTAAATATTTTATATGTATTATCAACAGGGACTTTGCTGGGCACCATTTAATTACTTTTAGGGAAGCCTTGGAAACAATAGGAAGACATGTTGGATAACAATAGGATGCAAAATATTATGTTCATGCCTTGGAAGAATTAACATGGTGAAAACATCTATGTGACCAAAGCAATCTACAGATTTAATACAACACCCATTAAAATACCAATGTTATACCTTAAAGATCTTGAAAAAACAGTTCTACATTTTGTTTGGAACCAAAAAAAAAAAAAAAAAAAAAAAGAAAGAAAAACCCAAGTAGCCAACAGAATTCTACAAAATAAGAAAAAATCTGAGAGCATCACTTTATCAGACTTCAAGCTATACTACAAATGTATAGTGATCAAAACAGCATGGTATTAGCATAAAAATAGACACCTAGATCTATGGAACAGAACAGAGAATCTAGTGATGAAATCAGCCTCATGTTGCCATCTGATCTTTGACAAAGTGAACAAAAGCATACACTGGGGAAAAGTGTTTGGGAGAACTGGTTAGCCACAGTAAAAGACTAAAACTAGACCTGCAGCTCTCACTATGTACAAAAATTAACTCATACTGGGTAAAAAATTTAAATCTAATACACGACACTATAAAAACCCTAGAATAAAGTTAGGAAAAAACTGTTAATCTCATCAGCCTGGGGAAAGAATTTATGAAGAAGACCCCACTGGCAATCACAACAATAACCAAAATCAATGAATGGATCCTGATGAAGTGAAGACATTCTAGACAGCTAAAGACACAATCAGCAAAGCAAGAAGACAATCTACAGAAGGAGAGAAGGTATTTACATGCTGTGAATCCAACGAAGGGCTAACAACCAGAATCTACAAGGAACTCAAGCAAATCAACAAGAAAAGATCAATCAACCCCATTAAGAATTGATTAGAAATTGGGCAAAGAGCAAACAATCCCATTTATAAGTGGGCAAGAGACATGACAAAACCTCTGAAGAAGATAGACGAATGGCTAACAAACACATGAAAAAAATGCTCATTGTCCCTAATTATCAGAGAAATGCAAATCCAAACAACTCTGGGATATCACCTAACCCCAGTGAGATTACGGGGTTCATCACAAAATACTGAAACTGGGTGACATGACTGCAAACTAATATAACCTCTGTGGAAAGAAGCATGGAGAATTCTCAAAAATCTAAACATTCACCTTCCATTTGATACTACAATGCCATTGCTAAGTAACTACCCAGAAGAAAAAAATAATCCTTTTACCATAAGGACATTTGCACTAGAATGTTCACTGCAGCTCAATTCACAATCACCAAGATGTAGAAACACCCCGAGTGCCCAATGATACATGAATTGATTAATAAGCTGTGGTGTATGTATAGCATGGAATACTATTCAGCCATAAAAAGATGGAGGTTTTATACCTTTGTAACAACTGGGATGGATTTGGAAAACATTCTCTTCAGTAAATTATCACAAGAATGAAAAAACAAGCACCACATGTACTCAGTACTCAATTAGAACCAGGAGAACAATGACTACATGCTCACGTGTAAGAAAAACTCAAATTCAAGTAGGGGTGGGGAGGGGATGGGTAAATTTCCAACCACTAGGGACACTGAACAGGTATATTGCACATCTTGGGTAAAGGACACAACTACTACCTGGACTTTAATTCACAAAAGCAGACTGTATAACTTAACCATCCATACCCCCATATTAATCTGAAAATAAAAATGAAAAAATCTGAAAGTATTCACATTTAAGAAAAAAAGAAAACTGGACTAATATTTCTAAAAACTAAATAATCAAAATAAATATAAAAGTAGAAATAGAGAAGGCAGAACTCCTTTGCTGTAACAATATTAGACGTCTAGTCCTTTTGTACTTGTATTTATATTTGTATCTGTATTCTTGCTCAGTTTCTGTTTTGTTTTTTTTCTGTGTG
>NW_003852419.1:9367222-9367881 GCF_000181295.1 Otolemur garnettii
AAACATTCCTCATCTGCAATGTTGATCAAATTATATCCACCTGAGAGGTTTGTATAACTAAGGCGATGCTTTTGAAAGTGCTTATATGCTGTATAGTAAGTTGACCACCCAGGGATGGTAACAAAGTGGTCAACATGTGAATGTGGTCAATATAAGGAAGTAAGCCTGCTGTACTCATACCTAGGTACAGGGTATGTCTGGTCTATGAAAACGGGTTCGAGTGAAGGAGGTGGTCAGTGTAGGGAGGTAGTCAACTATGCAGGTTCTACTGGCTACGATAGCATTCTATTTACTATCTCTTTGTTGTTGCTTGAAGGTTCACTTTATTAATATGTTTTATATTTCTTACTATTTAATGAGCATCTCCTCAAAAAGATTGCCAAGCCATTACAATTATTAGATAGTTAATTTGACAACTTTATATGGAAATTTCCTATACATACATGATACAATATAATTATACTTTTAAATGGTTAGGATTATGGATTCACTTTAAAGTGAATGATTATCATAGAAATCAAGGAAGGGGGGGATTGGGTGGAGGGAGCGGGATTGGAGGGATCACTTCTGAGGTTTATCTTACAAGGGTACAAGTGAATCTTTCTAAGAGTAGAATGTGAACATTTTAAAACAATAACTAAGAAAATGACATGAAGGCT
>NW_003852419.1:9370919-9371646 GCF_000181295.1 Otolemur garnettii
AATACATATAGAATATAAATAACAACTAATAAAAGAGCACTTCAGGACTAGCAAATCCTTCTTTATTCTAATTCTCTTCCTTAATTGTCCTAGTCCAGAGTACTTTTAAAAAATAATTTTTAAATGAAAGACATTTTTTTCAAAATAAATGATACATAATGATAATCTTTCCATAGGTAACATATATAACAGATAAAGAAAATGTAACAGATAAAAGAATATTGATAGACCTATCTGCTCCCTACTTCCAGGAGGCACCGAGACACCACCTTTAAATCTTGGGACTTTGTCGGGCACATTTAATGACCTCTGTAGCTTGGCTAGTGTAAATATTTCTCTTCTGAGAATCCCCATGAAGTGTGTTACAAGCTGCCACTGCTATAACTGTTCTTTCCCTTACTGTTTTATGACCTGGAACAGTCTTTCTCTGAGAACCAATTTTTAGAATTTGGGAGATAAGGCTGTCCCTGAGTCTCATCTCTCATTTCCCATCTGAATATAAGATGGACATAGGTGTCACACATAAGGAGATTTTTTAAAGCTCTTATGTTACTAATAAAGGTTTTGTAGGTTACAGTTTCAGTGTAAGTAGATGGGGGTTGTGCTTGGTCACCCCCAACTGCTACCTGTCATGGGTGAACCAGACAGACTTGCCTGGTCCCAGGTAAAACTGTAGAGTCACAAGCCCACAATCTTGGAACAGTACCCTTAAGCAAAGTGCCTCGGT
>NW_003852419.1:9372868-9373854 GCF_000181295.1 Otolemur garnettii
GAAGTATGCTTATCTAAAATTAAAATAGGTACCATTAATCAACTTGTATTAATTTAATATGTAACTTTATAAAGAAATTATCTCCTAACATCATGTTCAGATGTCACATGTACTTAAAAAACACATTTATAAAAATTAACCTTTTATGGATAATTTGATACAACTCTAATCCTCAACTGTTTGTATTCATGATACTATAAATGTGGTCTTATCTTCATAAAATCATAACACTCTATTTTAACTCTTAGCCTAATGTTTCTAGAAAGATTCTTAGTTCTAGAACTTAAGATTACCTGATGCTGTAAGACCTTATAGCTTTTTGTTTTGGTCAGTAATGGACTGAAAGTTAAGGAACACGTCTGCACTGCCAGTATCAGCATGCTACAAGCCTGCGTGTTTGCTGATCTCACCTTCTTTTCTCATACAGTCATCGTACACTCTATCCTGTAGGAAATGGGAGAGGAGCGGCCTTGCAGCACCATCTCTCCACAGGAGCAGGAAAGCTCTCATGCCTTAGTCTGTCTTGGTCCAGACCGAAACCCAACCATAACTCTTCATGGTAGAAGGGGAACCAGAACCCTAATATTCAGAAAGACATAACTTCCACTTCCTAATATTTATTTTTAATAACTGTAGTTTAAAAACCATTTTAATAACTGTCAGTTTTAATAACTAACAGTAATTGACTGGGGACTTTGTGGTATTTATTTATAACTTCTCATTCTAGTTACTAAAGTAGACTTTCACCCTCTTATGGTTTGAAAACTAAACTGCTTTATTAAAAAAAAAAAAATCCTTGCCTCAAGTTCCTGCCAGTAATAGTAAATATGCCAACATTTTTTTTTTAAGTAATAGAAGAATTTTTATTGACAAAGCAGATTTTGTTTCTTTTGAGTCTTTGGTATCTCTTTCTCCAATAGGCTTTTGGTATCAGGTGTCATTGCTAAAATGAATAGTTTGTGGAGGAGGAGGAAGATATATGCCCC
>NW_003852419.1:9373931-9375502 GCF_000181295.1 Otolemur garnettii
GTGGGGTTCAGATTCGTCTAAAGCTTATTTGCAGAGATTCCTGGAGAATCGCCAATAGAATTAATTTTGAAATGTTCTGCTAACCCGTATGGAGGAACATGTTTGTTTTCCCAAACAGCCAAAGAGCTCAGGCAAGGCAGAGCCTGTCTTTCTACAGTGGTGAATATTTCCCTAAGGTGTACTCTGCAGCAGGAAGCACAGATGTTGCTATAATGGCATTTGAGGACAATGGGCAGACACGTGACTAGATGAAATGGACCACAACCTGAGCATATTGGAGTCCGGGCAAGGCAAACAGCACTCTGCACAGCACCTCTCTGAGAACCCTGATCGTAGGTTACTCACAGATGCTAAGGAGACCAGAGAGCCCAACAGATCAGCATTCATAGGGCTAAGCTATTTAATAAAGATAGGTCAGTATTTAGAGAATATGGAGCATAGAATTTTAGCACAGAAAGGAAATTGAGAGCTCATTTAATCCAAATTTCTTAGCTTTATAACTGAGAAAATAGATGCTAAGACTAAAGCTTTGGCTTGCAGAGTTTCTCACAATTAGCTTAGAGGAAAAATAATGCTAAGATCTGTCATGAAAAATTAGAAACAACTTAAATGCCCATCAACAGGAGATGGATAAGTAAAGTCACATTAGCTCAACAACTGTATTCAGGTGAATGTGAAGCGTGGATTGGCTTAAGGATGGGTTTCCAAGCTCCTGAAGCTGAACACAGAACCCCATCCAGACACATGAACTGAAAATGCAAACCAACTTGGTTCTCCGCTTGTTCCTGAATTGGGGGCAATTGCCTAAAAAGGGGAGAATGAAAGCTGGAGAGGTCAGGGATAAATGTTATGACAGAATAAAAATTTAAATTGTGTTTTTCTTTCAGTATAAAACAGGCAATGTATTCCTCTTAGTAGCAATTTTTTCTCTTCTGTACTATTCAGAGAGCTAAAAAAAATCATAATGCTGAAACTAAACCCCCCAATTAATTCTCCTTGAGCACGTACTACGTGCCCATTTATATACATGGTTTCATTCTCTCAAGACATATGCAGGAATTATTATTATTGAATTGTCTGGATGTGTAGACTGAAGCTCAGCTCAAGGCCACAGAGCTAGGAAGTGGTGGAATTTGGAAGGAAAGGCAAACAGGAAGACTCCAGGACCTCATCTCTTTTGCCCTTCTCTAAATTCTATTTGTTAAGGAAATAAAAACCCATTTCCACCCAACTCATCATTTTTCTGCAACATTTTGTTTATGAGTGTGTTTGACGTCCAGAAAAAACATGCAGATGATTTCTACCTTTTTCCTCTGGACATTTTGGGGTTATGGAAACCAGGCACACTCTCTACAGAGCAGTTGTCCTCTGAACTGTGAATGACGTGCTAGCTCCAACCCTCTTTCACCCATTGTGGTAACCCTGAGTCAGACCCTGTGTTTTCCTCAGCACTGAAATTCACTGTCAGGACTCGACTTGGGCTTTATCTTCCTTTCAGCCTAAGTCTGATTGATTCTGCATTTGGGTGAGCAGGTGATTTTTCTTACCTCAATTGCAAGCATCTGAATAGT
>NW_003852419.1:9375759-9387313 GCF_000181295.1 Otolemur garnettii
TAAGAAGCACTTGGAGCATTCTTTAATATAAAGATTCAAATTCCACCTCCCGACACACACAGCCTGCTATAAGCTCCAGGAGCACACGTATCGTCTCCTGCAGCCTAATATGTACCTCCAATTCACTGGCTAAACGAGCCCCCATTATTGGGGGAAAGATGACCCACGTGCAACCTGTTCTGACAAGACGGGAGTGCTGTGTTATCCATAGTCTAGTAAGAAAGAGGAAGCTCCCATAAGCGAGGCAGGGCAACAGAGAGGATTTAATAAAGGGAATCAGTTTACAAAGGTGCTATGAGGACTGAAAACCAGGCAGTGGGAAAATGAGGTCACCTAGGAATTAGCAGAGGCAGAAAGCCTGTGTCTTTCCCAGGGTTGGTGGGAAATAGAATCAGACTAGAATTGGAATCACCTGGTGGGAGCTAGCACCATGGAAGGGGGAACCACAGAGGGGAAGAAGTTTCCTCGGATGTTCTTTTCCCCTGCTCCACTCTCTACTCTCTCGTAAGTCTTCTGTCGGTTGAATCTATCCAGAAGCCGGCTGTCGAGAGTCTGGGAGTGTTAGCTTGCTGGATACACTCCCCTACAATACAGAGCAAGAAGCCCAGTATACAGATAGGAGAGAATGAAGGACAACTAGCAGAGTTAGAGCCAATCTTTTCATCCATTTCTGTATGGTCCACAGGATTGCTTTAGCATCTCCAGGTAAGGAAAATTGCTCCATTTTTCTTATTAATGAACTTCACTGTTACACTGCCATAGCTAGAAGATTATTTCTATTATTTAAAGTTTAATTCATTTCAGTATTTAATTCATCTTTGGTGTACTATGATAGATAATTAAGGCACATGTAGAGGTCTGGTATCATTATATTTTTCAACCTGCAGGAATACATTTACCATACTTATTTTAGTGTTGACTTTTGATCTTCAGAAAAATCAACCCTTTATTTCAATTTTTAAATTCTTATGTATTTCATTGTCTTGCTATAATACTGATTTTATGTTTGGTTTGTGGTTTTTGTGGAAATCATCTCATACTCAAGAATAGATTCTTTGTTCCCTTATTTTTCTAAAAAATAACACGGTAGGGCATTTTTCCTACTTTCAGCCATGTACAACCAAAACTTAAGAATCTTCACTCAATATTTTGAATGAAGAATTATTAAGGTATAAGAAAATACTATGTTAAGGCTTTGGAGAGGACTAAATCTCTGTAATGGGTTATTCAATAGTTTCAGAAGTATAATATAGGAAACTGAGTATCTTTTAGTTCATTTTTCCTATCAGCCATTTCTGTAACAGCTGGCTTTGCGTAGGTGGAAGTGGGCAACAACTCTCCTTGCTGGGACTTCTTTGATACTTAATATGGGAGCCTGAAGTAATCTTGATTATTCACACGTGTACAATCTAACTGTGGTGGGGGAGGAAATAGCTCCTTGGACAACCCTACATCAGCAGGAAGCATTAGCCAAAGGAAAAACCCACCTTTCTTCCAACCTGTGCTTAGCATATTGGTTCAGTAATACTTTACTAATTGGTGCTTCTTATAATTTGTGGGTTTTTTAATGGAGCAAAAGTTCATCAGTGAGTTTGGGATTAAAAATTACAAGAATAATTAGGATATGTTAGCATAGACATGAGTTGCTGTCTTGTTTTTAGGGTTTCAATGAAGGCAGATGAAGTGTATGCTGTCAAAGCAGGGTCAACAAGTTAAAGACATGAGTCCATCTGAGTAGACACAGTGTTCTCAGTATATCTAGCACCACCAAATCCTGGTTGCTAACTGTGATTATTAACTTAGGGTAGTTCCAAGGAACAGGAAAATATATAGGGCCTGAGACCTCTATCAATGGAGATTCAAGTGGAAATCATTTGCATCCACATCCCTGTGATTATGCCTTAGAAACAAATTTCACCTATAAAAATATCAGTCCATTCGACTTGGTTCTGAATGAGTATATTTTCCCTAGTGCAGGGTAGTTCTTTAAGGGGTCACAACTAGATAATAATTCTGAACAGAAAGAGCTTTCTTAACTTCTGGCCCAGGTTATTCTTAGAACATGGGATTTCTAAGGGTGGAAGGGATCTTAGTGATTACTCATTTCAGCTTCCATATTGTGAATGTTGGATAACAGTGTCAAAGAGAAGTTAAATGATTTGGTTAAGGAGGCCCAGGTTTTATTAGTGTGAAAGCCAGAATTGACACCTAGATTGTCTCAGCTTCTTGTTTATGTCCATCAAACTGCACTAAACTTGCTGATCATTGGGCTGGTGACCTCGTTTTATGAATTTTAATATTACTGAACTGGAAAGGATTTATAGTAGACCCTCTGTAAGTTGACCACCCAAGGGACTATAACCAACTGGTCAACATACAGAGGTGGCTGCCACAAGGAACTAGGCCTGCTGTATTAATATGCACAGGTGGGGCACGGACAGGCTATGAAAATTAGGCCAACTTAAGGAGGTGGTCAGTGTAAGGAGGTGGTCAACTATGGAGGCTCTACTGCATCTGATAATAAAGTGATGCTTTTGAAATGTTACAAAGAATAAATTTAATGTTATAAACACATCCCAATATGTGGGATTTAATTTCATATTTGTACAAAGTCAACAATCACAATTATGTTTTCTATTGAGGGGACACGAAGGACATTTTGCCGAAAGTTTTCTCTTTACTATGTTTCCACTACTACCTGCTGCTTAAGGTTAGCAATTCATTTCTTTTAGTTTAGCATTGTCCTAGTCTTCCTATACGCCTCGGAATTGCAAATATTCCCAGGAAATGTAATATATTAGGTCACTGACTCCTTATTGTAATTATATATTTTCAGATCATATTACAGTAACACGGAGATCAAAAAGATTAAGAGAAAAAACTCCAAATGAAAAAGAAAAAGAAAATACATGGAGAAAATAAATTAGAAAAACCACTACAGATAAAATTTGTAGGTTGAAAAAGACATTCCAATCTTTTACTAGCTCCATAAAGTTTTTGAAGCCAATGTGTGATAATTCAGACTTTTCCAGAGTGAGGGAGCTTTTTACATTCTGAAGAAATGTATGCCATATAGAATAACTAGGATCATCACTTTACATGGCCTTTTTAGTGAACCGAAATTTGTTACCTGGCCTTGGGTCCCGTTTCCTCATTCATATGAAATGTTTCCCACAAGTACAAAAAATGATCTATCGTAGCATGCTGCATTTTCTATGGGAAAATATTCCCATTTCCTTCTGGGAATATGATACGTTTTTTCCATAGCTTTTGTCTTCCACGGTTGGTCTTTGTTAAAGGGTGGGACCCAGAACAAAACCTTACTATCTTCACTAGAATTAATTTTTAGAAAGTCAGACTCTGGTATTCTTAAAAATATCAAAGGAGAGGCCAGGTGCTGTGGCTCATGCCTGTAATCCTACCACCTTGGAAGGCAGAGGCTGGTAGATTGCTTATGCTCAGGTGTTCTCAACCAGCCTGAGCAGGAGCAAGACCCTGTCTCTACTAACAACAGAAAAACTAGCCGGGTATGGTGGCACATGCCGTAATCCCATCTACATAGGAAGCTGAGGCAAGAAGATCTCTTGAGCCCAGGAGTTTAAGGTTGCTGTGAGCTATGATGAGTCCATGACATTCTAACCAGGGTGAAAAAGTGAGACTCTGGCTCAAAAACAAACAAAAAATATCAAAGGAGAATAACTTGTTCTCCACTCTCTTTCTCCTTTCCGTCCTCCTTCCCCTCCTCCTCCTCATTTTATGTTTTAATCTATGGGAGGGAAAGTTAAGAACAGCAGTACTCTCAGCAGAGCCTTGTGCTCAGAAAGGGGATCAGTGCAATGATGAGACTTCTGGGTGCTTTTAAAAATTCAATTTTTTTGCATTTTTTAATTTTTGTATTAAATCATAGCTGTATACATTAATGCAATCATGGGGTACAATGATACACATTAATGCAATCATTGCATCGGGTACAATGTGCTGGTTTTATATACATTCTGAAATATTTTCATCAATCATCTCTGGTTAACATAGATGGGAACCAGAAAGCTGAAGCAGCACAAAGAAAGGGAAGATTAAAGCCTCAAACACTAGCTTCGCTCACTTGAGAAATTTGTGGGCAGGAAGAAGTATTGCTGCTCAAGTCACTGAACCCTGAACCCGGGCCCCAGATTCAATTCATGCAAGTCTTGTATTCAATGTTTTCATTAATATGGTGATTGCAAATGCTCTTTGCCTTTTTTACCCTGTTAACTCACCTTCTGGTTGATTTAGTTCATACCCACAACTTAAAATTATTTCTGCTCTTTTTCTGAGTCTCTGCCCAGGCTACCCCACATATCTAGAAGGCTCACATCATCCCAATTTGAAGGCTTCCTTTTCAACTCTTCAGATGAATTCTCTCAATTTCTAGACAGGGGGAAACATCATCCTATCCATGCCTTGCAGATACCACGCTTGACTCCACATTTTCCTATCTGGCCACTAACGATTTGCCGTCTTATGATGTTCCATACTTTTGATCTGTCGCTATGTTGTTGTGTGAGTCTCCAATTTTCTGGGCTGCCTTTCATTGTAACTGCATTAGATCACAAATTCCTGGAGGGAAATTTTTAGCTTATATCTATCAGAGCATCATAATTACATGTAAAAAGAGGAGAGAAGAATCCTACCTACTCACAAATCTTTTATTTATCCGTTTCCTAATCATGCTCCATTACAAGTCTGCTGGGGCATTTGCTAAAAAGTTTTGTTTTCAAAACATTTGGTGAAAATGAACACAAATTCCCCACTAAAAGTACCATTACCTGTTAATAATCATTAATTGACTATTAGAGTTTAATTTATCAGATTATCTGACTGTCAGGTCACAGAGAGCTGATTCCTGGAAAATAGGACCCTGGAAAAGGAAAAGTGAACGGTATAAAAGGGCACCAGAAATGTTCAGAGAATCAGCTGTCACTGGGGCCTGTTTCCTTCTTAGCTTCTTGGAGTCCTAGGCTCACTCAGCAGGTCAGTTACTAATTAAGGAACAGGGAGAACCAGAAACAAAAGAAAATAACAAAGCATATTCTATTAGCATGTTAATGCACAACAAACGCTCTCTTAGGAGAATGTGTACAATGAGAAAGAACTATAGTGTTTCTCTAGTAAATAACTGGTATATTCTTTCCATAGGCCACCATAGTCTGGCTTCCCAACTGACAACTTTTGATTCTAGAACTTAAGATTTTAAAAGGTGGGAGGAGATACTTGGCAGATTATATGATCGTTCAAGATCTAGGTATGCTTGAAAATTAGCCCATTCAATTGCATTCTCTTCAGATGACAGTGTCTTTCCAAATTGACAATGTAGGGGCCGTGAAAAAAACATACGTAGAAAACAACAGGGTGAAAAGGTTTCATATGTGTTCATAAACTTTAGTGACACTTTTATTTCTAAGAAGGGAGGAGGGGCAGACAATTAGTTATTATCATGCATTTTCCTGGTACTCTTTTATTATGCTGATAAATATATCCCCTTTGAAAAAGCAGATAGTGTATTAGAGCCTGTGATAAAAGCTCTCAAATGTGGATTTCCTTTTCCTTAGGGAACTAGACTGCACTTTTATTGTTCCTGTTATTGTTGCTCTGAGCAAAAATGGGAGTTTATATTAGAGGAGAGCACCAAAGGGAAGCTTTTGCTCCACTGGGATGTTTTAATTTAAAACACACACTCTCACACACATACACCCCTCTCTTTGGTCCTACTTTGTGGTACAATTTATAGCACAAGATTCTTTATGTTCCTCTGTCCCTGTGAGCTAATATATGAGCTATTGGTAAACTGTAGTCTGTGAGCCCATCTTGTAAATACCATTATATGCATATAAAATATGTTAGCAATATGAAGAAAATCAAGAACAATAGGATTGCCACAGGCATTTAAATTTCTCAACCCTCTGATGTCCACCAAATCACTAAGTCTTTATGACAGCTCTTTGATGGAGGAAGTCTAAGTATTTTTTGTCTACTTTGCATATGAGCATGTTCAGAGATTCAGTGACTCACAAAGGTCCTAGAGTCAAGTAGCAGAGCTGGAACTAGAAACACCACTACTGACCGTGCCCAAGAAAGGACAGAAATTTAACTTCAGGATAGAGGCTCCTTAAACTCACTCATGTATACTCCCTAATTAAGGAACAGGGAGAACCAGAAACAAAAGAAATAACAAAGCGTATTATTGGACTTCTTTTATTTCGAAAGATTTATTGATACAGTAAGATGTTATGAAGAAAAAATGATTCTACCACACAAAGGCAATTATGACTCTTTTGGACGCAATTAATACAGATGCACATAATATAGCCTATAATGTATAGACTATATATGGATAATAGATATAATTATTATAAAATCATATAAATATTAAAACATGATAACCGTACATCATTAATGTGCCATGGACTTTGGTTTGAAC
This sequence comes from Otolemur garnettii, assembly GCF_000181295.1. Lineage (NCBI taxonomy): Eukaryota > Metazoa > Chordata > Mammalia > Primates > Galagidae > Otolemur > Otolemur garnettii. Next base: position 9,382,217 of record NW_003852419.1, read on the forward strand.
CTTGAAATTATTACTTAATGGCTAGGTGACAAAATTATGTACTTCCTGAATTTTTGTTTTCTCATTTAGATAATAATACCTATATTATTTGATGCATGGATTAATTCCTATAGTTTATGTAAAGCACTTAGGCAAAGAGTCTAATATAAATTGGAAATTTAATAAATAAAAGTAATTATTCTTTGTATTCTTCTTTACTCATCTATATTAAATAAATGTATACACTAAATTTTTATAAACAAAAGATCATTTTGTTTACATTCAAAGTTTTGTTGAATTCTGATTTTCTTCACTCAGTAATAAGCCATGGATATTTTTGTACATCAATGAACAGTCATAACTATTTTTTAATGACTTTTTGCTAGTGAGTGTATGGATGTACCACAATTACTCAATGCCTTTTATACTGATACATACTTAAATACTTAAATTGGTTCTGTTACCCTATTATAAATCATTCTGAAGTGAATACTTTCATGCACATCTATCTCTACGTATTCAGCTGATTCATGAATCAGATATCACTCTCACTTAGTGGGAGTGAGTCATCAAAGAGAAGCCAATGCAAGGAAGTAAGTTCATGTAGAAAATGGAACATTTCCAAACTAGACAAATCGTAGAGTGTCTTAGTCATTTCAAGCTGCTGTAACAAAGTGCCACAGACTGGGAGGTCTATAAACTACAGAAACATATTTCTCATGGCTCCAGAGGCTAGAAGTCTGAGATCAGGGTCCCAGCATGGTCTGGTTCTGGTGATGGTTCTCTTTAGAGTGCAAACTGCCAGCTTCTCATTGACTAGCTGTCTTCTTTATAAGAAGAGACCAGAGAGCTAGTCAAACACAGGGAATGATTCCATTAGTGAGGGCTCCATTTCATGACCTGACTGCCCCCTACAGGCTCCACTTCCAAGTACCATCACATTGGGATTAAGGCTTCAACATGAATTTGAAGGTTGGGGGACACATTCAGTCCATTGCATGGAAAAAAAGAGCAATTAATTCAATGAGATTTAAGGCATATCAGTTGAGAAGACTTAGTGTAGAAAAAGTTCACTCACCTGGGTAATTATGGGGACTTATTACCACACAATGAACATTATCAAGACTTCGAATTCTTTCCTTTGTTGTATTCCATCATAAACAGCAGATCAACTCACTTGTTTTATTTCTCTGATAGTACCACAAGTCCAATGCAGGAAGGTATCTTTTATCTGAGTAAGAGAAGCTAGCTATCTAACTAACTAGATGGATAAATAGATAGGTAGACATAGTAAGACAAAGGACAAGCCACGTGAGAAGACGGACATAAAAGTGAGAAAAAAAAAAAATAAAGAGAAGAGCTTGAAAAAAGAGATAGCATCTTTAGAGGCATTCCAGTGGTTCTCAATCTGCCTAATGCCACGACTTTTTAATACAGATCCTCATGTTGTGGTGACCCCCAACCATAAAATTATTTCTGTTGCTACTTCATAACTGTAATTTTGGTACTGCTATGAATCGTAATGTAAATATCTGATATGCAGGACGGTCTTAGGTGACCCCTGTGGAAGGATCATTCAACCTCCAAAGGGGTCGTAATCCACAGGTTGAGAACCTTTGCTTTAGACTCTCCCTATAATATTTGCAACAAGGAATCAGAAAGTCTGTACAATAAAGGCCCAGCTTAGGAGAGTGAGCCTGCCATCAGTGAACATGTTCAAATGGACTTGGAACTGTCCTTAAGTATAATAAATAATTTTTTCTCTCATAGAGAAAGCATTAGGAAGGGAGGTAAGCAAAAACAAAAGCTTTCTGTTATGCATATAATGTTATCTTTTGGATATTTCCCTGCTTTAAAAATGTTAAATTCTTAACACATTACTCTAAGGCAGTGATTTTCAACTGCCATGAAAAGATCTTAGGTGTGCCACAAAAATTTTTAAAGGCCATTAATTAAATTATTTTTGAAAGACATTCAAAGCACAGTAAGTATATTCTATATTATTTTGTTTTTACTCTTTTTTTTTTGATCAACATTATTTAAGTGTTGTGTGGAAGTTTGACTATAGGTTCGAGTATGCTGTGAGATCGAAAAGGCTGAAAAACACTGGCCTAAGGTATAAAGTCTATAATAACACAGATTTGTAGATGTCTTCCTTTGGTGAGGAAATGAGAGCACATCAGGGGATTCTTTCTATCCCTCAAAGCTGATTCTTTTATAATAGAAATTGATTCTTTTTTGCCATCTTGGGCCAAATATATAGATGTACACAGTTCTGGTCTTATATCAGAAGCCTCATAAATAGGCCTTAACCATGTTACTTAACTGCAATTGGAAAAGTTTTAAAACTGCCGTTGTAGCCTCCATTTCAAATTACACTTGCCCATATTATTCAACATAGCTCACTGGATGTAGTCAAATAAGCACCACATATGTACTTGACATTGAAGAATGTCCCATGTTTCCCTTTCTTTCCAGATGTGTAAATGCTAAGAAAGTCCAGTGCAAAACTCCATCAATCTATCTTCAATTTCTTTATTGAATTCTACTCAGGCAGAGGGTCTCAGTCAGATAACTAATACAGTCACTTTTAGCAATTGTAAATTGGACTTTTTTCCCACAAAGATAGTATTATATTAGAGCTACCAGAACATAATAGCACAGGCTGGGAGCCCTATGCAACAGAAATTTATTTTCTCACAGTGTAAAGGCTAGAAGTTCAAGATCAATGTATCTGCTGGTTTGGTTTTTATGAAGCCAATCTCTCTTGCAGATGGCAGCCTTCTATCTATGTCCTCGTAGAGGAAAATGGAGGTCTTTTCTCTGTGTGAGTGAATCCCTGGTGTCTTCATGCATCCAATTTTCTTGTTGTTGTAAGAACATCAGTCAGCTTGGATTAGGGCCCAAGCATATGACCTCATTTAATTTTAATCATCTCTTTAAAGGGCTCGTGTCCAAATGCAGTCACATTCTGAGGAGACGAGGATTAGAACTTAAGCATATAAAATTTGTGAGTACACAGTTCTGCCCATAACAGATAGGTATACCTTTTCCAAAAAATAAAAAATTGAAAAACTCTTGACAAACTAGGAAATCCAAGTACTAGATCTTCTCACACAGGCAAAAATGAGATTTCCCTGTTTACCTCTGTTGTCCAACATTCTTCAATCTTTCCAAGCTAAGGTTTGAAAATTACTCAACTTCTAGGTTATTTCAGTTTATTTTCTACACATATAGGTTTAATAGCCTTTATTCTTAGGTTTTAGTTTTCAGAACATAGTTGTTTAAATTCTTTCCCAAAGCACCCCTCTAATAAGAGAAATAAAATCTCAGACAACTGCTCTTGCTTAAAGCATCAATTATTTAAGATTGTCAATTCTTATATTCCTGACAAGAACACATCTATGACAAAAACCATCAGTCTAACATTAATCCAGATTTACACTTGACTTATTAGTCTCCTGCCTTTTCTTCTCTCGTCCCACTAGTTTATCTCTTCTTCTTTGTTTCCAGACTTGGAAACAAAGGTCTGGAAACAATTCATTCACACACATATTGTTTTATTGTCCTAGTCACTCTACCTTCCATAATTGAGATCGTTTTCACTGAAACATTTTCCTAGTAATGTCTGAAAGTTCTACATTGATTCCCCTCTCAGATGTGTATCCATTTTTACCTTTTTAAATATACTGGTTACCAAGAGGGATTTCCCAAATGTGTCTTTTTTCTGGGTCCCTGCCCATAGATTTCGCAGGGCACTCTCATAGCTTCCCACCCCTTCATCCTCAACCTTCCAATCTCCTATCTAAGCCTTTGTATACCAAGTCATTCGGATTGCTCATATTTCTACTTTTCCCCACCTTAATTAGAGGGCCAAATGTTCTGCCTCCAGTTCTCCCTGCTGAGATTTCCTGTCACCAGTGTCTTTTAGGGTCACCACTGAGTGGAACCGGAATGTAGCAGAAGGTTGTGTCAGGATAATGCCCGTATACTATGTTGACACATCCGTTTATGAAACTTGGTGTTTTCTCAACCCCGTTAGCTTATGAATGCACAGTGTGAGTTGATAGGGTGGCACTGGAACAATAGCAAGGGGTGACATGGGAGTGTGGGCCCTTTGCGTGTGTAGCTTCCTTCCAGCACCTCTTGTGCCTCGCCTCCAATGTCCCATGTATACCTTGCAATGAATTGCTTCAGGGTCTGCTCATATTTTTACTTGGCTCAAAATGGGGAGCTCTGGTTGCACAGTCACTTGATATTTTAATACCAGGTGCTCTGTCTCCACCTGAGCCCAGGTGGGTAAAATATCTTCTTGCAACATAAACCTATTGTTCTACATCATGATTCTATTATTTGTCCTTGCCATTAACTCTACATAGCAAAAATACCTCTAAAAAATATCCTAGGGCTACCACAATGTATGCCCAAATATGCAGCATAACTTGAATCTAATGTTTAGTCTTTGCTTCTCTGGACCCTGCTAAAAATTGGCAGCTTCACTTGACTATCAGTAAATGGATTGGAGCAGTGTTCTCAAGTGTGAAATATATATGGCATCCATATACTCTGAAGAAGCCTAACAGATGATCTGATTTCTCCTTATGGATGGGGATTGTGAGTGCAATAATTTGTCTTTTACTATGGAATAGATGTCCATAAAGCCCCAAGATGCCTAAAACCTTCACTAATGTGGCAGCTCACACTCTAGAGAGAGCTCATATGTCTTATCAAAACCCCCCAGTGTACTCGCCACTTGTTGGTAATCTGGTTTGGTCATCAGAATGTGTTCAATACAGTATACTAATATGTCATTCTGAAAAATATCTAGACAATTTCAGTCCTTTAGAACTACATTTGGAGAGAGTTCAGGAGACCAGGAACAATCTTTACTTTTCCAGTATAAATGTGAATTACATATGGTACTGATTTTGGTAGAGATGGAAAAAAGGTATATTCACCAGATTGTTGGCAATAGATCATACATCCCAGGCTGTATCGAGATGCTCTGACAAAGATTTCTGGCATCATCCCACCATTGGCCTTGTCATTTGGTTGAGTTATATAGACTAATGTCATCTTCCATGATCCAACTTGTTCTTTATAGGCCTCTTTATATAT
>NW_003852419.1:9387634-9395402 GCF_000181295.1 Otolemur garnettii
ATATTAATATGACTTCTGCATCTTTTTTCTTACTCAGTAGTGAAAGGCAGTTTTAAGGGCATCCATTGGTCTTGCTAATTATAATAGTTCATTCTTCATAAACCAAGAGACCAGTCTGAAGGTGTGCCCTACGGCCAAATATGTCAATTCCAATTGTACATTTAGATACCTTGAATATGATCACTGGACATAGCAGACCCAGTGGGAGTTGCACTCACTCTATACTCCATTCATTTTCTGGCCTCCATACTCCCCCATTTTAACAAGATGTCTATGGGGAGGTCTTACATTCTCAGGCATTGTTAGCCCACTCAGACCCTGTGTCCCCTTAATCTGCTGCAGGGGTACCTGAGGAAAAGTCTATGTGACTCTTTGGAGAAGGGCAGAATTTTTGCCTAGATAGATGGATGGATGGATACATAGATGCACACTTGCCATGTTTATGCACAGTCCTTCCTCATGGATCATTGGCCTCCCCACCCCTCAGTGAATTCTAACTGTGAGAACTGACTCGGGTTTAGATATTGGGAAAAAGATCATAACTATATCAGAGCAACTGCTTTTTTTTGCTTCCTAGTTATCAATCATTGATTTATTATAGTTTAAAACTTGGAAAGAGATCATAACTTTATTGAAGCAGCTGCCTTCAGCCTCCTGGTTATCAATCACTGATTTGTTGTAGTTATGTAGATAGATCAATAACCTTTTAACTGTCCATCTACCATGCCCCTGGGAATGTGGTAATCCATTAAATATCTCCATTCCTCTTTTCAAGTGGAGCCCTTCTGACTTTCACTGTGAACTACTGCCCCAAACAATAATTGCACCATTGTTGCTTCTGCTTGGTAAGCCCCACCACATGGCCTCTATTTTTTTTGAAATATTATCATTGACATTGTTATAAGGAAGGTAAGTCTATAATCATACCATGTGCTTCAATCTTTCCTTACAAAAGGCATTAAACTTCTTGAAAAATGCCAGTGCTTCTTTTTGCCAGAGAATTTCTTAATGCTTTGGTACACACAACACCTTCATGGCCCCGCATCAGAATGGTCACTCAGGGAGATTTCTTTTCTTCTTCTTCTTCTTTTTTTTTTGGTCATTACATAGTGTATTTATTCTATCATGCCCTATTATTTATTTATTTATTTATTTATTTATTTATTTGAGACAGAGTCTCACTATGTCACCCTCAGTAGAGTGCTGTGGCATCACAGCTCACAGCAACCTCACACCCTTGGGCTTCAGTGATTCTCTTGCCTTAGCCTTCCATGTAGCTGGAACTACAGGTGCCTGCCACAATGCCCGGCTGTTTTTTTGTTGCAGTTCTCCTTGTTGTTTAGCTGGCCCAGGCCAGGTTTGAACCCACCACCCTTGGGGCATGTGGTTGGCACTGTGCTACAAGCTCCAAGCCTATTTTTAAAAAAATTTTATTCCTTCTCCTTTTGTAACAGCTTTTTTGGCATTTCTATGTCACTTACTTTATTGATTTTTTTGAATTTTGAAATAAGCTCCACAGCAGTGTTTTAGTACCATATATTAAAGGTTTTATCAGGATGTTAATGCTACATATTAACATTGTTATGTTAATATAATCTTCCGTATCTACATTTCTACTCTTTGGTCCTTATCCAGCATCCTGAGGATCCAGTCCCTATATACTCTACTGGCTCTTCTTGGCACCTGCTGGCTGGGTCCTGTACATCCTTCAGCATGTAGTGCCTTCCTCCCTTCGAAAGCTCTGCAGTCCTCAGCCTGGTGATATGTAACTTGATTCTACTTACTGGTCGGGCGGGTGAAAGAGGAAGTGAGAATAGCCCTTAAGGGAGAGGAAGAGGACATGTATTCTTGCAAGGCAGATGTCTCTGAAATGGTGTGGGGCAGGGGGGCTTACAGCCTTTTACAAGGAGGAGTATGCTACTTCTACAGCTCCAGATATTCTAGTTATTAACAATTTGCAAGTGTAGTATCACCAATATTCCTATTTCTAAAGATCCCATGTTTTCCCCAGCCATGCTATAATCTTAGCACAATAGACATGCTATGATTGAGAATTAGATTTTTTTTAGAACTCTGCCACACTTAAAATTACATTCTGAAACTGGTCTTCAGCTTCTTTTGACCTGTAGCTGCAGGAGAGACATGTTGTTTAAAAGTTGCAGTGAGCACTTCTGGCTTTCACACTTGGCCTCATATTGTACATCAGTTACCTCAAGTCTTTCTGTGTCTTTCTCTAATGCATCCATAATACCATAACCATTATTTTATTCAAAGCTCCTTAACAACTCTGATACTGTACTTGTGATACAGTTCCATCCTTTGATATCCCATCCTAGTTCATTACTAGTGAACTTTCTAATATTGCATCACAAATTTATTCTTAGGGCTATTGGCTTAACACCAACTGACAGCAATCTTATTGCTAGCCAGCCAGTGATGCTGATTCAAATTCCCATACTTTCTAGAATCACATCTGGTACCTACTGTCATGGATCTGGTCTCTGGAAACAGAATCAGAGACTCTGAAATTTCTGGGCAGGTTTTCTTTTTTTTTTTTTAAGGAGTGATGTTGGGAATAACATCTGAGTATTCTGAGTGCAGGACTGGGCAGAAGGAGAGGCTGAACTAAGTAGTAGCAAAGGAAGTCTGAGCAGATCCCAGGGCAAGTTTTGCAGCTGGACTGGCATTTTACAGTCTTTCTGAAGGAAGATGAGAGACCAGACCTCAGGACCTATACCACAACCTTGCATTCCATGCAGAATACCACAGAACCTGGACTAAACCTTGTGTTATATGCAGAATACCCTCAGGAAGGCATGTTGCTTTCCATAAATGCAAACTGTTCCTGGAGTGAAACTCAGTGATGTGCTATCAGTAGCTAACATTCTGAGTAGTTGGAGGAAGGGTTCTTGAGTCCTAGAGATTAATCTAAGTGGCCTACAATAATCCACTACAGTAGAACTTGAGTAAGTTGGCCACCCAAGGGACTGGAACCAACTGGTCAATATACAGAGGTGGTCAACACAAGGAACCAGGCCTACTGTACAGACACATACATGTGGTGCAAGTCCTGTCTATGAAAATTAGGTCAACTTAACATGGTGGTCAATATAGGGAGGTGGTCAGCTACGGAAGTTCTACTGTATATTAGTTAATGATAATAATAAGAAAAAGAGAATGATGAAAGGAAAGAAGATTCAGATTTCTGAGAAAGAAACTTTCTGCTACTTGGAGGCACAGTACAAAACAGAACCCTGGCATGGGGGAAAGTGACATTCAAGGGGGTTGGTTGAGTGTTACCATGGAATTCTAGTCTTCAGCTCAAGGAAGGAGATAAAGGATTAATGACTGAAAAGACAGTGGAATTTCTTCTCCTTAGAGCAAAAGTAAGTTTGCGAGAGATATGTCATGAGAAATGACGTACAGCCTGCCATAACTGATCAATATTATGAACAATAGACATGGCTTACTAAATATATTTTATGAGCCAGGGAGTTTTATGAGTATATTTTATGTACTCAGTTGAAAAACTAAAACTCAGTTGAAAATAAGTCCAGTTACTTCACTGTGGTCACAGAAGTAGTAAGAGCTAATTTGAAGATTATACCTTTTTTTTTTCTTTTGCACTACACTCTTTAGTAGAGAATGAAATATCTTGAAGTATGAGTATAAGAAAGTAATTATGAAAAACAAGTATAAAGGATAAAAGAGACAAGAGATTGACTCTTAGATCAGAAGCACATTTTAAAATGAGTCCTAGGAAGGATGGGATGGAACAGCCTGAGTTTTTTAAATTTAATGTCCCCAATGTTCCAGATGTGGCTGCCAATGGTTAAAGGCGACTGGGACACAGAATTGTTGACTTGAAGCTCTAGAGAGAGACCTCTGAAAGATCTCTGGAACTGGAGAGGTTTTTTTTTTCAAGCTTGGTCCTTTATCGCATGGTCTTTAACAAATATTTCTGTTTATGAGATAAAGTAAATTTAAACAGGAAACTGTACAATTTTCTTTGTGATTACACAGCAGTAGTTTCAAGACTGTTTTCCTTGGGAATCAGGATGGTAATTACTAAAACTCCAAAGCTAATTATGTTGTTATGCTAGTGGGACCGTAGCTATGGATGAGAAGTCTTTTCCATTAACAGGCTCGATTTGTAGGCACGGGAATTCTGCTTTCACCCTAAACCATTCCTCTCCTTCTTCCCAGCCTCTAGGGGTAAACGGAAGGCATAATTCTATTAAGTTGTCCCTTTAGAGACAGGGGGATTTTGTTTAAAAAAAAAAAAAGGTTGAGTCAGAACAGAAAATAATTTCCTTTCTCAAAAAGAAGTAAGCAATCAAGCCATATCCGCATCATTGGAAAGATTCTGAAAACGCACAGATGCTTTATTTTAAAATGACAAACCAATTTCCATGAGGCTTGAGACCTTTTTAATAAGCCACAGCTAAATAGACTATGAATAAGTTATATTAAATATATAATCAAAAGAGGCATTGTTGTGAGAGCTACTATCTGACACCCCACACGAGTAGGATGCTGTTTCTGTAAGCTGTTAAGTGTGTAGTGAGGTGTGAGGCTTCGAATCTGCGAGGATACAAATATACTTGGACAGGCAGTGTATCTAAAGCATCTCACATTGAATCAAAGGCAGCTGTGGATTTTAACAATACCATGATTAGGTAAACAAAACAGCAAATTTGTCTAAATGGAATGTCACAAATTCAAATAAATAAGCATTTATTTAACAGGGTTAGTAAGCCTTTTTTTTTTTTTTTTAGTTGTTCTTTTCTAAAACAAGAAGAAGAAATTAAACATATACTAGGCAACCTTGTAACAAAGACTGTAAATAACCAATGTCAAGATATGCCAAACTAACAGACACAGCAAAAGCATTCTTGCTAGTATCTTACTCTTCATGGAAAGGGGGTACAGGATTATCTTTTGGAAAACGTGAATCTGTTCTTATCTTGCCTCTCGGGCACACTGGCTTCATGACCTTGGGCAAGGTTACCTAATATACACTGTTTCTCAGTTTTTACATTTGAAATATGATGAATAGGTCATAGGTAATGCTGTTGATAGGGAAAAGATAACACCTTTTGTTGTAATTAGAAATATTGGCAGTCCAGTAATATGAGAGGATTTGATATGCAACATTTCTAAATCGCTGGTAATAACCTTGTTTTTGATGATAAAATTTTATAGCAAAACAATACCCAGGTATGCTTAATCAGAAACACACACATTTCGATGGACAGTGCTAAATGAGAAGGAACATTGAATTTTTTGTTTGTGGGGATTTGGGACAGATAGATGGTTCCAATCTTGCTTCAGCTATTTCCAAACTTCTTGACTTTTCACAGAATGTTTTAATTCTTAATATTTCAGTTCCTAATCTCACTTAATGTTGTGTTGTCTACAAATTGTGGATAACAACACTGATCTCATCAAGTTGTGGGGAATCAAATACTTAAGCAAAATACCTACCAAATGCAGAAAGTGCTTAATATTCTTTCAGTAATTTCCTCATGCCATTCAATAGGACAACTAAATAGAGTTTTTCAAATAGGTTTTTTTTTTTTTTAATTTAAGGGAAATTGTAATGAACATTGTTCTAGATTTTTAAATCTTTTAAAAAAAATCTATCACCCTTAAACAATAGAAAGCAAAACCAAGAAATAATCTGCATATCTTTTGGCTGTTTCTGAATGGGAGTTTTCTTTTATGTTGTAAAATAAAACTTCTTTTGAAGTAAACAACCATCTCTGGTGGTCCTTCTTGATATCATGTGAATTTTTTATTTCTGTGACAAAGTAACTTATTTTAAAGTCACAAAATAACTCTATTTTACATAGTAGTCCCCTAATAAAAATATGACAATTATTGATTATCTTAGAGAAGCAAAATGTGATCTGATTACCTGAATTCCACGTTCATGTATATGGCATGAGAAAGCCTGAACTTGAAATACAGGTCACATTTGAGTCTAATAGCATCTATGTCTTACTGATAAGGCACTGATGATTAGGGTTGCTTTATGGGAAGCTATATTTTGAAAAGAGATTAAATTATTAAAAGAAAACAAAAAGGAAAGATCAAAAGTCAGAGTTTTGGGTATTGGATGAATGAGGTATATTAATTCCTAAGCAGCTATCCTAATTCCTTTTACACTAACTATACTGAAAATGTATTGTATGATTCCTCTAAGAAAATCCGTAACATAGATCAGTGGACAACATCCTAAATGTGACCCTGAAATTACGAATGATGAAAAACTTACAAATAATTCATGACTTTCTTAATCAATCCTTTAAAAAGTCAAAGATTTACAAATATGTAGTTAATGGATTTCTTTTCATCAGAATTACAGTCTAACAACATATCCTAAATTCTCTATTGCACTGAAACTTTTTGGGGGGGGGGTATTATTTCTTTAGTTTCATTTAATCTGGAGCAGTTCTTTTTTTTATCTTTTTTTAAAATTAAATCTTAGCAGTGTACATTAATACTATCATGGGGTACAGTGTACTGTTTCTGTATACAATTTGAAATACTTTCATCCAACTGGTTAACATAGCCTTCATGTATTTTTCTTAGTTATTGTGTTAAGATATTTATATTCTACAATTAGTGAGATTCTTTCATAATTATGAGTTGATTTTCATGAACTTATATGAGTTTCATGAACTCATAACTTAGGAAAAATGGCCAGGACAAATTTGTCCAGAAGTGTGAGTTCCTTATCTTTTTTTCTTTTGACAGCAGATATGGTTTCAATGTAACAGTTATAGAATATAATTGTGTCAGTATAAAAACTAAGAGAATTATGACTGTGGAATACCAGCAATCACTAAAAAAATCTTTTTTTAACCTTTAGAGTAAGACAAATATCTCCTCAATATTTCTATTGATTTCTAAAATTAAGATATGTCACAGATAGTGAAGAAATGCAATTGCTGAATTGTGAAGAGGGATACACTAGTTTTGGGATTTAGGATGGTTGTGAATGACTGGTTAGATAACGTGGAATTTCCAGGATATAAACACCAAATCTGGGCTTTGTCTCTGTTGTACTGATAATCTCTATTGATCTATATTCAAGTTCATTGACTTTTCCCTCAATAGATTAAATCTGTTGTTGGGCCCATCAGGTGAAATTTTCATTTCAGTTAATTGTCATTAACTGAGTTTCCATTAACTTAGTTTCCATTTCTCTGAGAAATAAAGACTCAGTTTACTCATTATTTGCACATTGGTCTTTAATTCTTTGAACATGTTTATAATTCCTGTTTTGATGATTTTGCCTGCTTAATCTAATATCAGTGCCATTTTAAACCTGTTTTTATTGACTACAATGTATTTCCTATGTAGAGTTTGTATTTTTCCATTTCTTTGCCTATCTAGTAATTTTTGCTTACATTTTTTCTGTTGTAAATGTTTTATTGTAGCAACTCTGTATTGTCTTTTGTTCTTGTGAGGGTCATTGACTTTATTTCTTCTACTAGATAATTAACTTACTTGGATTCAAACTTTAAAAATTGTCTCCTTGATGATGTGAGGACAGGTCATCTTGGTCAGATCTGTGTGCGTGTACATGTGTAAACATGGGTTCGTACGAGATCACTGAAGAGCTCCTTGATGCCTATATAATTTAGCAATTGGCTAAGTTTAAGCAGAAGTTATTTTCAGATATGTAAAACCAGTAAGGCCATCCTCACCTGATAAGCTGTCTGTGGGCGGGAAATTCATTAACAAGCACAATAAAACC
>NW_003852419.1:9395422-9407784 GCF_000181295.1 Otolemur garnettii
TCTCTAGGCTTTCAATTTTATTTTCTTTCTTTCTTTCTTTCTTTCTTTCTTTCTTTCTTTCTTTCTTTCTTTCTTTCTTTCTTTCTTTCTTTTTTAAACAAATCCTGCCTCAGGTTTATTTGTACAAATAGCACAGGAGGACCCCAGCCCCATATAGACAGCAGCCTAGAGGTCACACCAGTCCTTTTGTCCTCATGGCAGACAGCTGCCTCTACTCTGCAGCCTTTGTGGGGGCCTGGGCACCTTTGGGAGCCTGAGCTGGAACTGAAGCTGGAGCTGCAGATGAAGCAGCAGATTGGGCCTTTGTTTGAGCCTTGGCCTTGGCCTTTGGCCGGCAGAGCCTGAGACCCTTGGCAATGTGTGCAAGAGCATGCTTCCCAAGCTTGGGGTGGGCGATGTAGGCAAGTTGACTGAGTTTACAGATGGAACCCTTTGGAATCTTGGTCGTAACCCCCTTGGGCTTTACAAGGGCCTTGATAGCTTCAGGACGTGTACTCACAACCTTGGCATTGTTGGCCTGTGTCTTCTTCAGGCCCTTCTTGTTGTGCATCTTGGCACAGCACATGTTCCTCAGGAACTTGGGATCCACCCCCTTATGAGATTCATATCTTTGTGATCAGGGTTTCTTGATGCCATTTCTGTTCCACTTTGGGGACTGGTTGTGTGTGGTGTGGTTCTTGGACTTGGCCATGCCTGCACCGTGACCTGTGACTGCTGAAGTGCCTACGACCAGAAGAGAAAGGGGGTCGCAGTGCACTATGGGAAACAGGATAAACCTCGGCTTTCGATTTTCCTTGGGTTTCTCAAATTCTCCTATAACCATGTGTGACTTTTCAGTCAGCCAGTGATCTATGAGAGTGCTAATTCATCCAACATTTCCATGGCTCTTGTACTTCCAAAATCTTCCCTTGATTTTTTTTAGCTTCCCTGCCACAAACTTTGAACTGATTCACCATCTCTGGCCAGTGAAGTTGGAAGTTGTTTTGTCTTAGCTGGAATGGGGAGAATGTCCCTGGTGGAGAAGACTATAAATGCTCTGTTCTTCTATGATATGTTAATTAAATTTGTTCATGAATAACCATTTCTTAAATTTTACTTGCCTTTGACATAGTTGTTTACAATAATTTTTTAATAAATCATGAACACATAGATCATGTATACATTAATGCATTTATGGTGTACAATGTGCTGGTTTCATATAGAATTAGCAGCATTATATCATGCTGGTTAATATATACCTCATCTCATTTACTTAATTATTGTGTTAAGACATTTATACCCTATACTTAATAGATCCAACACGTACTCTTGCATTATGCACCATAGGTGTTATCTAGTTTTCATTTATTTTCTGCACAGAAAAATCACCCAACTATCACATTAGCAAAAACAATGTCCTAAATCGAGCCTTTACAATGTAGGCCATATGCTCATTAGCATAGTTGAGTTTTGAAACTCCTCCCTATACCTGGACGAAACATTCTGTCAGGCCCTGAACTTTTATGCTCCTTGTTGTATTACAGACAGTCTATTGTCTCTTTAGGATTTTGAAATACAGATTTAATTGAGAAGCTAAAATGTTCATTCCAAGATATTACTCAAAATTCTGCATTGGATTTAATGTTCTGGTTGCACGGAGGTAGAGCTCTGTTGGTTTTCCTAGCATTGTAAACAACTTTGCTGTTTCTCTAGTGTCAGTTTTCAACTCCTGCTGGAGAAGATCAAAGGGTAGAGAGGAGTAGGAAAGGAAAATAAATCTCTTTTCTGAATCAGTGCCCTTGTAAAATCACCCTGTGTTTTTTTGGTCCTGACAGACATTCAAAGCTGATTATCTGGTGATACTTTTATGGATTCTTTAAACGTTCCTATTACCAAAGTCCTTCCAATGAATGTACCTGTGTTGTGGGAAATATACTTTTTATCTCTAGGGGGCTATTTTTGCTTTTTTTCCACTTTTGTTTCCCTGATGGTCTGCCCTACCCAGATACCACTGAGGTTCCCACTTGCTGGCAAAGATCCTATGGGTAGAGTTCTGAGTAGCTTCACACTAGCTCCCTCTCTTCATGACCCATGTCCAGGCCACAGCAAACACATATTTCTTGCCCTAACACATTCTGGAAGCTCTGACTGCTCCCATTGTAGCCTTTTCTACCCAGCTTTTATGAGCTGCTTTAGTTTCGTAGATATAAGGCAGGCACTAGTATATAATTTCCATATTTTTAGAAACACTTGAAGTCTCCTACTGGTTCCTTTGAAGCTCACTTGACTTGGTGTTAGGAAGTAGCACCATGTCCTTACCAGGAAAGGGATGGAGACACACAGTAATGGCCCTCAGCAAGTTCCTTTCCCTTTCTACGTCCTTAGACTGGGAGTCTTAGAGTTGAGACATTTCCATTGTAAATTGTACACAGAGGGTTCTCATTTTAAAATTTCATATATGCTTTATTCTTAGTATCTTGGTGAAAATACCAGCTTTAATATATTATTTTTTCTAATTTTCTATGACACTAGATCATTGGAATCCTTTGAACATCCTACCTTAGGGGTGGTAAAATTCTTATTGCTAACCTTTGTTCTTTTGAACATATTTGTATTATGTAAGCTATGAAAAGGATATTGGGTATGAAGCTTGGAGCAGAGTGACAAAAAGTTAAGGAACCAAGAAATTAAAATCCAGGAAATTTGGTGAAACTGCACTTCTGTGCTGCTCCGGAGAGACAACAGAATGGAATGTCTAAGAGGGAAAACTCTATAGTTAGTGATAGAAATCTTCAAATTCCTGCTCAACCTCTACTAGTCTGTCATCTGGGATTCCTAGTATCACTTTTCCCATATACCACACCATATAACACTGTTAAGCACACCTGAACACTCAATAAACCTTAGCTTTTACTATTGTTATTATTAGTTTTTAAAATTTTCATTAAAACATTACAGAAATGGCAAAGGACAATGAAATGAGTAGATATTACCAACAAAGTGGATATACAATCATGGTTCTTGAATTAATTCATTGTCATAACTACTGGAGGGCGTGGTTTGCAGGAAATTTTTGAGACTCTTGATTTAGCCATTGATTTATCTCCCCAGGTGACAGTATGACCCTGATGAGATAAAGTTTGGCTCTAGAACTAGGTAAGCCTCCAATGAATAAATTTTCTTATCCCTTTAAAAATAATTATGTAAGCTCTGTGCTGCAAACCAATTTCTTCTTGTATCTGTCAAGCCCCTGAGTTGCTCTGGGTGTCATCCGCAGCCACTTTCCACCCATTAAGTACTCTGGGGAATCAAAGAACAAGGCACCAGGAAGAGCTGCTTTCTCTGTTTTCTTGATTCCTTAATATTTTTTAATCTTTAATCTCACTGTGTGTACATGGTGTATTCTCACTAATGCATAATCTATTTGAAATAATGCAGTTTGGTTTTTTAGATATCCAAGGATGTAATTTATATTGTTGAAAATATGTGAAATCCCTTACTCACAACCTCGTTTGCAGTAATCCAGTGCTCACAGAAGCCTCTGTAGAAACTGCAAATGTGCATCTTCAAGTATAGGTTCTTATTTGTATGAATTAACACTAATACCTGTGGGCTTAGATAACTGTAGTGAAATCATTTCACTGTTAGGCTTTCCTGAAAATACTAGATACAATTTTAATTTTAGAATACTAAATTAACTAAATTAAATACTAAATTAACAGTAAAAAACTGTTAATGCTTGCCATATAATTGGCGATTAACTTTATCTTCATCTGAAAGTCATTTAATGTCACTCTCATGATACATTTACTCATGTATTATAGAAAGAATAGTTCTATACTTACTTGAACAGATAATACAATAGGGAGCAAACACTGGATGCAAAGTCAAACACCCAGGTTAACATATGTGAGAATTGAAGGAGAGTAAATGGGCATAGGTTCAGAATTAGAGCACAAACTCAATATGGGATTTGTTAGTAAATGTACCATGACTGGGAAAGGAAGTTGCCAATTAGGAAACTTTACTCCTGCACACACAAGCAACTACTGTGAATTTTTCAAATCATGTGAAGTTATAGCAAAGATAATTCATAAAAGAGATAAATACAGATATCACTGATGCTAAATGAAGCATATATTTGCTCTAAGAATTGCAGTAATAATGAATGTTCATTGAAAGATGCAGACATTACACATCATAGGCATTATAGACTTAAATATACACGTGTAGGTTTACGTGTCTGTCTGTCTGGTTAAGCTCTAAGGATACCTCTAACTTCAGTTAACATAAAAATACAAAGACTGTGCTCATCCTCGTCTTACACCTCTCTAATCTTTTCAAGTCTTAGCAGCTCTGTCATCCACAATAAAACCCTTCCCTGGGCACTAGAGTCCAACCAAAGTGTGGTTGCCAAAGATAACATGGACCTCAATGTTATTGTGAACAAGAAAATTTGTATCATGTCTCCATCATTAATTATCTGACATCAAAGTACTTATTAAACCTCCTATTCATAGGTTTCTTTATCAGTGAGTTGGGAGAAAAATACATGTTTATATTGTATTTATACAATAAAATGGGAAATGTATGGAAAGTACACAGATCAATGCCTGGAACACAGAAGAATCTCAGTAACTGGTCGTTATGGTTGGTATTTATTAGTACTGACAACACCTCACTGCCAAATCGTTCTTTTTTTTATGTTTGTTGGTGTTTTCTCATCTGATTTATAAAACTTTCTTACATATCTTTTCATTATTCTCAAGGATAAGCCCACTAACAAGCTCACCAAAATCAACAAATCCTTTTAGGTTGAGTAAAGGCGAATAATTTTACAGATTGACGGGATCATAGATATTATCTGTTCTCTTTCTATCTTTTTCAGATGGTGAGGGCGAGTTAGGTTTCAGGGACTTGTTTCAAGCCATCAATTTATTTTTTAAAGACCAAAAAACAAGATTCCAGGTTTTCTATTTCTTGGCTATTATTATTTTCACTATTATACATTACTTTAGATCATATAAAAACAGAAGTGACAGGCATATATATTTTTATGGTTATAATTTAAGTCACAAAATATGTTCTATGCAAATGTATTTGCCCCTAAGAAATTAAAATACATATTAATTACATTTTCTACTTATTGTAGGCATTCAAGGCATCTGTGTACTTCACGTTCAGACCTCCTCTGACTGTGTCCGAGACAGGGAGGCAGGGGATTGCATCTGTAGGACAAGTTCTTCTGTCATCATTACTCATCTGCTGCTTTCTCTCTCTATTGTTAGGGAATGTTGGTCTTATCAACGGGAAGTGAGAAAATTGCCATCTGCTCAGGGTTTTTTATTTCCCCCCAAGAAAAGGCAGAATCTCTTCTTTCCTCTTTTTGACAGTTAAATTTTACTTACTGTTTTTTTTTTTTTTTTAAGTTTAACACCTAATTCTGAACATATCAAGAAGTTAAGACATTCAATGTTTTAAAATATTCTCTCGGAAGTTTTAAGTGGATAACACTCTAAAATTTTCCTCATTTAATGTTAATTAATGCAAGACGTTTCTCATATAAAAATATACACATATCCTACGTCTCTGTGCATGTGTCACTTGTCTCTATGCCCACAGGAGATTGGTATAATATCTAATTTATTTTGATTATGATAACTGGTCACTTGATCTATTTTGACAAATGCACATCCATGTAGCAATTTTGCTCTCCACAGGAAATAAATGCAAAAGGCAAATGGATTAAAAGCAGTTGAAAACAAGAATGTAAAATCTATTAGGCCAACTTGTCATTCCTCTGACTTTCCTTCCACCTGCTGCCTTTTTATCCCTTACCTCCCAAGTAAAACGGTGATGACTGTCTAAGAAATCATCAGGATGGATAATAGTGCCGTGATCTACAGTTGAACAGTCTTGGATCAAAATACATCTACAGACGTGTGTTAGTAAATCTAAATGATCTTAAATGTACTGAGTTTCAGTTTCCTGATCTATAAAAAGTAATTAACAGTATCTGTTTCATAGAACTGTTTTGTAGATAAATTAATTGAGGCATAGTGCCGGACACAGTTTTTAGAACAAAGAATATTCTCAACAAATATTTCTTTCTACCATATGTCATCTTGTCCTCCTTTATGGTGTTACATTTCAGATTCTCAATAATTTTGCAATTCCTTTTGTTTTTACCCATAAAATATTATCCTATAGCATTAATGAGCATGGTGACTATGTTTACATTTGGGTTAGATTTTTAAACATTAACACTGTAGACAGATAACTGTAATTTTAACAACATACAAGATATTAAACACTATGTTCATGGATGATCTAGGTAGCTTGAGTTTCCAAAATATTTGAGAATTCTAGTAGGAAAATAATATTTATGTCAAGAAAAATAACAAGGCAAGCTATCAATCTAAAAGGGCAGGTCTTGTGTACTGCTTTTAAATGTCTTCCCAGTGGCCGGTTCAGTGTTAGTCTTAAACCAAGTATTCAACAAAAGTCAGGGCTTGTGGAATGAATTCTTTTTACCATAAATGAGTAGCCTGGGATGAAGTCTTAAACTTAGAGAAAGGGGTGAGTATTTCCAGGAGAAAAGTCGAAGTAATTTTCACGACAACACCTATTCTAAAAATCATAAATTTTAAGGAGGCAAAGTTTAAGGATCATCAACTCAAAGCCACTAACTTTTTGGTGTAATTTTGGGAATGTACACTAACTTCCATATACTCCTTACCCAAATTATATTTTGTCTCATTTGCCTTATCATTACTGATAAGAATGATTTGAGAGTAAATTGGAAACATCATACCTCTTCACATATCTATAATTCATTGCTAAGAACAGGGCATTATATATGTAAGTACAGTATTATCAAAAACGGAAAACTTAATATTGATGCACCTGTTATTAATGTACAGCTCATGCTTAATTAGTCCCCATAATAGCTATTCTGTTTCTACATCTAGATCTAATCCAGAATCAGAAGTTACATTTACTTGTCATATTTGTTCTTCAGTCTTTTCATTCTGGAAGAGATCATCAGTATTTACCACTATGTCTGAGAGAGATCCTTTTGTGTTTGCTTTTTAGAACTACAAGTTAATTACACAAGTCACCTCAATTCGAGTTTTTCTCATGCTTCCTCATGATAAAAGTTAGGTTATGTATTTTTGGCTGGAACACGACAAAATAGCATTGTGTCCTCACCATGCTATAGCGGGAGGCACATGCTATCCATGTATCCAATATTAGTTATGTTAAATGCCAGTGATATTTTTTCCCTCTAGTTTTAGCATTCACTGATAATTTTTAAACTTCCTTTTTATATGGTTTTTATTTTAAGAACATAAAAATTTAAGAAAGTTTAATATAATCTGTATAGATTCATGGATTCTTAATTACTAAAGGAGCTATAATTCATTACTATCCTTATTTTGGTGGATGATCACGCTACTTTTATGTCCTTTTTATATGTCCCCATTGTGTGTTGAGAATTTTATTCCTTCCTGGTGCAACAAGATGTTCTTAGATAAACTTTTATTTTACCTGCTCCATCCCTGGATTCTGCCTCTTATCCATTAGTTATGAATGCCAATCCAGTTGTTTGTAAATTAATAATCAGAAAAGAAATACATGTGAAAGAGCTTTTTCAGCTAATATAAAACATGAAGAATAATATATTCTGCATTGTAAGTGGTTAAATTCATAGGTTTCTTGTCAGTTGGAAGTTTTGGGGAATTGGAATTCAAAGCATAGTAAAGAAAACTGATGATAATAATTAGTTCAATTGCTACTTTTGGATCTATGCATCTCTGATATCCACACAATCTGAGGGTAAAAAAAATCCCATATACTATATGGGGGTAGGGTTTTCTTCCTTCTTTCAAGCACATTTCTTTTTCTTCTTTTTCTGTCTTTTCTGACCCCTGTTCAAACTCCTTGATTGCGAGAATAATAAGATTAAAACTTTACCAAAGATAAATAAATATAGCTTTTGTTTCCCTCCTTGTACTAATCTCCAAGGGAAGAAATCTCTACATAGCTAGCTGCCTGCTTGGAATTTTTATGTGTTTTAGAGGTAAGGGAGTAGAAAAATAATACACATGAATTAATGTACCAATAAATTATCTTGCCCCCAGCTCTTTCTCCTATATCAGGAGATCATTTTTGCTCACTATCTGGATAACTAAATATCTAACATATTGGTGCATATTTGTATGTGATTAGAAACATCAGATTCAGCAGGGGTTGACTCTATGTAAAATTGCTTTCCTGCTGCTTTGAGTTCTTATTGTGAAAGAAAGCAAGGAAGTAAATCAATTTATTCTAAGTATGTGTGAATTTAAAGTGTTCACTATTTCCAGGACATAGACTTACACATTGAAAGAGAGACTTATACACATTTCTTAACTCTAAGAAATACAATCCTACTTGTAGATATTGAGTGATAATGTTTGGAGAATGCTCAGGACCACTAGAAGGAGGAATGTAGCCCTTTTAAAAAAAAATAAAAGATCACAAGATCAAACATATTATTCCTATATATTAAGTAGGTCTGGATCTCAAAGACTAAGTAGCATTACTGAAATGGGAATTATTTAACTTATACTATTTAGGAAGTAATTCATCACCTGGCTATAAAACCATAAGATAGAGGTTGGTGGGTAGGGATTTACCCCATCTGGAAAGTATTTCCAGAACCACTGCTGCCTGATTAATGGGGATTCCCATTTGGACAATTTTTGTTGGCAGGTGGCAATCTTCTCTTTGCACTGGGGGTTTCGAACCTAGAATCTTGGCTAAGCAAGAAACTCCTTCTGTTCATGCAGAAACAGGTAGAGCTGGGAGTTAGCATTCATTTGTGACATCCTCAGGGATGAAGTAGGCTCAATTACCAGCAGGAACGGAACGGTAGCTGTCTCTGGAAAAGCTAAGGATGATGACTTCTACATTTCTTTACTTAATATGCACCAAGAAGTGGACATTGACCTTTGGAGAGTATGGTTTTCATTTACTGGGTAATGAAGCAATTTGCAGTCAAATAGTTTCATCAGACTCTATTAGTCACCTGGGACACAGTAGATAAGGATTTTAATTTTATTATTTTTATGGGACCAGACCTTTGGGACTGAATTTAATTTAGGAAACTACAGTAGAACAAGCATTTTCTGTAGATTCCTTAGAAAGAGTATTTAAATTATTTTGAAATGGTGGATTATAAAAAGACTTGTGAGTTGATTTACTTTTTTGTGAACCCTTAGGCTTGATGACTGAGGGACATATACTCCAAGTAGCCATTGTGCCTCTGTGGAGAAAACCTTGCAGGAAGATCCTTTTTACAAAAACAAAGCAAAACAAAACAAGACAAACAAAAAACACGAAAAAGTAATTCATACCCATCTAATAATTCAGCATTCAATTTTCTCTTCATTCAGAATTCAGCTCAACTTAATCATGAATAGCATTATAAGGTCAGATAAATTTACTCAAGTGGACCCAAAATTGGGAAAAGTAATGTTTCTACTTGAGGTAATTTCCTTAAATCTGTATCCATTTAGACATGAATTGGTCCTTCATTCGAATGACAGTAACACTCATTATCCTATTTCTATCTGAACACCAACTATTCCATATGCATAATCAGTAGGAGAGCCATTTGTATTTCTCCACAAATGCAATACACATTAGCTATATATTAGAGTCTTACCTAAGAGTTCATCCTGTATTTTCCAACTCCATCAAATAACTAACTAAAATTGATTAAGGTAGAATCATGACGTGATTACATCTGTTGGGTATTCTAATGTCTTTCTCTGTATCAGTTTATACTATCAAAGTGCTACAAACTCAAAGCTTGTTGTCTTAGATTCCTTCCAAAATGTCTTTTTGACATGTAATTTGATATTCATATTATGGATTGGCCTTTAATATTGTAATATAGGAGAAAGTCTTTTCATAAGCATTTCATCTCTACTTTTACTTTTGAAAATATTTCCATCCTTATTGGTAAACATCTTTAAAATAAACTTCCATTACATTTAACATATGAAAAAATTGTCAATTTTATCTTTTGACAGAATAGGATTAATGTAGAATTCTATAATTAACTCAGTTCTCAATTTGCCTCCATTTTCAGGAAGGATAGGTGTAAATTAATGTCTGATCATTCATATTTTGATATGCCATTTATTTTTTCACTTATTTAGGTATTCTGCTCAATGATGGTGTTGTATTTTGCCTTTTATTGAAAACTACCTAATAAATTTTAGAGATATGGGGAAAGTGTGTATTTTACAAAAATACCTTCATCAACATAACAGTGTTCTGAAAGATAAAGCTACCATAATCTTTATTAAACTAAACAAAGAACAAGTATTTTTAATCAATGGAAGTAAGAGGAACAGGGAAGGAGAGATTACTAAAATTTCTTAGTCTATTTTTAGCTTCCTCGATTTCCTCATCTCTAAAATTTAAGTATTTAGTAATCTAAAATATTGGTCAAGAAATATTTGTTAAGATTTCTGAGGATTTATTCGGCCTACTGTCTCATTGGAATTTGTTTAATAGCTTATGTAGAGGCTCATGTTGTTCTTAATTCAAGTCATAGGTTCAATTCTCAAATGGACTAATCATATTGACTTTATTCTACCACCTCAAATAGCCCCTGCATTTTTAACTATTATTCAAGCAAATACACAGAGTTAGACATTAAGTTAGCTAGATATTTAAATATCAGTATTTAAATGTGCAAATGTAAAAAAATCCAATATATAAATAAAATATTCTTTCTTTTAATGTTGCCAGAAATATATATTATTAGTTAATTTTGTCAAGAACTAGAAAATCAATCAGTAGTCAAAATTATAAATATGAGAATAGTGGAAAATATTTACATGTAGTTGGAGGAAATTGTTGGGTGACTGGCTCTATGTAGACATTCTCCTTGATGTCTAAGTTAACATGCCTAAAGCTACTGTACGAAAAACGTAAGATCTTCCTACACATCTCAGAAGCATTCTTCCTTCATGTAATTAAAATTTATCCTTCCTTTTGTACTGGAATCCATTAATTTTTGAAATCTAATTTTCTAAAGCATAGGATCAACAATAGAGAATATACAGAATGATAAAAGATAATTAAATTCACTGATAGAGGATACCGCCTTAATCTCAGCAACCTAATTCTTATTAAAAGTTTTGCTTAAGACACATTTATAAAAAACTGGCTCATAAGTTTAGGATTCATTGTTTTTTTATGACTGTTACTTGGATCAAATCAAGCTGTGAGATAAGAATATATTTGGAGACTGATTTCTCTGGACACTCACAGGATTGTTTATGCTGATTAAATGATTGGACTATTTGGAGGAAAATTATAAGGTACAAAAGTGTGAAAATAAATTTATGAAGAAGCCAGTTATTAAACTCCAAAAGCATTCTTTTTAAATCAAAGTTTTGGTATTTAAAAAATTAAATAAAAGTTATGAAGATTCTTCACAAATATTAAGAATTTTCCCAGCTTATTTTGGTGGTAGTTTCCAATGTTTAGATTCAAATACTATTCGGTTCACTTTGATACATAGATAAATCATTAAACTCTTAGGGTTTAATGTTTAATGAGAATATAATAAAATTTTACATGTTTAATATGGGGCTTAAGTGGATAAGGCAGGACAAACTTTCCCTTTTATGAAGCACAAATCTCACCCTTGAGGATGGAGCCCTCATGGCCTAAACACCTAAGGGTTCCATCTCTTAATAGTCTTCCAGGGGCAACTGAATTTCAACACGAGTTTTGGAGGGGCCATTTAAACCATAGCTGTAGTAGGTATTCTTGATAGATAGGTGGACAGATGATAGATAGCAATGTCTTGCAGAGTCATTGCAGATATGAACCACTCAATAAATGTCAGTTTCTGCTTTCTTAGATGACATCCTGCTTAAGTGTAGGGTTGTTTGGTCTTATTTAGAAATGATATTTGTCCATGGAGAGGGTAACGTTTAACCGATTATGTTATCAATTAGGATAGAAGTAATCAGACAAAGTTTTGCACAAATACTTCCAGGAAAACGTTTCTTACTGGTATTATTTATAATTTCTGGTCTTCTGGTAATTGTTGTCTCATGTCTGTTAAGGAAGAATAACATACCCTGCTCAGCAAGTGGATGGGAGAGTGGGGAGGTGGGGTCGGTCTGCTGGAAGAAGATAAGGTCTGTCTTTTGGCCCTAAAAGGAAGAAAGATCCATGAGGAAGCAATTTGATCATATTATTCATGGGCTGATTTGTTCCTCTGTTTATTAATTAACCTACCACACAGTGGTCATTTAAGTTGTGCTAGGCAATGATTTTACATTGATAAGCAAGATAAAGAAGGTTCT
>NW_003852419.1:9408238-9478411 GCF_000181295.1 Otolemur garnettii
AACAATAGCTGTGTGGGATAATAATGAATAATCATAGAATTGCTATAATTAGGATTTTGTACACATTTGAAATATTGTAGAAAGGAAAAAGCCTGTACCTTTCCCTTGGTTCCTGAAATTGGCCAAATTCTTTATACCAATTGAAGGTCAAGGACATTTAAATACTTGTTTGCTCTTTTAGTATGACACAAGGATGTTTAAAATACCGCTCCTAAATAGACGCTGTGTATCGTTCCTCATGCCTCCTTTTACCATGGAAGATCTCAGTCCTGGCAAGGCTGGGCTTCACGTTTTAATCAGTTAAATCAATCTGGTATTAAAGTGGTGGGCTTTTTGTTGTTGTTTTAATCAATTCGTTCTGTACAGTTTACAAGTAAAATTAATTCCATCCTCAATTGGGATTCATTTACAATTGAATTTCTTGACCAAATTGCATTTTTACATTAAATTACACTGTATGGATCTAAGTTGAGTGTGATTATGATGATTAATAAGGCCATGTAACTTCATAAATGAACCGTAATTGCCCACAGTGATTGGTAGGGTAAGTCCCATTAGAAAGGATCTTAATGTGAAGATTGAAAGCAGGTGAGTGAGTGAGGGGATTTTTTTTTTTTTTTCCACATTTCCTCATCAGTGTTCTGTGGAAATAGCCATTAACCTAAAGGGATTATTATCTGTTTCCTGGTAAACTTGTTTCACTTAGCTCATTCCTGCTCTTTGATGAGGGAATGAGTGACTAACACAGCAATTCTGAAGTGCTTCTTCAGATAGCAAAAGTAACAGTAACCCTAAAAATAGAGCATTATTTCCCATGCAAAATACAATTTTTATATTCAATTTTTAATGTATTTTATGGAAGACAAAGAGTTAAAAAAAAGTCTATGTTCTCTAGTCTAAGTACCTTATGAATCCCATTCATTGACACTTAAAACATGAAAAATATCAAAATCATGAAAGAAATCTTATTATTGTGTAACAGAATGAATTAATCTTGGGAATTACGACCATTTTAAAGTAAGATTGACTTTATGAAGAGATTACAATTATACATTATGTCTCGGGAAAATTTATGTGTATGGTATTTCTTCCCCCACTAAATAATGCACAAATAATTTCATTTTAGTTTACCTTGGGTAATGATAGCATCTGGGAGAAGACAAAAAATGTCCTTTATTCTCCAGGTTGCCTTTGTGTAGTCTCCCCCTTAAAATATGTATTAGGTTATTAGGTGTGAAATGTCTGATTTCCTTAAGTACGACGTCTGACAGTTGATGTCTCTGACATTTCACTTTGACACTTCTTGTTTTACTTTTATTGTGAAGGTACCTGCTCATCTTTCAAACATGCATCTTGGCTTGTGATTATCTTTCAAAATTTTTTTAAGAGCAATTTTTGGGAAACCAGGGATAAGTAAAAAAATCTGTGTTATTTTTAAATATGAGTTCTATCATGGAACTGATGCAGTGCAGACAGCTTGAAATATCAAGTGAAGAATTTGGGGAGAATGTGGCTGGTGAATGCACAGTACATCAATGGTTTGACAAATTTCATTTTGGTGATTTCCATGTTGAAAATGAACCATGCAGATGACCAGAACCCCGGGTGGATAATGGTGAGCTGAAAGCTACAGTGAGAATGAATCCAACTAAACCTATGTGTGAATTAGCAGCAAGGTTTGACGTTACTATTCCAATAATATTGGACCATTTAAAGCAAATTGAATCTGGGTAGATGGGTTCCACGTGAATTAAACAAGTGAAAGAAGAGCCATCATCTCGAAGCTTGCTTTCTTTGCTGTCACAACGTAAAGGTGAATCAATTATACAACATCCTATTATGTGTGATGGAAGATGGATTCTTTTTGACAATTTCAGGTGTCAAGCACAATGGTTAGATAAGGATGAAGTGGCAAAACACAGTCCCAAACTGAATATTTATCAAAAAAAGCTAACGGTGTCTGTTTGGTGGTCCAGCCCTGGCATTATCCACTACAGTTTCAAGAAACCTGGTCAACCAATGACAGTGGGTATGAAACCGATGGGATGAAATGATAAATATGTTTGCTATTAGTCAGCCAAGACTGGTCAATAGAGATAGGTCAATCCTTTTGCAAGACAGTGCTCAACCCTGTGTTACACAAACAATAGTGCTTAAACAACAGAAGCTGGGCTTGGAAACTCTCTGTCATCTGCCATATTCGTTAGACCTTACTACCACTTCTTCCAGGCTTTGGACCACTTCTTGGAAGGAAAAATGTTTAAGTCTCAGTAAGCCGTGGAAAACACCTTTTGCAATTTCATTTTGACAGTCTCCAGGCTTCTTTACTGTTGGCATAAACAAGCAAAGATGGTGAAACTGTATCCATAGTTCAGGTGTATACTTTGATGAATTGTACTGCTTCTTCTTAGAGATAGAATAGACTAAGCTTCTGATTTGAAATCAAGCATTTCACATTTAATGACCTAATGTTTGCAGCCAAACTGTAGACACACAGGACAGGGGCGTGACACCTAGAGATTTGGGTGAAGTCTTTGCTTTCAAAGCTCTAGGCAGGTAAACTAGCTCTCTGAAGTTCTTCAACTCTTGCCTGATAAGAAAAGAAATGTAGTACTGGTGAGCGTGCTCTTGGTTGCAAGTAACAGAACAAACAAATGAAGTAAAACAATAACTCTAAAAGCTTATGCTTGTTTACGACAGGAAGTGTTGGTTGACAAAAGATACCTTAAGCCACAGGAAGTGTTTAAGTTCTTTGAAGTTCTCTTAGCGCTGCCCTATGTTTTATTAGGTTCCTAGAGCTATTGTGACAAAGTATCATAAACTGGATGGCAGAAGACAGGAGAAGCTTATTCTCTCACAGTTCTGGAGGCTAGGTGTTGGAAGTCACAGTGTCAGTGGGGCCGTGCTGCCTCTGAAGGCTCCAGGGAGGAATCTGTCCCACGCCTTCCTCGTGGTTTCCAGTGTGGCCGCACACCTCAGGATTGCAGTCTCTGCTCCGGCATCATGCTGTGTTCCCTGTGTGTGCCTCTGTGTCTTCTTCCAGGAAGACAGTCTAACATAATATGACCTCACACAAAGATCCTATTGTCATAGAAAGTCACATTCTCTGATGTTGAAAGTTAACACTTCAAGGTATCTTTGGGGAGGACATAGTTCAACCCCTTCCATATTCCTCCAGACTGAGTTCTCTGACAGACACGGGAGTGCCAAGTGCCAGACTCTCCCATGACCCCATCCTGCCTCCCGCCCATCCATTGCCATCTTAAGGAAGAGAAAACTTCTGTTTTCCTAATTATGACAAGAATCTATATTTTCTTGGGTGTGAAAAGGAAATATCACTGGAAAAAGAATGAGAAATGGTGTGTGGAGAGGTAGACAAGAGCTAGGAAAAGGGTTGACCATTAAGTCTAAGTCAGGAAATCTTTGAGGAAGGAGAATGGGCAGCAGGACCAAAGGCAAAGACAGAGGAGAACTTGGGGGAAAAAATCAATGCTTTAGGTAGTCCCAAAGTGCTTTAGAATGCAGCTCTTCTACAGGGACGCGCACCTCCCTGCTAAAGATCATCACTGTGAGAAAGTTAAATTTGGGAATCTTTTCCATGTCAGTCTATTGATGTTGAGTAACAAATTCTAGAGGTTTTGGCTTCCCCATAATGGAATATTTGCCTTGTGTATAGCAGTTAAAAATATTAAAACTATGGAACAGAATATACCCAAAAGCAAGTTCAGACGTGGTGCAGTGGCTCATGCCTATAATCCTAGGACTCTGGGAGCCTGAGGCAAGTGCATCACATAAACTCAGGAGTTTGAAATGAGCCCAAGCAATAATGAGACCCTATCTCTACTAAAAAATAGAAAAACTAGCTGGCGTAGTAGTGCACGCCTGTAATCCCAGGTACTAGGGAGGCTGAGGCAGGAGGATCACATAAGGTAGAGGTTGCTGTGAGCTATGATGATGCCATGGCATGCTCTCCAGGGTGACAGAGAGACTCTATCTCAAAAACAAAAAACAAATAAAATAATATAAAAAGCAAGTAGAGTGGTGGTAAAATGGTTTTGATAGGAAGGAATCTGGCAGTGGAAAAAGACAGGGAATGGCTAACGATGCAAACAAGAGAAGGAATGGCTCCAAATCTCTCGTGTGTGGTCGGATCTCAAACACTTATTAAAATATTCGTTATCCAGTCCGAGTACTAGAAGAGGCGGCTAACATCAGAACAAGGAGTAGGACAGTATCTGGAGCTTTTGGAAGGAAGGAGGTTTCAGAGGAAGAATGATTGCAGAGTGAAAGTTGTCAAGGATTGGAAAGAAGGAAACAGAAAAGCAAAATGTTACTTATTGGTCCTCATCATCTCATGCAGCCGCACTTCTGTTTTCTGCTTTAGTTTCTTCATTGATTTTACAAAAAGTCTTAAAGCTCCTATAATAGATAATTCTGCTTTATTTGTAAAGTTATTCAATTTGTAAAAATTAACTTTTTGAAGGCTGCTTTAAAAAGCTGTACATATATCCAGAGTCCACTCTACCTGCCAATATTAGGAGGCATTTTTTATTTGTGCACAGATTAAACCAACAAATACAATTTGTTACCTTTCTGCTACAATAACTGAGTTAAGAGCAGAAAAGGAAATGAGCTGATCGCGATGAGTGTTAGCATCCCATTTCATACAATGCCAGAGATAATTTTACTTGCCAAATTGATTCAGTTGGCTCTGTTACGAATTCTACCACGTAAGTAGTAAACAGGTGGAGTGGTATAAACACAGGATAATGATAAATGGCGGTGTATCAAGAGGGAGGTGTATAGATGTCAAATGAAATGTCACTGAATTCAGTGCTTACCAGACTGACTTAACAACTTCACGGTCTGGTAAAAAAAGGGAACGATACAATGAACGGAATTAACAAGCGTGCAAGAGTCTCTTTTCCCATGACACAAGGATGGCTAAGAAAACGAAACCAGGAAAATCAGGAGAGTTTCGTAATTGAAGGACCTATTTTCTATTGTTTTCACAGAAAAGGAATAAAAGGAATATTTCTAAAAGACAAGGAGAAAATAGCTTGCAGCAAAAATTTGCAATACTGACTGAAAGTGTGAGATGGGTATCTTTGAATGTGAAATACTTTTCAGAATTCCAGCATGTAGTAACCACTGGAAACATGCAGCATACTTACGCTATGATAGTCAAAAGGTCATCGCCATGTTGGGAACAAAATTACGTATGACGTCCTAAGTAAAGGAACCTGAGACTTGTCCGCCACTTACTCGTGTCTGCATTTCCAAAAGTCCCATCGGACCATGTCTAATGAAGAGGCTCAAAGTAGATGATAAATTATAAAATGTGACCTATTTCAAAATCATACTTTTTGAAGAAAGCAAGGCGTTAAGTATTTTTAAAGAAGCATTCTGATAGGGTAGGAAGGAAAGGAGGGAGGTAGGAAGGAAGGAAGGGAGGAAGATATTTAATCATCATTTAAAAAAAATTACTGGGATTTAAGTTAAAGATACAGCAAGACACAGGTAGATGTGGCCCCTTCCTGTGTGGAGCTTGGAGTCTTACCTAGAATAGAGCCCTGAGGTCAAATTCCAGTGCTGCTGCTGTAGTGGGTAAATTCTAGCTAGATACTGAAACTAAAGGGGCAGTAGGCTTTTGATTCGGTTTGGTTTTTTGTTTTTGTGTATAACTATATATATGAAGAAGGGCTATGAGGCCCACACGTGTATACATACATGTAAAGTAGGGCTCAGTATATACACTTCACATATGTGTGTATATACATGTGCAGTAAGGCTAAGAGGCCTTATTCTGAATGGTTAGTTATTGTGAGACTTTAATGAAATAAAATGTATCTTGCTTGGCTCTATCTCTGTCACATAGTAGATGGCTCTCCGCTTGCCTTTTCCAATGCACTACTAGTAAATAAAGTGACAGGCACAGAGCTCCATAAGCACAAAGACAACAGAATCAATTCTTCCCTTTTCTTCACAACTCGAGTTGACAAGACACATTGGTGGTGATTGTGTTTTATATCACGGGATTAACGTTTTGAAAAGAGAACTTTTGAAATTCCCAGACACGTAAAACGTAAAGGTTGAGGAGTAAATTATTCTTAGGTAGTACCAAGTTCAACTCTCGACATCTCCACGGGCTTGTGTGAAAGGTGTCTGTCCAATAATCTGTAGTATGAATTTTAGGTTTTTCTTCAAATCATGAAATTTAGGTACAGTGAGTCCTATAGACAATTTTCTCTATGTTTAGATTTTTATCTGAATAGTTCTCATTTTAGGAGTGTGGGCTAAAATCAGGTATAAACTGTGTTCTCAGGGATGAAGAGACATGAAGCATTTCATCTAGAAACAGAATCATAGAATTGGGGTTTGGGGCTTTGTTTGGTGGCATGTCAATGCCTCAGTTACACGTCACTCAGGTGCTTCCCAGGGGACAGAGAGCTAAACAAAAACCTGCAGAAATTATCCATAAGCTAAATCGGTGGTTCTCAACCTTCCTAAGGCCATGGCCCTTTAATACAGTTCCTGTGGGTCATGACCCACAGGTTGAAAACCCCTGATAAATCCACCTAGTTCACATGATCTATATTTACGCTTCAATTTTATTTGAAGTATTATAATGTTAATATTTTAAATTGGCTATACCCAAGATGGAATTATAAACTGCAATGTGGAAACTAGTGAATTTAGAATTTATTAGGTAAGGTCAGAAGCTTAAAATGGGAAAAAAAGGAAAGATTGCCTATATTTCACTTCCATCTGCTTGAAAACTGCTCAGGTTGCCAAAACACTGATGCATCATTTACTTATAATAATGTGTTAATCGCAATAATGAGCAATCAATTTTCAGATGTTAAATGAACACTCAGAATAGGAAACCCTGTCATTTAGAAGGCCAGTTAATGAGAACAAGGTAGAAAAATTGCTTGATTAGGCAGTTGACTTTTTAATACAAATGTTTGTGTCTCCATGAATTTACAGTCTGCTGAACAGTTGAGGTCCTTTATGCTGATTGTCATCACATTAAATACAAGAGGCTGCATGTAAGAGGAAACTTTAAATACAAAGGCTTCAGCGAGAACTTATTTTGTACATATTTGATAATCCTAATGTTGGATGTTAAGGGACCGGCTATGGTTTGTGGGAAATAGAGAATGGAGAATTCCTACTTCAGTTCATTGGGTAAATTAAAAACAAAGGGCTATGCAAAATGCAGGAGGTTCATTTCATCAGAGTTAGAGACTCAATTATAAGAACCTATCTAAAGATACGTTCTTCCTACATGTGAAATATTTGTGTATTTAGATACACACATCTATCTAAGGATAGGTTCCCAAGTATCCATTGGGGTAGTTCTTATAGATAGCATGTATACATATATGCATATATTTGTATCTGAAATGAACATTTCTGTTTTCCTAGGGAGCAACTTGGCTACCCATTACAGAGGAGAAGCCTGAACATTCCTATTTTCTCTTACATAATGGGCTCTGCTTGCTTCCAAATTGCAACTAAATTTCTTATCATATAACCAGTCCATGGTGTAGAGCAGGGATTGGCAAACTATAGCTCAATCGAGCCCGCTACCTGTTTTTGCACAACCTATGAGCTCAGAATAGTTTTTTACCATTTTAAATGGTTGAAACAAATCAAAGGAAGACTAATATTTGTGACACGGAAAATTATATAAAGTTCAAATTTCAGTCTCCATAAATGGAGCTACCTTGTACCATAGACAGATTTAGTCATTTACATATTGTCCGTAGCTGCTTTTCTGTTACACTGGTAAAACTGAATAGGTGGTTTGTCCTACAAATTGAAAACATGTTCTATCTATCTCTTTCATGGAGAAGTTTGGCAACTCCTGATCTAGAAGTTGTAGCATAGAGAATCAGTAGCTTGGGGACAGGAATGAAGTGTATCACAGATACTGAGTTCTAGTCCTCGTGGGAAAATGTAGCAAAACAATTTTTTTCTGCATTTATGCGTATTTATCTTAATACTTTAAGATAATATTCCTTTTCATTTTTTATGCTTAATCTGATTTTGCTCTATGGGGTAAGTTCAATTGTTATTGGTTAATGTTCTATATTTATTCATATTTATAGTCTCACCAGCAAGCTCAAGGTGAAGACTGATTGTGCTATGTTCAATGTATTTGTGATAATGGTAATAGTAATCGTAGTAATGAATAACAAAGATTTGAGAACTATTTTGTCCCAGGGCTGTTCTAAATACTTCATATGTATTAACACATTCAATTGTCACAATAATCAGGTGATTTACATACTAATTTCATATCCATTTCATTGATGAGGAAATAGCAGAAATGACTTCATAGGTTAGAACTCTGTTCAAACTCCTCTATTGCCAAACTTCATTAACTTTAAAGTTTCTGAGGCAGAGTTTGAAATCATTCAGGAGGTGTGTTATGAACACAGCACTACTGTCTAGGGCTGGCCAAATTCCCATTCTCCCATTAATGTTACACTGGAATCCTGTGATTAATTTGGAATATCTTTGTCATCAGAAAGTATTATATTGTTCCTTTATAGGTGAAATCATCCAAACCACAGAGCCACTAAATGCCTTAGTTCCTCATGACATTGAAAACAGAGGGGGCGTCAGATAAGCTCCTGTCCACGGAGATTTGAACAACTTAGTAATGAGCCTTTGTTAGTGATTCAATAGTGTTGCCCTGCTGATGTGAATAATTGTACACTTACTATATGTGAGCAGAGTGAGATAGGCTTGTGGAATCAGTTCATTTGCACAACGTTCCCTCTCAGATACAATCTACATGGTCTGCATATGCTACCAGTGTGTACATGTCAGATGCATTGTGTATGCCTATTTAGAAGATTCAATTATTAGAATATTAATTTGTCTTTTCTTCCCACCTCTAGTGGGAAGTATTCTTTCCAGCCCCCTTCACTACCCTCAAAACTATACGGTTAGCTAAACATTTGGACATTTTTTTTGCATCAGGAGAAAGTTGTGAAGTTAAATATAGATGACCCAGAGACATTGTGTCTTCCTGTGAGCTGTGAGAGAGAGGTGAGACCTCTGATTTTAAAGAGACTGTGTTGGAAACTCCTTAGGGCTGGAAATGAGACAAAGGCACTGGGAGCTTGCCTGGTCGAGATTCCCCTGTCCCTAGAGCAGCCTCAGGAAAGGGTCAGAAGCTCAGAGAAAAATGACTGAACTCTAGATGGCCCCAGACTTTCACCCTCTGTAAAAATGTTTGCAGTCCAGCTGTTGAATATCTAGGACCTATCTAGATATTCAGGTTCCAACAATACGGTTATTCAATGGCTGAAACTAGAGCCCGTCCTTCCTTTTGTCAAGCTCTGGTAAGGCTTCCTTGTTTCTTAGGCAACTTAAAAGAAGGGTCCAGTTCTCCAGTTAATTTATGCTCATAAATTCTCCTCTCAGCAGAAGAGAGGCTTCCATTTAGATTTAGCTTGATTTAAAGAAAATAGATGTGTGACATCTCTTGCACACTTGAGATGGTGAGCTAAAATTTGTAGCCACAAAGTACAGATGTACAAAGAAAATGCTTTTCCCAAACATCCCAACCATGTACCGTTATGTCCTTCTCCATTTGTGTGATGTAAAACTGTGTCTAAGTGAGAATAAAAAGGTTATCCAATCAACAAACACACAAATTCTTAATTTCTCTGTATGTTACATGAAAAATAGCATACGGCCTCTATTTAAAGAGCAACAATCTTTTACATGTACTTTCATGAGGTTTGGACATTTTCTCTGAGGCTCGCCCCTTGGCCCTTGTTGTTTTGTTTTGTTTTGTTTCACTGTGGATGAAGATCCAGACTCAGATTCCCAACTAAGCTCTAGTGTAGCATCTGTCAGTCAGCTTACTTCTAACCAAAGTCTAGCAGTTAGAGATACCCAACAGAAATACCCAGTCAGACCTCTCAGAGTGCATTTGATATTTCCACCTAGTCACTCTTGGTAAAAGATTTGATATTCTCTAATAAAAACTTGTATTACAGGGCAATGTATTGCAATTTAATTTGGAACTATTACCTTCCTTGCTCTGTTATCAGAAGGACATGTGCAAGTCAAGCTTTGTATAAAATAAAACTTTTATGGCAAAGTAAAGAGCAACACTTGCAAATAAAAGAGAAACATTATAGATTCCATTCAAAGGATGCCAAATGGCCTTTTCTGTAAGAAGTAAAGGGATTTAACTCACCATAAGCCGATTTTATTGTAAAAAGAGAAAATGTTATGACATTTCTTTAATAACATAGTATATTCTGAACTTAAATAAGTATTTTCTTTTCTCACCTAGGTTTTGTTTAGTCTACAAATTACCTTTATTTCACATAGGTCCTCTAAATGTTCTGCAACAATAGATATGCAGAGATTAGACTTTTTTTTCTATTCTATGGATCCACTGACAATACAATAAAGAATTTCAACTGTTCCATAAACAGTCATTTTCTGTGGTGGTATTTAGAAAGGGCATGCATAGCTATTTTAAAATAGTCTAATCTCATTTGAGAAAAATTATATTTTAGTCATGGTTTAGATAGGACATGGTATTTGAAGACCATTAATAAATCTTCTGTACTGTCTGTAAACAGAAAGTCAGAATAAGATAGACTGAGTAGCATGTAATATGTTATCCTGACCGAAATAGTTTTTCTTAATTTTTTCCTGCAGCATTTATTTATTATGAATTGTAGCAGAAATCTCTCTTTGAAAGGAGTGAGAACAGGTAAGTGCTGGCGAGATGTGATGTGAAGGGTATTTGGAAAGCCCTAATCTCTAAATTAGTCCTTAACTCCAGTGCCACATTGTCAGAAATACTTCCACATATAACAGCACCCTTAACTCTCTGGTATGTGTTTGTTCTTATTGATTTCACGAATTAAAATACTTCTAGGAATAATAGAAATAGTAATTTAATCTAATTCATCAGGCCTTAAAGGCAGATTTGTGGTTATGCTGAGAATTGAATAGGGAGGAAAAATAAATTAATGCTCTCAAGTGAAAAACGTCCTTGAACTAAGGACTAACAGGTAAAAAGAGGGGAGAAAGTAAATGCCACTCACTCCATCCCCCCGAGGGGTCATCCTATCCATAGGATTGCATGTACTACTTGCAGTATTTAAGTTTCTTCAAGGTATTTCTTTCCTTGACAAATGCTTTGAGATATTGAACTCTGTGTATATTAGAAATTTTGTGGCCTTGTGGTCAATATTTTTTCCACACTGTAGCCCAATGCTTAATTATTTTATATTTAATATTCTTCTCTCAATATCAACCAAATTACAATCTATTTCTTTAACAGGGTATCTTTGGGGACATGCAGGTTTTAGTGAGGCTTCTCCAGAGAAGCAGAACCAGGTAGTGTAATTCAGTCCAAGTGGAAGGCCTAGGAACAAAGAGCTCTAATGTCTGATGGTGGGGAGGATGGCTATCCCAGATCAGGAGAAGTGAATGAATTTGCCCTTTGCTCCATTGGAGTCCTCAACAGAGTAGATGATACCCACCCACCCTGGAAACGGCAATTTTTGCTCAGTCCACCTATTTCCATGCTAATCTCATCTAGAAACACCCTCCCAGACACACTCAGAAATAATGTTTTGCTTGCTATTTGGGCGTTCCTTAGCCCAGTCACATTAACACACAAAATTAACTGTCATGGAGACTTAATGCATTGTTGGCCAGTCACAAGGTAACTTGTGTTTTTATGCCCAAATACTGCTGACCGATCACAAGTTAACTTGTATTTGCACTTGCATTAGCTATTGCAATTTTAAAACACAGGGTAACGTAGGATATTGCAAAAGCTTTCTTGATTGTGTACAGTTGTGTTCACTTTATTATAAAACATTATTTTTCTAGATATTCAGGTTCTTATCACAATTTTAGTATTACAGATATTTTAATGCTGGATCGTGATGGTGAAGAATTTTTCAGTGAATTATAGGCAGATGAGAGCATCTGACAGAGTGATTTTAAAATCTTTGACCATGATCTGGAAATTGATGGTTTAATGGAAGACACTTATGAATCTGATATTAGACCACCAAATAGAAAAAAAAAAAGAAATGTAACAGATTCTGATAGAGTAATTTTGAATAAGAATAGATTGAAAATGTTATTACACCAACCTTGGAGGATTGTGTAAATATTTCGGACGTCACTGTTGAACTTAGCGATCCACAGAGTGTTAGTGAAGAGGCAAATTTACTTGTTGGTATTGACTGGCTTATTTTGATTGCTTCACTTTCATATCCAGTTATGGAATAATAGCTGGTGATATGGGTTAGCTTCTACGTAAAGTTGCCAGTCAACAATGTGTTAAGATAGTACAGTGTTATCAAACTCTAGGATGGACAGCCTGGGGTGAAAATCTGGCTCCTCTCTTTTCTAGCTGTGTGACTTTGGGAATTTATTTAATTTCCCTGTGTCTCCATCCAGAAAAACAATAAAATAAAATGAATATGGTAGTGCTAAGTACATAACACAGCTATTGTTTAGCAGGATTAAATGTGGTGTGTATGCGTATGGCTGTGCCTGTCACTTTGGACATCATCTAGCACATAGTAATCACTAAACAACTAGAGTTATTTTTCATGTTGTTATTTACCAAAAATGCTAATTACGTGCCTCTTTTATGTCAAATAATGTTATTGGCACTAGGGATAAAGCAGGAGACACCAAACTAAACAAACCAAAAGCCATAATCATATAAAGCTTATACCTTGAAGTTTAAGACTTAGCTTGTCTCGTGGCCTGTTGTTAGTTAAAACAGGAAAACAAATGTTTCTCAGATAGTCAAACTGGCCAAAGAATACAAATGGTCAGGGAGGCCATGAAGCTGCATTTTTCTTTGGATGATTTGCTTTATTCATTTTAATATAAGTATGACCAATGGCTGAGACAAAACAGCTGAAATTATAAAAAATGGGAGTCTGCCATAGACAGGGCCTAAGTGAAAGTTGTTGCTTCTTGCTTTTCAGACCATTTGTCAGTAGCTCTTCCCAGCCATTGGCACCTTTTACTTTTTCATCGTGACAACAAATATCCTTAAATCCCAACACAACTCGCATCATCGTTTCACGTTACATTTTATGGTCAATCTAAGGGAAGTTAGACTGACACAATCTAAGGAACCAGGAAGAAATATTTGATAATTATCCAATCCAAAGACCAATTAAGATTACATAGGTCCAATACAACTTTGCAAATATTTACAGAACAAATAATAATTCATGAACTATTATGCTACAAGCCCCCTTGTTTAGAAATTACTGTAAAATTCATAGTTTTCTCAGCTTTTGCATCTGTCTTCAGTAGACTCAAAGAATAAGTTTAGATAACCTGTATACTCATTCCATTACTTCTCGTCAGGTAACAAATCGATTGACACCTTTAACCTTCCTTAATGGGTTAGGAGGAGAAAGCATCACTTGTAAAAGTCATTGGATTAGATGGTTTATCTGCTGGGCAAAACAAAGGACTTATAGAATTTTACAGTTGAAAGGAACAATATGGATCATCAAAGACAGCGGCTTTCGAGCTTTACTTTTTAAAGCTGTGTGATTCTTTCTTCAAATAAAAATTTATGCAGAAGTCCAACATGTAAAGAGATAAAAGGAAAGATGCCGTGATTGAAATAAGGTGCGGGCCCTGGAGCTCCGCTCCCCTGGTGACTACAGTGGAATTCACGGGCAGCTAAGAAGCCCTGGCTTAAACGTCCCTAAACAAATTCACATCTATCACATTTGAAGAAATGTAGAGCTAGAGAGGTAAAAATACATAAATTTGTTTAAGGTCAGAGAACTAGTAGAAACAGAGACAGGAGTAAAAACGAAGTCTGCAGATAGCTATTCATTTTCTTTTTCCTTTACATTAAGAAATAATATGTTGCACTATAATTAAATTGAAGGTTAAACCAGGTAATGTACTACTATTCCATTGCCAAGGTCATATTTTAAATTCTCATATGAGCTGGGAGATATTGTTACAAAAATAAAATCAAATCTGCCACAGTCCTTCCTCTGACCACAAGAGTTCACATTCCTCCAACATGAAAATTACACTCATCCCCTTCACGGGAATCCGAGATTCATCCCATTACTGCACCAGCTCAAGGTTCATGATCCCATTATCAAAAGCAAGATCAGGTGTACTGAGACTTCTCAGACACATTTTCTCAAATATAAATCTTTGGGATATGGTTCTTCTCTATCTGAGTGCTAATGAATTGAGGAGACAAATTAAACACCACACAAACAAACAATGGTGGGGGCATAGAGAACTGCTCTAGATAAGCTGATTCAGAAAGGGGGAGGAAGAGGAGGCTCAAAGCAGCTATTGATCCCTTGCAGTTCAGAAATACAGCCGAAGACCATGCTGCTAGTTCCTTGCGTAAAGTTCAGTCCCACGGTCTGGGAATGATTCTGCCTGCAAAGCTTTTGGTTTGATCTTCTGGCCTCCTTTTTATTGAATCCTGAGCCATCTAAGAAACGGCCGGTGCATGCAGCTGGGTAGTCTTGTCAGATGACTTTATTCTTATAGGCATTCAAGAGTCTAAAAGCCTTTTTTCATTTTATACTACCTGCAATTTTAGTCCATGGTGACAGAGTTTTCTCATAGAATTTTTTTTTAATTGCTGGGGATTCATTGAGGGTACAAAGAACTAGCTTACAATGATTGCATTTGTTAGGTTTAGTCCCTCTTATAATTGTGTCCCCCCCCAAAAGGTGTGTCACACACCATGACCTCCCACTCTCCTCCCTCCTTCCCTTTGCTCTCCCCTACCCCCACCCCCTATCATGTACTAGATCATTAATTGTCCTCATATCAGAATTAAGTACATAGGATTCTTGCTTCTCCATTCTTGTGATGCTTTACTAAGAATAATGTGTTCTCATAGATTTATTAAAAATATATGGCATCTCTATAAGTTGGGGTTCAGTTCATTATATGTGTACAAAAACCACACTCAAACTTTCTTTCATATAAGCCTTTTGGGGGGGATCTTTTGAGATTCCGATGGGACAACACTCTTAGTAGCTTTAGAAGCCTAATTTGAAATTTATGTGAGCTTCTTTAAGGATCTTTTGTCTATTTGAATGGCTGCAGTGCCTTAGATCTTTCCAAGGTTTAACAAAAGTCTCCACACTCTTACTTTTGGCTTCCTCGGTGATTCATGTGTTTCTTCTGACAGCACCCTACGCTTGACATCTACCCAGAGATTACTTGTTAATTTAAGCATCTTTTGTCATTAAAAATGAGAAAGTTTTCTTTTCAAATCTAGAAATCTCTTGGTCCTTTGTATGTAACAATTCTTTCCTTAGCTTATTTTTTTTTTGTTTATTTCTCATTTTATTATAGGCAGCTAGAAGAAGCCAGATGTGTCATGCAGCATCTTACCTGGAAATCTCCTTGACAAATGCACAGAAGTCATTAGGTGTCTACTTTCCACACAGTCCCAGGGAAGACTGTCCTCAGCTCTCTGCGCAGAGGCTCCAGTGAGAGGCTTCTGCTCTCCGTTCAGTTGCATTTTCTCACTTTCCTTTGACTCTTCATGGACTTTCTCCTCAGGATTCTGCTCATATACTCAAGGACTTTCAGCTTCTACCCACTGTCCTTTTCCCAAAACAAATGTCTTATGTT
Organism: Otolemur garnettii; assembly: GCF_000181295.1. Taxonomy (NCBI): domain Eukaryota; kingdom Metazoa; phylum Chordata; class Mammalia; order Primates; family Galagidae; genus Otolemur; species Otolemur garnettii. Next base: position 9,423,911 of record NW_003852419.1, read on the forward strand.
TCAAGTGTTATTGTGGCAGCATCTGCTGTTTCAGTTACAAAGCTCTGTCACAAGCCGTCCCAAAGTCAGTGAAGGATAACACCAATGTCAATGAAAAGTGTTATTCTCAGTGTTTGGAGAACTGACTCTGCTTAGCTAGGCTGTTCTCCTTAGAGAGCTCTCAGGAGGTTGTTATTAGACATGGGCTGGCTTCCTTACATTCACGTATGGGCAGTTGATTATGGCTGTCATCTGGGAATCCATGGAATACTGTGCAAAAGGTTTAAAACAAAAGATCTCAGTGTCATTCCTCCACACGGTATAGGCTTTAGTAGTGTGGTGACCGGATCCCACAAGCATTTCCAAAGCAGAAGCAGGCAGAGGCTCTATTTTCTTTTATGACCTAGACTTAGATGTCACATACCATTAATCTCAATATACTCTGCCAGTCAGGCTACAACAACATTGCACCTAGATGCAAGGAGAAAGGATTAAGCACCTCCTTTGCCTGGAGAAGTACATGGTAAAAAGTGCATGAGTGATGGGATATAGTGGTACACATGTCTATGGAAAATAGTCTCCCACAACTGCTTATACACAATGTCATCTGTAATGTATCAAGTACCAATAGGAAAACATAATAAAAAATTAGTATACATGTATTGAATACTAAATTAATAAATGATAAAAACTACCACATGAGGGATATTTGAGAAATTGTCTCAATATTTTGATGTTTGAAAATAGACAGATCCAACAAATATTTCACAATAAATAAGAAAAGTCATATTCAGTAGGACAAATAAATATTTCAGACTGTCTGAAAGAGATAAAATGGCCTCAATAGGAAAAGAATAACTTCCCTACTAAATTCTGAGATGCAGTTATGTGATAAGACATAATTTAAAAAAAAAACTAAGTTGTATGACTTTTAACCCTCTTTGCTTGACTGTTCTTTATCTTCTTCCAGATATTTTATTGTAAGATAAAGTACATAAAAATAAATCCTAATTAAATAATACAGCTACATTTGGACAGTAGTTCAACATGCTTTTGACAGCAAATTGGAAAAATTCTCTCACCTTTCCTTGTGAGAAATAAACATGGAGCTAGATTGATGGGTTTCAAATTATTAGAGTATAAAGGTTACTGACATCTCAAATAAGGAAATGCTTAAGTCATATTTTAAATCAGGAAGTAAAGTCCAGGGCCACCTTAGAGAAGGCCTTTCTTTGCCATTTATTATGTTACTGTGTTAAAATTACCTCTCATAGTAAGTTTATCTGTACTTTTCCCCCTAACTCTTCCTTTGCATTTAGGCCTTGAAGAATACCACACAGGGAAAATCTTTATTGAATGTCTAATAGGTGCTAGGCATTACTGGCTTCATATTAGCATTAAGTACATTGGATTCCTGCTTCTCCATCCTTGTGATGCTTTACTAAGAAGAATGTGTTTCAACTCCATCCGGGTTAATACAAACGATGTAAAGTCTTCGTCTTTTTTATGGCTGCATAGTAGTCCATGGTGTACATACACCACAGCTGGTTAACCCCTTCCTGGGTTGGTTGGCATGAAGGTTATTTCCACATTTTGGTGATTGTAAATTGAGCTGTGATAAACAATCTAGAGCAAATGTCCTTAGGATCAACTGATTTTTTTTTTCCTTCTGGTTAGATGCCTGATAGTGAGTATCAATTTATTTTTTCTTCCACATGGCCTACTCTGATATTTTCTTATCACCTCTGTATCTTAGGGATTTTTTTTCTTCTTTGATTGATACTTAATTTTATTTAAAAATTACTTTTATAAAATATTACAGGCACGTAAAAGCATAGAGAATCATAAAATGAACACCTGCATACCTATTACCCAGCTTAAGAAATAAAATGTTCCAAATAAAATGCAAGTCCTGGTGTATTTTTCCATGATCCCATTCCTCTCCTTCCTCTCCAAGATGTAATTGGTGTGAATTTATCACATCCCTATATAAAGCTATTTTATATTCTTTTGCATATTTAAAAACATAAATGATATTTTCATAACTCCTGAAGTGTTTTTTCACTGAAAATTATGTTTTCATTTTTATCCACATCAAGACAAATACAATTTGTATTTTTTACTGTGTATAAGCTGTATAACATTCATTATATTTACCAATTTTTTGATAGGTGATGACATCATTTAAAATATTTTACTGGTGCCAACCACTCTGCAATGAGTATTTTAGATGTTACTTTTTTTATTTTTAATTCAATAAGTTGGGATCTGGATTAAATTCTTCACACCTATTGCTCAATATAAATCATTTATTTTTGTTAAATAGACATTTGTTCTGTACAGTACTATGAATACAATTACGTTTGCTAACTATATGATGACATCCTGTTCTGTAGTTACTTTTTTCTTCATATTTGCTACTCCCACACTTCACTGTTCTGTGAGAGGAGAGAGGTGTGAAGCAGGATTGGGAAGGATTGTTTTCCCTCCTTTTAATTATATTTATAAAGTGTTTAAATAGCAGTTCGATAAGAATTAACTAATTAAAATGAAAGAAAAATCTGTTTTAGGAAGAAAAAGGCAAAGAAAAAGAGAAGAGGTAGGAATGATTTTTCATTTGTATTTATTACTTTGTAACTCCATCTCGTTTCTTAAAAAGTACTTTCTGTGCCCTTTCATGGACAGTGACTTAGACAGCGGGATTTCAGTTCAGTCCTGCCAAACTGGATGATTCCCAGGGAAGCCGCACGTGGGCGTTTCTTCCTACTGCCATGAAAGATGGACACTGGACAAGTTACATAAGGAGGAAGAGTTTATTCAAAACTATTGCAATAAGGGCAACAAATTCAACTCTACTCCTCCAAAACCAAAAGCAAGAAGGTTTTTAGCCCTGGGATGTATGAGTGGGAGGAAGTTAAGAGGAGGTTGGTCACTGAGGTTAGGCCCCCTGTGTTCCCTAATTGATACTTATCAAGTTAGGCTCCTGCCCTCTCACAGAGACTGGGAAGTAGACACCCTGGCTTTCTTCCTGATGACTATATTTCAAAGAAATGGCTCCCAGGTCCTCTAGAAAGACATTCCTGGGTTGTAGAACTGGCAAGAGACAAGAAGATTTATATCTCCAAGAGGCAGAGAGAGAATTTAGGAATCTTAATTTTCTAAAGTAAATACTCTGATGTTTTGAAAGACGGGAGGTCAGGGCCTATAGTCCTGAAAGCAAGAAACCATCTGAAGTTTAGTTAAACTGAAGGGACGGTTAAGACCATCCAGTCGCTACAGAAGCTTATATTACTGACCCGTCACAACATGGACAGTGCCAAGCAAATTCAACTTTCCAGATGCTTGAGGAAAACTTTCAGGATTTAATAGATGTGGTGAAGGGTGACAACGCTGCCAGATGTCCTGCAATGCATGAGATGGACTCATGTGATAATGTAGAAAAGATATATGACCAAGTCACACGCTACTCCAAAGGTCAGCAGCGTACCCACTGGGAATACTGACACTGTGCAAAGTTTCTACAACTGAAGATCTTAGGAGTTTAGAGGTTATAAAAAACTCTGTTGGGATATGCCATAAGCCAGAATATACTTCCACTTACTATTTCTTATCTCAGGGTACATTTTCTCACATCTGCCAAGAGTATTTTTCCAACTATTGATGGACTTACAGAACAGCACCTCACCTTCTTCTGAAAAGGGCAATATACACACACGTATGTACAAATGAATTATGTCTATGAATTAGCTCTTGATTTTGTACAATTCCTGGAGGTGACTATGTGTCATAAAATAATCAGAGATTACACAATTACATGGGTAATGGATAGAAAAATAGCCAACAAACACATGGAAAAATGCTCATCGTCGTTAATCATTGGAGAAATGCAATTCAAATTGCATTGTTCTGCATGCAAACTGCATGTTACTCAGAGTGGTTCCACTAAGATTAGCCCACATCATAGAATCCCTAATCTGCAGATACTGGCATGGATGTGGAGAGAAGGGAACATTTCTACACTGTTGGTGGGATTACAAACTAATATAACCTCTATGGAAAGATGTATGGAGAACTCTTAAAGAACTAAAATTTGACCTTCCATTTGATCCTGCAATTCTATTGCTAGGTCTCTACCCAGAAGAACAAAAATCATTTCATCACAGAGACATTTGTACCACAATGTTTAATGCAGTTTAATTCATAATTGCCATGTCATGGAAGCAAACCAAATGCCCATCAAACCATGAATGGGCATGAATGGATCAACAAACTATGGCATATGGGTACAATAGTGCACTATTCAGCCATAACAAAAGATGGAGACTTTACATCTTTTATGTTTACCTGGATGGAGTTGAAACACATTCTTTTTAGTAAAGTATCTCAACAATGGGAAAAAATTCCAATATACTCAATGCTAATATGAAACCAATATATAAACAATTACATGCCCACATGAAGAGAAAAAAAATATTGTCAAGCAAGGGAGAGGCCAGAGGAGGGGGGACAATTGACCAATAGGCAGATCTTACCTAATGTGCACAATGTGAGGGTGTTCAGCACGCCTCCTGAGTGAAGGGATCAACCACAACTTGAACTTTACCTTGGAAGTGAGAACCATGACCCCTAAAAATCTGTACCTTCATATTAATTTGAAATAAAAAAGATACAAAATAAAAAAATGTTTACAAGCTTTTGGTACTATAATTTTAATCTTTAAAAAGGTCTATCTCAGTTCCACTTCTGTAAGAAAAATGTTATATGGAATAAATCATCTCTGAAGACTATGATTTCAATATTGTCAAATCTTTAATAATGCAAAACAATGTGGTTGGCATAGGATGATGTGATTTGGTTATATATCTTTTTCAACATTATCACATCTTTTTAACTACATTATGGAGTTACATTTCCCTTTGTAGAGTACCACAAAGGTCTCTATTATGTGTAGGTAGAATGCAAATCCCCAAATATTATATTTTGCTGCTTTGATAGGTGATTTTAAAATCTACATTATAATATTTCGTTTTAAGTAATTAGATAGTTCTTGAACTTTTTCTTACTACAGTTTATGTGGTGACTAACATGGTATGTTGGGTGCTATATTTACTCAAACATAGCCAAGTACATTTGCATTATAGTACTGAATATTAGACAGCCTCCATTAAACTTTAATATCCCCCCATTTAAAGTCAAACTTCCTGGACCCCATATAGTCTTCTACATACCTTACTCTTTTTCTTTGCTTCTCTTCTGTGATAGATCAATATTTACATGCCCTAACTGCAGGAATCTGGAAATCATATTAGTTTACAATGCAAAAGAGATTTTGCAGATGTGATTATAGGTAAGGACCTTGAGATGGGGAGAGTATACTGGAATACACACATGGGCCCAGTCTAATAACATGAGCCCTTATAATTGGAAAACTTTTCATGGCTGGGGCATAGAGAGTTATGTGGTGACCAAAAAGGGGCCAGAGATTGTGGTAACCTCTAGAAGTTGGAAAAGATGTGGAAATAAATTCTACTCTAGACCCTCCAGAAATAAGATACAGCACAATCCTGTATCTTGATTTTTAGCCCAGTGAGTCATGTGTTAGATTTATGACCTGTAAACCTACAAAATGTGCCGGGTGCAATGGCTCACACCTGTAATCCTAGCACTCTGGGAGGCAGAGGTGGGTGGACTGCTTGAGCTCTGGAGTTGGAGAACAGCCTGAACTAGAGTGAGTTCTCGTCTACTAAAAATAGAAAAATTAGCCAGGCCTGGTGGAGCAGGCCTATAGTCCCAGCTACTGGGGAGGCTGAGGGAAGAGAATAGCTTGAGTGCAAGTGTTTCAGGTTGTTTCAAAACAAACAAACCAGCAAACGAGCCCTACAAAATATTAAATTTGTATTGTTTTTGCTTCTAAGTTTGTGGTACTTTACTCAGTAGCATAGAAACATACAGATAAATTTAAATTTACAGCTAAATTTCTTAAAAGAGGCATCTGGTTTTGCTGTTAACATTAACTGACTTTGAATGTTCTCTTTAATTCATTTCAATTGGATTTGTATTCTCACCATCTACTGATTTATATCAAAGATACTTTTACTTCCTATCTCCTAAGTCTGATGGTTACTCGTCTACTGTTATCTTAACTGCCTACCTAACAATATTTGACTCAGTTGATCATTACTCCCTTATTAAACACTGTATTGTTTTGGATTTGGGGAAAACCTGGTTTTCTTCTTGCTTTCATACTCTCCTTACATGATTTTACTTATCTATCTCCATGTCCTTAAATATGACATGTACAATTATTTTTGAAAATTTTCCCTTCACAAATTCCAATATCCAATCTATTTGTCTTTTCTCACTTGGTTATCTAAGCACATGTTAAACAGTGTGGACAAAACAAAATTCTTAATTTTTATACTGATGTTTCTCTTCTCAATCATTTAGTTTCTCTAGCCAAACTCCTAGGAGTTACTCTAGGATTCTCTTCTCTCCTCTTCTCTTCTCCTTCTTCCTTCCTTCGTTCCTTCCTTCCTTCCTTTCTCTCTCTCTCTCTCTCTTTCTCTCTTTCTCTCTTTCTCTCTTTCTTTCTTTCTTTCTTTCTTTCTTTCTTTCTTTCTTTCTTTCTCCAACTCCTTGCATTCAGTCCTTTGGAAAATACTATGCACCCTATCATTTATCTGTCCACTTCCCTTCATTACTTTATTATTGTTATAATTCATAACATTACTATCTCTTGGCTGGACATTGCAAAGGCCTACAATAAGTGAGCTTGCTTCTGCTGTCTTTACCACCTTCTCTGCATGAAAATTCCACTCTTTTCATGGCTGTCAAAGAGATTTTTTTATGATGTAGAACACAGAGACTCACTTTCCTTATACCCCTCCAGTGGAATCAGAATCTCCAGGAGAATCACATCTTATTTACAGTGAAATTGAAACTCTAACCTGGCTTCCCATCTCTACATTATATAATCCCTCCTGCCTCTTTGACTTTATGTCACGGAGCATCCTTCCTTATCCTGCAATCTCCAACCACAGCTGAGAGGCCTTGAGATTATTATTTCTTCTGCTTGGAATGCTCCTTTCTGTGTGTGGTACCTTCTTATCAGTCTGGTTTCAGTTTAAAGATGAAATTACACAGAAGTCTATCTGATTATCAACTGTAAGGTATTCATCTAGTCATTATTATGTTTTCTATTGTTTTTAAGTTTTTTTTCCTTTTTTATATGTGCATTGATTTGTTATATACTTTCTCACTAGAACACAAACTTCACAATGGCAGGTAACTTGTTTTTTTGATGCTTATCCATAGAAACTAGAAGTATGTGATTCATTTATTATATACCCATTTTGTGTTGCATGAAGGAATTAAGTGTATTTTATTTTTCTATGTAAGACTTATGAGCCATTAGGTATAAGCAAATGAGTGCAAATATGTATAACATTTTGGTAATGTCTACACAAACACATTCGTAATCAATCTGAACTATGATAATCACCGCTGACATGAACAGAAATGTCAGCTTACTTTAGCCAGAAGCCTTCAGAAGGGGATCTGATAGAATATGTAGACATTTGCATTCTAGATTTTTCTCTTATCCTGTCTCATATTAGAATTTCAACTTTCTGCTTTTTTTTTTTTTAACTAATATGTAGCATGGTAGGGTGTATATATTCTGAGAATGAAAGAACCCAAGCACCACAGCTAACATACTATATGATAGTGCTGGTAAAGAAACATTCACCGTTGTCTAGCTCTTTAGTTTTCTTCCCATGGTGACAGGTCTATGTAAAATGACTCCCAAGGGTCAGATAATTGAGAGACCAAAGAAAGAAGCTGGCAAATCTAGTTTCTCAGAAAGAAATATTTAGTAGGGACTTTAGAACAGAAGCCCTGGGGTGGTGACTTATCCCCTGGACTCAGGTCTTATATATGGTATATGATGGGAAAGGGTGTATGGCTTCAGAAAGAATGAGTAGGACAACTGAAGTTGTTAACCCCTCAGGGAAACACAAGAATGCTGTATGTGTCATGCCTATAATTTGCCTAAGGGCAAGATTTATAGTAAGTATATGAGCAATTTGGGGACTTTGGTTTCTGGAAGGACCATCAGAGCTGTCATTGTACAATTAAACTTGTGAATTTGCCTCTGTGCACTTACATTGGCAACCCTGTGCCCACAGCTCAGTAAGGTCTCAGAGCCTTGGTATATCAGTGTCTCACAGCTATGTTCATGCTACACATGGTGATGTCTTGCTGAGTGGCGTTCATTATTGTTGTTACTTGTTTGTGTGTGCTGTATGACAAGAGTTTTGATGGTCATTCCAGAAGAAGAGTTCAAAAATTGCCTTGAAAGGCGGACTAGGCACTGGCATCAGTGAATAGCTTCCCAAGGGCAGTACTTCAAATTTGACGATAGTGGTATTCAGCAGTGAGGTACATAGAACTTTTTCTAGGATGAGTTTGTGAATTTAATTGTCAGACCTCATATGTTCACAATAATATAGCTAAAGGCTGGATCTATAATCTTAGTCTTAGAGACACTCCTGGAACTGGTTTAGTCAGAAGGTCAACATGGCAGATTAGCATCCAAGATGGAATTATTTTAGCCATCATTAGTTGAAATTTTTGTCTGATTTTTCCTGGGGATGACAGCAAATTCAATCAGGATTGAGAGTGTGGGAAGAGAGAAAATGGAACACTCCTGTACTGTTGGTGGGACTGAGAACTAGTGTACCCTTTATAGAAAGAAGTACAAATAGTCCTCAATAAGCTAAACGTATTGCAACAAACCTTCCATTTGATCTCTCAATCCCATTACTAGGTATCTATTCAAAAGAAAAAAGTCATTTTATCATAAAGACATTTGCACTTAAATGTTAATAGCAGCCCAGTTTATAATCACAAAGATGTGGAAACAGCCCACATGCTCTTCAACCCATGAATGGATTAATAAACTATAGTACATGTATAACATGGAATACAGTTCAACCACAAAAGTGATGGAGATTTCATATCTTTTGTTACAACCTGAGTGGATCTGGAGAACTCTCTTCTGAGTAAAGAATCACAAGAATGAAATATCAGCACCCCCTACACTAAATACTAAGTTGAAATTTGTAGAGTGACAACAAATGCACACATGAGAGGAAAGCTAAATTAACTTTAAGAAGAGGAGGGGCAGAGGGTGTTTGGTAAGTTCCCACCTAACAGCTACGATGTATGTGTACAGGGCACACTTCCTGGGTGAAGGTCACAGCCCGTAACCCACACCATGTAACCTAACCCCACATACCCTCAAGCCAAAATTAGGCAGGATAGTTGGTTATAAAACACAGTCTCTTTACTAGTGCGGTAAATAAAGCTTTCACTGGAGGAAAGTTCCTCCTCTAATGTTAAATGAGTTAAATACTTGAGAGTATTTCTAAGCTTTCATTTTGATAAAGACAATCACACAATCATATTTTTTATAAAAATTAAATTTATTTTCTTTGTATGTGCTCACATTATTATTGAATAGAGAGAATAACTACAAATATGTAACCATACACAGGAGGGTACCTGCCACAGAATAAAAATTAAGTCTCTTTAAAATTATTTTCTTACCATAATAAAGTATTTTTACCTTTAAGTTACGTCTCCTATATGTTAATTAGTCTCTTATAATAAAAATGCAACAAATATTCGTGAGAATTCATACGTTCTCATATAAATGTTAGGGAGATGATGAGGAATTCTGGCTATGTTGGTACATGGTGAGGGATTCCAGCTCTAGGTAAACCAGGCAGGAGTAATTGCCCCACCTGGCAACAAGGACAAGGGCCAGGCCAAACCCCTGTCTTGGTGATGCCGTGCCCTTGATCCTGCCCTGAGCAACTGCCACACCAACAGAAGGAGCATCACCTGATTCTGCAAAACAAGGCAGGGAATCCCCAGCCTGGGCACGAGGGGATGTGGAAAGTGACCTAGAGTAACCTGAGGCTCATTATCATGTCCTTAAGTGTCCATCCAGTGGTTCAGTGGTGACTGTGAACCGCAACGTGGGCCCCATCCAGACACTATGAAACAAGACCCCAGGCCATACCCAGAGCCTCCTGTTATCTGTGGCAAATGTATCTTGCTCTGGCTCTATAAATCTGCCCTGGTATCCCTCAGTAATGCTCCTTTCTTGCTTGACTTGCTCTGGTTGTGTCTGGTCACTCTTCAGCCAAGAGCACACCAGGAACTGTTAAGGGGCAACTGCCCATCTGAGTCATGGTACCAAGACTTCAGGTCCCGTAAATAGTAAGTGTGCACATTTCTCTGGTTGGTGTATAAATCTTCTTGATACTCAATTGCCTTCTCCTTTCTTCTCCTTTTTTTTTTTTTAAATATTACTGGGAATTGGTTGGTTTATCTCTTAAACCACTTATAATTTATATTAAAAGTTGTTATCAGTCTCTTGGCAATGGGATATTAGTAATCAATATCTTCTGTTTTGTTTGCTTGTTTCTGTGTTTCCCTAATTTACAAAATAAATGCATTGATTTTATTTTTTACGAGGAATATAATATGTTAAATAAGTTTAACTAAAACAATTTAACTAAAACTTCCTATTTAGCTAAAAATAAAACAGTTAGGGTGAGAAAAGCAAATGGTTTGGCATTAGAGAGTGAAAGAAATGAGGTGCTTACTGATTTTGGAATAATTAATTGATTTATTTTTCCGTGTAATACAATATGATAGCCAGGCTACTCTGCCCTCTCCTCTTTTGTTCATCTCCCCTGGTAGGTATCGACAGTGCCTGAATTTCAATAAGCTTTTTTTTTTTTTTCTCTTTCTCTGCTTCTGTTTCCTATGACAATGAGCTCTCTAAGTCTCTAGTGTGCTTACGGAATTCTCTGCAATTAACTCGGGTCAGGAGGTGATCTTGCACACTCTTCTGACATAGCCAGATATTGGATTGCCCACAATAATTCCATTTTCTAATAAGTAAGCTGGGTTAGAGAAGGACCCGTAAGACTGAAATACACTGATTAATAACCTATTTCCAATGTATTTTCTCAGTGTGTGTTTTCAGAGGAAAACAGAGGCTTAGGACTGAATTATGAGATAAGTTTGCATGTTTAGGTGCCATCCAACAACGTAAGAAAACCCAAGTAGACACTCAATCTCCGCTAGTAGTTTTCAGTTAATTCAGAGCTCCCTGTTGTTATTCCCTAACTGTGGGGATGCCTAGATTTTAAGCCTAACAAATTTTCTATTCTAGATATCACAGCTGTCTTTCTCCAGCATTGCATAACACAAAACCACACTATAACCCTACTTTTCCCATGAAAACAGAGAGATTCTATGTTTTACTATGACCAAACAGAAACTGAGTTCTTGTTTTATACTTTTTGCTTATAGATATTTTTGTTCTTACATAGGCAAAATTAAAACATGCTCAGTATCTTTCAGCTTTCCTTTTTCTTTTTTTTTTTTTTCCAGAGCCCTCTTCAAATAAGCTATGTCTTCAAGCTGTCTGCCCCAGGGCTACCAAGGATTCTAGCAATCTTTTCTGCCAGCAAAATTTCCTGTTCTAGATATACTGTTAAACAAATGCATTTTGTAACAGAATTTTTCATAGTAATGTGATAATTAGTGAATAAACAAAAACCCACTACTTAAAAATCTATTATTCACCAGTTGGGATTTTGCTGTATACATACAGTATTACATTTTGTGACATTCACAGAATCATTTCTTGTAATCATCGTCATCTCTGAAGAAAACATTCATATTCATTTGCAGGTGATATAACTGAAGTTCAGAGAGACTAAATAACTTGGCAAGGCTAACAAAAATAGGAAACAATAGAGCTAGGTTTTGAAATGAGAACTGTATGGCTGAAAACACCATGAAGTTTTTTTTTCCTACTTCCAGAGACCATCACAGGTTTTGGGAAAAAAAAAAAAAAAAACAACCCAAAGAAAAAAACCATTCTCTTATCTATGCATTCTTACATGAAATAAAATGTCTTACATGTGCATGAATTTGGCAAGCAGAAGACTGCTGTTACAAATGCCAACTATAGTTTCACAGGATATTTGTAGATTTGGTAAATGACAAAATTTAGCTTTTAACACATCGAAAAGGGAACTCAGTATTATAGTCTATCTTCTGACATTCCAACAAAAATAGTGTAGTGTATTTTTAGAATATAAACGTATCCTTGCAATATGTTGCCAATAAACCTTTTTGAATTAGATTTTTAAAATGCCCTATTAAAATTTAAAAATTGCCTTAGGATCTTGTGCTATGAAGACAAGCTTGAACTTCATGGTAACGTGCTCAGCAGCCGTCCCATCTCATCCATGGGAAGTGGAGTAGCAAATTCTTTTCTAAAGGTTGAATTTATTTTTTCACAGCTACCAGGATTAAGTCGTACCCTTCACTCAGCATGGAAATGTGACTAATTTTAGTCAATACTCCGTCCACAGGCTAGCTTTCTCTTTTGCATTATTTAGTTGACTGAGCAGAACGATGATGAGCAACTATGATGAAGAAACATATTAAGAGCAAAAATAATACAAAACAAAAAAGCATCCCCTCTCCCTGTTTGGCAGCATGGCGAGGGCAGGTGAAAGTTTACTTGGTAACCACCATCAATGGCAGGGAAGTACATTAATGCCCAAATACAAATTATGTAGCTTAGTCTAGAAAAGTGCATCCGAATATCCCACAGAAAATAACAAGTTTCATAAAGAAAGTGGAAAAATCAATTATTAAATCTGTCTGCACTCATAAAAACTTCCCATCTAAACAATAAATATTTCAAGTTGCCTTGTGACCTTTCTTCCACCTTTCACATGGGCTTCTTTTCTTTTACAAAATGCTACAGAGAATGGAAGCGTTGTCAATTAAGTAAAAAGGGTGTTTGCATCAACCTTTTCATGTGTGGAATTTAATGACATTTTAAGGTTAAAGTAAAAGTCAAACATCGATTTTTTTTTTTTAGTGTCTTCTCCTAATGCAGCTAATGAATAGAGATTCCAATAAAAACCTTTTAATCCTTTTTAAACTTGCTACTATCAAAAGGCTTATTTTATTTTATTTTTATTACCCAACTTTTTCTCCCTTCTACCAACAATGATTTAGGACAGAGGGAAGCACCAAGTACAGATGACTTGGGGAATTCAAATTCGGAAAATCTTGATAATACTGCGTTCTAAAATAAAGTTAATTGGATGCGTCACGGGCATACATCCACCTTTTAGAAATCAGGAGACTGGAGATTCAGAATCCAGGAAACATGAGATGCTGGTAATTTTCTAGATGAATGAAAAGAGATTTAGATCTCTTTTACTTTATCTACAAGGTATAATGTGGAGGATAATAATTTTTTCTTACCTCGTATTTATTGTACACTAAAAAATCAGATAGATTCATATAATGAAGAAGATTAGAAAAAAGTATATGAAAAGAATCTGTGACGTTTGGTAAACATGAATCTGGCACCTCATATTGGGAAAAAATCAACAAAACATTAGCTGGGGTAATATCACAGGTTCAAATTTCACAGGCGGTTTGTGTTCAGAGGGGAGCCAGCAATGTCCTTTGAACAATATTCAGAAGGTAGCAAGTCTGGTGCTTGAACCCTCCATTAGAAATCTAACAACACTCATATTCCTTAGATAGGTGATATGAACTCGTATTTCTTACGTGTAATATCATCACATTTTTCTTTAGAAAATTACATTTATACTGATTTTTCAATCTGTACACAAAATCTACTATTTGGTAATATTCATAGTGGGTAGGTAAAATCATGTAAGGACTCTCTTAATGATGTGTTTACTTCCATGATATTTAGGTAGGAGAAGTACTGGCCTTTTATGGACAAAGTTAAATTTAATAAAAGCAAATGTCTCTTTCACTTTCCTACTTCACACGATTGTTGGGTGGTGTCTGGATTCGGAGTCAGGATTGTTTTCTAACGGCGAATTCACACCTGACTTTATAATGAGCCTTCATTTATTTCTAATTTGGAATACATTCATTTAGAACAGTTAACTTCTGTTTCTCGTTCTAAAATCGTGTACCCTTTGTTTTTAATTAAATGTCAGAAATCCAGAAGTACTAGTCATTGTAAACAAATAAAAAGAATAATGTTTTTGGCGATGTTAAGACATGGAACTGGTACTTTGAGTCCTTAATAGGTACCTAGCTCTTCCCCAGAAAAGGGCAACCTTCTCAAAGGACTAGTGCGCAGAAGAAGATGCTAAAGTACTTAAGGTTTGGAAGAGATCTGAAGGCTTGCATAAGGTGTGCCCTCTTTTGTTTTTTCCTCTCTCACTTTCAGCAATTTGTTGTTGTTGCTAAATCCATCCTCACCCCACTGACACCAAAATATTCTATCACCCATTCACCCTATTCTCCCTAAGTTTTCTCTTCTCTTGGACTTACTGGCATTTCTGAAGCACACCAGAACCAAAGCAAGCATACCAGTCCCATGGAGGAAAACGGGACTATGTGAGATTTATTCATAGAATGTGATCCTGAGATTTTAAAGGTTTCAAGACTTGTAGGGTAATAGAGCAGCAGACAGATCATTTTAAGTGTGTTCATTCATTCACTCTCATATCCAACGACTCATTCATTCCACCAAGTTTCACTGAACAACTCCTATGTGTCCTGACCCTCACTCACTAGGTAGTGTTAGGAAAAAGATAAGCTAGTCCAATTGTTGGGTCGAGGAGTTTTTGCATATTAAGATAGACCAGCCATCACAATACACCATTTATGCTCTGACAGGCATAAATTTGTGTTGTTATAGAAACTTAGTGGAGGGGCATCTTAATACATAGAAGGAAGGATCAGCAATGGCCTTCATGATGTCCAAGAAGAGTCAAAGCAAATGTATATTAGTCACTGCTTGGGGCTGGAGCTGGGGAGTTGAGTTAGAAAAAGGCACATCTGAAAGCCCAAAAAAGAGAGAGCATGACATGTCTGGGGACTGAAGTCAATTCAGTCTGGTGGCAACACCACAAGAAAAATCGGTAGTAAACAAGTTTAGCGAGTTAGAAGTGTAAAATTTGTACTTTAGGATACAGAGGGAGTTATCAAGAGTTTTGAATAAGGAATAGAAGAAATAATTTTTCCAGATTGCATTTTAGAAAAGATAAGCTAAGGGTAGTGGAGAGAATGGAAAAAAAGAAATGCTGCAAGGAAGTACAGAACTTCCGCGACTAGTACAGGAATCAACAGACAGAGTTGAAAGCCAAAATCCTTGTTTTTCAAAGTGTGGCCTCTGCACCAGCAGCGGTAGCATCAGCTAGACTCGTTGGAAATTAGAATTCTCAGACTCATCTTAGACATACTAAATCAGAAACCACAGATCTGTGCTTTCACATGCCCTCCAGGTTATTCTAATGCAAGCTAAACTTTGAGAACCATTGGTACTTAACTAAGGTAGCTGCAATTAGAGTAGAGGAAATAAATAGGTTTGAGAGACATCAAAAGAATATATCTCTCGATGCCTCAGAGACCTTATTTAAGTTAGTAGCTTCTTTGTCTCCAATACAAAATAAAAAGTAATTAATATACCATACAGTATTATGTCAAGCTATAGGATAGCTTTTTAGTATCATCTTGCACCTAATTTGGCCATTATAAATTGTCTATAAAAACATCTCTGTGATCATTAAATTATTACATATCCCTTTCCTGTGGTTCTTTCTTGTGGGCATTAATTTTTGGATATCTTTATACTTGTGTAAACTCTGTGGTTATCAGTGTTATTGGTTTATAAGAACCTTGGAGACACAGAAGTTTCATTTACCTGATTTAGTTATAAATATGCTTAATATTCCTTCTCCACTATCCCGTAGGGAAGTATGCAACCTGAAATGGTGCACTCAGACCACAAGGATGGCTTATCCATTCCAGAAAGTATTGTTCTTGGCCAAGGCCATGCATGCACTCAGATGTATATACATTCCCATATGCAATTATTGGAAGCAGCTATGTTTGATCTTTATTTTGTATTTGAAGAGCCTAGTTTAGGAAATACTAACAACTTATCTCTAAATGTCTGTTCACAGATTGACTAGATCTTCGCCAAATATTTTGCCCAAGTAGGTGGGCCTGTAAGAAACAGGCACTCATGAGACACAAGATACCAGTAAGCTCTGCCCTACGATATGATGAACCACAAAATAAATTAGAATCTAAGTATGGCTGTTCAAGCAGGGCTTTGCAATTTAACTTTACATATATAATATCAACTTCACAAAGTGACGTGGTTGGAAAGAGATGACCTCCTTTTTATGGATAGTTCTCAATGGTTTAATAAAATCACAGCATTACAGATTCATTCTTCTTGCCTTAAATAATTTCTATTTCAAGCTCAGAAGAACATTGTAAGATGAGTGCCTTGAACACATAAATAAGTGATTAAGCTTTCTGTTAAGTGCTAGATATTAATGAAGAAGAAGATGATGATGATGATAGCCAACATGTATTGAGTACTGATTATATGCGAGCCATTTTTCTCTTACATGTATTAAATCATTTAATAGTCATAATAAGCTTAGCCAATAGATACTATTACCATTCTATTAGGCAGAGGAAATGAAAGAAGAGCATTTCAGTAACTGGCCAAAGCTTCCCAAGCTAGTGAGCTTCAGAGCTGGGATTCAAACCTTGGTGGGTTGTCTTCAACAATACCGATTTACTAAACCACTCTTTGAGATTCTATAGAAACCATTTGAGATGTGCTGAGTGGATGCAGTTTCATCCACTTTTGGAAAACAAATGAGGGTAATTGTTCAGGCAATAATGGCTGATAAAATTGGGATAATGGATTGTGTCTCTGTGTGTATATGTTGTAGGTCCAGTGAACCAGAGATTAGAATGAAGTGGAGAGATAATAAAGACTGAGCTCACTTAACTTGCTTTGCCAGTGAGCTTCTACTATAACTCCAAAATTATTAATGAATACACATGAGTTTAGAGTTTCTACTTTATGTAAATTTCCGAAGCATACAGAAAAACGTTTTATATATTACTCATCAATCACCTTTTCTCAAGCAAGTACATAAAAGATCTCTGTTTATTCCAGCTCTGAAATAACTGATGCGTCCAAAAGACTTAAAATTACAAAGAGACTTGAACTTGAAGTTAAGAGATATTATTTTAAATCCAAACTCTTTCATTAACTTGTGTAATTATAGAACTTATTAGTTTTTTCATACACACACACACATATATATATCATGGGGATATTACATGTACTTTTTTTCATACGGTTGTCATAAATGTTGAACAAAATATTGTACATAAATAATAATGATTTAAAAAATGGTTTGTGATAGGTCATTTTGTTTAATTATTAATTTCAAAAGAAATTTATGTAACTATTTTGGATAGTCTGCACGTATATTTTCGAATTTTAGAGTAGGGTAAAAGATGAATATCAAGAAAGTCATACTGAAATATCAAACTTCTGACTTTCAGGTTTATCATGAATTTATAGTCTTTGAGGGATGGTGGGATTGAACATTGCTTGACAGATGCCTTCGGTTTTGGATTGCTTCTGTAATAAAACACGAATTTAGCAGCTTAAAACAACACAAGTTTATTAGGTCAAAGCTTAATAGGCCTGCATTCTGGGCCTACTATGACTGGCTTCTCATCTGAAAACGTGACTGGGAAGAGTGTTTTTAGCTTATTCAGATTTTGGTAGAATTTAGTTCCTTATAGATAGAGAGCTGAAGTCCCCATTTCCTTGTGAACTGTCAGTAGGAGTGGGGTCAGATGCCCGAGCCCACCTACAGTCCCTGCTACGTGGCCACGTTCATCTTCAATGGTGAATTCCTCTGTACTTTGTTTTTAGGGCTCACTTGATTAGCCCAGGCTTGCCCAGAATAATCTCCCTAGTTTAAGGTCAGCTGGTTTGGAAACTTGATACTAATTTATCTGCAAATCTCTTCAAAGCAGCACCTAGACTAGCGTTTGAGTAGGTGAGGGAAAATGTATATGCGTCTAGGGAAGGTAATCTTGGGGAACCAGTTTTGATTTCTGCATGCCACAGGGGTCATACAATATGTTTCCCATTGCTAGAATATGCAGTAAAATAACTTTTGGACTGTTCTGCCTGAGCCAGTGGTTCAGACTGTTCATGGTCTCTATCACTTTTGTGTGAGGAAATGCTTGAGCTTGTCCTACAGCTATCACTGATGAGTGCCACTGTCCAAATCCCAAAGAACTTGACAATCCCCAACCCAGACACAAATCCCATCATATATCTATTGACTTATTTTTATACCCTTTAGCCTGGAGCTTGGATTCACTTCTGAAATCTTGATTCTCTATCTCATGCACCACACATACACAAAACTTAGGGTTTTGTCTAGCTCAAAGGTGGGGTCAGAAGGTGGGTGAAATATAATTAGACCTTCATAAATCAGAGGAATGTTTCTTGGAGTCTAGGCTAGGCATTAGGTAAAGACAGAGAGATAAATTCAAAAATGGTGGCCGCTATTTCTTCCCGTCGACTTATTGCAAGGCATTACAGGGGTCAGATTTAGAGATCAGTCCTTCTTTGGATATATAATTTGTGAATATTTTATGCCATTCTATAGATTATCTCTTCCACTGTGAAGAAAATTGTTAATTTAATTAACTCCAATTTATTTATTTATTTATTTTTGCTGTATTTGCCTTTGGTGTCTCTTAGTCATAAATTCTATGCCCCTAGACCAGTGGTTTTCAACCTTCCTAATGCTGCAATATATTTTCATTATTACAAAGGGGTCACAATCCACAGGTTGAGAACCACTGCCTTAAACCAAAATCTAAAAGAACTTTTTCTGTTTTATTCTATAATTTTATGGTTTAATGCCTTATGTTTAGGTCTTTTATCCATCTTGAATTAAATTTGGTGAGAGGAGAGACATCTCTGAGTCTTGCTTTATTCCTCTTCATGTGGGTATCCCATTTCTTTTCCTCAGTGTATGTTGCTGTCGGCTTTTGCAAAGATCAATTGGTTGTAGCTATGTGATTTCATTTCTGGATTCTCCATTCTGTTTTATTTGTCTATGTCTCAACTTTTATACCAGTACCATTGTCGTTTGGAGCATAATTTGAAATTGGATAATGTGATGCCTCAGATTTGTTTCCTAGGATTGCTTTAGGTATTTGGGCTCTTTTAGATTTTACAACAAATTTAGGATTGTTTATTCCAGTTCTGTGAACAATGATCTTGGCTTTTTGATGGTAATTGCATTGAATTTGTAAATAACTGTGCAGTACAGACATTTTAATGATATTGATTCTTCCAATCTATAAGCGTGTGATGTTTTTCCATTTTTCTGTTCTCTGTGACGTCTTCCATCGGTGTTTGTAGTTCTCTTTTAGGGACTTTCACCTCCTTGGTTATGCATATTTCCTTCATAGCTATTGTGCATGGTATTAAGGCCTTAATTTGATTATTAACTCAAACTTTTATTAGTATATAGAAATGCTGCTTACATCAAAAAAACCAGAAAGACTACAAATTAACAACCTAATGTGACATCTCAGAGAATTATAAAAAAGAAAACACACTGAAAGCTAGCAGAACACGAATAATAAAACAACAAACTAAACATATGGAAACAAACAAAAATACAAAGGACTAATGAAACAAAAGTTGGTTCTTTGACAAGATTAAATTGACAGACTACTGGCCAGATTAAGCAGAAGGGAAAGGATTTAAATAAGCTCCATCAGAAACGACTAGGAGACATTATAACTGGTATAACAGAAAATACAGAGCATCATCTACGAGTACTACGAAAACCTTATGCACACAAACTAGAAATTAGAAAGCGAGAAAATGAGTAAATTTCTGGAAACGCACAAACTCCCAAACCAGAATCAGGAAGAAACAGAAATTTTACGTGGACTAACAAGCAGTAACATTGAAGCAGTAATAATAAAACTCCCAATGAAAAAAGCCTTGTACTGGAAGGATTCACAGCCAAATTCTACCAGACCTACAAAGAAAAACGGACATCTATTCTACAGAAATTATTCCTTAACATTGAGGAGGAAGGAGTCTTCCCTAACTATAAAGTAACTATGACCTTGATACCAATATCCCTTCTGAACAGAAATGAACAAAATACTACCAAACCAAATTCAACAACACACAAAAATATAATCTGCCAAGGTTGCAAGGATGGTTTAACATATGCAAATCAATAAATATAATCCAACACATAAACACAGAACCAAAAATAATGACACACCATCATCTCAACTGATACAGAAAAAGCATTACATAAAATCTAACACCCTTTCATGGTAAACAAAACAAAACAAAACAAAAACACAAAAACAACAAACCTCAATAAAACTAGGCATAAAAGGAACATCACTCAAAATTATAAAAGCCATATATGACAAAGCCGTAGCCAACATCATTCTCAATGGGGAAAAGCTGAAGTGTTGCCCATAAGAACTCAAACAAGATAAGTAAGGGGCCCAACAGTCACCAGTTCTATTCAACATAGTGTCAAATGTCCTAGCCAGAGCAATCAGGCAAGAGAAATAAACAAAGGGCATCCAAGTCAGGAAAGTGGAAGATAGACTATCCCTGTTTGCTGATGATCTGATCTCGTATCTAGAAAATCCCAAAGACTCCCCCTGATGTCTCCTAGCTCTGATTACTTAAACTCCTGCACAGAAAACAAGAAATATGGATTAAACTTCAAGTGCTAAACTCTGAATCATCTTTCTTAGTTTGGAGAGTATTCCAATGACTTAATGTTTCTTGAGTCATCTTAACATGATGTTGTTATCAATAACATTTTGTGCCAGCAGGGACTTTATAAATTATCTAATTTTTTTGTAATTTTATACATGAGAAAAATAAAACTTAAAAGGTTTTAGTAACTTTAATCTTTGAGCTATCATGGGGATATGATAACTTGAAAACTGTGTTCAAGATAAGAATTCTTGGGCAGCACCTGTGGCTCAGTGGCTAGGGCACCGGCCACATATATCGAGGATGGCGGGTTCAAACCCGGCCCCAGACAAACTGCAACAAAAATAAACAAAAACATAGCTGGGCATCAGGGCGGGCACCTGTAGTCCCAGCTACTCGGGAGTCTGAAGCAAGAGAATCACCTAAGCCCAAGAGCTGGAGGTTGCTGTGAGCTGTGATGCCACAGCACTCTACCGTGGACGACAAAGTGAGATTCTGTCTCTAAAAAAAATAAAAAATAAAAAGATAAGAATTCTTGTGATTGTTCCAGTGTGTCATGCTGCTTACATTTTTATGTAAACACAGCCAACACTAAAGCACTCATAAAGAAAGCAACAAAAATTTAGGACAATCACCTATGATCTATTTTTTATCTTGAAGGTACACTCCATAACTTTTTAAAAATTTCAGCTTTTCCCTGGTATACAACCAGCAATCTGTGGGCTTTTAAAATAGATTAGGTGATAATACTGCATTTTGGGTTCTATCCAGTAAAATAACACCAATATAAAGTGCTTTTCCCTTAGCACTTTAAATATTCCATATGCCATCCTTAGTGTATTTAAATCTCATTTTATTTTATATGCAGTTTTTAATAATTTATGTTGCAAATATCCAATGTTTTAGTTTCCTTTGTGCTGTCATGTGTCTAAGTAGATTTTGCTTGCAGTTTAAATAATTTTTGTACCTCAAAATTATTTGGCTTGATTTCAATGAATGGTAATTCTCCTATTGTCAATATTTTATCCTAATACAGAGCTCTATTGTAAAGAAGTGTGAAATAATTAAGGAATTCCCTACACTGGCATTTGATAAAACATCTTTCCTTTATGGCAAGATGTATAGGGATTTTCTCTTAAGTACAGAAGCTCTTCACATTTATTACAAAAAGACTGACAAAATAATAACTTAAAAAATTCTTCCCATCCAGTTGACGTCATTCTGACAAAGTATCTCTTTGAATTTGAAAAGCGTCATGAAAGTTCTGGGACTTTTACAGTCTGTGCATTCACAGTTGACGGAAGAAGGACCAGCAGTAGGTTGGAATAGGATCATTTCAGTGATGCTGACGCTAATCCTGAACCCCAGTGGGCCTCCAAGTTTCCCCCATTCTAATACATTTGTCAGTTTATCTTGTTGTATAGCAGAGTTGTCACCAATAACACATTACTGAGATGAATAAGCTTCTTTGTAAATTGAACATGTTTTGGAGATCAAAAAACCATCACTTATTCCATATTACTGAATAATGGATGAAGATTATTTCCCGCTAGTTCTTTTATAAATTCAAATTTATTTGGGAATTTTGACTGATGGAAGAAGATGGAGCAAGGAATTCTGGAAGAAAAAAACTTGTGGAGATGGAGATGTCTAGCCAGGGTGGTATTACCAGGGTCTATGAACAGTATGTAGGGATAAGGACTTTTAGAGGTAGGAATGTGTGCATGTGTATGTGTGAGGGAGAGAGGGGGAGAGAGAGAGCAAGAAAGAAATGGAGAGAGAGAGAGACTGGAAGGATAATGAGAAGAGGCTTGCCAGTCCTCTGGCTCTTATCCCAGGCTTCATTGAATTCAATGGATTTCCAATTAAAGTTACTTTCTGAGAAAATGACATTCAATTTAATTTCAAAACTATAGCCATTGTTTTTCTACTCTATGTAAAGTATATCACAACTCAGGAAAATAAATAAACAAGCAGTGCTAATTTCCCAAACATTTAGAGCTGGTACAAATAAGGAGATATATAATGAGTTAATTTTACCGATGTATATAACAAAGCCACAGAATTTTCTTAACTGGAAGACATTTAGATATGATAGATTAGATTTAATTCTTTTAGCCAAAAAGGAAAAGAAAAGAAATAAGAAAGAAAGATCTATGTCCAAGCAAGGCCATAGATTTGTCAAGATTTGTCAAGATTCCCAAACAAGTAGAACATTATCTATCTATTCAAAATAGGCTTACAAGTCTATGAAAAAAATGAATTAAAAGTCAGGTCAGAGGTACACCATGACCATTATTATTCTGAATTTGCTTATGAGAAACTAGTCTGCAACTTTCTAGAGAATCTTTTTGACCTGAACTTGGCTTTGAGACACCATTGTAAACTACGGATTTATTTTTCATCAAGGTGAGGCTATAGAAGGCTTTTCTTCTCTCTTAGAAATGCCTCCCATTCTGTAACTTATTGTGAAAACAAATGAGAAGTTAGTGTCATTACTAGTATAATTTCCGAAGTTGTCTTTAGACGGAACACTAAGGCTGCAAAGTTGTCAACTGTCTGACTCTAAAGCATAGTTCATAGTCAAGGCCAATTTAGAAATCCTTAATGTCTCCCATGAGCCTCATGCATACGTCCTGTCCGAGCAGAAGCCATGTTCTCCACACAACCATTGAGTACTAGCTCCCAGTTGAAAATGGTTTTTTGAGCACCCTCTTCAAATTCTCTCTTAAAATGATTAGTCGGTAACTCACAATGGACCTAACTTACTTAAACAAAAAAATGGACTAGTGTAAAACATCTAGTCTGAATGTATATTGTTTTCATTACAGAAGCTTATTTTATAATTTCTTCCCAAGCCACAGAAGTCTTCACTTAGTTATATTTTTGGCAGCTCAATTTAGGAATCTTTCTAAAAATGCCTTTGTCATTTTCATCATCCAGTGACACCAATTTATCCCAATCCCAAAAATTTCCCTAGAAATTTCTTCCTGGTTAGAAGCACTATCTCTTAAATCTATTCTTGCTAAATTTCCCCTCTTTAGTCTCTGTGTAAAATGAATCCAAATATACAGTGAGTCTCAAATGAAGAATTAGACATCTGTGACCTTCCTTCTCAGCAGAAGATCGCATCTATTATAGGCTAAGGTGGTCTGCTAAATGTTAGCCACAATATGTAAGCATGAAATCTTAGGTTCCAAGATTTCATCTGGAAATCTGGTATGTGCATCTGGATTTACTGATCTTCTCAATCATAGAACTTAATGAATAAATATCTTGTTCGGGAGCCAGCCAAGATGCAGGAACTTAAATGCCGATCACGTACTTTTTCTGTCTGACTGTAGCCCTGAATAATTGCAATACATCAAACTCTCTCTGTCTATAGTTTAAATGTTATTTTTCATTTATATATCCAGAAAAACAACACATTAACCTGCTAATCATTCTTCCTAAACTCTGTGACAAAATATCAAAGACAACCATAGACAGGATATGTTGCTATAGTGGAGAGAAGGTGAATCACAGAACAGACAGAACTTGACTCAAATGCTGAGCCTAAGATCAATCAGCTTCTGACATATGAAAAACTGGCTCCATCTTTTAATCTGCTTCCTTATCTGTAAGATCAGAATGCTAGCAGCCATGGAAGTCACTTTTCTACATTAAAATATTTACACTAAGTGAAGTATAGTACCTGTGACATATGGAAGTATGCAATAATAAATGTTAATTCGTTCTTTTTTCTATTTTCTTGTTCACAAATTGAAAAAAAATGTGTTGAAGAAAATAGTGCTTACTATTAACACCAAGCATCTTACCTACAGGCATAAATACTATAGTAATACTGTCGTGTGTGTATAAAAGTAACATGAAAGATTATCCCTGTTTTTTATGCCGTATCAATTGTAAAGACAATAGAGACAAGTTATGGACAACTGTGTATTTCTGATATGTCTATTGGGTTTTTAATGACTCCTCAGATTCACTTTCCTTATACTATAACAAGGATAAATACTTGATGTCTAGGTAAAGTTGTACAGGACAAACAAATTATCCGTGGAGTTATACTTGGACACCTTTGGGTTAAAATATCAAAATAGCCTAGCTCAACATAATTTGTCATATCATGACCTTTGTGTCTTGCCTTTGAATACTCAGCAGAAATCAAGGGCAAGGTTTGTCAAGTAAATAATTAAATAAGCATAGATGGCCAACATGTACCTCTGTAGACAAATTTGTCACAGCACTGACAAAAACACCAGGTCTCAAACAGAACTCCACAGAAGGCTGGGGGATAAAATGACAGGTAACTAGGGGGAGAACATAACAAAATTCTTTGGGTATTTCCAGAAATATTGATATTTGCTTATTTGGATTTTATTTATTTTATTTTATTATTTATTTATTTATTTATTTGAGACAGAGTCTCACTATCTTGCCCTTTGGTAGAATGCCATGACATCACAGCTTACAGCAACCTCAAACTCTTGGGCTTAAGTGATTCTCTTGCCTCAGCCTCCTGAGTGGCTGGGACTACAGGTGCCCGTTACAATGCCCAGCTATTTTTTGGTTGTAGTTGTCATTGTTGTTTGGCAGGCCTGCCAGCTTCGGTGTATGTTGCTGGCACCATGGCCTCTGACCTGCAGGTGCTGAGCTTTATTTGGATTTTATTAATGGTGATTCTAGAAGGAACATACTACCATATAGATAGAATAAAGTTTGGAAATTTATTAACAAGTGAGGAAGAACTGATATATTCCAATTCTTGATTTTTCTTTGAATATCATTTCACAGGGCATTTAGCAAAATGGTAGTGAATCTGTGTGAGAATAATTATGAGCTTTTTTTCATTCCCTATGTTTGGTGTTGATTTATTAAAACTTAGAAGAGATTTTTTAACTTTATCTTCCCCTCCTCTCTAGAATCAAACACATGAAGGGGTGCACGCACACAGCCTCAGGGGCACAGACGCACGCGGGCACGCACACACATCACAAGTTGTGATTATGTTTTCATAAGCAGAAGACAGAAGCAGATGGTAGAAACTGTGAATTTCTAGCAACAGATTTCGAGACCACAATATTATTCTAACAAAACAACTAAACATAGCACTCATGCAAACCGATCAATATATAACTTGTTAATAAGTCCAAATATTTCTAGCCATTTACATAATAATTAAATCAGTGGCGATGTAGATACAATGAATAGTCTATTTTTCTTGAGTCTCCACTCTGAGATTATTTGACTTTTGCAGAGAAGATAAAAGGGAAATAAAAGTAATTTAATTTCCTTTGACGAGTAAAATTACTCAAAAACAAAAAAAACAAGGAAATGACTTTTTTTTTTTTCTTAAAGACAGAACTAAGCTATAGCTTACTGATATACGGGAAAATGAAAAACAAAATCAAAGGCGCAAACACCCAAACCAGAAGCTAGTTTGTGTCATGCACAAGGGCAACCCTAATAAAGTTTTAGAATTGGAAATCCTCGGATTCTAGGCTGGTGGAGAGCAGGCATCTTGTGCACACTAACGTGCTCCCGTGCTCTCACAGAAAAATGCATTTTTATTACCCAGGGAAAAAGTCAGCCTCCAGGAGAATAGAAGAAATAAAGTACTTGAAGAGCTGAGATACTGAGGGGGAAATTGATATTGCTGTGGCCTTTGTTTATAATATCAGAGTCTATGTAAAGAACCTCAGGCTGATCAAATGAATAATAAACCAGCAGATTGTCAAACTATTTTTTTTATCTCTTCAAAGTCTAACGGAAATAAAGCTTAGTATACTGGTCAGATCTGCTAGTTCAATGAGTGGTCACTGTTCACCCGCTGCATATAAAAGAATTTTTTAAGTCAGGAAAGGGTTTCCAGGGGTCATTTTCCCTCTCTCGGTAAGCATTCCTACAATGCAAAAGAGAAGCTTTTTTTTTTTTTTTTAACTCTACAAAGTGTATTCTCTTTTTGGTTAGGCTCCACAGACTTAAACGTTTAAAAAGTACTTTATGCTATCTTCCCTAAAATTCCCTAATTACGTCATATATGCTCTCAGATAACCCAGATACAACCATGGTCCAAGGTTGAGAAATTTGAACTGCAGTGCAGTCTTCCATGTGGGGTTAGCAATGATTTTTTCTTCTGTTTTCAAAAATGTCAATTCAGATTTTAGAATGCCAAAAATGAACAGCTTAAAAATAGTTTTGTGTGCTACCAAATTGACATGACCCCATAAATAACATGTTTTAAATTTTTCTCCTAAAAATGTAATAATAATCTGTTGATGAGGCAAAGTCCAGTTTAGTGTTGTAATAAGGAGAACTCTTTCTTGGAAAAGTGGTTACTCAGAAGGGAGAAGTTAGGGGTAGATGATCATCTAACAGCACTGAGGGCTTTTGATTAGGTATTTGAAAATGTGTCTTTCCCTGTCTGGGTGTAATTGGCTTGGCCAAATGTTGTATTGTAACAAACAGTTTATTTATGATTAATGGATTTAATAAAGATATAGTCTTGATGAGTAAACTGGGGTTTGATAAGCAAGAAAGTTACCTTAGTAGAGTGATCTATGGTCCCAAGAAAGACTTTTTGCCTCATATGCAAGTTATCTCTTGAGGGGCAAAAATCTGGTTTAAAAATCTATTATTTGGATAAATGGAGTTTTGGAGAGTTCCTAAAGCTAACAAGGAAGGTATTTACCATTTTACATCATTATCTTCTTCAGCAAAAGTTTTTGGTAACAAATAGTAGGGGCATATTGATATAGGGACCCTGTCTTCATTCCCCAAATTAAACTATGGGACTTGGTATCCAGTTTTCAGGACTGAACTCATGGGATCTAGAAAATCAATGTAGCAAAATACATTTGGAGATATATGAGAGCCCATCATGAGGTATCTACAAGTATTCTTAAGCTCAGATCCACCCAAGATAATAAGAGTTTAGTTGATAAGTACAGAAAATAGAGGTCAAATGTGTTCACTGTAAACTTGACTGCTTAATTTTTTGAGATGGGAAGCCCACAGAAGCGTAAGCCAGCAGCTGAATAATTGGGAAGAAGACGTTTACTTTTCCCTCTGCCCAGTTACAGATGTGAGGGTTGTGCCGGGCAATATCTAAATGATCCTCAACCCACACAGACTGAGGGAGAGAGGAAGAAGGCAGAGCAGGTGCAGCTGCAGAAGCTTTAGAGCTTTCCCTTTGCACAGTGAGATGGGCAACTCCCAAGGACAGGTGGTGGAACAAGGCTTACGGATCACGTCTCTGTCTTTATTACGATTCAGAGTCCAGCCCAGCCATGAGTGAGGGAGAAAAGGTGCAGGTGGGTTGTGGGCAGAGGTTTGCCACATCACTTCAGTTCTGAGGTGTCTATGTGAAGTAATAAGGGAAGTGGGCTGGAGCCAGGAGCAAGTGGAAAATACTCATCTTCTCTCTGATGTCAACTGTAGTGAAGAAGGAACATTCAGATCCTTTCATCAGAACTTGCCAATATCTCTGAGGGGGTGGAAAAGGAAAGGATTTATTTCTGTGTAAAAAGAGATAACATTTAGATTCTCACTAGAGTGAATTATATTTCCTTTTACTTGGCTGCTAGGCATAAGCACATACACACACACACGAGATAAATCTGCAGGAATACTGAAGACAGAAAAGTCTTTGCATTCTTTGAAAGTAGTGGATTTTTTTCAGATGATTATCCACATATAGATACAGAGCATTTTACATGGACATGCAACTCCAGAATATTATCTAAATGGCCTCAGTCAAGTCACATTTTGATTTTGGTTTTTAATTTAAAAGTTACTTACAGCTAATATCTGCATGACACTTTAAACTTTTTATAAAATTCTTTTACATGTATAACCAGAATTTTCAGCCTATAATAAAACTATGAAAGGGAAATATAAAAAGATAACCAAGAGACATATGTTATGGGTTAAGGTAAAGATTGAAAAATACTATAAAATCTTTAAGGTGTAAAATACCTATTTTTCCTAAGAATTACATAGGGCATAAATGACTTTTGCAAACATGAATTAACTTAAAAAAATAATAAAGCAAAATTTCTAAAGGAATGCTTTTGTCTCAAATTTGGCTTAGCTTACCTGAAGTCAAAATAATTGACAGGAAATAATTTGATATAACTATCAAAAGAAGAACTTGATGATAAAGACTTTTACCAGGTATTGAGAATTGCTAGGATATTGTGAGTCTGATTTTGAGAGTTTTATGTAAATAGTATGCATACTTTAAGAGAAATTTGAACATTCTTCTACTAATAAAGGGATTGAAATAAATTTTCTTTCCCAAATGCGTATTGAGTGCTCACCAGATTTACGAAATGTTCGTTTTAAATGATTTTTACATTTCAGAATGTTAAAGATCTCTAATTTTTCCATTACTACTAATTTGCAGTTGGAATATTTGGTGATATATATCCACTTTACAGCTTTAGTCTTTTTCTTTCCTTACACATATTCAATCAGTTTTTTACCCAATAAATGTCAAACTGACAAATGACAAAAATTGCCACCTTTAAAGTACTTAATGATTTCCATTTTCCTCCCAAATCATTATCATAAAATCCAAATTTTCATGTTTCATTTTTATACTAATTTTTACAAAATAATGTCAAAAGCAATAAAATATTCAAGTAGCTTTAAGATGTATAGTCAAAGTGGCTAAAATTGGTGACATTGGTGAAACAAGAATATTGGCCAGTCAATTATCCCCACCTCAATTAAGAAATGGCTTGGTAAAAGGTTAACACATGTCTTCGTATCCTAACTCTCAGTATGAGATTTGTCTGACTCTCATTGCCTCTCTAAATTATTAGAACTTGGAAAGTGCTATGAGAGTAGGGACCTTGTTGGGTTTGGTCATTATCTGTGTCCTCTTGAACAGACTAATCCTATACCATGTTTGACATGTGATAAATGTTTGTAAAATTAGTGAGGAGATGCAATCTTATCCATGTTGCTCATGGATATGCCAGTTCTTCACAATAGATCTAGTAGTCATAGTTATCCAACATAGAAAAATATACCATGACTTGGGAGGGGAAATGATGAAGGAGGAACTGAACTCAGAGATTGTGCTCCTCACAGGTCAGGCAATTGAAGGAAGTGTCAAAAAAAGAGGAAAAATCAGTCTGGGTGCCAAGTAGCAGGGAAAACACTTTATTTTTTTGGAAGAGATTAAACAAAAGAGAAAATAGAGTTGAGTCTCATAGAAGCTGAAACAATATGCAGGGAGTTAAAGTGGGCTCCCTAGCACAAAAGGAGACGCCCAGGAGGGGGCAGTGATGCTTGAGTGCGACCATTCATTTGATCCCCAACAAGACCTCTGTGCTAAAGTAAGACTTGTCCAACATCAAGCTTGTATTAATAATCACTTCTGAAGCTTCTGACCCTTAGTTTCTCAAATTTTGACAATCTCGAAGAGGAAAATGGTTTTAAAAATAGAGTACATGAAAGCTAAGAATAAAGTTCACTACTCCTAGCTTCTAAGAAAATCATCACCCAAGGATTAGAAACCATAGTGGCAGGTAATTCTGCCTACCAACATTCACATAATTATTGCTAGTGTGTTAGATGTATCTGCTTGATACATTTAGAGTTTAGTGGGTTATACTAGTGTGTTTAAAAGTACCGTGTTCCAAACCTAGAAACAATCTCTTCTAATCAAATAAAGGAGAAGCATTAAGAGGAAAATAAAAGATGGCAGGAGATAAACACAAGTATTAAGTTGCCATTCATTTTTAAATTAATTAATATTTTAATATTTTATTTTATTTTTATTTTTTTGAGATACAGTCTCACTTTCTCTCTCCCTGGGTAGATTGCTGTTGCATCATAGCTCACAGCAAACTCAAACTCTTGGCTTGAGCAATCCTCTTGCCTCAGCCTCCCTTGTAGCTGGGACCACAGGGGCTTGCCCCAGGTATCTTTTTTTTTTAGACAAGTTCTCACTCTTGCTTAGGCTTTAACTCCTGAGCTCAAGCAATCCACCAGCCTTGGCCTCCCAGAGTGTTATGATTATAGGCATGAGACACCACACCTGGCCAACTACCATTTGCTTTTAAACAAAAATACCTAATGAAATTGCAGCCAAAGTTCTTAGGTCTTACTGAAATACACTAAATAAGTATAAATTTTAACACTCTTTCTCCCTTCTTTTCTACTTTCATTTCAAAGACATTGGCAATTATTTTCCCCTTTTAGGAAGAACTGTATTATACTCTTCTAAATTAATTATTGTACTTTAATATGTAAAATGTAAACAATGACATACATATGTATGATACAATATGGGGGATTATAATGATACTGGAAATAGTAATCATTATAGTACTCATGTGGGTCAAAATAAGTTCTTTCTACCTAGTATACTGTGGAATCCTCAGGATTAGAAAGGTTAAATTATTTTTTCCCCCAAGGGCAAACAGCTAGTAAGTAATAGAGCCAGTTTCTGAACAATAAGTTATTTGACTCTGAAGTCCACTGCACTATCTGCCCAGAAGCTTATGCTATTAATCTCTCAGTAGTTATCAAGGAATGTACTATTCATTCCTATACCATAACCGTATTTATGCTTTCTCACTGTAAAATCAACATAGCCAGAAGTGTGTCTATAGACACTTAGTTTCCATATTGTAAATGCTGTTGTGTTGCCCTTGAGACACGTATTACAAAAAGAGAATTTACTTTTCAGTGCTATAACTTCCCATTACTTGTAAGAATAAAGGTATGTAGTATCTAGTGACTAGAAATTATACTCTGATTTTCCTTAATAAAATAATCAGCTATCTTTACCAAATAGTGACAAATTAATTAAATGGATTGCATTACAACCTAATGCTGTGCACCTATGCAGGAATTCAAAGAATTGGTCAAGAACAGATAAATCAACTCAGGTGTCTCCCTACTGAAGCCCATTCATTGTTACTGTCTCTCTGTCCACAAGGATAACTTGAATCTTTCAGTAGAAAGTTGGTAGAATATTAATTTTAACATGAAAGTGTTTTGGTCAAGTGTTCCAAATCCAGCCCATCAAGGGGGAAAAAAAAGGAAGACCTGAGACCACGATCAAATTTTCCTATTCAGATTTAAACATTTGAGGTCAAAATAGAGAATTAAGTGGAAAAGAGTAAATCAGAATTATAGGAGGAAACTTCATAGGTCGAATCATAAGCTAGAGCAAGAAAGACAAAGGAAGAAAGATCATAGAAAAGGCAACATAGACAGTGAACGTTTGGTAGACCTGGTGAGAATATCTTTCCCTTCCCGGGACCCTGTGGCAATTCCCTCTCATCCCCATCCCTGCAGAGTAGAGCATCTCATACTTGCCTTTTCTCCCACAACTCCCTGTTGACAGGAATGCCGTGTGTATGTTCCTGTACTTTACTTCCAAAAAGTCAAGAACTGTAAGAGAAGATTGACCTGGGATGTTAGGGTTATACATTGAAAGGGGTAACAGGTGAGGGAAACACTGGTCTGGAGAATCTTGTAAAAGAGTTTTCTCAAATTAGTTTGATTACAAAGATTATTGAGAATGGATAATTTTTTTTTTAACAGATGGCTAGGACTTTCCCTTGATAGTCTAATATTTTTATGCAGATCCAAGAATTTATAATTTAATATATTCTCAGAATTCTTTTTTTATGATTAGGAATGGTTGATAAATACTAACACACGTTAGGATTAAAAGTTTGGAAATACATAGGCTGGAGCAGTACTAAAATATACAAGCACCGTAATCACTGAATTTAGTTACTTGAATGAAGACTATTAGATGTTTTAAGTGTGGTTCTAGAAAACAAAGTAGAAAACATGGGGATGCATTGTAAAAGACTAAATTATTTTACTATACCTTAAACTTTCCTGAAAAAGTAGGAAATGCTTATTATAGAAAAATGGAAAACTAGTTAAATAAAAAGCAGATTAAAAATAACCATATAATCACACTGCCAAAACATATCAGTATCAATTTTATTGTATAATAACATCTTAACACCTCAGGGACATTGTTCTCAAAAAGTTTCCATCACATGTGGATAAAACCTGTGTTTAGCAAGGTTTCCTAGAAAAAATGTTTAGAGAAATCTTCTCTAAGTGGTTTAATTAGTCAGGGTTCTATAGAACACATGAATAGTGTGTGTGTGCTTGTGAGTTTGTGTTTGTGTGTATACAGGTATACATATGTTCTAGGACTTAGCTCACATTATTGTGAGGGCTGAGAGGTCCCACAATCTACCATCTGTAAAACAGAGAACCAGGAAAGCTCAGGGTGCAATTCAGTCAGACTCTCAAGGACTGAGGACCAGGGGAGGCTGTAGGTCTGTTCCCAGAGATGAGTCCAAAGCCCACAAGCGTCAATATATAATGGCGGGAGAACATAGATGTCTCAGATCAAGAAGAGAGAACAAGGTAGCCCTTCTCCTGCCTTTTTTGTTTGTTTGTTTTGTAACAGGCATTCTAAGAATTGGATGATACCCATTTTTAAAGGGGGTCTTATTTACTCAGTCTGCAGATTCAAATGCTTTCTCTTCTGGAAACATCCTCACAAACATATCCAGAATTTTGCCAGGTATCTGGGCAGCTCTTAGGTCAAATTTACAAATAAAATTAACCATCACAATGGTGTCAACATATTAAACACAATAAATCAGCATTCAGGAAGATTCCCCTCTTTCAAATTAACTACGCTTGGTATGTAACAGCGTTTACGCTTGGTATGTAACGCGTAGCGTTTTATGGTATGTCCCATAAAAAAGGAAAAGAAATAGTTAGATACTGTGTAATATGTTATGATCGAATATTTTATATTGTGTAGTCTTTGTCTGTGAAGGGACATCCAACTCAACTTGTCCCCACCAGCTCCTGAAGTCAGAAATCCGTAAAGTTCAGCCAACTTATACAGTGTCCCCTGAGTGACTAACAGTGATATTACTGAAGAAAAAGGAGGATTTAATAATACTTAAAAAAAAACTTCCCCTAAAGGAGCCGCACTGATTTTTCACAAACTATTGCAAACTTCTGAGGAAGATTCTTCTACAAGTCACATATTAATAACTCCTCTTTTTAAGGTTTTGAAATAGTCCCTACTACACAAAATGTCTTTCACGATCATTTCCTCTTTAGTAAGATAAGGCAAAATGTAATGGAAACAATTGTTTTTCACAAGTTATCTTGGTGCTTAAGTCCATGTCATCGGGTTTATTTTCTTGTTGTTGTTGTCTGTTTTAAATAATAGAAATGTATTTTCTCAGCCTTCTACAGAGGCAGAGATCCAGGTGTCACTCAAATCAATTTCTTCCGACACCACTCTCCTGACTTACAGACGGACAGTTTTCTCCCTCCTTCTTTTTGTGGTTTTTCTTCTGTTTGTCTTATTTTCTTATAAGGACATCAGTCATCTTGAAGGAGGGCGCACCCCTAGACCTCATTTTATCTTAATGCCTTATCACGTAACAGGATTACATTCCCATGTATGGGAAGTGAAGGCTTCAACATATGAATTGGGGGTGAGGGGCAGGGGTTGTTACCAGGGTATTTGTCTCTGCTCTCTTTCTGTCTCTACACACACACACATGCACATGTTATTTGGAAAGGAAGACTGATGATAGTTTACACATAGCCAGTTGAATTTCTGCAATTTTGTGAGGCAGACATTAGAAAATACATCAGCTAAATACTTTTTGAATTTTGGTAGTCATACTTTAAATGTAGAACTTTACAATTAGGTTAACTATGCACTGTGATTTGCTTGTAAAAAGGCCAAAACATTTCTGGAGTATCAAAATTCGTATCTAACAGGGAGCCTAAGGAAACGATGTTTTTGCGTCTCAGCATCTGAAGGATGTGCCTAGTTTGAGGGAAAAGCCATGACTGTGATCGGTAAATGCTAGCCAAGGACCTTGTGTGCTCTACGGGTGACGGGCGTCACCATTTGCTGGGCCAAATCAGATGCAAGGGAAAGTTTCCATCAAAACTGCCCCTGATAGAGTCCTGCAACTTAGATGTGTTTGTAGAAGGAATTCTAGCAAGAAATGCCTGGGATGGTAAGGAAAGTAAAAGTAATCACTTTTCATTCTGGGAGTCACCATCTGGGGAAATGTAAGACAGTATTTTTTAAGCCTTAGCCACCACCTCATTACAAACACTTCATTAGAGTTTTCAGCTGCTCATTTGTCTCCCTTCTCTCCACCTGCACATCCTCCCAGCCAATTTTCAATAATGGCCGTCCCTTTTCCCAGCCCTCAATGTGCCAAGCACTGGACAGATTCTGAAAGGCTTTGCTTCAAAGTGAAATGGAGAATTTGGCCAGGACTTAGCTGCCATGGAGACATCCTCGATATTTTGCTTCCAACACACATTTGTCTGAATTGAAGCAGTTTTTTTCTACTTCATTTTCTCCTTAATGGCACCTCTTCCTCCCCAACTGCTCCAGGGCCCCTTCTCTCAATTTGTGGATGAAAAGAAACCCAGCACTGTCTTCCTTTCCTGCCCCCACTTGTTCGGCATAATTTAACCCACCACGTGATTTACTCATACAACTCTCCCATCTTTATTTATCTGTCATCCTCCAGAGTTATCTTCCATTCCTGTTGGAAACTTCAGAATCTACTTAACCTGCTTCTTTTCCATCCAAGCATCTGACTTCAGCTTTTGCATTGAGAACTCACCTAGACTTATGCAGCTCACTCACTCTACTTCCCCTCTTCAAATCGTAGTAATGATCCCTCTTCGTCTCAACACTGTTTGGAACTGTTCCTGGTTCCATCTGAAAAAAAGACAATGTTGAAAAGTCTCTTCTCTATCTAACCCCATCACCCGGGCGAACTACCACCGTTGCGATGCTGGAATAGGAAAATCTTTCTATAGCTTTTCTCTAAAATCGCTCCTCCATTCCAATCCATTTTTCCATTCTGCACCTGAATACTTTTTCTTCGAAATATAAATTTGATCATGGGCCACACTCTTAGCTTTACCTCCACTTTAAAAATATTTCAAGTTTTTCTTTTTTAGAAAGAGAGAACCAGTATTGTGGTGTTAATTGCTTAACAATCAGGTGGGTGGGGGAGAGAATAAGAGGAGGGGGGTGGGAGGGAAAAGAAAACCTAAACACAAGCTTTAATTTGTAGCTTTTGCCAAATTTCCACAGTGTAACTACTTCTATGGTAGAGAATATCAAGCTAGCAATGTAACATCACTAAGTGTAGAGTTGGAAAAAATGTGTACAAATGGCTCATGAAGACTCAGTGCAGGCTGCCTCTACATACTACTAGAATCTAGTGATTAGATAGAGGCCAATTCCGTAACTTGACATTTAGTTCCCTGCTTCACCTTTTCCTGCTGACCAGTTGTTAACCAGGACTTGTTTCTTAGTCTCTGTCTACTGACATTTCTGGACCTTTGTTTACTTTCTCAAATGTGCTCTGGGCTCTGCTCCTCAGCCACAGGGACTTTGCACATGCTACTCCTTCCACTGGGAGCTCGCTTTCTACTCCAGGCTCACCCAAGTTAGAATCTCAGTTCTGTCATTTTCTCAAGGCTATCTTCCTTGATTCCCCCTACTCCCACACAAATGCCAGACTAATGGAGACCATCCTATCGTGCATACAGTGGGCACCACATACTTCTTCCTCTGTTAAACATTGTTATAATTTTTACATCTATTTCTGAGACTGTTTGATCAACGTCTCTCCTCAACCAGACTGTAAACTCTGTAAGTGCAAAGGTTATGCCTGTGTGTGATAATCACTGTATCAATGGTGCCTATGTCTAACATAGTTTTAAGCATACGGTAGTTTCTAAAAAATAGTAGCAACAGCATATGTTGCATGAAAAAATGAAGAGAAATTTACCCTTTTCAACTGAACAGAACTTAGCACTGTGCTATGTGTTAGGTTTAGCAATATGAGGGTTTCATTATATATTTACTAAATGATTAAATGAAGACTTCACCTATATCATATTCTTATTTCTGCTGAAATTGGCTTTCACCTTCATTATGATCTTTATGCCTCAATATTCCTCATTCCAATATTATTCGTTACCTCTTACTTCCTACCCTCTTTGTTGTAATTCACAGATTCCAAATTATTAGAAGTGTTATTGTTATAATCTTAACCTGATGAGCCATTAGCCTCTATAATATTTATGTATAGGTCTTATGCTCTCACTAGTTAGTGAAAATTAATTGGTATTAAACATCATTATGATCAGAAGATGTTGGATTTAAAAAGGTAGTAAAAAATGATGAAAATGATTTAATGTAAAATTTTTAAAAATCATACATGGAATAAGGAAATCCATCCTTGACATAGATACTTTGGGAAAAAAAATATGATTATTTACAAGTAACTGCTACAAGTGGCATCTTGAAGACTTCTCAATGGTACTTTACCATAGACACTTGGGAATGCAAGTCCCTGTAAAGTAATAGATTTAATGAGCTCACTCTGACATTTTGATTGCCTATATGGATGACATGTATGAATGAACCCAAATAATTAAGGAAAGTTATCATAAAATCACCAGCACAGTTTAGTAAGCATATTGTGATTCTAGTGAACCATATTAGGTAGGTGTTGATAGTTTCACATAAATAACTTAGTTGTATAAAAACAAACACTCCAAATCAGATACAGTCTTTCCAGCTTGCAATTTCTGGTTTATTTTCCCCTGATACTGTGTTCAATAGAACATCTGCTGAGGTTGTTTTACTTTTTTTTCCTTGAAATCTCTGAAAGTGAGGCAAATTCTTGATACTCTGCATCTTTTGCTTAAAAAGTCAGATGGTTCGAGTTCTTTCAAAAAAGTCCACGTTTAAAAACTAACTTTTAAAAATAAGAGACAGAGAATCTATTCCATCAAGATGTCTGTTTAAACACTGTATTTAAAGTGCTTGCCTGCCTAGTGTTTTAGAAGCTAGAGGTATTTCTTTTGAAGTGTCAATCTGACTATTACCATGATTTTGATGGTAATTACAGTGGAATGCCCATATTTCAAAGAGTGAGATGAGAGTTCATTTTAATCTCTGCACTGAATGAATTTGGCAGTGTTTCTACAGCTTTTGAGTTCTGAGTACATATACATTTGCAATGCATTTTGATGTAATAAACTCAGAGACTGGATTTATCTAGATAGATGGATCAGTTGTCTCTATTTGCAAATATTCAGGGGTTTGAACACATGACACTTAATGTTACAATTATGTTTGGGATAGGTTTTAAGTATAGACATTAGCAGACAAATACCACATGAACTTCTGTGAAAATTATTTTGAGCATAATCAAACCACAAATTGAATAACACGCATATATTTATTTTGGCCTTTCATATGGAAAATCCTAAAACAGATTCTATGAGGAATATAAAAAAGCGATGTCATTGTTTGATCTCCATATGTAGCGATGAGATAAAAATACGGAAAATAGATGAAAATAAAATAAAGTGACTCCACAAGGCAAGTCTATAAAAAATCATAATGCAGTACTCCATTACTTATTGAATGAGGAATCTATGTATAAAATTCTATAGCAGCTTTCATCCTAAAGTAGCACCACAGAAGAGGCAAGAAAAAAATAAAGATGTACATAGTGTTAGGTGTCCTTACCACACCATTCTCAGTTTGATACAAGTAAGTGTGCACAAATAAGTGAGACCGTATAAAAGCTAAATAATAAGTAAAAATGTAGATACCTTTCAATATATATTGAAATTGGCATCCAAAAATAGTGAATGTATATTCTCAAACATATGTACATAAAACTCATCACATAGTAGCCTACAAAGGCAAACTCAATATATTTTATAAATCAGGATTTACATAAACAAAAATGTCTTAACACAATGCAACACAACTAGACATTAATAACAAGGTTAATAAATAGAAGGCTTTTCTACACTGAAAAAATAAAATATTGGGCCAAAGATGAAATGTGAACTAAATTTAAAATATTACCTATGGGGTACTGTTTAGGTGATGAGAGTGCTAAAAGCCCAGACTTCTCCACTATACAATTCACTCAAGTAACAAAAGACCATTTTTAACTCTAAATCTATAAAATAAAATTTAAAAGAAAATAAGAAAGAAAACCAAACCATACCAAACCAAAACAAAACAAAAAAGCCCCAGAAATCTGTCCTGGAGTATATCAGGATTATATAGAGATGTAAATAAAGGGAAATTCATCTCCCCACTCCCCCCCAATAAATAGGAATTATAATAATAATAAAAATCAGCACATTCTAGAATCTGTAAGATAATATTTTTAAAAACATTTTAAATAAATTTGTAGCTCCAATTACAGAAATCAGTAACAGAAGAATGAAAATAAATATACTAAACATGTAAATGAAATAGT
Organism: Otolemur garnettii; assembly: GCF_000181295.1. Taxonomy (NCBI): domain Eukaryota; kingdom Metazoa; phylum Chordata; class Mammalia; order Primates; family Galagidae; genus Otolemur; species Otolemur garnettii. Next base: position 9,462,971 of record NW_003852419.1, read on the forward strand.
GAAAGAAAAGGAATGGTCTAAGAAAGGTAAAAATATTAATTTAAAAAAGCCATAGTAGTTTAAAAATTTAAATGTGGATTCTTTATAAAACGTAAAAACAGGTAAATCATCATTTAACTCAATGAAACAGGGGAAAATATAAGTATGTATAAGATAACATGACAAGAACAAAATAACTGTTGAGACCATTTAGAAAAAATACGGGACTACTTTGAGCAAACGTACAATTAATTTGAAAAATCATATACAAAAAAAGTAATTTTGCAGAAAAAACAATTTAAACAATTTCCATGGGGAAAAGATGGAGAATTTACCAAAAATTGTCTTAGGAATGGGCACCAGGCTACACCAGTGTGAGGTCGGTCCAAAGACCCTAGACCCAGAAGCTCTGAGTTTGAGGAGAGATGGATGTCCCACTTCAAGGATACAAGAAGAATTCACTCTTTCTCCACAATTTTTCTTTTCCATAACACCCTCCCAGACGCTGTCAGAAATAATGCTTCACTAGCTATCTGGGCATCCTGTAATCCAGCCAACCTGACACATAAAATTACTCATCACAGTAGTCTGTACCAATCAGCTGCTCTAGGCATGGCAGGTAGATAATTGCCCTACCTTTAATTCTACTCACAGGGAAGGAGTTTTTCAATGAAAAGCAAGTTGAGAAGACCAAAGGCTGCCTCCTTCATTCAGCGTCCACGTGTAGATCTGAGCAATTACTCTGCTCCCCCTGCTGCCTAAGAGCAGAGACATCTAGGTTCCCCCAAGGAGATGGAGATGATAAGGACAGAGAGCTCCACCTCTCAGAGTTCTCACTGAGGGCACTGACTTTATTCTAGGTTCCCCCAAGGAGATGGAGATGATAAGGACAGAGAGCTCCACCTCTCAGAGTTCTCACTGAGGGCACTAACTTTATTCTAGGTTCCCCCAAGGAGAGGGAGATGATAAGACAGAGAGCTCCACCTCTCAGAGTTCTCACTGAGGGCACTGACTTTATTTTCATGAAACTAAAAGTTTGAGTCTCAGGGCACCGATGAAACCAATGGGCAATTTGATGGTAAGCAATTAAGATGAGGCTGACAGTTTCATATGGCAGCAAGAAAAACTACAGGACAAGAAGATTGAGAGACTTAGGAAATGAGACAGATAAACTGAGTCTTCCAGAGGTCACAGCAAGGCTCAAAGACTGGACTCAGACTGCCCATTCAGGGAGCTTAGATTTAATTTGCTCAGAGTGCTAAGTAATTAATGCATTTTACTGGGTTCAGCTGTTGAAAAAACAGAACCTCTCATACACTGCCAGCAGGAATACTAAATGGCATATAACCCAAAAGTAAGGTAATTTATCAGTATCTCTAAAAATTTTATATGTGTATTCTTTTTCCACTGCAGTTCCACATCCTGTAATCTATCATGAAGTTATACCTCTATAAAAAGAAAATGACATATGCACAATGCTGTTATTTGTATTAGCAAAACATTTGTAATAAATCCAAATATGGTGCATTCAATTACACAACCCTAAAATACAGTAGGGTAGACTCTGCCTAGTAAAGTGATATGTTTCTAAAGTGTATCTTTAAATGAATAAAACAAAGCTCATAATATGTTAATGCCTGTGAGAGAAAAAAAAGTGATACGCACATTCAATTGCTTTTTAGCAAAGAGGAGATATTATATATTTACATACATGTTTTCCTTTGGGGGTAAGGGGCTGGAGTAGAGGGACTGGGAATGAAAGCAAAATTCTCTCACTATACCTTTAAATGTAGTGTGACCCTTTTAAAATATAGCTTATCCTTTGATTCATACAACATCTGTCCCTTCAGTCCATAGGTATTTACTGGATGCTGTCTTTGGGCCAATCACTGTTCTAAATTAGCAAAAAACTGTAGGGCTAAGTCACTGCTTTCATGAGGCTGATTTGGAATTACCTTCCTTTTTGGAAGAAACACTCCCTCCGGTGCACGGTAGTCTATTTTAGACCGGCTTAGGCTCCACAGCGTTTACTGACAGGAGCCTTGATTGACAAGAATAATTTTGCGATAAGCTTCCTAGTAAAAAACTCTATCAATGGGAATTTTGATTATGCTCAGAACAAGGTGCTCAATACAGAGATAGTCAGAGATACACTGACTGCTCTGTGGGATCAGTTTGTACGATTAAGAAGTGATTCTCAAACATATGGTTACTCTGTAAAGGAAATAATGAGAGTAACTTCACTTTAATAAGTATTTCCTAGGATTCATGTATTCTCCCTAGGGCACTTTTTTTATGCTTCCTTCATTTATCCCCATGAGGAGTTATCCCCAATCAACCGGTGCTTATAGAGTCTGAACAGTGCACCTGAGAAGTAGGTGGAGTTGGTGCCCTAGTGTGGACTCTTACTGAAGTCAGAGCCTGGATTCTTATTCATTAATTATAGTATAGCTAAAAGTAAAAACATAGTTTTCAGAGGAATAAGGTCAAATAGTACTGGCCAAAAGAAAAATTAGTCTCAGTATGAGAGAAAGAGAGACAGAGAGAGAGAACCCACTAATGATTTGAGTGGATCTGTAAGTCTCAAATGGAATATTTATTAATAGGCAAATATTAAGATGATATTAGAAAAAATAATCTTCTAATCTATTGCAGAGGAAAAAGTCCCTTATTTATTCAACTCTGACTTTATGGTCATAAAAAGGACGATGCTTTATTTTCTACTCTATTGTTACTGCTAATAAAAATTGTGCTGTAAAACATTTCTTGGCCCAGACAAATCCATTCTAAGTTTCTCTTTGAAAATGCAATTACTAAATCCCCATTCTTGCTTTTTAAAGGATCTTAGAGATTAGGAGAAATGGATGAAAATGGGAAATGGGGAGGGGGCAGTTCTGACTTCCATAAAAATGAAGACAGCATCTTTGAATGGTAGGAATGGTTGAGGTTAAAATAGATCCTCTGACTAACCTGTATGCATGGTAGATTCTCTTCAACTTATGACGTAACCTACCTAATACCACAGCTCGGCCCCACCTACCTTCCATGTGCTCAGAGACTCACATTAGCCTTCACTGGGCAGTATCACCTGCAACAGAGTGCAGTGCAGGATGTCTGCTGTTCACCCCCTGATCTGACGGACTGGAGCAGCTCACTGCCACGGCCCAGCATCATGAGAGGACATCACTAAATTCTGTCCTTAGTTTCAAATTTGTCTATGTGGTATAGTTTGAAAATAGCATAACCGTACATTTTTCTTTTCTTTTTAATTTTTGATACATATATAAGACGTACAGCATGTGCACACATGTGTAATGAAATGATTAGTGAAGCAACTTAGCACGTCTACCACTTCACATAGTCGCCCCATTTTACGGTAATAGTACCTACAATTTAAGCACATTTCCATTATACAATACAATAGCATTGACTAAAGAAATTATTTCTTTAATCTTGTTTTGTGTTTTCTATTTAAAATCTCACGCCTCGGGTGTTTTTTTTTCCATGTCTGTTCTGGACTAATTTTTTGAAATAGTCTATTTTCTGCTCCTTTCTCTCCCCAGCTTTTCAAACCTGTGCTGGGCTGAAAATCGTAAATTATCTCTCTCTGTGTTTCTTTAACTTGTTAACGTAAGCAATTAATTATTACATTTCATCATGCATATCCTAACATATGTGCAAAACTTATTGACGTAACTATGGAAAGGAGGGAGAATGAGCTAGAGGTGAAGGGAAAAGTCATAATGATCTGATGTAAATAAGAGAGGGACATAGTGCAGAAAGATGACCGTGGGCAAACGTGGCGTGTCTAGGGTGCTTAACTCTCAAAGTGCTCAAAATAAAAGTACTCAAACGGATCTCTTCCTAACCACGAGCATTTTAGCCAATTTATATTAACTTTCCAAAAATTCATATTGTTAACATTAGAGTTTAATCTTTTCAAATACCTTTACTTTTTCATGTTTTTCAATTTCTTATTTTTGTATTGTCTTAGCCTTTCTTTTGCGTTCACTTTGTTTTTGCTAGCATACATAAAAAATGTTGACAAACTATTAAGATCTTTCCCAGTCTGAAAGTGTCTTTATTTTTACCTCGCTCTTGAATGAGAGTTAACATCAGTAAAAACTCCAGATTGTAGTGAATTTCTCTCAACGCCGTGGAGGTATCATTCCGTTCTCTTTGGCTCTTGTCGTTTTCCAGAAGTCTGTGCCGATCTAATTGCTGCGCATTTGTAGATAATCTCCCTTCGTGTCTATTAGCTTTTAAGATTTCTTCAACCTTTTCTACTCTGCAGTTTCCCTACAAGGTGTCTGGTTACAGATTTGAGTTTACTTATTTTGTTCCCTGCACAGAACGTACTTTTGATCTGAGGTGCATCGTCTTCCCTCCGTTGTGGAAAATTAAGAGCTATTACCTCGTCAAATATTGCTTGTCTCTGTTCTTTCTCCTCTTTTCTTCTCCTGAGATGCGCTTTGGAATTGCACTGACTGGCTTCACGTTCTGACCACTTACTAACTCTTTAGTTAAAAATGATTTACGATTTTTGTAAATCTTCTGTGAATTGGTTGCCCCTTTGCAAACAGGGGAAATGTGCATCTTACCAAAGGATTACATATCCACGTCTATGTATGTGTGTGTGTACACACAGAGAGACATATATGTGTCAAACCATATATGGCCTCTTTATAATACCTTTACATTTCTTGTTTAACTCGTCTGTCATTTACTAATGATCTATTTGGTCTTGTCCTGTTTAGAGTTGATCCTATCATTTCAGTAATTTCAATTCTACCCTTTCACATTTGCAAGATTATAACCATTTTTTGTTTTTGCTTTATTCCTGCTTGTTTTTGTTCAACGAATTCTTCTTTTTTATTACATGGAAGATTTGTTCATGCATTTTATATAGTACAGACACTCTTTTCTTAGGGTTGGAGGATGAATTCCAGTCTCTGTTTCTACATCCACTCAGCCCCACAAACTAGTTTTTTGGTAAGTTCTAATTGATCCTAAAACTCCCAAACCTAGATTAGATAGTTAATGATGTTCCTAGGTTTGGGCTCAGTAACTATAATCTGGGATGCTGCAGATACCATCACTGAGTCAGTGAGACATTTGCTTCACTTTCTGCTGAGTAAGTGGGGGCTCTTTTCCTCCTATTCCTCTCAGTCTGTAACTTCCCATATAGTAGAACAAAACAGGTCATCCAAAGGATTTTTTAGGTTTTGTGTTTGCTTTTTTATTTGTTTTTACCGTGAGCATACTTATTCTAGTATTTATTCTCATTTATTGATTTTTAATCTTATTTTTCTAATTTCAGAATATTCGGGGGTACATGTTTTGTTCACATACTTTGTTTTCTGTTTGGGTTGAGTCAAAGTTAAACAATGTCCCCTTCTCTCAGATAGTGTGTACTGCAACCAATAGGTACAAATTTGCCCACCCTTGATTTTCACTGAGATTCACTTACATATGTGCACGTAAGTGTTGACTGAGTAGTTCCAACTCGGTATTGAGTATGTGCTTCTGTTACCCTGTTCTTGGGATGCTTCATTTAGAAGCACGGTTTCCAGTTCTGTCCAGGTTGTCACAAAAGATATTAGGTCACTATTTTTCCTTTAATGGCTTAGTAGGACTCCATAGTATGCATACACCACATTTTATCAATCCAGTCATGTATTGGTGGGCTCTTGGGCTGTTTCCCTGTGTTTGTGATTGTGAATTGTGCTGCTGTAAACAGACAAGAGCAGGTGTCCCTTTTATGAAATGAATATTTTTCCTTTGGGTCTATATCCAGCAATCGGCTTGCTGGATCAAACGGTAGGTCTGATTTAAGTTCTTGAGGTGTCTCTATACAATTTTCCATAGAGGCTGTAGCAGTTTGCAGACCCAACAAGAGTGTATAAGAGTTTCTTTCTCTCTACATCCACACCAGCATCTGTTGTTTGGGGGCTTTTTAATATAAGCCATTCTCATTGGAGTTAGGTGATATCTCATTGTAGCTTTGATTTGCATTTTCCTAATGATTAGAAACACTGAACATTTTTAATGACTTTGTTGGCCATTAGGATATCTTCATTTGAAAAACTGCTTTCATATTTTTCTCTTTGCATATATTGTTTGTCATTGCTATGCCTATAGAGTGGGGCAGGGAATAGGAGAAGGGTAAAGTAGGAATTTATAGTAATAATATCATCGTGATTATAATTGCTGCATCATATAGTTCTAATATTTATTATTTTATGAAGTTTCCTTATTATAGAACATTAATATTCTACTTCCATGATTTTTCTAGTAATGGAATATTCTAAATATGAATAGCATGCTATTTGAAACACCGCTGAAAAGGTGTTTAGTCCAGAAATAAATGGCTTAGCGTGGAGAGCACTGAAAAACGGTGTTCATGTATTTGAAAAGGTGTTATGCACAAAAGGGTTTAATCCATTAATATCTGGTGAAGCTGAGAAAAGCAACTTGACTAATTAGAAAGAAAACATTTGTACAGTCTCTGCTGCAGAAAGATGGAATGACAGCCCCCACAATGACTCTCTCAACCCCAAGATTTTAGTCATAAACAAGGTGACCACTCAACAGCTTTTAGTGTGGATTTAAACATAGAATATATAGGTGGGTTAGAGGAGATGAATTGCAAGTTCTTCCCACAACTGAGATTCTGACTAACTTGACTTTAGTGGAAAAGAGAACATAAAAAATTCTGAGGTTACCTTTTGCACTTAAATAGCCATAAGATTGAGGACTCTCTCTGTTCCTGAGAACAAATATAATAGACGATATTGTGGGCCTTGTGTTAATTAAAGCAATTTGCTCTCAATTTCAGTTAACTTGTCATGTAGTAAGAGAATTACCTCATTCTTAAACGCATAGCTTTGGTTTTGTAGATCATGGTTCTTTATACTGAGGCTTGGTGTATTTATTCACTTACCAGATATCTGCATAGTATTTATGGTCGGCCAGGGGCTCTTCTAAGTGCTTCTCAAATATTGACTTATTTAATCTTCAAAAATTCATATGAGGTAGGTACTAATACTGCCCTCCCTTTACAGATGTGGAAAATTGCAGCATAGAGAAGTAACATGCCTGAGATCATAGAAACAGCAATGACGGTGCAGAGATTCGGGGAGTCAGGGACCTGAAGCTCTGGGCTTCATTATGATGCTACTCAACCACAGAATGTTTCAGTATATCACAGGCACCATATGTTCTTTAGCAACTATGCATTTTATGTTGGAGGATACTAAAAAGGTTATTTACATATCAGATTTGGAAAAATCCATTTCACATAATCATATTCAGCCATTTTGGGGGAACCAAAAAATGCAAATAGAAATGTCACAGTAGAATATGAGCTAAAATTTAATCAGTCATTGGTGTCTTTAAAGGTATTGACAGTCTGCTTTTCTCGAGGGGTTTTGAGTGAGAGCAGAAATTAATCACTTAATACATGTGTTCCTTTCAAAGAAGAACTGTTAAAGGAATCACGTGAACATATAAGTTTCATTAATGGACTCCTAGGTAATAAATCACTTTATTGGGAAACTTAAACTGGCATTAACATTCCATCCATGACTTGTCTGGCAGCAGCCATATTTGAGTAACAATTTGTATGTAAATTTTTAAAAATAAATTGATATTGAGGTTATCTAAGAATGACTACTTCATATGTATGATTTATGATCAGTTTTGAGTAGGGCATTTATTATGCAGACACAAGAAATAAATGGAACAACCAATACAAAGCATAAAAATTGAAGAAAAGTACCCAGAGAATGTTGTATTGACACATGTTCCCAGAAAATTGTGTGTCTATTCATATTCAATCATATGCTGATATTAATATACACCTAAAGTAACGCCACAGAGAAGTTTTAGCACAGTTAATAAAGCATGCTGTCCTAGTATTCTGTTCACACCAAAGGATTTCCTGTCTTCAAATTCACCCTGACCAGTTTATTTTAATGGAAGTTGTACTGCTGAATAATTGAGTTACTACTGCTAGACCTTTTCTCCAAGTCACAGAAATCTTTTCTGTCTCATGGTGAATTCTGGCAATAAAATGATAGTCCATTGACTACCTTCATAATATTACAAACATTTCTGAACTTACTTGTTTTGAGTGTCTCTAGCACATGGGCATTATAGATTATCCTTCAAGCTTCCTCTTTGATCATTCCTCACCCCTACAGTGATTATCCTTAGGAGGAAAACAAAACAAAAAAACATCAACAACTAAAAATAATTTTAAAATTTTATAAATAAAATTAAAACAGTATTTCAAAGCTACATTCTTCCATAATGTTCTGTGATGGTCCAAAAGGATTATTTAGGAAACCAGCAATCATATCCTTGTATTATAAAAATGCTACACCTTGGCCAAGTTCTAAGATAGATTATCTTTATGGAAGTTTTTACCAGAGGGATATTTTTTATAGAGAGTTTTGTATTCACAAATGACAATGGATGGGGAGACGAACGTTGTTCTTTCAGGGATTTGGCTTAGTCAAAAAACTCAAGAAATATAAAGAATATTCTTTGTATTTCTTGTTTGAGATTTTACACATACACACACACGCACACACGCACATTTCTAACAAAGTTCACTCCCCTGCTCATATCTCTAGCTCTCTGGAGTAAATTCAGCCATCGCAGAACACTCTAAAAATGTTCTTTCCTTTTGGAACTGAAATATATTGATAGAATTCAATTGCTTCTATCCGGCATTCTTCATTTCAGTAGCCTCCTGGATTTGTTGTTATTATTGTCCCCAAAGGGAATGGTGTGCTGAGTGAACAAAACGTATGTGCAGTAGAAAGGATTTCTAGAAACAGGGATTCTTGTTTTCCAAGTATACGTGTTGTGAAGGGAGTTGGCGGTTCAGTTTTAGCGTTTTTGTTATTCCTGAATTCTTACAGTGGTAGTGGTGTAGTGCAATGATTTCAAGTAAGGTCAGCCCAGACTTGTTTTTAAAAACTAAAGGGTGGTTTGGTTGAAGATCAACCTTACCCCTTGCTTCTTGTACTGCCACCCGGGACAGCAGTCATATTTCTTACAAGATTCCATGTTCTTTCACAATGTCAGAGAAAACATCTTTTGTGTGTCATGTCAATGCTCAAGAGATGAAACCAAACTTAAACGTAAATATGGAAATAATGTTTTTAGTAAAACTGCAGAGGATCAAAGGCCAATGGAGTTGCAATTAGTTTTTATTTTATTTATTTATTTTAACACCGAGTCTCACTCCATTGCCCTTAGTAGAGTACTGTGGAGTCAAAGCTCACAGCAACCTCAAATTCTTGGGCTCAAAAAATCCTCTTGCCTCAGACTCCGGAGTAGCTGAGACTACAGGCACCTGCCACAATAACTAACCATATATCTTTTTCTTTTTAGAGATAGGGCCCTGCTCTTGCTTACGTTGGTCTGGATGTCCTGAGCTAGAGCAATCCACCCACTTCAGCTTCCCAGAATGCTAGGATTACAGGTGTGAGCCACCATGTCCAGCCTGCAATTAGATTTTTATTGCCCACCATTTTTTCTAAATAGACTGAGAATAAGTCAAATTTTCATTGTCATTCCCCAATAAACGTACTTTGGGAACTATTCGTGCCTCAGTTGAAAAGGCAGTTAGTCTAATTACTTATTTATACTCTGGGAAACTTTTCTGTTTTTATCCTTTGGTTATTTAAGTCATCATTGAGTCAGGCACTGTACAAAAAGTTGTAATGGAGGAAAGGATGAAAACAAAATAATTTCCTTCTGTGACTTTCCCTTGTGTACATTCAAGTACTTAGTCACTTTTACCACTGACATACAGCTGTCCAGAAAGTATCCAGCTACAGGTACTCTATTTTTCATATTACAGGGCTGGATACTTTACAGACAGCCCTTGTATGTAAAATGTGTGGTGATAGGAGTTTGGCAATAGAAAGTGGTAACGTTATAAACTGAAGTCTTAGTCTGTACCTCATTTAAGAACAAGAACACGAACATATTCCTGACCAAGACAGCCCCAGCTTGACTAAATTTTAGACAGGTTTCTTTCTGACTGAAGGCTCCTGACCTTTCCCTTTCTCATCGCCTCAAAGCATTTACTGTAGAAAACATTCAACCTTAAGTTCTCTCTGTGCCTCTATGAGATACAAATTTTCTTCTAGCTTCATGTCAGTTTTAGAACACAAAGATTTGGTCCATGAGGACCTGGGAGTCACCCCTTTGAAACGTGTTCACTGAGGAGAGACAGGGCTCCTTTCACCCACTGACTGTGAGAAGTAGGAGCTGAACTTCCACAAACATCAATGAGCAGACAGATTAGACCGCAGAGACTCCTGTTGTCACATGGACCTTCCTGCTAACTCCCTTCCTTCCTGACACTTGCTCATCTGCCTTTAGTTTCAGTAGACTTGAGTTCAACCTCCTTCCCTATTGCAATAGTCTGGAATAATGCCTTCCTTGCCCCTTTTTCTTGTCTGTGCAACTTTTATTTGACAATACAATGAACGTTTCACAATGTTTAATGAACATTTGGTGCTTGCAGCTACCCAATCGCTAAACCCCTTCTATCTGGGGAAATTTTAATAAAGAAAGTCAAGGCAATGAAAACCGAAGAAGGGGGCATATTTGTTTGTTTTCTAGGTCCTTGGCAGGGATATGTGAGCCTCTGACTTAAACTTACCTTAGGCTATGCCTTCCTGGGACTTGAAATCTAGAGAGATTTGTGTCAATAGACAAGGGCCATTCCAGAAACCATTCTAAGAAAAGTTACAGAGGCCCTGAGAGGAAAGGCTGCATTCTATCTGGAGGCAGTGTCACTAGGGAGCCTGTGGCCCTGGCTGTTCCGACTCTCCATTATGATCATGAAGGGTAACAGGACTTTGGAAGTTGTTCTGGCTCCCAGTTACTCTTGGTCCCTGCTAATTTTCTGGACCTGGTTCTTCAACTCATCACCAATTCTTTGCTATCTGGAATATTTTTCAAAGATGTTTCTTTCTCTTCAGATTACCCAAAGTTAATTTATTTCGCTTACAACCCAAGCCATCCCTAATATAGAGATGACTAATGCAGTAACAGTAGAATGCCTGTGTGAGGTGCGTGGCACACACTGGACTTGTGGTGGGAAATGTCATTTCTGCTTCTTGCTCCGCAGCTCTCAGTTGTATGTGCAATGGATCATTAGCTGAGCTCCTCTGTCATTTTGGCCCTCAGTTTTTTCATTTTAAAAAATAATGACACAAGACAGGATTCCATCTATCACTAATGTTCTCAGAAGGTGAACTGGTGGTATGACCACAGGAAAAGTGATGCAGGATGTCGGCGGTGGGTAAATTCTCTGTGAATTGAAATTACCAAAGACAGTTTCCCCGTCTAAACTTTTCTAGCATCCATATATTTTTTATGAGCTACACATTCCAGTGATCTTTCTGGCTATAGAGAGGAAACTTTTTGAAAAATAAAAAGAGATAGTATTAATAGATGCATTAATATGTGTTATGGAGATTTAAAAAAAAAAAAAGAGGCATTAGTTTAGAGCAGTTGCCCTCCTGATGGCAGTACAGGCTGCATTCGTTGTTCCAGTTATTAATCAATCAACTTGTAATTAACAGCTTGCCATCAGAAAGACATTATGTAATGGGTGAGGCATAAGATACGCGATGTTCTCCCTGCCCTTAAGAGATAAATAAATGCATGATAAGAATTCTGAGTCAGACCTCTCCCAATATATCCATGTATATCGCTACCCTGTCTTCCCTGGGGCCCTGAACAGCGGGAGCCTGAATCTCTTCCTGCCTCCGCATAGGACTTCATGCAAAGCTATAGACTAAATGCATGGGTTGGAGTTACCTGGCATAGGCCAGTAACTCAGAACACGAGTTTGGCATTTACAGAAATGCATCCAAGTCTTTACATCTCTAATTTATTAGTTTGTGACTTCGTGTCACTTGCCTTTTAAAACTTCTGTTTCTTCACCTGCTTAAAAGAAATGATAATAATGTTTAATACCTAGCTCTGCCATATAGATCACATGATAAAATGCATGTAAAGTGTCTAGCAAAGTGCTTGGTGTTCGGTGACTGTTCCTTGAATGGTTAATTATTGTGCTTTTATATTACATATAAATTTTGAAATTATTCCTATGACTCATTAGGTAGCATAAGCTGAAAGTGTCATGAAACTAGAAATAAGCACCTAAGGGCCTGTGGGAAAACTGGAAGACAGAAAATCCTGCTTAAAAGTCGACAGATACAGATTGTGTGAGGAGGCAGGTGGCAAGAGGTGGTGGAGGAGGAGAAGAAAATTTCTCATCCTGAAATTCATGTTTTTTTAGAGCCCCCCCCCAAGTATGATCACAACAAGAATGAGAAAATGTACAACTTAGTCGACACACACTGTTACCTCGGGAACCAAGCCACGTGACAGAGGCAACAATACCAATAGGTACAAGGCTGGGGTGTGTTTCCTAAACCGGGAAGGAGAACTAGAGGATTTAGACTGATGACTTCTCTAGTAAACAGTTAAAAAGAATTGAGAGTTTATCTTTGCCTTAAAAATAAATAAAAATGGCTGCAAAGTTGTGAACTTCTTGATGTTGCATAAGTAAAAGAATACAAGAATTTTCAAAATGATATGCTTTCTTAGGTAAATAGAGCTTAGAAAGCAACAGGAAGACTGGCCAGTGTCTCTTGGTTTCTTGTTCTTGTTCTCTTTCTCGCCTCTTCTCTGATTTTGCTGCCCATCTAATTTGTTCTCTCCTTAGACTAGATTTCTCCCCACCTCTTCCTATCAGGTTTGTATCACTTACGTCCAAACAAGCAGCTCAGATTGAATTAGAATCTTTTTAATTGCTTACTTCTAAATGTCTAGGAAGGAGAATCTAACTGGTCCACTTTTGGACAGTTTTCTACCCTTGATCATCTACAGCTAGGAAGCAGGACTAGCTGCTATTGGACAGCCAGAGTGTACTCAATTTCATTTCTCTGAGACTCAGGAATAATGAAGATGCTGTATAAATATGTTCTCTGAGGGAGAGATATTATTAGGAGAAGAGAGACACCTCAGATGATGCTCACTTCTTGTAACTTGAGTAGAATAATCACACTGTTAATCCTAACAGCTGATAAGAAAAAAATATTCAATACATGGTAAATGCCAACAACTTTTTGATGTACAAGAATTTTAAATTTTAGATTTTGGGAGTGAATCATAGATCTTTTACAATTAAGGGAAGTCTGTACCTTCACATTAACATGAAATAAAAAAATGTAATTTTATGGAGAATGATTCAGAAGCTCCCCAAAGTTGTGACTTCTCCAGCCAGTTAATGGCAGATCACATTGTTTTATTCTATTTTAAAGACATAAATGACACAATAATTCAGTCTGCTAAAAAAAAAAAAAAATTATTATCACTCCATGCCCATGGCAATTTCTCCCAGTGATTGGGAACCACCAATCTGACTTCTGTCTCCATGAATTTACCTTTTATGGACATTTCGTATAAATGGAATCATACAGTATGCCTTTTTTGTGTGTCCAGCTTCCTTTATTTTGAGATAATTCAAATTGTAGCACATATCAATACTTCATTCCTTTTTAATGGCTATATAGTACTCCATTCTACATGTATTTGCAATCACTATATCTAAAATTGTGATAAAATCTGCATTAAAAATTTGTTATGTTAAAAAAATAAAGTAGCAATAGGCATTTAGGAGAAAAATGATCCTAAACAAATTTATCAGAAAATGTAAAAGCCTTCACTGTCTCATGTCTGTGTCACCCTTTCAATTAGTATGGTTAGCTTGAACTTTCTGCTAATCCATGGCACTCTAAAGTAGAAAATGAGAGATTCATTGTAAATTATGTCCCTATTTTAGGGCTTCTACCCAATCAAAATCAGATGATGATAACTCACTCTAAAAATTAGGTGGAAAATCTTGCTGGAAGGTGAATCTAAAGATAAATTCTTTCAAGCTATGAAGATCAATTAAAAGTTAATGGAAGTTGGGTGAAATTTCATTATGTATTCATTTTTCATTGGACCACAAAATCTTAAGAAAAAGTGAAAACTCAATTTTGCAACAAAGCCTTTTCTTAAAATATAATTGTTGTAGCTAGGTTTGGTGGCCTGTGCTTGTAGTCCCCAATACTCAGGAAACTGAGGCAGGAGGATCACTTGAGGCTGGGAGTTCAAGTCCTATCTGGACAACATACTGTGTTTCCCCGAAAATAAGACCTACCACAAGATAAGCCCTAGCAGGATTTCTATGCATTTGTTAAATATAAGCTCTACCCCGATAATAAGACCTAGTGATGGGTGTGTATCTGCATAGCCACGCTATGCATTTTGGCACAGAGAGGAAGACATCCCCTGGAAATAAGCCCTAGTGTGTCTTCTTGAGAAAAAATAAATATAAGACAGTGTCTTATTTTCGGGGAAACACGGTAGCAAGATACTGTCTCTTTAGAAAAAAAATAATTCAAGAATGCTTTGTCAGGCTCAATTTAGTTATAAAAGGCAGTATTATATATGTTCAGGAAAACACATACAAAGTTTGGAAAACATTTGTGTTACATATGCTGTATTTAGTTAGGAGAGCAATTAAAATAGAATGTAAATAAACTGTGTGTGTATATGTATCCTTCTGCGCATAAAGACAAAAGGATCCATTCCCCATTCTGAAAAGAGCTTTGCAGGAAACATTTGTATAAATTTGCAGGAAACATTTGTATAAAAAATAGAAAAGCATTGAAGATTATTTCAAAGAGCATTTATGTTTCCTTGAAATGATTTCTTAATGGGATTTTCAGAGCTCTCTGACACTGAAGATGATCTAAGGCACAAGATAGTAATATAATCACAGTGCTACATGCACAGGCATTTGGTTACAAAGTGGGAAGTGGAGTATCTGTTTGGCACTGTCCCTAGCAGGAGAATAATAAGATTTCTGTGAAAGGCCCATTCAAATTACAGCTGCCATGCATGGTTTCCTTTCATCACTTATTGATTGGTATTCTAAGACCCTCATTTCTTTATAATGTGTGAAGGACTACTTGCGAACAAGAATTGTAGTTAGTATTGTTTCCACTTACACTTACCAAGTGAATTTAATAGACATTAAAGATTGAACACACTGTAATAACATATTTCCTCATTGTTGAATCATTAATAGTACTTGACAGAACTTCATACATGTTTTAGTGTCAAAATTAAATTTTAATCATGTGAACATTCTATAAAGATCCAATAGTATCTTAAATAATACTTAACTAAGCACAGGACAGCAGTATTTACAAAAGGAAATACTAAATGCAATGCTATACTGCCTTTACACCATGTTTTTAATCTTGATCTTTGCTAACTACACAATTCTAATTTAGAATAAATGAGCAGATAGTTCATTTTGGCAAATAGGCAATAGCAGGAGCTGTAAAAGGTTTTTTTTTTTTTTTT
>NW_003852419.1:9481071-9484735 GCF_000181295.1 Otolemur garnettii
TTGTTTTCCATAAAAAGTCAAATAACTTTAAAATACATTCGCTAAAATAGTGAATTTAGGAAGCTAACTTATATGTCTCTTGCCCATTTATAAATGGTATAGTTTGCTCTTTTCTTGTTGATTACTATTCAGCTGTAGAGAGCAGGCTGTGAGACAGCAGAGCCCTCACAGTCTGGGGAACATTCAGAGAATGAACCCCCAACTGCTTCTCCTGTGTTCCTAAAACAGCCATTTTCCTTTCTTCATGTTCCTTCTGCCAGAAGTCACATAGCCCTTTCTTTGTTTAGCTAACTATGTAGAGATCCTCAAGATCTCTCCCTTCTTTCTCTTTGTGATATGTTAATGAAGTTGAACAGAAACCATTAACAAGATGGTTTGTCTTTAAGTCATTTACATTTTCCTATTGTACTGTAAGACCAAAACTATGTCTTTTGTTTATGCTGTACCCCCATTTTGTCTATGCTCCTTCCCTCTGGACCCTGTAGAGATACTATAAAATAAAGCTGATTGTGTGCTCTGGGACTGGCTGTAGCCATCAGCTCAGTCAGACCTCCCAGTCCCATCCTTTGTTTCCATGTCTTCTCTTGTGCTGTATTTTCCTCATTCCCCACCAATTCCACTCTGATTCCCTCCCTTTCACCACTCTGGTTAGGGACATTCAGCCATAAGAAAAGGTGGAGATTTTACATCTTTTGCATTAACCAGCATGAATTTGGAGAAATTCTCCCAAGTATCTCAAGAATGAAAAAGCAAGCATCCAATAGATAAATAACTATATGTCTACTTGAGAGAAAAACACAATTAAATTCAAGTGGTGGAAAAATGAACAAAAAAACAAGTGGTAGGGAGGAGGAGGAGGAGGGAGAAGGGAAGAAGAAGGAGGAGGAGGGAGAAGGGAGGAGGAAGGAAGAGGAGGGAGAAGGGAGGAGGAAAGAGCATTGCTAAGTTCTCACCTCATGGGTACAAGGCAGAGGGGTATTCAGCCCTGTGTGAAGAGCTCAACTCCAAGCTGGACTTTACCTAAAATATGCAGACAACATAACCTAATTGTTTGTACACTCATATTAAATCTGAAATAAATAATTAAATAAATCCATCCTTGTGAAATGGCTACAGGCTACTCTTACCCTTGGGGAGCATCAGCTGGTGTGAGGTTCACCTGGCCAGGGTTCCCTCCCTCCCTCCCCTCACTTTTAGAGATTACCTGTGCCTGCACTGCTTCTCTCAGTCTTCTTTGTGTGCTCTTTTCTTTTTTGCTTTATAAGCCAAGAGAAAGAAAAAAAATGTACCAATGAAAAACTTTCAGTAATATACTTAATTCATTTATAGTATGCCAGAATAAATTATAAGAACATTTGTTGGAGGAAAAAGTCAGTAAACAGAACCAAATACAAGAAAAGCGGCAGTAAGAAAATAAAAGAAAAAAGTAATGTAAAGTAACCATTTGTTAGAGCTTTGAACTGTGGCCTCAATTTCTTAAGCAATCATAAGTTCAGTCCTTTTAACCCCCTCCCCAATGCCAAGTTCCTAAAAGGGCTGTTTTTCTTGTGTCCCTTATGGGAGGAGTGAAAACGCAGGGATGATATATTTCTGGTCCATTTTTAGGGTCTTAGTTTTCTGAATGGTGGCCTCCCATTGAACTTCCTATTTTAACTGTACTGTGAATTTTGTCTCTTGCTCTCCATTTCTTTTAGGTTATTTAACCTGATTCAGCGAATTCTTTCACTATTAAGTGTCTTTTCATGTCCCTGTTTATCTATCTCGTTTCTATTCTTGTTTAACTGTGGCTTGAATATGCCTTACTTTCTAATTTCATCTATATCTATTTATAATAATAGTTAAAATGTTTTCCCCATGTCTTTTAGTTGTTTTCAACTTTTATACCTAGTTTACCATTTTACTAGACTAATACCTGATAAGTGAATTTTTAACTTTATTTTTTTTAGCAATGGAAATCATTGGATTTTTTTTTTTTGAACACATGACTCTTGTGTTTTAGAAAAATTATCACTGGGTATTGTAGAAAGAGTAAAGCTCCACCATTTCATAGCTGAGAGACATTTTGCTAATGTCTCATTTTTCTGATTCTAATATGTCAAGAAAGATTGTTTTTAGGAGGATTTTAAATATTTGAGATAATATAAATTGACAAGCACAGTGGCTGACATTAAAAACTTAATGACCCCAAATATATTGAGTCTTGTAGGAGGATACTATGTCTTAAAATAAAACAATCAAAGTCATATAGCTTCCCTAAACATTAGTTTCTATAATTCATTATCTGAATGGAATTTTGTAGAAGATCTTCTGTAGTTCATCATCTGTTTCCATGATGCGCCATCTCAATCCTATTGGTATGTATTATAGTGTTAAATATGAAAAAATTACTGGATAAAAACTGGATAAATATATTTTAGTCATATATTAGTTGATAAAATATTTGAAAAACTTGAATTATTTCATTAATCTTTGAGCTTTCGTGATTTAAGTTTCTCTTGTTTACATCCATGTTTGGATTCTTAAAGTTTTGCTTACCAGTCAATTTTCATGAGCTCTATCCATTTAAATGCCTCTGTGTACATACAAACAGAAGAAAAATCCCACCGTAGATAAGAAAAATCTTTCCTATTTTTAAAAAATCTATGACATTGTTCTGACAACCTAAATTTTAAAATTATAAATCATAGTATGGAGACTATTTATCTTCCATCTTTTTTCCTCTTACAGAGAGCTACTGGAATTTATGAAGTTAAAGGAGAGATGAGGGAAAAGGAGAGGAGGAGGAGGAGGAAAAGGAAGGAGAGGAGGAGGAGGAAAGCTTAGTCAGGCGATAGTGAGTGGCATGTGTGTACCACAGTGACACGGTGTAAAATGACTCACAGATTGCAGAGATCTTGGAATACGAATATGTAGACTGAAGTGCTTTAAATAGATATAGAAAGATAAACAAAAAAAGTGACTATTTGTGCTTGTGCTGTGGGGAAATTGGTAGGTAAAGTTTTTTTTTTGTTGAACTGAAAGATGACATTGTTTCCCAAAGCCATGGAAAGCCTTTATTGCATTCCTACTTTTTGAACTATGCCAGGCATCAATGGTTGTGCAGCAGGGTAAATTGATGTAACCTGCTTCTGTGTACCTTCAATGAATCCCCAAAAGTAAAAAAAAAAAGAAGATTAAATTTAAGATGGAAAGGAAGAGAACTAAGGAGTAGAAGGAAAGGGGAAAGGGCAGACTGAAGGAAAGGGGGATGAGTGAATGAAAGGAGGAAATAAGGAGCACATCATGTCATTTGCTTAATAACACTCCTGATCCTGATACCTCCCTATGCAGAAATCACATTTTTCTTCTGTAGACCTATATTGGCGTACTATTGTCCCAAAGTAAGGTATAATATTGAAAGAAAAAGTAGTGCACAAAGGCAATCAGGTCTGATTGTTTAATCTTTACCAAAGATGACCTTTCATCCGTGGACACTGTGTAGTGTAATGAGAAGCATAATGTCCTGAGAACTAGAGCAAACCCTGACACGACTCTATTCAGAGAGTCACATGCATTCCTGAGAGTCATTCTCCATTTATTACATGTATATGATAATATATACATCATAGGACCCTTGTAGGGATTCCAAATTCTTCAATGTGCAAAAAATAACTGGTGTACACTA
>NW_003852419.1:9486544-9494703 GCF_000181295.1 Otolemur garnettii
CTAATACGTTCCATTTGGAAAGAAGTTTGCAGAACACTTAGGGAACTAAAAGTAGACCTGCCATTTTATCCTGCAATTTCTCTACTAGGTATATATTCAGATGACCGAAAAGTCCTTTTACAACAAATATATTTGCACCAGAATGTTTATTGCAGCCCAATTAATAATAGCCAAGTTGTGGAAGCAGTCCAAGTGCTCATTGACCCATGGATGGATTAAGAAATGGTGGTATATGTATACCATGGAATATTATGCTGCCATCAAAAAGATGGAGACTTTACCTCTTTTATGTTTACATGGATGGAGCTGGGTCATATTCTTCTTAGTAAAGTATCTCATGATTGGAAGAAAAAGTATGCAATGTATTCAGTACTATTATGAAACCAATATATAATCACCCACACTTTCATACAAATAATAAAACACAACTATAGCCCAGAATGAAGGAGAGAAGAGGAAGGTGAGAGGAGGGGAGAAGGGAGTCCAGGTGGAGAGAAGGAAATCAGTGGGACCTCACCTATTGTGCATAGTTCAAGGGAACATGTCAAAAGTCTTAATGCAACAATTAAGTAAGAGCGGTGAAGGCTATGTTAACCAGTTTGATGTAAGCATTCCAAATTGTATATAAATCAGCACCTTGTACCAACGAATGCATAAATGTACACAGTTATGATTTAATAAAAAAAATAAAAAAGACAAAAGAATATAAACAGATTGTTTCCTGAAAATTGAAAACATCATTGACATCTCTTGGTGCTTAACAAACTCTTTACCCTGTGTAATGAGCTATGTGACCTGGTATCTGTCGACCTTACCAAACCCATCTTCTAGTACTGTCCATGCACTACCCTACAGACTCATGCGGCTTCCTTCTATTAAAATTTATCAAGTACTTTTCTCCCTTAGGGCTTGTGTACTTGTTGCTTCCTTTGTCTAAAATTCTCTTCCTTCAGTGCTTTCCATAGTTAGATCTTCCTGAAAATTTAGGTCTCAGTTAAGGTGTACGTCTTCAGTGATGGCTTCTCTGACTATGTCCATAAAGTGGCTTCCCAATTTCTCCTGGCTCATCAGCTTCTTTGTTACGTTCATGGTCCTCTACATAATCTGCAATTTGTTTATTGATTGATAATCTGCTTTCAATTTCTTAAACGAATTCATCATTATTATTTGTCACAAAAGGCTAAAGAAAAAAGTCGGGTCTGTGAGATCAGGCACGAAATCTCTCCAGTAAAGAAATGCACAGCACATTTCATAGTTTTCTAACTCCAGATTATGAAGCAATTGAACAAGAAGCATTCTGCTTCTTTGTTTTTAAGATACCAAAGGGAATGGTAAGGGTCTGAAAGATTGGTGGGGATTTCCCAAGCAGAAACAGCATTTGCAAGGGCTTTGTCTGGAGACATAAAGAAGTGAGAAGTGTGCTGAGTATTAAAAATCAAAGGGAATTTAGCTTAGATAGAGGAGGTTGCTGGGGAGAGGGAGAAATGTGAGATGATGCTGAAGAATAAGTGAGAAAAATGTGGGCTATGGTGTTACTTATAAGCATCAAATGATAGATGTTAAAATTACTTCAGATAACATAAAGGATGATTTAGGTATAAGGAATTCTTTTTTTTTTTTGCAGTTTTTGGCCAGGGCTGGGTTTGAACCCACCACCTCTGGCATATGGGGCTGGCGCCCTACTCCTCTAAGCCACAGGTGCTGCCCTATGAGGAATTCATTTTAAAAGAAGCAAAGAGAACCAGAGAGGTTCAAAAGACATAGCTTGCATGAAAAGCCACAGGCCTAATATTATGGATTTGACTCTGCTGGAAATGAGCTAAGTGATTTTGAGTGAGTCACTTACGGACTGCAGACACATTTATAAGGAAGAGACAATTGAATAAGCAATTTTAAAGTTCCTCTTTTGCCTAAATATTGTTTGCATAATCCTTACTCTTGTACTTGTTGACTATTACTTGAAAAAACTTTAAAATAAATAATGAAATTTTTCCAATCTTAACCTTCCCTGCAGATTTTCACTTCTTTTATCTCATTAATGTTTATCAATTAGTTATTTCTCCCTCTCTCATAGAATAACATCTTCCTATTTATGGCTTATAGTAAGAAAAGGATAGAAATTTCTATACCTAGCATATAATTTTAAATTTTTTGGGGGGGGGCCGTGAGAGATTCCTTATATTACTGTTTGAACCAAAACTAAGTTCTAAACTCATGCAGTCGTCTGAAATCCGTGTCCTAACATATGTATAGAAATACAAAATGTATTTCCATATTGTATTTATATTTTATAAAATGTGTTTTATATTTCTCTCTTAAAAACATAAACGTGTGCTTCCGAAAGTGAAGAGAAACTGAACAAAGAGAACAGAAATCTTGATTGAGGTCACATCAACAATTTCAACAAATCATCAAAAGCATTAAAAAAAAAATGAACTTAGTTCCTTCCTAATAGGATTTCGCCTTGTTTCCATCTTGCCCTTTTTTTTCTGTTATTATGCAGTTAATGCAATGTAATTCAGTAATGTCTTCTGAATGATTAAGCCATTTATGATTGAACCTGATGAAGGAAATGAGAAAAGCCTCTTAAACATCTAAATAGAATAATTCCTATTAACTGCTATAAATCACAATCAGAATGCTATTGAAGTCAACATTTTGCTCAGGCAAATACTTCCAGAATTGAGATAGTTTCATCAATATTTGTAATGAAACTTAGAAACGAATCTAAAACTCCTGACATTAGAACTATTTTTATAGCTGGCAGAATTTCTTCTCTCAATATTTTGTGGAGATACTGGGGTTTGCTTTTCATAAACAGCAAGGGAAATGATTGTGCTAAACAAGGATTGTTTGTACTAGTGCCCTTCCACATATCAAGCAGATAAAAATAGCCTATTTAGAGCCAGATGGGATCTGATGTATTACCTTTTGCAGATAAATTCATATCATAAAGCCTTTAGAAAGTTACATCAATCTGTAAATGTTTAGTTTGAATTTACTCTTTTTGAAAAATGTATTTTAATATTTTTTAATATGAATGAACATTCTCCATATACTTTTAACAAATATGAACATATTTGAATAATGAAAATACATTAATTATTGTAGAAGACTTATGTTACTATAATCCTTGAAATAGACATGTTCTTGCAAGTCCCACACTTTTAAACAGGTTGTACATGGTGAAAGAGGAGTTCTGTACTGATTTTTATTTATTTATTTATTTATTTTTTGCAGTTTGGGGCCAGGGCTGGGTTTGAACCCACCACCTCTGGCACATGGGTCTGGTGCCCTACTCCTTGAGCCACAGGCACTGTCCCTATACTGATTTTTATAAATTCCATTGTGAACATGTATTTGGGCCTCAAACTGTGCCAGCAGGGACATTATTCCAGCCTTTGGTGCCAGGCAAGATTGACACACATCTGCTATTGCATGTTAGCTGCTGGGATATTATTAGGCTGTAAAATAACCAGACTGTGATGACTTAATAAGGTAATATTAAATAATGTTGATACTTGTTATCTAAATACATGCATAAGGTTGGACAATTAAGTTCATGAACTCATCCTAGAAAAAGTGCTCCATTTCTCATTGCTGAATATCACTACAGTCACCTTTGGAGTACTCCCCTTGGGAGGCGAAGCCATGAGGCCAGCCCTCATCCACTCCTCAGTCTTAGACTCGTATTCTGGAATGACAGAGCTGTCACTGTAGGAGGTCTGACAATTAAGGTTGTGAAGTCATCCTAAAAAAAACTGAGCCCCTCATTGCTGAGTATCCCTGTAGTCACTAGATGACCAAGGGCAGTACTTCCAGGTGACCATAGTGATATTCAACAATGAGGAATATAGCACTTTTTCTAGAATGAGTTCGTGAACTTGATTGTCCAACCTTGTATGTATTATCTAGATATATTTATAGAGTTTTATTTTTACAGTTTAAGTTTAGGTGGAATGGATTACTTTTTTATTTGTTTTGGTTTTTTTGTTTTGTTTTGTTTTGTTTTTTGAGACAGAGGCTCACTATGTTGCCCTTGGTAAAGTGCCATGGTGTCACAGCTCACAGCAACCTCAAACTCTTGGGCTTAAGCGATTTTCTTGCCTCAGACTCCCACGTAGCTGGGACTACAGGCACCTGCCACAGCACCTGGCTACTTTTTTATTGTAGTTGTTACTGTTGTTTGGCAGGCCTGGGTGGGTTCGAACCTGCCAGCACCAGTGTATGTGACTGGCACCCTAGCTGCTCAGCCACAGGCACTGAGCCATGGAATGAATTACTTTTTAAAGGAAATATTTTATCTAGGTGAACAAAATAATTTCCCCTAGGCAAGATTTAAAAAATAATATGATAGATAAGATTACCAGGATTCATGTGAGGTGATCCTGCAAAGACCTGGTATTTCTTCACTGAGTGATAATCTGTATAAAATGAAAGAACATAGTCTGTACTTTTATACAGTATCTCAAAGTAAGAACATCTTCAGTTCTTCCCTCAGACGCAGGCAAGCAGGGACTCTACCTCAGGTCCAGGGCCCCTGGGGGCCTCTATGTTTTGGAATACCTTCTTTGAAGCATTCTGACTTCCCTTTGGTGTCTGGGCTGGGACCAGGCTAGTGGTGCACCTGGATAGGATGACTCACATTTGTGCTGGGACTCAGGTGGGCCCTGAGCTCTTGTTGTGGAGATTATCAACGTTTTGCTTCTTGTGTGATGTTAGCCAAACAGTCCTGGGAGCTCTGAATCTCATGCCTATGGGTTTATTCAAGGCCCTTGTAGTCAGGCCCCACTGTAGCAGAGTATGACTTTCATAGGATAATGTATGATTGAGTTACCAGTATGGTTCTGACAAGGTTAATTTAGGTGGTTCAAACTGATGACATAGATAAGAACCCCACAAAAACAAACAAACAAAGAAACCTTTTGTTTCCAGGATCTGTGTTCCCTAAGAAGAGCCCCTATTATATGCTATTAAAGCTTGATTTTTATGTTGATAAAAAATTGTACAATCTTCACATTTAAACAATAAATCTAAGATACTTGACAAAGTACAATGTCAGTCTAAAGCAAACATAGTGAACATAAAAATAACTCTTGATTTCTTTCATTAAAAATAAAACAAGCCAATGTTATCAAACATTACATCAGTAACTTTTGAAGGAAACAATGAAAATGCTATTCCAACGACATTCAGGAAATTTCATTGCATTACCCATCAGGAAGAAGCATATACAATTAGGAAAAAATAAATGTTGAGGTCCATGCTATTAATACAATGTTTTCTGGTGAACTATTGCTACAAAACAAGCCATTCTAAAATACAGTGGCTTAGAGCGATGGCAATAATTTATTTTACTCACATAGCTTTCAGTGTTCCATAAAACATCAGCTATGGCATTTAAAACAGGGCTGAAGGATCCACTTCCACAGTGGTTCACTTATCTGGTTAGCAAAGTTGACAGTGGCTGTTGTCTGCTAGCTCAGTTAAGGATATCAGCATCCCTCAGATCTTCTCTGCCTGGGCCTTTTGGTAATAGGGCTGATGCCTAGCATGGCAGCCAGGTCCCAAGAGTGAGTGTTCCAAATGGTATGAAGCAGAAACTGTCAGTATCTTCATGCTTGGGCCTAGAAATTTACCTAGTATCCCTTGTGGAATATTGTGTTAGTCAAAGCATTCATAGAGCTCCCACCTGTGATTCAAGGGAAGAGGACAGGGACCCCATTTACCAATAAGAACAATGTCAAAATATCTATGTTTAGCTATAATCCTTCATAGGTAGATAAGTACATAACAATACAAATTGAATCATTGTCTAATTGCAAATTGCCTAGAATCCAAAGGAAAATCGTCCATTCTAAGCAATGTGTTTAGTTGGAGAAAGTAAAATCTGAAGCTGCTTTTGCCATTTAGACTCTCTGACAGTGTTTTTCGACCATTTTTATTTCTTGGTACACTTGAACCTATAGTTAAACTTATGCAGCACACTTAAATTGTGTTGATTTAAGAAAAGAGAATATACTTACTGTGCTTTGAACGTCTTCTAAAAATAATTTAATTAATGATCTTTAAAATTTTTCACGGCACACCTAAGAACCTCTCAAAGCATACCAGTGTGCCAAGTCACAGTGATTGAGAATCAGTGCTCTATGAGGACACTCACCAAAAGAGGAAACTGCCTCTGTGGAAGTGTAAGGTATGACAATTAAGTTCATGAACTCATCCTAGAAAAAGTGCTACATACCTCATTGCTAAATATCAGTATGGTCACCAGATGGCCAAGGGGTGTACTTCAAAGGTGACCACAGTGATGTTCAGCAATGAAGTATGCAGCACTTTTTCTAGGATGAGTTCATGTACTTGATTGTCTGACCTTGAAAATAAACAGAAGGTTAAAAAAATTATTGTTGAACTGTTTGAAAAGCCTCTCCTGGAGCTCCACAGTATCTAAAGTTAACAAGTATATAAACAGTCAGAAGTCCTATATCCTAAAATTTAATTTCCATAAGGTTTTCTTATAGTTGCAACTAAGATTATACCAACTGGTACAATCTTTTTAAATGTGAAGCAGTGGACCAGTCAGGGAAAGTGACTGTCCACACATTTAAACAGCTATTTGAGGGCAGAATCAGTACTGCATCGAGTGCTATGACAGGAGAATCAGTACTGCATGGAGTGCTATGACGGCAGAATCAGTACTGCATGGAGTGCTATGATGGCAGAATCAGTACTGCATAGAGTGCTATGACAGGAGAATCAGTACTTCTTCAAGTGCTATGACGGCAGAATCAGTACTGAATCGAGTACTATGACAGGAGAATCAGTACTGCATCGAGTGCTATGATGGCAGAATCAGTACTGCATGGAGTGCTATGACGGCAGAATCAGTACTGAATCGAGTGCTATGACAGGAGAATCAGTACTTCTCCGAGTGCTATGACGGCAGAATCAGTACTGAATCGAGTGCTATGACGGCAGAATCAGTACTGACTCAAGTGCTATGACAGCAGAATCAGTACTGCATGGAGTGCTATGACAGGAGAATCAGTACTTCTTCGAGTGCTATGACGGCAGAATCAGTACTGAATCGAGTACTATGACAGGAGAATCAGTACTTCTTCGAGTGCTATGATGACAGAATCAGTACTGCATGGAGTGCTATGACAAGAGAATCAGTACTTCTCTGAGTGCTATGACGGCAGAATCAGTACTGACTCAAGAGCTATGACGGCAGAATCAGTACTGCATGGAGTGCTATGACAGGAGAATCAGTACTGCATCAAGTGCTATGACGGCAGAATCAGTACTGCATCGAATGCTATGATGGCAGAATCAGTACTGAATCCAGTGCTATTTTCATCACCTTGTTTTGCCTTTCCTGTTTCTGTGTTTCACATCTCATATTTTCATATCTTCTCTTGGAGAAGTTGATTAAAATATTGGTTTGCATAAATTAAAATAATTAAATTGCCACTACAAATTCTTCTTTGGCAGTGAAATAAACATAATTCTTTGAAGATTATTTTTTTCATAGTAAATTTTCCTACTTATGGACTTTATAAGGACAAGTCATGCAAAGATGTCTGGTCAAACACCAGTTGTTGAATCATTTGAAGCTCTGTGAAAGTCCATTCTGCTTTGTTGTAATGAATGCTTTAGTGTTTTCACTTTGAAATATTGTCTGAGAAACATTTTCAGTTCTGCCTAAAGCCTTCTGAAACAGATTCTTCTGCATGTTTGGTTTTCCCATCCATCATTAATTATCTTTTGGAAAATAAAATAAATGGGTTTTACCACAGGCAGGATGGTCTAAATTACACTTTCCTCTCATGCCAATGGCAGACTTGGAAACAAATAGTAATGTTTCAAAAGAGGGCTTTAAATATCTAAAAAGATAATACGGAAAGTCCTGAATACTGAATTAGTAACGTCTAATACTAATTACCAATAAAATGAATAATGGCCATTCATTCATTCAGCTAGTGTCATTGAGCACCTAGAGTTATAAGAAAGACCAAATTATCTGAAGAACTGTGGGGTAATTATGGGGTAAGGCACTGAGGTAGGAAAGAGGTTGGTATATTCCAATGCTGTATTAATAGTTTACAATTGTAGATAATATTAATACTTCAAGTCTTAGGTGTTTCAAACTTGAAATT
>NW_003852419.1:9506815-9530675 GCF_000181295.1 Otolemur garnettii
TACCAGTCGGCCATCTTCCCAGAATTCCCTTTTGCTGTCTTTATTAAAGGAATTTTAATGAAATTAATTAACATATAAGATGGAATATGTTTATTACGATGTTTCCATTATGCCCTAAGTTTTTAATTTTTAATCACAAAAATGAAAATGGAAAACATTGGAAACGATAATTTGTTTTTTCCTCTTAATATAATTGATCTGTACTTAGTGTAAACACACCTGCGCATACATACGTTCACCTGCATCTATACACTCAGATGATGAAAACCAAATAAAAATGAGAGGTTACAGAATTAAGTAAACCTTCATGCACCTTCCATATCATCCCAGTACACCTTTGTTATGGGTACCAGATACAGCATTTCAAAACTGTCATAATTATGTTCATCTCCTCTCAGATTAAAAAAACCCTGAAATCAAACTAATAAGCTGTTTTCTTTTAATCCACATAAAAATTCTGCTCTCTAAATTTTTTTATTAAAAGTAATATTTTATCTTGTCAATAAAATAGATCTTTGTCATTCATTTCCAGAGCTGTATACTATTTTGCTTTATAGCTATATTTACATGGCTATAAACTATAAACTTAATTTACTCAACCGTTCTTCTAATGATGCATGTAGATTATCCACTCCATCAGTCACTAAAGTACATTCCAAAAAGGAAGACAGAACCATCACCTTAATAATGGTTATGAAGATTGTCTCCAAAATTTGGCCCCTTGTTAGCTGCATAGCAGCTAAAACCTAAATCTTTAAGATGAGAAATATAACCATATTCTATTACCAAGTAACAATACAGATGAACACTTCTGAACTAGGAATTATCCATATGACTCGTGTAGATGATCCAAAAGCTTTTGCCTAACATATATGCTACTGTTGAAAAAAATTGAAGGGTTATTTCATAGACGATAGATTAGGCCCTGGTATACAGTATGAGGAGATAGAACCAAGATCAGTAGTGGGGGTTCTACAGGGAAGCAGAACAGCTCTAAAATATAATAGTTTTAAAACTTCTGTGGCAGAATCAAAATTGCCTCAGCCTCTCAACTTCTGGTTAAAATAGAGTAACAGAGATCAAGTTTGCCCTTCCTTCTGAAACAACCAGAAGTTTGAGAAAAATGACTAACCAATGGTTTATAAGGAAAGGTATGTCAGGCCACAAGGAATTGGTCATGGAGGGACAGAAAACAGAAGAGCATAATGATTGCCCCAGCTTATTGCCTGCAGGGCTGATAGGCTGTTTAAACAAACAAACAAAAATGTCATATGGAATTTTTAACACATGTAAAAGTAAAATGTATTCCAATAATAGCCTAAACATATGGAAGGGAGAAATGGAAGCACATTATTTTTAAAGGGTGTTATATGTAAAGTGGTGTAACATTACTTGAAAGTAGATTGTGATAAGTTAAGGATGCATATTATAAATGCTAAAGCAGGCTGGGCACAGCGGCTTAGGCCTGTAATCCTAACACTCTGGGAAGCCAAGGTGGGAGGCTCGCGTGAGCTCAGGAGTTGGAGACCAGCTTGAGCAAAAGCAAGACCCTGTCTCTAAAAAAAATAGAAAAATTATCTGGTCATTGCGGTAGGTGCCTATAGTCCCAGCTACTCAAGAGGCAGAGGTAGGAGGATCGCTTTGAGCCCCGGTGTCTGAGGTTGCTGTGAGCTAGGCTGGTGCTGCGGTACTCTAGCCTGAGCAGCAGAGTGAGACACTGTCTAAATAAATAAATAAATGAATACCAAAGCAACTACATAAATAACAAAGATTTACAGCAAATTAGCTGTCAAAGGATGTAAAACAGAATCATAAAATAGTTTCAATTTATTTCAAAGAAGATGTAAAACAAAGAAAAAGTAAACGAAGTAGGGATAGGACAAATGGAAAAGAAATGCCTGTTAATAAATACTAGATCATGCCAATACATATATATAGCAGCCTTAACATTCCAGCTAAGTTAAAGATAGTAAGATTTTTATTTAAAAAAATCCAACTCTACACTGACCACAAAAAATGCAATTTACATATGAAGACACCAACATATTAAAAATAAAATGATTTTAAAAATACCATGGCAACACCAATCAAAAGAGAACTAGCGTGCCCATAATAATGTCAGAAGAAAATATTTTGGAGGAAAGAATATTAGCAGGCACTAGGAAGGTTACTTCAGAATGATAAAAGGCCAATTTGCTAAGGGGACAAAAAAATTCTAAGTAATCATGGACCTAATAACAGAATGTCAAAATACATGAAATTGAAATACAACTTTTATGAGAAATAAGACAAATCCACAATTACGCTAAGAGATTTAAATCCCCTCAATAACTGAGAGAACAAGTGGAGGGGACATTCGTAAACATAAAGATTGGAATAACTCTATTATGCAACTTCACCTAATTGACATTCATAGGACACTTCACTCAAACACTGAAAAAACTTGCAATATTTTCAAATAGACACCGAAACTTTGTCAAGGTAGACCACATTTTGGGTCACAGGACAAATTCTAATAAATTTAAAGGGATTTGTGTTGTTTAAGGTATGTTCTCGAACCACAACAGATTTGAATAGAAATCAATAATAGAAGATAGCTAAAAACCCCACATACTGGAAAACTAAGTAACATACTATGGGCTAATGAAGAAGTCCAATGTCAGGACCAGGTGAATTCATTTGTAAAATCTATGCAACATTTAGGAGGAAATAATACCAATTCAACATAAACCCTTCCAGAAACTTAAAAAGGAGGGAATACTTTACACCTTGTATGATTATCAGCAGGAACAAGGAAACCCATAGACCAGTATCTCTTACAAATACAAATGCAAAATTCTATGTAAAATGTTAGCGAATAAAATCTAACAATATATAAAAATGAGAGCACATCATGACAAGTATCCTTTTTTTAATAGAATATTGGTTTAACATTCATAAATCAATGTAACATCTATTCTTAATGTAAAAAACAAAGCAAAACAAATTTCTCGTCAACTTTTGAACTAAATATACAATAGTTTTGAAACAACTGATAGCATATTTCATGTTGATAGACTGGATGCTTTCTTCAAAGATCAGCAGTGAGACAGGGAATTTGGCTCTCCCAATTCTATTCAAAATTATGCTGGACTTTCTAATCCATGGAATCAGGCAAAAAAAAGAAATAAAAGACATCCTGATGAGAAAGAAAGAGGTAGATTGTCTATTCTCAGACATCCAGAAAGCTCTTTGGAAATCTGAGGGAATCTACCAAAAGCTACTAGGACTAAAATGACTTTGGTAAGGTTATTAGATACAAGATCGATATGCAAAAATCCATTTGA
The DNA here is from genome assembly GCF_000181295.1 of Otolemur garnettii. Taxonomy (NCBI): domain Eukaryota; kingdom Metazoa; phylum Chordata; class Mammalia; order Primates; family Galagidae; genus Otolemur; species Otolemur garnettii. The sequence goes on from NW_003852419.1 coordinate 9,510,142, forward strand.
TTTTTACATACTAGACACAAACTTTTTTTAGCAATTTTTATTGTATTTTATGTGAATTATGTAGATGTATTTTTTTCAAATACTGACACAGATTTGAGAACAAAAATTTTTTCTAGGAGTTTGGTTGAAATCATAATCACATTGAATTAATACATCAACTTAAGGGAAACTCGTAACCTTCACGTACCTGTGTTTTCAATGGAGGCAAAGATAAACAGCAAAATTATTATTTTATAACACTTTCTCCAGCCACACTGCATGATAGCCAGTAATTAAATGGCCACCCTGACACATGTCAAGCCAGAGGAAAATAAAGAGGGGTAATCCAACTCCTAGAAAAAAATATAGAAAAAAATGTTTTGTTTTGTTCATACAAACGGTGGGCTGTTTTGGTTTTTTTTTTTTAATTTTTTAATTAAATCAAATTAATATGAGGCTACAATTTTTAGCTTACATTTTTCTCACTACCAGGGTAAAGTTCCATTTGTCGAAGAGCCCCTTCCTCAGGGGGCGTGTTACACACCCTCACGATGTGCACATTAGGTGAGTACCCAGCTCATGCTTTCCCTCCTTCTGCCAAATGTCCTCCTGCCTACCCCCTCCATGGACTATATTAGTGTTTTATTGTTCTTATGAGCATATAATTATTTATGTATTCATTTAATGTTAGACAAGTATTTTTTATTTGAAATTTTTAAAGTATCATTTATTCTGGCATCACTTTGTGAATACTTAGGCAAAACATGACAACGTACATGAAAGACACACATACCAAAAAACACAAAGCATCATTCAGAAACTAGTGTGTACATGAACCAATGGAGGGGTATACCATATTCATGTGTTGGAAGACTTAATGTTGTTAAAATGTCAATTCTCTCCTAATTAACTTATAGGTTCACCAGAATCCGGTCAAAATTCCAGTAGGATATTGTTATGGTAGAAATTAAGCAATCGATCATAAAAGTCATATAGAAATGTAAGAGACTCAGCATATCCAAAAAACTTTGATAAATAATAAAATTGGAAGACTAACACTACCTGATATCAAATTTATGATACACCCAAACAGAGAAGAACTGAGATTAAGGTAGACAATTAGAAGAATGGAACAGAATAGAGTCTGAGAAATAGATATAAACTCAAATGTTTATGGGTAAATAGTTGGCAAAGATGCAAAGAAAACTCAGAAGAGAAATGATAAGTTTTCGAACATATAATGCTAAAAATTTGACTATTTGCATATGAGAAAATAATTTTATTCATTTCTAATGCTATCAACAAAAATTTAAATGAAAATGAATCATGTATCTTAAAATGTAAAATTTCTTCAGGAAGACAAAATGAAATGAAACAAAAGTGACAATCTTTATAAGCTTGGGTTAGGCAAAGATTTCTCAGCTATAACACTAAAAGCAAGACCACAGAGCTTCTTCTCTATAAAATACACAGGAGAATGAAGGGGCAAGATACAGATGGAGGAAAATACTTGCAAAATAGATATAGCAGTTAAAAGGTTTGCAGGTACTATGTAAATAACTCTCAAAAAATAAAAAATAAACATGGCCAAAATATTTAAAAGAAACTTCAACAATCAAAACATTAGAATATAAAATAAACTCATGAAAAGATATTCAAGTTCATTAACCATAGGAAAACATAAATTAAAATCAAAATGAGACATGAAAACAAACTATTAGAAAGGATAAAATTTAAAAGCCTGAACATACCGAGCACTGGCCAGGATAGGGGTATCTCATGTGCTTCTGGTGGGGATGAATAAAGGTATAACTAATTTCAAAATCATCTTGGAGGCTTCTGACAAAGTCAAATGTGTCCTTCCATATGATCTAGACATTCTACTCTGAGGTACTTAGTCAAGGGAATTGAAAGAATTTGTACACACTGGGATTTGTACAGAATCATTGTGATATGCAAAACTACCAATAACTCAGATTGTTGATTAGACAACTAGACATTCTACTCTGAGGTACTTAGTCAAGGGAATTGAAAGAATTTGTACATACTGGAATTTGTACAGAATCATTCATAGTGTCTTTGTGATAGGCAAAAATTACCAATAACTCAGATTCTCAGCAACAGATGAATGAACTATAATATGTTCATATAATGGAATATTATAGGCAAAAAAAGGAATGAACTGTCAATAAACACAACATACATAGCAATTATGATCCATGAAAGATGCAAACCTAAAACAATATCATTTATATGCAATTCTAGAAAATGGAAACTACTGTGTAGTGGAGGAAAACAAATCATTGGCTGCCTGGTGACTGGAGGGGGGAGCAATCATACGAGGTGCACAAGAACACGTGTGTGGGTGATGGTGTGTTTATTATCTTGATTGTGAGTATAGTGTCATAGGGGAGTACTTCAAAGTTTATCAAACTTTATACTTTAAATACATGAAGTTAATCGAATTCAATTATACTTCAATGAAGCTATTAAAACAAATAACAAATAATTCCTGGACAATCAAGCATGTCCAAATATAAAATAGACTGACAGAGAATTTTTTTTTTTTGAGACAGAGTTTCACTTTTCAACCTTAGTAGAGTGTTGTACCATCACAGCTCACAGTAACCTCCAACTCCTGGGCTTAGGCGATTCTCTTGCCTCAGCCTCCTGAGTAGCTGGGACCAGAGGGGCCTGCCACAACGCCTAGCTATTTTTTGTTGCAGTTTGGCAGGGGCTGGGTTCAAACCCACCACCCTTTATATAGTAGGCCGGGTCCCTACTCACTGAGCCACAGGCGCCGCCCTGACAGAGAATTCTTCAGTAAAGGTGTTGGACACAAACACAGTGTGTGTTGTGACTGTGTTTTCCTTATTGTATTTTCTAATAATGTCTCTGATTACAGCCCAATGGTGGGCTCATCTTTGTCAAATATTCTCTCCATCAGAGATTTGAATTTTCCCACAAGTGAGGAAAGTCAGGTGTCACCATTTCAGAATGAATAAAAATGGATCTGATCATGTGATTCCAAAATGTGTGATTTTGGAAGCTATACTTTAGAAACTGAGAAAAGATAGTGAAATAAGATAAAATGAATAAAAAAAAAAGAAAGAAAGAAAAATAAGTCTCATCAAAGAATCATCCACCTGTCTTTTTTGCATGGCAGTACAGGTTATTTGCTCTTCCTTAAGTGGCCTAGTCATTTGACATCATGAATGGAGTATGAAGTGAAGGATTTGCCTGGATGCTATATGTCTTTCTTATCAGGGAATTAGATTCATACCTTTTGTGTGTTAGATCATCAATACAGTGTGTGATATGATGGATAACTTCCACATATTGGGTAAAAATGATTACATAGTACAGAATGGAAATGCGTGTTTAATATTGTTAAGGAGAAACATATGGCTTAATTTTCCACATATGAGGTCTGTACTTTATACAACAAATTTAACTCTGGTAATGCAGTGATTCACTGGTCTCCTTTCTGTAAGAGGGACTTTACCTAACGAATGCAATCAGTGTAACCTGGTTTCTTATATCCTCAATGAATCCCCAACAATAAAAAAGAAATTAAGAAAAGGAAGTAAAAAGCACAGACCACCAGTCAAGTCAGCTCACACTTTCAAATTCCTGAAGACCCTTTAGCTTTCAACTCAAGTGTAGAGTACCATCATATGAATCTAAAGCTGGGAATTATTAGGTCACTGTAGATATTAAGCCATCTCTAGGGATTTAAATAATAAAAAACATCCTTCAGATGTGCAGCTGAAAACTGTCTGATTTATGTTAATGCTGATGTGCACTTAGTGTTTTAGAAAAGGATTTTATTACTTTCTAAAAGCAGCACTATATTAAACCCACAAATTAGCTTCTGTTCTGTTAGAATCTAATTATCTTTATGTAGGGCAAGAGTCCAAGCAAGCCAGGGGCAAAATCTTACCTTTCTAAAAGGATGCTTGAAGAGGGAAAATGATAGACTGCGTAGGCAAACTGTGTTTACTGCAGACAGTTCACAGGGGACGGGGGGTGAGGAGGTATGAACTCCACAAAGGCATCTTTGCCCACTCATTGGTAGACAGGAAGATCCATTCTTTCCTTGATATTCGGTGCTGCTTTCATCTTTCTTAGAATGTATTCAAAATTAATTCTTAGTACCTTGCTCTTTAAAATTCCTTTTGGGTACTCAGTTCTAACTCAAAAACATATTCTAGTCATCACCTCTTTTCAGGCTTTTATAAAGATCAAGTCTTCATCTTTTCTGGGCATAGCATGAGATCACTGATTTAATAATTTTCATTTCTTTTATCTTTTACTTTTATGATCTATCATTTATTCTAGGTATTTCTTTAAAGAACCAATGGTAGTAACCAGGCAACTGTAGAGAAGATATGCTTGTAAAATGTTCATACAGAAATAAACCTGACAACCCCCACCAAAAAACATTATTTAGAGGAATTTTCTTTATCTGGATACACAGTACATCTAATCTAGCTCCTCTGAGAAATTTGAGAGGAAGTTAGTAATCTATAAAAATGGTTAAATGGATAAAAGGCTTCTTTTTCTTAGATTTATATGAAAAATAAGAATTAAACATGAGTAAAAATCACATTATGGAATTGATTATATAATATTTTCTACTGAGTTAACAAGAGCCTAAACCAAAAATATTATATATGAAGATTTTATATATATCCCCCAATTCTTCTTAACTGTGGGGCTCATTATTACATTTAAGTATTAATCAGAGAATTTTCTATTTTTCCTTTGTAAATCAAATGAATGTTTATTGAAAATCCACTGTATGGTAGGTATCATGATAACCAGTAGGAGTATAATGGTGAAATGATGTAAATGTTGCATCTTTTATAGAGGTAAATATATTGAGTAAAAAAAGGATAATGTATAAACAAGTAGAGGAATAAATACAGTGATGGAAATTTGTAAAAAGTGTGATGGAGAAGAGAAACAAGGTGCTGTAGTATCTGATACTACAGGCTTCTATGGAAAGGATGTTTAGAAAAGGGCCCTTGATGAAGGTTAAAAAGGAGACCAATTCATTATTGCCAAGACATGGAAACAGCCCTAGTGCCCATTGACCCATGCATGGATTAACAAATGGTGGTATATGTAACCCATGGAATACTATGTAGCCATAAAAAAGAAGGAGACTTCACATCTTTTATGTTTACCTAGCTGGAGCTGGAACATATTTTTCTTAGTAAAGTATCTCAAGAATGGAAAAAAAGTATCCAATGTACTCATACTATAAAATCAATACATAATTGCTGAGGCATATGAATGGTAAAACATAACTATATCCCTGAAAGTAGAAGGGAAGAGGAGAGAGAGGGGAAGAGAGGAGGCAGGTGGAAGGAGGGAGGGTATTTGGGGGTACCTCACCTAATGTGCATGATGCAATGGTACTTTTCAAAACCATTAAGAAAAGAGTATAATTGTGATGGATGTGTTCAGTGTAAGCATTTCACATTGCATAGCAAATCAATACACTGAACCCCATAAATGCATCAATGTACATAGTTATGATTTAATAAAAATAAATAAAAACAAAAAGTAAAATAAAATAAACAAAAAAACATCCCAAAACCAAAAAAGATAACGGATTGGTAAGAAGGCGCTAGTAAGAAGTGCTAAAGAGAACAATCTAATGAAAGAAGACAGAGGTTTGAAGACTCTTAGTGGGAATAAGTTTTATGCATTCTAAAAAATGAAATAAGACTAATGAGGCTGATGATTTGTAAGTTTTGAAGAAGAGAAGAGCCGTAAGGATGGATTCAAGACTATATGCAGATGGTGACACACTCTAACACGAACTCATGAAGGCAGTTTAGTCTACATTCACAATAACTGTCCATTCACTTTAGGAAAATAATTTTTTTCTTAACTTATGGTTATGTGAGTTTGTTTTGCATGATTGCTGCTGAGAATTTACTTCAAACATTTAAAGCCTCCCTTCTATTTAAAAAGAATAAAACTCATTGAATGGATGAACAGAAATGGGAGGAAATAGTAAATATGTCTACTTCCTCCTTCTTCCTGCTGCCATTCCTTCACTCTTGACCCTAAACAGAAACCTTTCAAGAGCCTAACTCTATTTCCTCTTCAAGCATGATAAGAAAGCTTACTGCTGGCCAATCTCTTAGTTGTGTTACACCATCATCCTGCACTGGGAAGAGTCAGAGGACAGAGGTTAGTTCTCAGGGTGACTCCTGACAAAATTGATATAATAGTTACTGTAGTATTGTGTGTGTGTGTGAGTGTGAGTGGTGACAGGTTTACTGACTATTATTCATTTACTTACAGAGGAAAATGAGATCTACTTAGCAGGGGCTCAAGCATTTGAACTTAGAAAGGATATCTAATAAAACAGAGTGGCTTGCTGGCTGCATTATGTTGGCTAGTAAAAACTTACGATTTAATTCATAGTATCATTTTGACTTGCTTTCTGACTATTCCAAAGAAAAAAAATTTTTCATAAGCTGATGACAATCTGATTCTCATATTCTTCCCTAAACTAAAGTTATCATAGACAAAGACTTAAGATATTTCTACAATATCTTGTTTCCCTTGCTTCTTTGATTGATTGTCAATCTTTATTCCCATTACCAAGAAGGAAGGTCTCTGTCCATGGTACTAAAGCTTATATCCAATCGGTGTATGTTTCTCACACAAATTGCCACTGACATTTTCCACAAATATACAAGAGAAATTCAGCATTAAAAATAAATAAAAAAACAAACATAAAAACAAAACAAAAACTCTGCCTTCACAAAATAACCATTCTTAATAAAATAAATATTAATTTTAAATCCCATCAAACCTATTATATTTTTAAGCTATAAGACAAAAATAGTGATTCAATTCAATTCAAAAATATCTCTAGAAACCTGTTTACCAACAATATGCTGTGTGTATATATACAGTCTATGTTAAGATAAACTTTTATAATGCAAAAGATGAAAAGCCAACACAACTTGCATTTTTGTTACTTTTTCAAGTGTAGAAATGAACACTTAAATAATTTTACCACTATCGTTGAATATCTATATTATCATTATCCCCAAATAACTATTATAGCCAACATTTATTAATGTCCTAAAATATCCCAAGCACTATTCTGTGTGCTTTACATGTATATTGTGTATAATTACTGACCACAACACTACAGGGTAGGTATTATTATTATGACTATTTTTCTAATCAGGAAACTGAGGTATTAAGAAAATGCTCAAGCAGTGCTATTAGGAAGTTATTGATTGAGGTTTTATCTTAGGCATTCACACTTAAAAGTCCATTCTTTAAGTCACTGTCACTGCACTGTTTTGCCTTCAATTAGTAAAAGAAAATAGAATCGAAAAAGTAAATACATAAATACATCATGAGCCAATGAACACAGCTAAAGGAACACACAATGAATCTCAGATAAACCACTTGTTCCTGGATTTTTAAGTACTACTTTGTTTCATGTTACACATTTTATAGGTTATTTATAATTTAATAAAAACACATAACATCTATCCTTTTTATCAATCACTTCAATGATTCAAGTTTTCTCATACTCTGAGTGACTATTTAATTACATTGGAGGGGAAAATCACATTTGTACAAATACTTTCAATATTAGAAAATAATTTCTCTATTTTGCCAGGACATAATGCTATTATTTACTTATTGGTTTAATTGTCCCAACAATTTTGCACACCTATTAAGTACAAATTTCCGTAGGAACATCAAGGTAAATATGACATAGCTCATTATTCATATAGTTTATTACATAGGAGAGTAATGCAGGTACATGAAATTAGAATAATCTAATATAAAACATGTACCAAAGAGCAAATAAGTTAACATGGAAATTTAGTGGTTTATCATTGTCCCAACTAACTTAATGATTGTCTTGACTGCACATCTTATATCTCCTGATTTTCAAGATGTCTAGTTGAATGACATCTTTTTGGGGGATACTAGCTTTCTTATTTTTATTACCTGTCCCATGAAGTAGCATTTTATTTATTTAGGCCTCATTAGGTAAGCATATTTTCAAAAGAAATAGAAGTCAGTATCAACAGCATCTTTGTTTCCTTAATTTTAAAAAACCTATTAAAAAGGTTTTTCCACTCTCTTCTGGTCACCATAGTTTCTGATAAGAAGTCCACAGTTAACCTAAATTTTATTCTGTTATAAATAATATGCCATTTTCCTAAAAATGCTTACAAAACTTTTTCCTATCTTTTATATACAGCAGTTTATGGTAACTCTTGCATTTTTCTCCTCATGTTGATCTATTTTCGGTTTTTCTGATTTTTAATATATAAATTTATGTCTTTCACCAAATTTGGAAGGTTTAGGTTGTTCTTTATTCAAATAATTTGTTTTCTTCACCCTCCCCATTCACTTTTCCTTATAGAACTTCAAATACATGTATTTCAGAAAATTTGATAGTGTCATATGGGTCCCGGCGGCAATAACTCGATCTTTCTCTCTGTTTCCCCCTTTATCTTAACATACACAATATGACAGAAAATGTAATATAATATATACTATAATAGAACATACAGGTATACATCATAATAACAACTATGACAACATAGTCATTCTTTTCTTCAGTTTGGATAATTTTTTATTGCTATATCTTTAAGTCCATCGCATTTTTAATATTATGCTTAAATAGTGACTTTTTAAAATATCTTGTATTTTTTAGTCCAAGAATATTCATTTTAGAGCAGATATGGTTTTCTATTTCTCTGATATTTTCTATAATTTTATTCAGCACAATCACATATACATGTATGATTAAGCATATCTATAATAGATAATTTAAAGCACTTGTCTGATGATTATAAAATCTAGGTTATCTATTGACTTCTCTTTATTATTTAGAGGGCAACATTTTCTAATTTTTGACAACTATTTTTGAATTGTCTTTAGGAAATTTTGCAGAGTATCTTGTGGTGAACATAGACCTCTCTTTATCTCCCTGAGTAACATTATATTTTGTTTTAGTAAAGCAAACCCCTATTTAGAGTTAAGCTGAAAATCTTGTCTTACACACAGTAAGTAGCCCTTCCAATCTCAATTCAGTTCTGGTTTTAGTTATTGGGCTATTTGGGGTCTTCCTGATAGATGAGCAGTTCAAGGATCAGCCAGAAACTTGGGCATAGTTTGAAATTTTATCACTTTATTATGTATTGCTGGCCTTGGACTCTCCTTTCCAGATTATCAGGTCAATAAAACAGTAGTTATTTATTTATTTATTTTATGAGTATAGTTTTTCTTGCTGTCCTATAACTGCAATCTGCTCTAAGAAGATTGAGAAACTCAATCCATTCTAATTGCTTCTTCCAGGTTCCAATTCTCTCCAAAATCTGCCTGCTTTTGCTCACTCTTGAGAGCCTAAACACACATATGATATCTATTCTACAATGTTTTCGAATATATCATAGGTAAGGATCATCTTTCTTTTCAGTCTTTGTTGTTGTACAATGTGCATTTTATGAATTTATTTTCTTCTCTATGATTGGTTTGCAGGACCCTATTTAGTTGTTATAAATATTATGTGGCTTTTTGGGTTACTTTGGGTCAAACATTTGCTATCTTTTTGAAACAGTATACATCTCTCTTATCTCTTCTGGAATCATGACCAGAACTTATAATTTATTAATTACAAGTCCATAGGTACAAATGAAATTGTATTTTAAATTAATCATAACTGAGATTAATATTGTTAAGGCCACCCATTTTGAAGAACCTAAAAGCTATTACTCTCTCATAAGTCTTACCAACTAAATAATTAGTGTTTGACTAAGAATTTTGGCCAATAATATTATGGTGGTGGTGATGATGATGATGATGATGCCCAGAACTTTACTGATAAGAATAAAAAGATTTGAGACTCCACTATTTTGTAGAAGTTTATTAAGAATTCAGAATAACACATAATATAATGTTGTATTCATTTATTTACTCATTAATCATTGCTTAAGGATAATTTTACATGTTGCTTGATATTATGATTGTGAATATAATATTATTTCAAGGTAGTGAAGCTTGCAATTATTAACTATTTTTATGTTTTAGATATTTACACATATTTTAAAACTATTATTTTGGGGGGGGATTGAGGCTTTTTACAATTTGAGAATATTAGGAGATACACATATTTTTTATGTACTTTATTTTTGTATAGAATCAGTGAAAGTTATCAGTACCTTCACTTAGATAGTGTGCATTGTACTCAATAGATGTGAATTTATCAATCCCTTCCTCCTACCTTTCCTAAGCTTGATTTTAATTGAGATATACTTATAAATGCACACCTAAGTGTTGATTGATTAGTTCCAATTTGATATTGAGTACATGTATTTGTTTCTTCATTCTTGTGATGTTTCACTTAAAAGAATTGTTTTCTAGTTCCATCCAGCTTGTTACAAAAGATATTAAATTACCATTTTTTTCTTGCTGAGTAATAAGTACTCCATGGTATATATATACCCAATTTTATTAATCTGTTCATGTACGGTGGGCACTTGGGTTGTTTACATGCCTTTGCAATTGTGAATTGTGCTGCTATAAACATTTGAATGCAGGTATGCTTTCTGCTATTCCTGGCAATATCTGACACCCCAAAACATAAATTGAACAAACATTAAAAGTAACCACCAACTTTAGTGTTATCAATTGACACCAAAAGATAGGTTCCCCCAACCCCAGTTTTATATTAGCGGCAAGGATTTTTAAGTTCCCATGGCGCAAATAAAGTAGTAATTGCTTCCCGTTTTAATTAAGAACCAATTTCAAACTCAGGAAGGCTGAGTAGCTGTTTAAAGTGTTTATGCCACAGGCAGCTGGAATCGTTGAACAAGGGCAATTAGAAGGACATTTGTATGGTAGGTTTGGCCAACATTGGTCAGCTTTGAAGAGCTGCTTTATTTTATAATAGTACATATGTGCATAGAAAATAATTCTTTTGAACACAAAGTAATTTGAACACTTTCATAGACTACATCCAGCTTTACTGTTGTCATGCTAAATAATTTAAGATAAGATTTCTTAAACATTTCTGTGCCATACTTGTTTGGCAGACTGATGGGGACTGTATGTGGACTCTTTTCCAGAATAACATTTTTTAAAGCACTAAATAAAATATAAAAGATTATAATTAAAATGAGTTACATATAAATATAGCTATATAGATTTTTTAAATATAAACTTGAGATATTAGTTATACTTTTAAATTAAATTTAATATATGATTTAACACCTGGTCTAATATACTATAATTTTGAAACAGTGGTGTGTATATATCGTGTTTTGATTTATCTGCAACAATTATAATGTATGGCAATATCTGTGGTTTTTATTAGGAAAGCAACATAGTGAAGGCTAGTTCTCTTGTCGTTAACTGCCTTCAATTATTATGGAAGAAAATGTTAATGTTCTACTACAGATTAATTAATTACATGTATTTTTCTTGTTGGAATTCCTGGTTCTAGTCACAAATCTTTGTTTAAAGATCTCTGCATTAAGCCAAATTGTTTTTAATACACTTTTGACTTTTCAAAGTAGCATATAGCTACATTCTATTGAGTGCTGACTTTATGCCTGAACAAGAGTGTCTTAAACATTACCTTGCTCAGATTTCACAACAATATATAAACAAGTGGAAACAAAAACTTAACAACACAGTAATGGTAGAACTAAGGGATCAATTTTAGATTTGAAAATGAAGTATTTTATCTAATATCCACACCTGCCTATAAAGACATATAAAACCATTCTCTACTTCTATTTTATAGAATAAACACAAAGAAATTAAAATTGTGACTTTCATTTTTAAAAAACTAGAACTAGAACTCAGGTCTTCAGAATTTCATTTTGGCTTTCTCTTCAAAAAACAAACAAAAAAATACAACAACAATAACAGACTCCTATCACCATCTGGTGATAATTGCAATTCTTGAAACTATTCTTTCTAAACAGTACTATGAAAGAGTGCCAATCCTCTGAAAACTGCCACTTTAGAAAGAGATTTGCTCAAGAGATCATAGAAACAATTCCCCCATGAGAAAAGTCAATGATGAGTGGAATTATCTCCATCTGCTGACTAAAGACTATACAATAAGATTACACAACTGAAGAAAAGCTGAATGATAGAGAAGTATTCACTGCTGAGAATCAGATTCTTGTAAGTAAACTATGCTTTAGTTTTGCACAGAATTCTCTAAAGAGAGGAAAGAAAGAAAAGGAAGTTTTCTTAGTATCGTCTGAGTCTCAACACTGGCCTTATAATAAAAGTTTTATAGGCCAATTGTGTCAAAAGTAGCTGATTTTCTATACCCTCAATACAAGCCGAGAGGTTTGATAACATTCAATTCAACAAACTCTTAGGAGAAGTAAGTGCACTAAGAGCTTCACTGAGGCTTCAGATTTGCATCATCAAGAAATTTTTCTTTGTAGAATGAAAGAGCTTTAATGAAGGAAAAAAAATAAAGAAATTTTACAGCACTCTATGATACATTTTTGGTAAGAACTCTAATTGAGTTACAGACTCAAGAAAGACTCAACTAGAGAGAAATCTTTTTTGGCCCAGAAAGTTAGGAAGTCTTCCTGTAGGGCTTGGGCCTTGATGAAAGTCTTGAAGATTAGAAATGATCCTATTAGATAGGGGGATTGGAGGGATCACTTCTGAGGTTTATCTTACAGGGGTACAAGTGAATCTTTCTAAGAGTAGAATGTGAACGTTTTAAAACAATAACTGAGAAAATGACATGAAGGCTGTGTTGACCAGTTTGATGGAAGTATTTTGGATTGTATGTGAAAACCCCACACTGTACCCAGAAGTGCATTAATGTACATAGTTACCATTCAATAAAAAAAAAAAAAAAGAAATGATTCTATTAGAGATACCTTAGAAAAATTTAGATCATGCTACACATGGACAAGAAGAGGACACTAATGATTCATATTAGGATTTTTAATATAAATTCTGGAGAAATGTAGAGACATAGAGTAGAGGGATAAGACTTTTGTAATGAAACTTCTAGTAATCTGGGAAAGATTTCCCTTAATGGGAAAAGAAAAATGATAGGTGTCATAGAACCCTTAGAAAGAAATTAGAATATAATGAATAAAAAAATCTGATCTGTGAACTTTGTCTTAAGATGGAATAAAATGTTTCCAAAGACATGCTGGGGGTAGACCTTTGTAGCTTGAAAAACACTGCATGTGGGGATAGAGGGAAAGATCAAGGTCAGGGAGGACACCAAGCTCACTAATTTGGTTAGCATGGAAAGTCAGAAGAGTATTTTTTGCCATAGTAAATGAAAAAGAATAGCAGGCTAACGAGGTAACATTTCATGAGTGAATAACATGAGTTTGCAGTGCCAAGGATAGGACTTTATAAACATTTTTAACAGGAATTTGGAAATAAAGTTTGGGAGAAGTCGCTAGCATCAGCAATAGTGATATGGATATTATAGACATATAGACAGAAGTCAGCGGTATGTGAATGGATAACATTGCAAGAGAGCAGAGGAGAAGAATTTGATCTAAAGATGAAAATATAGGACATATATTTACCTAAGTTTAGGAGGAGAAAGGGAGACCAACATACATACTGGCACGTATCATGGAAATCACTCTACGTAAATATTAAAGTATGAACAGATATTTGAAAATTTGAAAAAGGATTCAAAATACAATTAAAGATAATGTCTCAAGAAGATACTGCAAAACAGTGGCAATTTTATAGGAATGCGATCTAAAAAGATCTCATTCGACAGTGGTTCATTTTGGCAAGCTGGAGATCATTAATTTCTCTTTTAAGTTCAATTTATGGACACAAAATTAGATTGCAGTTCTTTGGGGACTCAGTGGAGGATGAGAAATTGAAATAAGAAAAGCCACATGCAACTTCTGAGAATGTTTTCCAGTTAAAGATAAAAGCATGGTATTGAGTGAAAAGCAAGGTTAAGATGTATATTTGGGACATAGAAGAATTGAACATTCTTACTGACCTCTGGACTGGTGATAGATAAAATCAGAGGAAAGAAATGGTAAGACTAATTTGATAAAATTCTCAAGGAGGAAGGAGACCTAAACTTAAGAGCAAACACAGAAAGACCACATAGGAAGAAGAGTAAGAACATGACTTCCCATGGAAGGAGGCATGTACAATTGTGTTGGAATTGTGTTGATCTGCTCCTCCTGACAGGAGTAAAAAATGGGGAGAACAATGAAGGCTTCAAGCTGCTATAATTGTGACCTGTCAGATCACGAACCTGTTAGATCATGAAACCTGCCGCAGGAAAACATGTCTGCAGTGCTCTAGTCCAGGACTCCAGTGGCACAGCAGTGAGGCAGTTGCGACTTACAAACATTTGTTTTGTTTTGGTTATTAGATGTCATGTCAATGGAGAGAAAATGACAGACAGATACTGCACTCAAATATCAGGTTTTTTTTTTAATCTTTCCTACTCAGTTTATGAAGGTCAGTAATTGCATTCCAGTATCCAGACCAAGACATATGTCTAATCCAATTGTCAGTTCAAGTTCCATTTATCATAAGCTACAAAATGTACCTTTGTGAAAATATCTAGCAATAGTATTAAACCTTTATAAATATTCCATATATATATATATATATATATTTTTTTTTTTTTTTTGCAGTTTCTGGCTGGGGCTGGGTTTGAACCCACCAACCCACCACCTCCAGCATATGGGGCCAGCACCCTACTCCTTTGAGCCACAGATGCTGCCCCCATTTTTATATTTTTGTGTTATTTTCTTGTATATACTTAACAGAATATTTCTTGTTCCAATTTTTCCAACCTGATATATTGTTCAAGAAATAATGGATTTACTAAGAATTCTTCTGAGGAAGTCAAGTTAGTTTTTAGAAAGAGAAAGCAAAAATAGAGTTAGGAGATTGGGTACAATAGTGAAAAATATGCCTCAGAAAAAGAAAAGTGTCAAATGTGTAAGTACAAAATAATTATCAAGCCACATCAAAGATCCAAACCAGATTGGATAGAAAGGTTATCTAGTTAAAATTGTGTGGCAAGCAGTAGTAACTGACCCATATTATATTCTATACCTAGTGATATTATTGTTGTAGTAGGTGTCTACTATTAATCTACACACCCCACCAAACCCCAACCCTAACATAGAATCCCTACTCATTTTGGAAAACTGCTCATTCTCATTGCCAATGGTGAGATCTTAGTGGGGCTGCTAATCGTGGGTTCCTTCCACTCAAGCCCTGACAGGTATAGACCCTTTGTCCCCTTGATTCACTTATTGACTGGGAAAGAGCATGTGATTCACACTTGAAAGAGTTCTTCCCTGTGAATTCTCTTATTTTGTAGTGTGACCTGAAGGAGAAGAGATTGTGACACTGGGCACCAGAGCTGGGGAGGTAAATAGGGAGGTGGTGGCCTTTTATCAATGAAAAGGGCCCATAAAGAGTTGAGTAACATTAAAGAGGATTCTGAAGGTGGATAGCCAAGATGTCAGTGCCTGAAGTTTTCAGAGAGTCTCAGGTTCCTACAATGTGACATTTATCTATTTTTTTTTAACAACCCTGGTGTATCTTCATATTTTTTTTTTTGTAACATTCTTTGAGTTAGGGCTGCTGTCATTTTTAACCTATTAATTAATATATTAATTAAAATCAATATTATTTGTTGTTTTGTATTCAGCTTTAATTTTTAGTATGTCTGGTTCCTATGGAAAATAAACAATTCAGCAAACTCCAATTCTGCATTTATGATAATTAGGGTAGAGTAAAGGTTAATATTTGATATGGTGTGCATAATCTGCAAAATTAAAAATGTGAAACTGATATTTTACCCAAGAAAACAATTCACATGTAATTTACATTCAAACAATGTGCCAATTACATATGATGCTTGATGCTTTATTACGATATGTCCCACTGAACCTCTACGTGGAAATATGCTTGTATTTTCGCTGTAAGGTGTTTGATATTTTTTTAAAAAATGTATTTTTAGTTTTTGCTTTATCCATGATGAATACATTCTTATTTTTAAATCACCAGACAATCATCATTAACTTTATTTTTCTTTTGATGCACACAGTGAAATATAGGTATACTGCCCAGAGGCAATTACTATTTTAGATTTGATGTTGATCTTCGTAGATGATATCCTTCCATCTCCATACTCATAAAAAATACTTATCAAAATATGTTTTTAAAATATATAGAACTACGTGTATTTTAAATGTTTATCTGTGTGTATTACTTTAATGTCGATTTACTATCTTATGTAACATTAAGCACTTTCATTCATTAATACTCTTGAAAGATTGTCCCATAGAAGCAGTCATAAAATTAAATCATCTTTTAAAATGATATAACTTTTCTGTAACTTTGATAAAATAGTTTACTTAATCTAGTTCTCCACTCATGGGCGCAAGGTGGGGTATGGATTTGTGGACATTGACAGTATTTTTCTCCTTGTTATCAACCTGCTCATTGCTGCTGGGCCCCTGATTGTTCTCATTATCTGTGCCTTCTGCCATTATCAATATCACATGGGACCAGGATTCTAGGAAGAATTTGCTTGCATGTGCATTTGCACACATGTGCACACACGCACCACACACTATGAACCAGAAAGAAACATAAAAATACCTACACAACAATCAAACACTAATAGGTTTGGAAACAGGATGTAGGCACTCATCTTTATTACTGAGAGACAGCACCAAATCATTCCTTTCAGAAGGAAAATGAATTAAATTAAAAACTTCCCATGCTAAGATAGGGCCTGAGTCACAGACTGTACTCATAATCTAATTGAAATTTTTATGTTACTTTTTATATCAAATTCATTCCTGCAAAGAGTGATCTGTGAATTGATGGTTTTAGACTTGTATTGCAATTTGAATTATTGCCTTGTAAGTGCTTTTGTCTGTGATGGCAAATTAACTAAGCCTTTGACAGAACTGGTGGGTAATAATTATTTTCTGAGGGCCTCCTAAGAGTAAGACGTTCACTAATGTTATCCAAGGATGAAATTACCTGGTGCATAATGTGATCTAAGGAAAGAAATAATAACTCTACAAATAAATCAAACACTTTTTAGTTGCGCTAACAAACTTGGCCAGTATGCAACTTCGTTGACATTTTGGGGAATGTTGTATATTTATTAAACTATCAGTAAGAATTGGGCATTGTTTCTAGCTATTGTCCTGATAGTGGATGGTCACTGTGAGCAAGGATAGAAGCAGAGAACTGAGAAAGCTGAGAAGTTGGGACCATGACAGAACATGGAAAAAATAATATTCTGGAAGATGAAAAACATCTGCTATTGGTATCATTCAAATATTATTTGCTAAGCAGGGCAATTTGGAAACAATTAAGGAGAACTCTCTTCCAGGTTTTGAATCTGTACTATTCACTGAGGTAGAGCATGTGGTAAATTTCAGAGATGAAGGCTCAGTCTCCAATCATCTTCCTAATCTAGTACGATCTCAGTTTCTGGAGATATGACAAGTTTGGATGAGGGAGATAGATGACAGCATCTCTGAAAGTGAATGTCACTCATTTCCATCTGTATGAATGGGGCTTATTTCTCATATAGGCTTGAGGTATAAAAATTTGTAATGTGATAGAAAAAAATATCTTTTAGGTGAGTACAAAAGAATTTTGATAAACTAGCACAAAAAGGGGTGGATGTTTTGTTACACTTTTCTAATCTGTAAAAAGTATTAAGCCAATTTACTCAAAACCGGGGAATAAAAAAAGTTCAGACTGCTGAATTTTCTCTAAAATCAGGAGAACACTGGCCATTCTGCACATCTTAAATAAATTAAGTCATCTAGGATTCTATTATATTTATGAGATATAAAATTTATCTTTTATGCTCCCCTATTTCATATTTAATCTATGCTACATTACAGAACCTGCATTATAAAGAAAAGCATTTTATGAACTGAACAGATGGTTCTGTTAATATAACACAGTAGAGTTATTTAAATGTGCATCATTGTTTATACAGAAATGATCTTAAATGCACCTCCAGAAAGATAGGAATAGCATAGTTTAATTACATTTAATGAAATGTCAGAAAGCTACCTGCCACCCAGAGACATGTAACATAAAATTAGTCCTACAATTTTCATGAACTTAAATTAATGGTGCAAGAAATATTTGATGTTTATTATACAAATTAAGGTTTATTAAATAAAACCAAATGGATATCAGTTAATATCAAAAACTTAAATACATATATATTTTTAGGATTATATTTACATAACCCTATTTTATATTTTAGGATTAGTATTTGCCACTTTATGGATCTCTTAAGGATAAATATAGACATTTAAATGAAAATTATGAGCAGGCAGGGAAAGGAAACGGGGAGCTAAAGTCCTATCAATCATTTTAAGATTGATCGAAGAATCTTCAGATGAATGGTAAGAAGATAATTCACACATAGAGTTGAGAACTGTATGAAAATATTTACAAGTTTACTATATGGAAGAAATAGCGTAATCTAACTCTGAAATTTCAAACACTTAGGTGTAGAAATCAGACATGAACCAACTTAGTTGAAATTTAAGTAGGGCGTTGCCAGTTGTTAAGAAAGGGTCAATGTAAGAATGGCTGCTGTGCAAAGTTTAAATCCCATACTGAGGATTTAAACTTTGAGCGCAGGTTGGAAGACATTAGCTACAAGAAGTGAAGCCCAGTGTGACGGATGGCGCCTGGCTTGAACTTTCTTGGTGGACTCTTCTGATTGTGACATCCTGAAAAAAGGAAAGGGAAATGTGGACATAAAATTCTCCAGCCATTGGGAGTATAAATCAGGGTTTCCTTTAGTTTTGAGGAAGTTGTTAAGAACAGTATAAACACCTATTTGGATGAATTTATCTGGTGGAAACAGAAAAAAGAAAAACATAGTCTTATTTTATTTGTAGATACTGGGAAAAGCATATTTATGGTTTAGTCTTTATTTTCCCCTCTAAAAACTTTGCATTAACTCTTCAAATCGATTGATTAATGGTTCCAACATTAATAAACAACTAACCTCTATTGAAATTTAGGCCATATTAAATATGGCATTTCCTATTCCAAATCAGTTATTTAAAAATAGGCAACTATCAATCTGTGTTTATTCACAAAAGTAAAGTACCAGAGGAAGAAAATAGGGAGGATGGAAAGTACTATATGCCTTGAATTCACTCCAAACACGACCTAGTGACTAAGGAATAAGTCAGTTAGTATCTACAAAGAATTCTGGTTTGTTCCTTTGTTCTTCCCATTTTTCCTCCATGGCTTTTGGCTTTTTCAATAATCTCCTCTCCATTACATTACTGGTGGTTAGTAGTTCAGAGTTGGCAATAAGGTTTAGCCATTGACTTTGCACCCACTCAGGTAGGAGGAATCCTCTCCACTGCCACCTGAGGAAGAAGGGCCATAGTAGATACCAAGGTGAAGCTGAAATAAAAGATCCCTTTCCAGACATTAGAAAAAAAGTCTCTCTCTTAGAAGAATTCCAACATTTATTGCCTCAACTTTTTCTGACCTCATTGCCGTTGCTTTGACTTACCAAGTGCAAGATTTCAGAGAAGAAAGAAATTAGAGAATAAATTGTAGTACTAGTAGGATGTTTATATTTTTATTTTGCTTTTGTGCAATAATCAGAATGATATTTGCTGTATCATTTTTTGGTCATCTTTCCCTGCATCCTTTATTTCTTTGATGTTCTTTTACTAGGAAAGCTTTTGTAAAAGAAATGAGAAGTTGCTCTTAGCTGGGCTCTCTTCCTGTACCTTGCAAAAGACTCAAGCAACTTAAGTGATTGTGTTAGGTGTTCCAAAGTGAAAGGGGAGAGACAAAAGGGGTCACTGAACTGAAGCTGAGGATACAGCAAAAATGCATTTTTCTTTAATGGGCAGTGAAAATCAGTGTATATATCTGGGATCGTGGATAACCACATTCTGGGTAAGCGGAAAACACTCCAAGGTCACCTGCTTCTCTGTACACTGAGGCAGGCTGGACCCTAAGTAATTTAGATTACTAAGAGCCTGCCGCATCCCTACTTGGAAAGAACATTGAGGAGTAAGTGGCCATGCCAAGGGACAATATGGATTGTTTAAGGAAAACATTAGCAACTGACAAGTGGTTAAAATACACCTGATTTTTGTTTCTAAGTGCTATATAAACTTCTGAAGATTTCTTTTTTTCATAATCCTAAAAAGGGGAGGACTAATTTCTACAATATGATACTGGGATTGAATTTTCTGCCAGTTCTATCTAGTGGTCACAGGGAGACTTAATACACAGGCCTCCAAAGTGGAGCCTATGGGAGGTAGCATGCATTCCAGATGGCTGTGAATGTGGCCTGATACAAAACCTTAACCTACTTACAGCATTATGAGATTGTTTTGTGTGTGTGTGTGTGTATGATTGTTTTGGTGGAACATGATTGCATGGTTCTTTTTTTTTTTTTTTGAGACAGAGCCTCAAGCTGTCCCCCTGGGTAGAGTGCCGTGGCATTACAGCTC
>NW_003852419.1:9530856-9555130 GCF_000181295.1 Otolemur garnettii
CGATTGCATGGTTCTTGAGCCTGAACTTTGTAGATGACAATGTCTTGTCGCAATGTCACATAAAACATACACATGCTCCTGCGATTTGTGCACATGTGGCTTCAGTTTCATGGCGGTTTGTGGCGTCCAGTGTGTTCTCAACCAGGTGCAGACAGCTGAATTGCCACCATGAGATGTTACATGTGCTCATGGTGACTTGGTGAGGCAGTGATTATCAATAATATTTCAACCCACCATTGGAAAGTTAGGCATTTAATGGTATTTAGAAGTCAGGTAAGCATTATCATTTGGTTATTAACAGCACGTCCACACCTGGGCAGTGCCTCCCACATCCTCTCCCATGCTTTACAATTGGCCTGCCCCCTCACCCTGCATCAGCAGCTCAGATGTGGAAGGGCCCAAAACCTGCTTTCTCTTTCCCTATCAATTAATTTTCATGATGAAGGTAAATATAATACCTTATCTATTATGGTTATTCTTACCCTATCTTGGCTTCTACAACACTTCCAAAGAAAACAGAACCCTTAAAAAGAAAACTTATGAATGAAAGAACATTGTTCATTGTGAAGGGAATGGATGACTACATTTTGTCAAGGAAAATAGGTACTCTGCCTAATTAATAGGGAATTTGTGCAAGTTTTCAAAGACTAACTTGAAAAGGTATTATATGAAAGCCATGCTGCCTAATTCAATGTGTATGAAAGTTTATGTCATAAGGACAAAATTGTGGAACTGGAAAAAAGTCTATCTCTCAACAAAATAATTTTTAGAAAGTTATAACTCAGAGAGGTCTCATTGTAAAAAACTAGTTTATACTATAGCATTTTCAATAGCAAAACCAAAAGAACAACCCCAAAGCCATTTACTTATGATGGTTTTAAGGAATCTATGGAAAACAGGGCAGATACAATTTGCCCTGGAAGAAGGGGATTTTTCTAAAATCAGTTTGTCTCTTCCAACTATAACCAGGAAAACTAAAGAAATTGGAAAACCTATCAGAAAACTTTAGTGAGTAAAGCTGCTGATTTTAAATTTTCTGCTATGGCAGTGAGTGATAAAACTGATACAGCAAGCACAGCTCACCCTGCCATTTTTATTAGCGGTATTGATGGCGAATATACTGTCACCGAAGAAATAGCCTCTTAAGGCCATTAAAAACACATAAATCAACATATTTATATGAAGCAATTAAAAATATATTAAAGCAATTTTCTTTGTCCATTGTCAACATATCTGGTATAGTTATTGGTGGTGGCCTGGAGATGGTAAGTAAAAGAAGAGGACTTGTAAAATTAATAGATGATGCAATTGCCACACCAAACTCATGCTGATCAAGTATCCTTGCATAGTACATCAAGAAAACGTATGTGCAAAAGCTTTAAAAATGGATAACATGCATATCATAATTAAGACTGAATTTCACAAGAGCCAAGGGATCAAAACATTGTCAGTTCTAGGAATTGTGGATGTGGAGAGAAAGGAACACTTTTACCCTGCTAGTGGGACGGCAAACTAATACAACCTTTTTGGAAGGCAGTATGGAGAATCTTCAAAGAACTCAAGCTAGACCTCCCATTTGATCCTACAATCCTATTGCTGGGCTTCTACCCAGAAGAAAAAAATATCCTTTTACCACAGGGACACTTGCACTAGACTATTTATTGCAGCTCAATTTATAATCGTGAAAATATGGAAACAGCCTAAATGCTCACCAACCAGGAATACATATACTCAGTTGTGGTGCTTGTACACTATGGAATACTATTCAGCCATTAAAAAGATGGAGACTTCACATCATTTGTATTAACCTGGATGGATGTGGAACACATTATTTTTAGTAAAGCATCACAAGAATAGAGAAATAAGAGTCCTATGTACTCAATTCTGATATGAGGACAATTAAGGTCCTAGTACACGGTAGGGAATTGGGGGATGGGGAGAGTTGAGAAAGGGAAGGAGGGAAGGAGTGGGAGCTCACGGGATGTGGTTCACCTTTTGGAGATGGGACACAAATATAAAAGGGTCCTTATCTAACAAAAGCAAGCAATGTAACCTGGTTCTGTGTACCCTCAATAAATCCCCAACGATAAAAAAGAGAAAAAAAAAGTATTGATGTTGGCTACGGTGACATCATTTACTTTTCGGAACTAAGGTGGCTAAGTGGAGGCAAAACGTTGAAAAGATTTTATGATCTGTGACATGCTGTCAAGTCACTTATGGTATGAAAAATCAAATTTGTTTCAAAACTTGACAATAAAAGCTGGTTTACAGATTTACTTGACAATAAAAGCTGGTTTACAAATTTAGCATTTTTAGTAGACTTAACCCCTCATTTAAGTTAGTTAAACATCTTCAAGGTGAAAATCAACTTATCAAAACAACTTTTCAAATCTTAACAGTATTTCTAATAAAACTCAAACTCAATGGCAAATTCAAGTTGAGGCAAACAATCTTAGAAATTCCACACATTGGCTAAACACAGCCATGTGAACAGTGAACAATATGCAGACTTGTTTTTTGACTTGATACGAGAATTTGAAAATAGCTTTCATGATTTCCAGAAAAATAATCCATACTTTGGTGCTTTTGTGAGTCTATTTCCAGCAACATAAAAATATTACTTTCCAATTTTCATATGGAATGCATAGACATGCGGCTCAAAGAAAAATTTGATCGTGTCTCTCTTTTTTTTTTATTAAATCATAGCTGTGTACATTAATACACATATCACTATATCATGGGGGTACAGTGTGTATCACTGTATCATGGGGTACAGTGTGCTGTTTCCGTACACAATTTGAAATACCTTCATCCAACTGGTTAACATAGCCTTCATGTCATTTTCTTATTGTGTTAAGACATTTATATTATACCAGACTTTTATAAGTCCTGTCTTACCAAAAACAAATATCCCTGGCTTCACAAACATGCCTCATTATTGTCATTGCGCTTTATTAGCACCTACACTTGCAAACCGTTTTCAAGAATGAAGGACATTTAGAGTAAAATTAGAACCAAAATATCTGATAAGCACCTTGAGAACTCACTGAGAATTGGAAGGACTTGTATCGAACCAGATATTGATGCATTTGTTTCTCAAATGCAGTGTCACAGATCCCACTAGGTTTACATTGTCTACTTTTCTTTTACTTTTATAATATAAAATATCAAAAAACAAAGACATTTTATTATTTAGACAGGCATATTTTATACATTAGTGATTGCAAACTTGACATCTGCTTTAAGAGACTCTCTGAGTGGGCTGCCAAATAATAAGGATTATCACTATTATTATTTGAGACAGTCTTGAGACAGTCTCACTCAGTGGCCCAGGCTAGAGTGCCATGGCATCAGCACGGCTCATAGCAACCTCAGACTCCTGGGTTCAAGGGAACCTCCTGCCTCAGTCTCCCCAGTAGCTGGGATTACAGGAATCTGTTACAACACTCAGCTAATTTTTCTATTCTTAGTAGTTACAGGGTCTCACTCTGGTCAAGCTGATCTCCAACTCCTGAGCTCAAGCAATCCTCCCACGTGTGGCTCTCAGAGGGCTATGATTACAGACGTGAGGCACTGTGCCTGGCCATAATTAGGATTATTATGCGAGGACTTTTTACTTATTCATGGTGGCTGATATCACAAAAATAATGCACACATGGCTGTTTTCTGCTCATCACCTTCATTAATTTTTGTGTATTTAACATGTGGCCCAAGACAACTCTTTTTCTTTTTTTTATTAAATAATAGCTGTGTACATTAATGCAAACATGGGATACAGTGTAATGTTTTCATATACAATTTGAAATATTTTCATCAAAGTGGTTAACATAGACTTTGTGTCATTTACTTAGTTATTGTGTTAAAACATTTATATTCTAGTTCTA
Organism: Otolemur garnettii; assembly: GCF_000181295.1. Lineage (NCBI taxonomy): Eukaryota > Metazoa > Chordata > Mammalia > Primates > Galagidae > Otolemur > Otolemur garnettii. Next base: position 9,534,741 of record NW_003852419.1, read on the forward strand.
GAAAAATTCACTTGTACCCTTGTTAGACGGGCCATATATGTGATCTTTCCAATCACCCTCCCTCTACCCATCCGCCCTTCTGCCCTCCTCCATATTCTTGGGCTAGAATTAGGTTGTAGCTTTCATTTGAGAACTATAAATTAGAAAACTCTTTTTCTTCTAATGTAGCCCAGAGAAGCCAAAAGTATGGACACTTCTAACCTAGTAGATTATCATGTAACTAGATGCAGAGATTAGAACATTTAACAAAGTATTTAGCACATCTGAAATGATGGACTACAAGTGATAAATGACACACAGACCTATGAAGAGGCTGTAAAAATTCAGATGAACATATAGATTTAAATTACTTTTTATGCTATTATTTACTGTTTATAGTTTGAAGTATAATAGAAAAGCAAAAGCATACATATATTATGTACCATACGTGAACACATTAGACAATAACTAATACATGAGCTTGGACTGCCAATTGATCTTGTTTTTGTGCATACCTTGGAGTAAATCTTCCCCTGAGGAAGATTTTAATTACTTTTCAATATGCAATTGATTAGGAAGTTGACAGATCTGCACTGACCTTTTTTAAAAAATTGGGCCTGTTCATTTCTATTCCCAGAAAGTTATACAAGTTAAGATACTACATCTTTATCCACAGGCCGGGTTTATGTGAATGCTAAGTGACTCTAAGGTGTCTCTCATTAGATAAAATAGCCAATTGTATAAAGTGAACACATGACACATTTAATCATAAGATTTAAATATAGATTTTTTAGAATTTGAGATATTTCTTGTTTAAAAGTTGCATTTATGACAATGAATTAAAATAATTGTTTTAAAGACATTAGGATTCTCTCCACTCAGATTTCTGGATTAAAAAAAAATTGAACATAGCTGGAAATTGGAAGATGGATAGTTTAAAACATATGACATTTCAAAATGTGAAACAGTTTTTATGTGTGAGTAAGAATTTTTCATGATATTGAGCAACCAAAATACACTTCAGAATTTGGGAGCTAAATCCTTGAATTCAACTAATAATACTTTATTTCAAATATGTATATTTATTTAAAAGCCTTGGATTATGGATTGCTTTATAATATGTAAATGTTCTCAAGTTAGTGAAAAAATATTCTTGATTGCTTTATGAATAAAAGAAGTTATTGAAAGAAGGATATCATCGCTTAACAAAAATAAGGAAAATATTCACACAGTTTAACTGTGTACGCGAAATAGAAGATGCGTTTGTCACTTAATGTTTGCCACAAACCACTGACTTTGTCTTCCAGTCCTCACATTGTTTTGGTCCATCGAGACATGGTATCAGTGAATTTGTCTAGCTTAGTCCTTCATTTCCTTGGCTGCTGTTTCAAAACAAATAATTAAAAATCTCAAGGCCTAGAACTGTTCAGACAAGTTCAACAATGAATAAATACTTAACCAATATCCAGAATAAGACACATTAGATCTGAATATGGCAGTTAGTAGATTATTCCACTGGGTTAAATGACATTGTGATTCTATTGAATCACAGTTCAGTTGAATCATGTCAATTGATATAAAATATGATCCTACCTATCATAAGCTGAATTTCCTTTATATAAAAACTAAGAATTCTCAGGGCCACAATCCTAACATACTGTCCTTATTAGAAGTCACAAAAGTATTTGAGAAAAATTGATACATAGATTGCTATGGAGGTTAATTCTGAAGAGCAGAAATGATTCTCTTTAACTCCTTAGATTCTCTTTAACCATGAGTAATAAAGCACAAAAATGAAAATAATTGATTATAGCATGGCACTGTATTATCAGGTTAAGGATTTTCAGGAGAGCCTTTAACAAGGTTGTTGCTGATTCATCAGAATGGCTTGTTACTTCTGTCTGATAGAAGACACTGCTGTCTCATGCTGGGCTTCCTTGACCAGTCATGGGGCTTGGGAAAAGAGTTTGGGCTCAAGGTTGAAAAGGGATTAAAATACTTCAAGTGAAGAGGAGGTTGAGTAACATCATTTTGGCAATGAAGAAATTGGTGAAAAGAATCTGTTCATTGGCAGAGAAAAAAACACTTAAATCTTAGTCTGTGGTTATAAAAAGAGGAAATTTTAAGAAATTCCTACTTCATGCCATAACTGTTTTTTGGGAGTTTTTTGTTTTTTTACATATTATGAAAACATGACAAAGATGGACATTTTCACATGTGCTTCCCATCCATGCTTTGGAACATCTGCCAACATTTACATCTATAATAGATAAAGAGATCAACTTAAAAAGAAAAGAAAAGAAAACAACATGACTTTTCTCCTGGGCGTGCTGTGGATTTCAGTATGGATGAATTCATTTTAAGCATAAAGACCCATGAAAACAATGTCTACGCATAGTTTATACCAGACAGAAGAGAAAGATGACTCCAGAAAATAGGACTCTGGTTAATATCAGAATCACATCCACAGAAGACCATTCCATCACATTTTGGTCAGTTTTCAATGTCACTTGCTTGCCAATTTATTTGAGACATCCATAACTGTTGATCAGTCTATGTATGAGTAGTTGTCTATAGGCCAACTCAGATGGATAGGTAGTGCCTCAAGCTTTTGGTAGAAAAGGATTTTGAGGCCATTACCCAGGTTCAGACAGATAGAGTGTCATGATTAATTTTTATTATTTTCCATGAGTGCTAAAAAAAGAATAAGGAAACGGTTGTATCAATGTTGAATTTCGACTATGTTTTGTGCTTTTATTTCCATATGGTGAATGTTAGATAGATTATCATGATGCTTTCTTTTATTTAATTGTGCATTTATTTTTTAATTCAATAAGCTTTTTAAAACACCTACCATGTACTGGGAAGTGAATTAGATACTAGGAATTTGCTACTGATGTCTGTTACTCACAGTCTAATATCCACTAACACTTCCAAATTGCTCAACTCTTTTGATTTTAATGTCATAGAGAAATACTTTCACTCACTGAAATCTTTCAGAAAATGTTTTTGATATTTTCATGTTTTAATGGTAATGTTTCTTTGTCTTCCTCTTGCCACCAATTTTTATGACTACTTAGCACTTTATTATGTGTTATTTATAAGGGATTATGAGGTGGGGAGCTGGATGATATCTGCTGTGGTGGAGGTTGCTCCCTGTCTTTTCGTTGCTAAGGGAAGGAAACCTCCGTGAACAAGTTATTGCAGGTTTACTCCTTGTAGGATTCCCAAACAGAATTATTACTAAAACCAAAAGATCTCAGAATTTCCTTTCCAAGGTACATAGTTTGCTATTTAAAGTATATTTTTGTGTGACAGTATTCAAGAGTCACTTCTTCTTCCTTGGTTATATAAAAACTTGAAGTGTGCACAGTTAAGAGTTCAACTGATGTTTAACTTGTACTTTTTGATCACAAAGAAAACATTACTAGGGGTTGTGAGAAGAACTTTAAAAAACTGAAACTTGATTTAGGTCTTAACTAAAGATCAGATCTTGACTAAAGATGGAGAGAGAGACAGAGAGAGAGTGAAAGAAAGACGGGGAGAGGGAGAGGCCTGCAGAGGTAGCCTTTCCACATTTCATTTGGTAGAGGGGAGCTCAGGAGCAGAGTGCCCCAAACAATGTCCACAGTTACGAATTTATAGGGGAGTGTAGATTTTAATAAAATTTGTTGGCTCAGATTGTGGAGAGTTTTGAATGGACTTAAATACTACATATCATGACAACTACATCATCTTTAAATGTATAGGGGCTTTTTATTAAGGTTATGTTTGGTGCCCTCACAGTAGCTCTTTGAAATAGCAGATCTGAGTTTGGACACATTAGATTTCTCTGGGTGCCGATACGTGCTACAAAAAGCTATAGGAACAGATTGCACACCGATGAGTAGGTATCTTTCCTTCTGCAAATTTTAACAAAGAGGCTGTGCTGTATCTTCACTCTTTACAGATGGTACGGGTAATGCATCTCGTCACTTAATTAATGATGAAAAAATGCTTCTTATAAATGCCACGTTAATTTGAACTTCCAAACCTATGAAGCATGGTCCACACAAAGAAACTATCCAAAAGTAGAAAAAAGGTGGGGGGAAGCAAGGAGGCAAGCATGAAAGAACGAGAGCTTTTTAATGAATCTTACATAGAAGGAACGTGAATTCAACCACTCACAGTGAAACAAAATACATACTTATCAAAATTAGATTCTTGACGTTCGGTTCCACATTGATGTTTTGATATCCTAGGATTATTGTATTATCAAGAATATAGGGAAAATATAAACAATTTCCTCATGGCCTTTATGTTTATAAAATCAGAATGAGAATCTATTCCTTAGGGCACGGACAGGGTCTGGGTTAGGGTTTTATGGTACTGCCTTAGAAGAGCTGACTTCCAGGGCATGATGATTTGTGTGTCTAATGTGGGTGTATTCATTTGATACTAAAGAAAAAAAACTATTCTTGGGATTCATATAATAGTTCTAATTAATCCCATTCTGCTCTGGTAATAATTTATGGGGCAGTAATAGACCCCAGAAATATTAACTTAGGTACAAAGTAGTCCCTCGTTGGCAGTTCCTACCGTTCATTATTGCTATATTTTATTTTCTTAAAGGTGAAGAAGAAGTTATAAAGGATTACTTTAAAGCTCACAAACAGGTTTGAGAAAAATAGTATTTATGTGAAGAAATGAAATGACCAGTTTGGAAGTGTATAATTGTAGTGTTTAAACATGAAAATCGACTTACTATGAGATATTTAAAGAAAAATACAGTTGAAAACAGATTCTGTTTTATTGACCTTCGAGATACAAAGTAGAATTACAGTTTTAAAGTGCCTTTCTATTTAAAAAGTGGATCCACAAATATAGATGGTTTGTTCTGCCCTAGAAATATAGAAATATATGTACACACACACTCTGTCTCCCTTTCCCAGATCCGGATCTATGGGGAACTGTCCAGATACTTCACAGAAATTATTAGAAGAACCAAGATCATTAGCCTTCTTCTATTTCCCTCAGGTATTCTAAAATCAGACAGGTAACCCACACTTCACATACCTCATCAAGCAAAACTTGAGAGAGCTCCAATCTCTGCTTCTCTACTCCTTTTGTAAAAACTGTTTATGTAAATCTAGACATTAAGATGTCAAGGGACTCTGAAGTCATTTTTGTAGTCAGGGATGAGACCTGTCAAAGCATTATGACACGTCTGAGTGTTAGGATATAAATGGATGAGGTAGAAGGATCATTAAAGCTTTGCTCAGAGCAAAGTGGGCGAGTATTTCTTGAATCACCTTAGCTCATCTTCTCATCCTGGATTTACAAGATGTGGGAGCTAATGTATAGTTTAAATCTGGTTCCGCTTGTGGAAAAATTACTCATAATTACCATCAAGTCTGCGTTTTCAACTTTAGATAAAACATCAAATTAAGAAATAAAGAGAATTATTTTTTAAATTAAGAATATAGAACATCTAAGGGGAATTTTTCAAGTTATAAATAACATATTAACAGATTCCACAATAACTAATATTGCTTTTTAAAAAATGACTCTTCTAAGATACATAATTAATCATACTTCTAAATCCTATCAGGTATACAAAGCATTATGCTGACTCAGCATGCTCTCCATGAAGCCAGTTGTAGACATCTTGTTAGTCAATTGTTTTATTCATTTTTCACATGAAAATAGATGAATATTGGAGGGTTCCGTGAACCTCCCAGATATAATCACCGTTAAAAATATACTGTATATTTATTTAATTAAAATACCCACATTTATCTATATCTACCTTGCATCTACATATACATGTGTGAGTATAAACACACACTTACAAAAATTTATGAATATCTAACATTAATAAAATTGTACTGTATATATGTGTTGCAGCTTGCTCTTTTGTCTTAACTACATGAAATAAAAAGATTTATCCATATTAATGCCTTAAGTCTTTTTTAATGGCAGAATAATATTTAATAGACTAAAAATGGTCTAATTACTAAAATTAAAGACAAAAAACATTTGTCTTTAATTTTTATCCCTTAAAAACATTTGTCTTTAATTTTCCTCCCTTATAAAATGTTGCAATACTCATTTGGAGCACTTATCTTTGCTCTTATGTAACAATATTTTTCTCAGATATATAGGAACAGAATATATGAATAAATAAGAATATTATTCTAAATGTAAAGAATTTAATATCAAAAGTGGCTGGTGTTTTACAGTTCCACCAATATGATTGTCTATTTTGTAAAACCCATCCAACACTTGACATTAGAATAATTTATTACTAATCTATTATACTTTTTAATTCTCTTTTTTTTTTATTAAATCATAGCTGTGTACATTAATGCAATCATGGGGTACGATGTGCTGGTTTTATACACAATTTGACATATTTTCATCAAACTGGTTAACATAGCTTTCACAGCATTTTCTTAGTGTGTTAAGACATTTATATTCTATACCTGGTAATGCTATATCTTATTTTAATTTGTATGGAGTATGTAAAGTTTCGCAAGCGTTGTCAGCTGCATTTGTCTGAAATGCACATACTTTTTTTGAACTTTCATTTTTGTAATTTGAAACATTTTTAGTAGATAGGTAATGATGATACATATTTACAGGCTACATAAGGATGCTGCAGTACACGTGCTGTGAAGGGATGAGAGTGGGGTGGTTACCCATCCCTCCTCCCATCGTATTCTGCCTTGGCTCTGTCTGTTCTCTCATCCCTTCTAGCCGATCACTAGTCTTTCCTTTCCCTAAGATCCGTGGTGTTGTTCCTCATCTTGTGCTTTCATTTTATGGCCTTATCTTAAAAGGCAATATTTAAAAAGATAAATGCATTAATGTCATACAATTGTAAAAAAGAACTAGCTTTAAAGATTCTGTTCTACTTAGTAATCAACCAATGAAGAAATCAGCCAGATTTTTTAACTGATATAAAAGAAAATCTGGTGAGTAGGTACATTTAAAGAACAGAAATACTTACATAAATATGCAAAGAGAACAAAATTGTTTATTCCACGGGGGAGGGAAGTTAAATGAGCCTCTATTGGATAGGACAATATTTTTCTGTCTACAGACAAGAACTATCTACAAATGTACAGGTGATCTACATTCTAAAGAGCCCTAAACAGCCACCATCAAATCAGAATGAGGGGATCCTGAAAGGTGTCCTTTAGACTCGAGTTTTAAAAATTCACTGAACCACAAATATCATCTTACTACACAGTTCCTTGTTCTCTTTTATAATTTCTAGGGGGTAATCTTAGAAGTGACAATCCACAGCTCATGCAGAGTCACCTCTGGGTGAACTGAAGGTGAACTTCTCCAAATGTCTCAGTATATCCTTTTACTTAAGTATTCTTTCTTATTTTCTAGCAATATTGTGAAGTATTCTTCTTTGATCATAGAAAAATAAGAATAGCAATATTTTTCTATTGTTTTAGGGGCTCTGGGACTTATACGTAGTATTCAGTGACAATTTTTAAAAATGATTAACCAAGTCATTGCTGTTATACCTTTCCCTTTGTTTTCTTTAAACCAATGTAGCATCAATATAAGATACATTTTTCCACAAAATCATTTTGATTTCTACCTTGTTACATATTCTATGTGGTAGCATTAACATGTAATGACTTTAAATTTACATCGCTGCTACCAAGTACATATTGTCTTAGGCTTAAAAATATTTTACCCAAACAAGAAGGATAAATTATTATTCTGAATGCTGCAAATTCTCAGATTAATAAGCCAGTGTATATATCACATACTGAATGTCATCTTTTGATTATACAGCATTCTGCCTAATTGATTTCATTGTTTCCCTACCCATTACTATTTATTAATATTTACTATATACCCACATATATGTTATTTATATAGTCATGAATGCTAATGGTCTTCTTCACTTCTTTGCACCTTTAACTTTAGTCACTTACCATAAATTTATTCCCTTAATCCAGTATGCAAATAAAATCAGAATTTGCATATATGGAAAGGGCTCTTATGTACATAGAGACGGTAAATGTCACATGAGATTTTTAATAGGAAGAACAAATACCATACAAATAACACAGTATATTGATTATAATAACCATCTCTGTAGTATTTTCTTGGAGCATGAGAATTATCCTGGACTAGTCTATGGCAGGTAGGTCTTGGTAAATCACTGTCTTCTTCCTGCAACCCTCCTTTTTCGATTTCTCACACCCACTATTCCAAAACGTAAGAATCATACAAGATCTCATCATTGAGTTTGTTTCTGTGTTTATTCCTACAGCTAGGTGAAAAAACAAAACCTTCAATAAGAAAAATAACGAGGACAAGCGATGTTCATACGTGATGTTCAGAGAGCCTAATTCAAAGATAGTGCTGACTTGATTCTTTCTTATTTAAATGCAAATACTTTATCTTGCTGAAACATTCACTTTCCATTTCAGAGGCAATTACTGGCTGTGCACAGCTGTGCCCCACCCCTCAATTGTCTATAATGTACTATTTCAACCGTAAGAAAAAAATCATTTGTAACCGTGGTAGCCACACTATTTGGGGCTGGATTAGCATCATCCTCTCCCGTGTCGCAGCGTCAGTGCACTTTAATTCCAGCTGGCCGTGTGACTGCTCTGGTCAATTCTACTCAAGGTACCTGACCACAGATAAGGTTTCCAAGGCAGGAATTTCAGCTACAAACATTTTCTTTTCATTTCAAGTTTTCCCCTCCACCTGTCCTGAATCTGAGCTATCCTACCACATAGCTTTGAGCTCTTCAGTGTATTCATCTGTATTCCCAAGAAATTCTTTGCTCCAAGAAATAGGTATAACGTGTATTTAGTGTAGACATCGTTGTTTAATTGATATTCTTGAGGAGAGAAAACTTACACTCAGGAGGACTCTATTTTCAGACAAGTTCTCATGAAGTGACTTTTTTTATGTGGTCCACTAGAGTAGCATTTTTAAACACCAGGTAATTCCCAGCTTCATCGGATGATTAAAGCACGAGATCAGCCCACGGATTAAGAGAGTCCTCCCTTCTAAGCTGCATTACCAGAAGTGATGGAAATATAAGGGAAAATAAGATCATTTCTCTTCAAACTTAAACAAGAGGGAACGTTTGGATTTGTTATTTTCAATAGGACACTATCTGTGGCCTAACACCTGCATTTGTTGACACATACAATTGATTCTCAGAAAAAACAAGGGCTGTCAGAGAGGCAACTGTGAGTTAACGTTGATAATGGTGGCCAAAATGATAATGAAACCAATATCTTATTAATACAGGGTTTTGCATTTTGGGATGTTTCATTTCATCCTCACAGATTTTCACAGTGGCAGCAGGCAGGACTTCCAGAGCCAGACGGTTTGGATTTGACTTCTTATTCACAACTTGCTAGCTGGGTGACCTCGGCAGGTTTCTTCTGATCATCCATAAAATGGGGACCCTAGTACCGAATGAGACAATGCATGAAAGGGCTTCAAGTGTAAAATCTCCATACATTTATCACTCCCACCATAATGTAAGAATTAGGTTAAATATCATACTCAGGTGGATAAAACCAATATGTGGTTTGATTGACTTCAATTCCAAGTGTTTGTAATTTTATTCTGTAATTTTATTCCATAGTGATTCTGGGGGCAGAATGTTTAAATTTAATCCTGCCTACCATCTACCAGCCATATGCTTTGAGAAACATAACATGTACTTGAGTCTCAATTATCTTTAAAATCAAGATGATAGTATTTCAAGAGTTTTGCTAAAATGCAAATGGCCTATTATATAAGGCTCTGCACTTAGAAATCACTCCATTGATGTTCAATATGACTATTACTCTTTGCAGTCTCTCTAATATTTTTGCATGATTAACTATTCTCTGAATAATTCAATTTTGTAAATATAAGTTTTATTCTTTTAATCTGCATACATTATTTTTACATTCAGATACATGATCTGTTTCACAATCATATTTATTTATTTAGAGACAGAGTCTCACTTTGTCACCCTCGGTAGAGTGCTGTGGCATTACAGCTCACAGCAACCTCCAGCTCTTGGGTTTAGGCAATTCTCTTGCATCAGCCTCCTGAGAAGCTGGGACTACAGGCACCTGCCACAATGCCCAGCTATTTTTTTTTGCTGCAGTTTGGCCGGGGCCAGGTTTGAACCTGCCACCCTCAGTATATGGGGCTGGCGCCCTAACTCACTGAGCCATAGGTGCTGCCCCACAATCTTATTTATTGGGATCCAATCTCGTTGGATGTCATGTTCCCTTTAAAATTATTATGATGTCACCTTGAAGGGCAGTTTTGAGAATAGTTGCTAAAGTGATCATTACAGTCCATACTATCATAGTATCTATATACTGAAATCAGAAACAGTTATATAAATTAATACTACACTGGTCCATAAATAAGTGAAATTTAACCAGAGGAGAGACCAAACTCTTTATCTAGTATGCTTATGTTTATTACACACAAAAATGTTTAAAACAAAATTTCTTTCTGAAATGTCGGAAGAAGTGTTGATCCCACACATTGCCTTTTCTCTGAGGAAGGTATTCTCTATAGATCTGTCTTACTGAGCTTGTATTACTGTGTTTTGTTTTAATTTTTTTTCTATTCAAATGCTATTTGTGTATTTGTCACAATGTGTGTTATCATTATGAAGAATAAATGTGAAGACAGCTGAAAGGATCACTGGTAAGGATGCTGACACAATTTTTTCCCCATTTTATGCTATCTTAAAAAAATAATCCACCTGACAAAGGATTGGAAACTAGAATCTACAGAGAACTCAAATTAATCCATAAAAAAGAGTAAACAGTCCCATCTACCACTGGGCAAGACATATGAACAGAACCTTCTTTGATGAAGACAGACAAAGGGCTAATAAATAAATGAAAAACATGCTCATTGTCCCTGATCGTCAGATAAATGCAAATCAAAACCACTCTGAGATATCACCTATGCCCAGTGAGAATAGCCCACATCATAAAGTCTCAAAGCTGAGGATGCTGATGTGGATATGGAGAGAAATATGGAAAATCCTCAAAAAATTCAAAATAAACCTCCCATTTGGTCCTGCAATCCCATTACTAGGTATCTACCTAGAAGAAAAAAAATATTTTTATCATAAGGACATTTGCACTAGACTGTTTATTGCAGCTCAATTTACAATCACCAAAATGTGGAAACAACATAAATGCCCAACAACCCAGGAATGGCTTACCAAGCTGTGGTATATGTATACCATAGAATACTAGTCAGCCATTAAAAAAGATGGAGACTTTACATCTTTTCTATTAACCTGGATTGAGGTGGATGGAACACATTTTTCTTAGTAAAGCATTATAAGAATTAAGAAACAAGTATCCAATGTATTCAATTCTAATACAAAGGCAGTAGATGATGTATAATACAAGGTGGTAGGGGTTGGGGAAGGAGGGAGCAGGAGAGGGGAGGAGGTAGGATGGGGATTCACGATGTAGGGCACACCTCTTGGGGATGGGACACAATTATAAGAGGGACTTTACCCAACAAATGCAATCAGTGTAATCTAATATTTTGTACCCTTAATAAATCCCAAACAATAAATCCAGAAAGCCAGGCCAAATTGAGTTTGAATTATGGCTCTGTTACTTGCTAATCTCTTTTATCTCATGGAGCTTTCTTTCTAGTGTTATTTTGAAATTTAGATAATGTATCCTTTTTCTTCCTCCTGCCCAACCCAGCACACACCATACATAAGGGACCAGGGTTAGGTTCGTAATATACCTGAAATAGTTCCGTGCTCAGAGCATATACAATTGACCCTTAAACAACACAGTGTGAATCTACATATATGAGAATTTTTTTCAGCCAAACTCAGATCAAAAATGCTGTATTTGCTAGATGCAAAACATGCATATATGGAGCTGCCAAATTTTCCTACATGTGGATCCTGCAGGGACTTCAGGAGGCAGAGATTTCGTTATACTTAAGGGTCCTGCATATGCCAGGGTATGATTGTGCATTGGTGATGAAACTCTTGCTATTATTATTATGATAGCTCTCCCTGTGTCTTCAATACAACATTACATTTTAATAGGAAATGATACATTTTATTAGATTAAAAATTTAGGATAGAGTTTAAACTTGGGAGGACAGGAAAAATATTTTTAAATAAACTTTCAAAAGCAAGAGTTCAGATGGCAAAACTGACTCCCGAAGGCAATGTCAAAGGTTTTCCATCCTTTGGGTCATTAAAAATAGTCTTCTAAAGAAGTGATGCCGGGTGATGGGATTCTAGGTTGTCAGAAAGATGAACAAGAGAACCTAAATTGCCTTTCTATCTCTACAACTTCTATGATCTTCAGCTGCAAGAAGAGTATTTTCTTTCACTGGTTTTCTCTTTTACTATTTCCATTTTACTATTTCAAGATTTCAGTGAAAGTGGACAGCTTTAAATTTCTATACCCTATCCAGTCTGTTATAGGTCTAATACACCCTTCCAATGTCAATGATTTTTATGTCATTTTTCATAGGAGTAGACTCAATACACATTTCTCAAGTAGTACCACAGAAAATTTGGTGACACACAACCAAAAATAAATTTCACCATTTCTTCCTATGAATGGTGTATCTGTGGGTTCAGTTGCACATTTAATTTTTTCTAGTTTACACGTGAGAATCATCCTGTGACCTTTTTTCTTCAGGTATTTACCATTAGTCTCATCCATTACCTCCAAGCTTTTAGTAAGTTCCTACCGAATCAGGTTTAAGTCAATGTTATACAAAGTTATATAACCACCTGTATTGCCAAGGCTTACAATTCATAAAAGACATCTTGATAGAGAAACAACTAAGAAGAGATTCTGTGAAACACCAGCAAACACAGCAAATGTTTTCCAGATTTCTGGCTCTGAATTTCTCTGACAATCCTGTAAGGTAGTGATCTCTAGTTTTACCCTGAAGGTGAGTAGAAGCATAGGAAAAATATACACCGTCTGTACAGCTTAGGATTGGAAGCATTCATTGGAGATATGCTTTGTAAAGAGGTGAGAGAATTTTTTTTATTTGTTTGTTTGTTCTGCAGTTTAGGCTGAAGCTGGGCTTGAATCCACCACCTTCAGCATATGGGGCTGGTGCCCTACTCCTTTGAGCCACAGGCACCACCCCAGAGGTGAGAGAATTTTATTTGTACACAGGGCGAGCTCGATCATGTCATTTCCCCTGCTCAGCTCACTCCTTGGGTTAGTCACGACCACTTTTGTCTCAGGTTCTGCGCCCCTTTTCTTTATGAAGCTTCTGTTAGATTTTGGCTGGAATGGAATCGACTTTTAATAAAAGACTGCAATACATTTTTTCCACTTTGGAGATAAATTGGATCGTATTGCTACAATCCACCCATATTGTATACATCAAGGAAGTGAAAGAAAATCTATGTGACTTGCTAAGTAATATTTCTATTTGAAAATTCAAGAGTGTTAAACACCATAAAAATGATAAACCACCCAGAATATAGCCCCAATTTTGGATTTAAACCTAATGATACTATACAGGGTATCCATGAACTTCAAGTGCAATTTAGGAACATGAATTTAAAGTAGACAACAATTTTATACTGCACATGAACTTTATGGATGCCGTGTATTATATAATTCTCTGCTTTTAATATTGTACACAGAGTACCTATATATATGTATATATGTATTATATACAATACTCTAAACCTAAGTCTGGGTGTACATAGCCACATGTCCTTAGAAAAATGCTTAAAATCTCCTCTCTTTTAAAATTCTTGCATTTTTTAATGACTTAAATACAATTATTTTTAAGCCTTTCCAACAAATGCTTACTTAAAAACATACATTCCTGAAACAGGATTATTTAATTATTTTTCAAAAAGTCACTTATAAGAGTTTCTATTTCTAAGAATTTTATAATTAGCAACTTGCAAGTTTGATGAATATTCCTCTGAAGAAAAATCTTGTCCAGGTCATGACCTTCAAATGATGGAAAAAAATCAAAAAAGTGGTCTAGGCTTCTTATACTCCAATTCATTTTTTTCTTGAGTAATTCTCTAAAACTGCTAATTACAGTTATGCAAAATATTGTACTAGTAGTTCATGAGTTCATCCACTTAATTTTAACAGTGTTTGATCAATTAAAGTATAGTTAATTTCCTATTTCTGAATTCCTTAACCCAAGTTTTTCTGCAAAACCAAGTTCATTAAGCAAGATAGCCGAACAGGAGATAATAATATTCGGGTCCTTCCAAATTTATAAAGTTTGAGATATTCTCTTTAAGAAAAAGAATGTAAAATTAGACACAAAAGTATATGTTTATTTAGAAATAAAATATTAATGATAAATTAAAAATTCCAAAATGCTGTCAGTACCACAACGTCACAAGACTAAGAAATATACCAACCACATGTACATTTTGTATTATCTACTAACACAATTCTATAATCTTTTTTCTAATACATTTGGCTGCATGCCCTTTGTTTCTCTGTGCCTATTTTAACACGTTATTTTCCATAAAAAATATATATATATATAGTTGGATGGCTCCTGTGGCTCAAAGGAGTAGGGCGATGGCCCCATATGCCAGAGGTGGTGGGTTCAAACCCAGCCCCGGCCAAAAACTGCCAAAAAAAAAAAAAAAGAATATATACTTATGTTCCTTCTGGAATTGCTGATTAAAACATTTTTTCTATTTTTAATAATTTGAAAACTTTTTTTAGAACTTTGCAGCTCATTATAGTACAGTTACATTAATTTTGGAGATTGTCATTATATTTGGAAGTGGCTACTGATTATCTTTTTCATGTGAACTATTATATTTATGCATGTATTCTTTATAACACATGTCGTGTCTCTTCTCTGTCTTTTGGTATAGTGTAGAATCTGTTCTTGAGTTAAATACCTGCAGGTTTGTTCCCTATACAAAGGAATTCTAATCAACACTATCATGCATGAAATCTGTAGCAGACTGATTTACGTTTCCTCAAATCCTAATCCCTGGAACCAGTGAATGTGAAATTATTTGGAAATAGGGTTTTGGAGGAGATAATCAAGTGAAGATGAGGTAGCACTGTACTACAGGGGGCCCTAAATTCAGTGATTAATGTTTTTGTGAGAGAAAGTTAGGGACATTTTGGCACAAACACATGGAAGAGACAACCGCAAGGAAAGAAAGCCATGCAAAGTCAGAGGCAGAGGTTGGGGTGATGCAACGTCAAGGTGAAGAACACCAAGGATTAAATGGAGCCTATCAAAACTCGGAAGAGGAAAAGAAGGGATTTTCAACGAAGGCTCAGATGGCACATTGTCCTCCTGACACCTTGATTTTGGACTAGCCTCCAGAACTATGAGAGAATGAACTTCTATTGTTTTAAGCATCCAGTTTTGTAGTAATTTGTTGTGATGGCCCAGTAAGCAAATACAATTGAGAGAGAGAGAATACTTTTAGTACTAACTTTGGTAGTTTTAAAATATGTCCATAAATTCTTTGATAATCTTTTCATATAAGACATGGAGACTTAATAAAAGGAACTGTAACTTCCTTCTTCTCTCTCTGTTCATTTTTCTGGAGTAACCTGGGCCATAAAGGCACTCAAAGCCTTGTGAAGAGGCTGATGCAAAGATGATCTGAGCCCTTCTGCCAAAGGCTGTGAGAATGAACCATTTTTGAAGTAGTTTCTCCACCTGCAGTCAAGCCCTGCCTGAAAACTCATCAGAAGCTACAGCCAGAATATACAGCTACCCTGTTCCTGTACACCTGACCCTACCAGTCTCTGTGAGATAATGAGCGCTTGTCATCTCATGCGACTAAGTTTTGAATAACTCATTAAGCAGCAATAGATATCTAATACTCTGAGTATAGTCTTGATAAGGAAGATTTTTTATCAATATTAGTAGCAATGACAAATTAATATAACCTTCAAGTTTACAAGCCTGCTGATTAGAGGATCTTCCACAGACTCATCTCTGGCTTTACATATTTTACAAAGTTTTTTCTCCACTTCCCCCATGCTTCCAAGTCTGGATGCCACAAGACACATATAAACCCTGGCTGGCATATTCTTGTCATAGTGGGTTCATGGATTCATGGTTCATAGTGGATTCATGGATGTCAATGTTATAATAGGATGGGTAGCAATTACTTCAATATATGCCACAATGAGTGTAAACCATATAGATCTTCCTATACCCAGTCTGAAGATATCCCCGACTCAGTTACTACTCCTTAGCTAAATCTACAAAACACCTATTGCTACTACCATCAATGAAATAAGAGGAGAATGAAGGGAAATGAAAGTAGAATAGGACAGTAGTTTAACTGGTTATGGTTAAAATATTTCATTTTACAAATTTTGTAAGACCTGTGTCTAGCTGAACAAATTCCTAATGCACTCCTAGGTCTGAAGAAGACAGCTTTCATGTGAGGCACCATGAAGCTTAAGTTTCAGTAGCTTCACTGTACTTCCACTTCTTAGCTGAAGATAATTTAAAAACTACACATAGTAGGACCTCTCTAAGATGACCACCCAAGGGACTGTAACTAACTGGTTAATACACAGAGGTGGTCAGCAAATGGAGGTGATCAAAATAAGGAACGAGGCCTACTATACTGATGTAGGTGTGTGGTGAATGTCAGGTCTATGAAAATTACATCAACTTAAGGAGGTGGTCAGTGAAGGAAGATGGTCAACTATGGAGGTCCTACTGTATTTTATCTATAAGTATCAAACCCATGAGTGGTGTTTGATACATTGGTTAAATTTCTAAACCTACTGAAGATCAATGTAAGGACATATTTACAATTTAGTAAAATCGAAAACACCAGACCTCACTAGAATACCAAATGAACATTAAATGGTATTTTAAATACGTTACAGTAAGCTTTGATTTTTATAAAAATAACCATCACAGAAATGAGCATGTCAACTATTTGTTAAGACTCATTTGCTTTTAATTGTTTTCTGCTGAATGATGGAATATAGAAGAGAGGAAATGCCATCTGCTTGTTCGTATTTTTGAGAAATAATAAAGAGCTGCCCATCACCCCTTTTTCATAGTGCTGCTCTCAGCATTAAAATGTGCATGACACCAGATTTTCATAGCAAGGAAAAAAAGAGTGTTTGCAATAAAAAAGGGAATGAAATTGCCTTTTGTCTCTGCTGTTTGACAGTATAAAAATATATATACTAATCAAAGCAAACACTGAAATCTGAAATAGATTAAAAATATAAAGATTAAAATGAAATACTTGGACAGTTTCCACTTTAACATATAAAGTTCTTAGAGTTGTCACTCTCATAATAAAATTTTAAAAATAATGCTGAGCAGAAATCTAAAAACTCTTCTTAGATTGACTATAGACCTGAGGTCATGGAGCCAAAAACCACACCTCAAAACCAAAGAGACCAGTGAACACAGAACTTACTGAGATTCACAGCTTATTGAGAGGTCACTAGAATCATTAACTAACAAAAACACCAAAATTGTAATTGATGAGATGCTTGAGGTTGAGTGTAAACTAGTTTCATAGTTATGTATATGTAACTAAAATTCAGGGGCCCAGACTTAGGTGGAAGGACCCACACTGTAATAAGTTTTATTACCAGGAGCCCACAAGGTGCTCTGTTAAAGATCATAGAGAAATCGCCTCATCATCATTTAAGCAGGGAGACAGGAAAGTAACCATTTAAAAATATGTCCATAGTAGCAGTCACCATTTTGAAATGCAAGTAGGCCCAAAGCATTCCATGGGAAGGGCTTGCTCCAGGAGATTCGACTTCGCTGGTATATCAACAGATATAGGAAAAGAGCAATTGGATGGCTCAAAACTCCTCTGTCAGTCCTGTCTCACACAGAAGAGAGAAAAGAGGATAAAATACACTTCTGAAGGTCACACCCCAGGGATCCTGGCTCATTAAAACCATAGAGAATTATTTTTAATTTTATTTATTTATATGGTTGTTTGAGACAGAGTCTCACTCTGTTACCTAGAGTGCTGTGACATCACAGCTCACAGCAACCTCAAACCTCTGAGCTCAAGTGATACACATGCCTCAGCACCTCAGCCTAAAACATAGATAGAGATTTTATGATCCTAAGATTACAGAATGCTTTTCCTCCCCAAATGCCATACCAGCACTTCAATATTGCTACAGTATTATAATGTCAACATACAATTAATAGAGCTGAAAAATACAGACTCTGAGGATTATTTTTGAAAACTGAAGGCAACAACACCAGGAATATTAGATATTGAAGCCCCTGGCACCTGCAGCTACAGCAAACATTAAGCACAGCCTAAATATTACTATTTAACAACAAAACCACACACTACAAGTCTTTGTACTTCACTTCCTATAACCCAATGCATCTTATCTCCCTTTCAACAAAATAATCAAATGATCTTCTAAAAGGCAGAAATAAAAGAAAATATGAAAAGACAAGAAGGTATCAGCTGGGTTGAATAGCTAAGATTTATGTACTTTATATATATATTGCATGTGTGCTATACCTCAACAAACATAAAAATAAAACAATTTTAAATATCCAAAATATTGTAAATGTTATTATAGTCTGCTCTCAGACCATAATGGAATGAAACTAGAATTTAATTGCAAAAGATAATTTCAAAATATTTGGAGATAAATAATGCACATCAAAATGACACATAGGTCACAGAAAACAATCTTAAGTTCATTCCTATGAAAAGTAGTTTGTAGTAAAAATAAAAAATATGTCAAATAATTTGAAGTGCATCAAAATCTGTGGTATTGATAGCATATATTAGAAGAAAAGAAAGATAGCAGATCAATAATGTAAGACACTAACAGACGACAGAAAGAGAGCAACGAATGCAGAAAAGAAATAATAAAAAGAGAAGATATTGATAATAGAAAATATAAAGAAAAATTAATAAAAACTTTGTAATTTAAAGGTTTAATCAAATTGGCAAATCTCTAGTGAGGGCAACCAATTTTTAAAAAGCACAAATTACTACATGTAGTATCAGAAATAAGAGAGAGGTCATTGACCCAAGGGACAGTAGAAAATGAGTAGAATATTGTGAATAGCTTTATGATCATAAATTTGACAACATATAGGAAAAGAAATAGTTCTTTTTTTTAACTTTTTATTTATTTATTTATTAAGTCATATATACATAGATCATGAATACATTTATGCCTTTGTGGGATTCAGTGTGTTGATTATTTGTACAAATAGGAGTGCTCACATCCTACTAATTAACATAGCTTTCATCTCTTTACTTGATCATAATATTAAGACATTCATGTTCAATACATGATAGATTTGACTTATACCCTTGCAATATGCTCCATGGGTATGATCCCAACATTCATCTTCCCTCTATAGAACCACTTCCCTCCCTTCCCAGCCCCCTCCCCTTTCCTCCTTTATTCTGGGCTATAGTTGTGACACATCTCATACGAAAGTGTGAGTGATTATAAATTGGCTTCATAGTAGTACTGAATACATTGGATATTTTTTTCCATTCCTGAGATATGTTACTAAGAAGAATATTTTCCAGCTCTATCCATGTAAACATGAAAGAGGTAAAGTTTCCATCTTTTTTAATGCTGCATAGTATTCCATGGTACATATATACCATAATTTATTAATCCATTCATGGGTTGATGGGCACTTGGGCTTCTTCCAAGACTTGGCAATTATGAATTGAGCTACAGTGAACAATCCGGTTCAAATCTTTGTTGCCAAGTGATTTTTGGTCTTTTGGATATACACTCAGTAGAGGAATTGCAGGATCAAACAGTAGGTCTACATTTAGATCCCTGAGTGTTCTCCAAACTTTGTTCCAAAATGAATGTACTAGCTTGCATTCCCACCAGCAGTGAAGAAGTGTTCCCTTTTCTCCACATCCATGCTAACATCTATAGTTTAGGGATTTTGTGATGTGGGCTACGCTTACTGGAGTTAGATGAGATTTCAAAGTGGTTTTGATTTGCATTTCTCTGATAATTAAAGATGATGATCATTTTTTCATGTTCCTGTAGACTATGTGCCTGTCTTCTTCAGAGAAGCTTCTGTTCATGTCTCTTGGCCACAACAAAATGGGATCTCTTGTTCTTTTCTTATTAATAAGTTTGAGTTCTCTGTGGATTCTGGTTATTAAACCCTTGTCAGAAATATAACCTGCAAAAATCCTCTGAGGGCTGTCTATTTGCTTTACTTACTGTGTTCTTGGCAGTGCAGAAGCTTTTTAGTTTTATTTTTTTAAGTCATTTGTATATAGATCATAAATACATTTATGCCATTATGGGATTCAATGTGTTGATTATTTGTACAAATTGGAGTGCTTACATCCTACTAATCAACATAGCCTTCACCTCATTTACCCAATTACAGCATTAAGACATTTGCGTTCTACACCT
>NW_003852419.1:9555875-9585181 GCF_000181295.1 Otolemur garnettii
GTAATAAGTTTGAGTTCTCTGTGGATTCTGGTTATTAGACCTTTGCCAGAAATATAACTTGCAAAAAATCCTCTCCCATTCTGAGGGCTATTTGCTTTACTTTGTGTTTTCTTGGCAGTGCAGAAGGTTTTTAATTTGATCAAATCCCAGTTATGTATTTCAGATGTTGCTTCAATTGCCCAGGGTGTCCTCATAAAATATCCTCCCAGGCCAATTTTTTCAAGCATTTCCCCTGTACTCTCTCTAAGAATTTTCATTGTTTCATGTCTTAAGTTTAAGTTCTTTAACCAGTGAGAGTCAATTTTTGTTAGAGGAGGAAGGTGTGGGTCCAGTTTCAGTTTCCTACAAGTCGCCAGCCAATTCACCCAGGACCATTTGTTGAATAGGGAATCTTTCCCCCAATTAATATTTTAATAGGATTATCAAAAATCAAATGACATGTTTGATGAAAATATTTCAAATTGTAAATAAAAAGAGCACACTGTACCCCATGACAGTATGAATGTATGTACACAGCTATGATTTAATAAAAAAAAAATCAAATGGCAATAAGTGTCTGGATTCACCTCTTGGTCTTCAATTCTGTTCCATACACCTACCTCTCTATTTTTGTGCCAGTACCATGCTGTTTTGATCACTATTGATTTATAGTATAGTCTGAAGTCTGGAAGAATAATTCCTCCTAATTTGTTTTTATTTCTGAGTAATGTCTTGCCTATTTGAGGTTTTGAAACAATTCTTTAAAAGATCCAAAATATCAAAATTCACATAAGAAATAAATCATCATACTGGGCCTGTATTATGAAAAATGTTAATAACCTTCCAGCCCCCACCAAAGGAAAAATTTGCCTAGACCAGATGATTTCACTGTAAAATTCTACCAAACATTTAAGGAAAACAGGTACCAATTATGCAATATCTACAATATCTTTGAGAATAGAGAAGCAGAAAAAGCACTTTCTAATTCATTCCATGAGGCCAGAATTACCCTAGAATGGAAATCAAATAAAAACAATACAAGAAAGGAAAAATATACATCAATCTCTCTCGTGAAAACAAGTTTAAAAATTCTCAGCAAAATATTGGCAAGTTAAATCAAACAATATTTAAACATAATTATATATAACAACAAAGTATAATTTATCCCAGGTATGCAAGGCTGGTCTGACATTCAAAAATCATTAATGTCACCCATCATATCAACAGGCTAAAGAAAAAAAAATATAATATCATAACAATAGATGTAGAAAAAGCATTTGACAAAACCCAACACCCAACTCTTGATAAAGAACATCTATAAACACCTACAACTAGCACTACACTTAGACAAGAAACTAGATGCTTTCCCCTTAAAATTGGTAGCAGTTAAGCATGTCTGCTCTTACTCCACTTATTCAACATTGTATGGAAAGTCCTAGAAAACACATAAAGCAAAGAAAGAAAAGATAACATATACCAATAGAGAAAAAAAAAGTCCTTACTTGCTGATGACACAATTGTCACCAGAAAAATCTCCCCAAATCCACAAAAATCACTTGGAGCTAAAAAGCAAACACAGTGAGGTTACAAGATGAAAAGTTAATACATAAAAATTAATTGCTTTCCAATATATAGACAATGAATAAATGCAATTTGAAATTAAAAAGTATAGTATTAAGTAAGAAACCAAATATGAAATATATTAATATAAATCTTAGAAAATACATACATATCCATGTATAGGAAAACTAAACCTCTGATGAAAGAAATCCAAGAATAACTAAATAAATGAAGAGAGATTTCATGTTTATGTATAGGAATACTCAATATTGTTGGGATATCATTTCTTCTTAATTTGATCTACAGATTCAACTCGATTCTAATAATAATCTAACCATAGATATTGGCCAACTGATTCTAAAAGGTGCTGAAAGCACCAGGCAGCCACACAAACACAAATGAACCTAGACATGGTCCTCATATCCTTCTTGAATTTTTAAACACCAAAATCATAATCCATGACATAAAAAAGCTGTGTTGGACTTTCTTATAATTAAAAATTCTGCACTGAGAAAGACATGGTTAAGAAAGTGAAATGAGGCTTGTCACCTATAGCACGGTAGGTTACAGTGCCAGCCACATACATGAAGGCTGCTGGGTTTGAACCCATCCTGGGCCTGCTAAACAACAATGAGAACTGCAGCAAAAAAATAGCCAGGTGTTGTGTTGGGTGCCTGCAGTCCTAGCTACTTGGGAGGCTGAGGCAAGAGAATTGCTTAAGCCCAAGAATTTGAGGTTGCTGTGACTGTGACACCATGACACTCTACCAAGGGTAGAGTGAGACTCTGTCTCCAAAAAAGAAAAATAAATAAAGTGAAATGACATGTCATTTATTTACAAAACACATACCTGATTAAAGGACTTGATAACCAAAATGTATAAGGATATATATTATATACATATATGTAATGAATATATCATATATACAAAATATAAAATTAATACACGGTATATATTTTCAATATCAAAATTCAACAATAAGGAAACAAACAACCCAATTTTAAAAATGGGAATAAGATATGAAGAGATACTTCACCAAACAAGAAATGCAAATGAAAAATAAGCATATGAAAATGTTTAACATCCTATGTTACTAATGAGTTGCAAATTAAAATCACAGCATACCATTACACAGCTGTTAGAAGGGCTTAAGTCCAAAAACTAAAAATACTAAATTATGACAATGATATGGGGCAAACAGAAACTTTTATACATTGCTGGTGGGACTGTTGCCATGTTGGAAGACAGTTTGGTTATTTCCTACAAATCTAAACATAATCTTACCACATAATACTGAAATCACACTCTTATGTTTAGCTAAACGAGATAAAAATATGTCTACACAAAAGCCTGCACACAAATGTCTATGGTAGATGTATTCATAATTACCAAACCCTGAAAATGACAATGTATATTTCGCTGAATGGGTGAAGGAGACTGGTACATCCATACAAGAGAATATTACTCAGTGCTGTAAAGAAATGAGGTATGGGGCAGGCACCGCTGCTCACACCTGTAATCCTACCACGCTTAGAGGCAGAGGTGGAAGGATCCCTTGAGCTCAGGATTTCAAGACCAGAGTAAACAAGAGGAAGACTCCATCTCTACTCAAAATAGAAAACAATTAGCTGAGCATTATGGTGGACGCCTGTAGTCCTCGGTACTTAGGGGCTGGGGCAAGAGAATTGCTTGATCACGGGAGTTTGAGTTTGAGGTTATTGTGAGCTAGGCTGACACTATGGCTCATTAGCCTGGGCAGGAGAGTGAAATTCTGCCGCAGGAAAAAATAAATGTGTGGGAGTGGGGGTGGGGTGGCTATCAAGCTCTGAAAAGACATGAAGGAATGTATATTTGTTAAGTGAAAAAAAAAAAAATCAGACAAGGCTATGTGCTGTATAATTTCAACTACCTTCTGTAAAACCGTAGAGACAGTACAAACATCTGCGATTGTCAGGGATGCAGGGCAGGGAGGAGTAGGGTGGGGTGTAGTCAAGGAGGTGAAGCAGAGAATTTTTCTTATTTATTTATTTTGCAAAAAATACCACCAGGTGTGGTGGACTCAGGCCTTGTCCCTCTGCGTTTCAGGAAAAGAAGCTTCTAAGCCCTGTTATACCCAGAGACCAAGGAGGCTGATGGTGTACATGAGAGCCCTGGGATTAAGATAGGAAATGGAGCTCTGCTCTGTGAATACATAATTACTAAAGAATGAAGAAAATTAAATAATTTTGCGAGTTCTTTGATGAACTTGGATATTTGGAAGAAGTATTTATCATTTATTGAAAAAAGGAAAATAATAAGAAGAGAATTTTTAGAGTAGTAAACTAGTCTACATAAAGCTTTAATGGAGGTGGGTGGCGCCTGTGGCTCAAAAGAGTAGAGCGGACCCAATATGCCCGAGGTGGCCCAAAACTGCAAAAAAAAAAAAAAAAAAAAGCTTTAATGGAGGATAAGACCAACATAACTGTACAACACAAAGAGTGAATTCTATGTTAATTATAAAGTTGGATTAATAATTATATATCCAAATTGTTTCATCAATTTTAACAAATGTACTCCACTAAAGAAAGATATTATTAATGGGGTAAAGTGTGCAGGGTTAGAGCAGAGAGCAGGGAGTGTGGGGGAACTATTTGTGCTATCTGCTAAATTTGGAAACCTAGAACTGTTTTAATTAACAAAGTCTATTCATTAAAATAAATACAAATAAAATAGTTAAAGAAATAAATTCACTCACCTAGGTATTGAAGCTAGTCTTAGACTGTTATGTTTGCCTTTTATTGCTAAAAATAGCTTTCAAACAACTAAAAATGGTAATTTAGTGTATGCAAATCTTAACATCGTTTATCCAAAGCCACAGTAGATGATTTAGAAATGATTTTTAAAATATTCTAGAATTGCAATCCAAGGAATTAAATTCAAACAAACAGGGCAAAAGGATCTACTCTGTGTGTGTGTATGTATGTGTGTGTGTGTGTTAGGATGTCTCACACATTCACACTCACATACTGCCCTTTTTCCTCAAATGGTATTTAGATCTTGCTCTGCCTCAAGGTTACAAACTGTTATGCTAAGGGACGAGGAGGGAGTGTAATAAGATGATATTGGACGAACCAGAAAAGTGACAATATGCTAAGGAACCTAAAAAGTGTCCTAAATTGAAAAAGAACATACAGAACTTGGGAATGTACACTACTGAAAAAATATCAGCTTTGGAAAACCAATAACTGAGTGGTCAAAAATCTCCTTATTTAAATTGATCACGTGGACTAATCCAACCTGTCTGTTATAATTTGTTAGCTTCTGGTAAGGCAAGAAATTATTAGAATGAACTGTTATTGTAGACTTTTATCTTTCCTGGTAAGAAACTTAAAATAGCCAAGATTCAGGGAAGGTGGCTATTTGTAAATTTCAAGTGAATTCCTTATTTAAAGACCTCTGTCCTTAGAAAATAAATATAAGGATATCATCAATATGAAGACCAGGAAATCTGTGGATTTACAACAAAAGCAAAACATAATTCTTACTATTCTAAAAAGAAATAAGTTTATTGCTTTCGTTAAAATAGTTAAGATATTGCAGTTAACATAATATTATGGGTAGGTAGTTGCTTTTTCTGTTGTCAGAAATTTCCATTTTTCTATGTAAATAGAAAGGGGCAAAGATCTTTTACAGAGGCACTGAATTTCTATGTAAAAAGACCTTTGCCCCTTGAAAATCAGCAATTTATAAAGATTCAGATGGCAAAAATGTAAACGCCTAAACTTGGTAGGGTATAAATGAAATTATAATTAACAGAAACATATTTACAATGCTCTTATTATTTAATTCTTTGTAGTAATTTCCATTAGTATCATTTCCATTTTCTAATCATAATACCGTTCCAGAAAATTCTAAGACCAGATTCCTTCTGGCTCTCAATTCAACCATCATATTGACACATAGTGTTTTTAAAACCCAAATCTCTTCCCTGGTTAGAAGGTCATGAAGATGATCTTTCCAAGGTATGATATGTACCTGAATTATATGTGATAGAACAAATATCTACACTTTTTCCCTAATTTATAAATCAATTAGTAGAATATTCTATGTAAAGATGGAGCTGAACTAATAGCGATTGCTGTCAGTTTTTACTCAAAACTTTCAGAAAGAATAGCTGCATAAAAATTATGGTGTTTGACCAAAAATGAAGACAACATTTTATATACCTTTCATCTCTTTTTACACACTTTTGTAGCCCCTTGATTTTATTTAAATTATAGCAGTTCCATTGTTGAACTCAAGTAATATATATTTCTGAATGGATCTTTTATGTCTTGACTGTAATCTCTTTAGTTATAGTTGACAGCAAGAGTCAATAACATCTTTAGCTCCCATTTCATCTAGTATATCTGTTAAAGTAAGAGACTAAGAGAGAGCTGACACCAGATGCAGGTGCTGGAAGATGGGGTGCAGGTGTTAAACAACTCTTAACAAAAGAGTGGTTACTGCAGGCAAGAATTGGCTTTGACTGGCTTATCAGCTATCTCTGTCACTGACATGAACTTTGGCTAATTCTAATATCTTCATTTTGTGGTTTTAAAATTTCTCCAGCCTTGAAATCACCATCATATTTCTGAGACAACTATATGAAGTATGAAAATAGGAGGGAACACAATTCTAAGAATTACTTCCTAAATTCCCAGTAAAGCCAACCTTTTGGCCTTGAATATTCTTCCTCTCAATTAGTAAGACTACCAAAGATCTAAAACCACTTCCTTTTTCCCAGCACAGCTGCTCTTTTCGTCCTGGCCAGGCTCCTCCCTGAGGGTTTACTTTGGCATGCAATGAAGCTTTCACCTGCTTGATTCCCATGGTGTGTCTTAAAATTCTTCTCCATGACGAACACCAAGACCTTGAAAACCTGTCCACTTGGAGTCTGATAAGATATTCATTTTCTTAAATAGATGTTCAATAAATACTTATTAAAGGGATGGATACAGTGTCAAGAATCTGATTCTAAGAAGTATTCAGAGATCCTTTCTCTGTAGAAGGAGCTGTGATACACACAAGTGTCAAGCTCAGGACGCCTATGTTTATCAATCTCACATTTATTTTTTTTATTAAATCATAGCTGTGTACATTAAGAGACAAGAGAGACACATATAAAACCGGGACTAAAAACAAGTTTGCTGCCGTATAGTCACAGAATCTGTTCTGAGGAGCAATACGTGTTGCTAAGTGGCAATAGTCTAATTAGATACCTCTGCCTGTGTTAGCTGATTTAATGTTTAAGACTCCTTAGATTAGACCTCTACAGTCTCGTCTATGATCACCTTTCACTTCAGTCACTTCATTTACTAATTTGTTAAAGATATTTGTCCAATCTCTTTTAAGTGCCAGACATTACTCTTATTCTGAACACCAGTGATGCAGTTGGTGAAGAACACAGCAAGATTCCTGTTCCCGAGGATCCTGTAGTCTAGTGTGTGCATGTGGCAGGGGTGGAGGGAGGAACTGGACAGTGTGAAATGTGGAGTCAACCTATGAACATGTGAATAAACTAATGGAAATAATCGCAAATAATGATTAAAAATTGAATAGGGCAACAGGGCAGAAAATTGCTTCCAGGGCTATTCTCGTTTGTGTGTTTAGAGGTTGATTTCCTAATGAGGTATAATTTGAACAGTGGCCCCAAAGCAAAAGAGAATAGCGTGAAGACATGAGGTATGGGGAAATCCAGTCAGCAAAAATAGCCAGTGAGTTCGAATAGACTGAAATGTGTATTCTTGTCTGAAACCAAGAGAGGATGAATGTGATGGGAGGGGGAAGCATACTAGTGCTCTAGTAGGAAGATTCCTTTAAAATTAGTGGTAATTATTAGCAGTTACCATCTAAATTTCAATCTTCGATTAGCCCTTCTGAAAATTCCAAAAGAAGAAGTCTATGCTTGATAAAAAAACATAAGCAAAAACTATTTGTGTATGCAAACAGAAAGAATATAATGACAGTGTATTTTAATCTGAGGGGCACAAAGATAAACATGAAAATTGAAGTGTAGCTTAATAGATACCTCATGATTTTAAAGGATTTTAACACCAAAGTTATTGATTAAACAGATAGGGGATTTGATTCAATCAATATGGATTTTCAAGTGTATAAAAAATATCTGTAGCAGAACGGTCTGTTGTAGAATTTTGAGTACTGTATTGCACTAGGCAATACAAATTGTCATATACTTTTGGAGATTGGAATGTCTTTTTTGAAAATTCCTTTTTACAATTAGAATGATATAAATTTTCCATAGCAAAGTCTCTTAAGATATAGACGATAGAAGACTTAGTGAATTCAGTAAGATATCAGATATATAAAGAGAATATTATGTATAATGTTTTATTTTATTTATTTAATTATTTTGAGATAAAGTCTCACTTTGTTGCTCATGGTAGAGTATCATGGCATCACAGGTCACAGAAACCTCAAACTCTTGGACTGAAGCAATTCTCTTGCCTCAGCCTCCCAAGTAGCTGGGACTACAGGTACCCACTACAGCACCTGCTATTGGTAGAGACAAGGTCTCACTCTGGCTCAGGCTAGTCTTGAACTCGTGAGCTCAGGCAATCTACCTGCCTCAGCTTTCCAGAGCATTAGAATTACAGGCATGAGCCACCACGCCCGGCTCTATATAAAATGCTACATTGCAAGTTACATGGATAAATTATGCAGAAGTTTGAAAGTGCAAAACTCATTTGAAATTGTTATAATTTCAAATTTCATTGGTTAAATTTTTCCAGGGGCATAAGAAAAGAGTATATGTGAAGCTGTAGAAAAGAAATTATATGTTGTATATGATTTGGACATATTAAAATAGTGTTGATACCAGCCTGTTTTAAAATAATGATTGCATGATTATATCTTTTTAGTTAATTTAAAGGAAAGAAGTTTTTTTCTTCCATGAGAAAGAACCTTCTGCTAACAAATTAAGATAAAAAGATTATTTACATAGTGTAACTCCAAATACTCTAGTAATAGAAGTTCTTTCATTCAAAAACAAACAAAAAAGAACAAATATACACACACACAGAGACATGCAAAAGTACTCAATGGATAGACTCCCAGTTCTCAGTCAGGCGTTCCATCATCTGTAAACTAGATAAATTGAGAAGAAAAATTGTCGTATATAGAAGATGCTATTTATATTTTAAGTCTTCTCTTCAAATTCTTCAAGGTACAATTTCTTTGACTTTAGACCTTGAACATAAGGAAAATGTGTGTTAAGAACAAATTAGAAAGAACGGTAACAATTAAAAACTAATGAGCAAGCGCTGAATCTCAGGCTGTAAGGTTTCTAACTAAACACCGACTTTCAGTTCAGCGGTAGGCACCACGTCAGCACTACTAATGCGATTTCCATTAAACTCTCCTTTTATGAAAACCAGCTGATTTCCTTCACATTGCATTCCAATAAACACAGGTTTGCCTGTAATTCTTCTCAAAGCCTTCAGTCACCACCCACAATTAACTTCCATGGTACATTATTACGGTCAAATAGAATAACTGGACGGAGTTCCAAATCTATGATTATTTTATTACTGCTATTTAGACATTTGCAGCCTCAGATTGCAGAGAGGGTAATCTAATCATGCATTTTAAGTTCCTGCTGCAGGGTTACTGTTGAAGAAAAGGTTGGACGTTTCCTGAGACAGAATAAGCAGCAACCTGCAATTTCCTAAGCCCTGTTTGCTTTCGCTCAGTGTGACATTACTATTTAGGCATAAAACAGTAGATACAGATCACCCTTATTAATTGTCCTTCTCTAAATATTTCATTCAGCTATAACTTATGTTCACTGGTCATGTCCATGTAAAAAACCTTCTTCCTCTGCTTCAATTTAATTTATTCAGCAAACATGTGTCAGACACCTATGTTCCACATACAATATTACAAATGAAACCATACTTTCAATGAATAATCTAAACACGAACTATTGGCTAAGTTGTTTCATTTAGCTTTGCAATGCTTTCTTGTACATAAAATCAGCCTGAGCTTGGAAACCTGAGCTCAAATTGAATTACTTAATAGCTACCACCGATTCCTTAAAAGACTATCTGAAGAAGATTCCAAATCTGTGTTACAGAACACTTTAATGTATAAGAAACTCTTCACAGTAATTGTAAAACTTTAATTAAATCTTATAAGCATAGGCTTTTTCAAGCCTATTAAGTAAACTGTTCACTTGAAGTATTAAAGGCCAAACTCTTTCTATATTTTGGATAAAATTTTAAACCCTTATTGGCCTCAATTTTATGAAATGACAGCATTCTTCACAAGAAAAGTAAAGACATGTTAATTTATTAGTTTAATTTCTGCTAGTGGAGCCATGGTATGTGTAACAAGAATATTTTAAGAAAAGAACAGTAATAAGAAGTACAAATTGAGATGAGTGGGAATCCAAGAATTTGGTATAAATTAAGGATGATTGGATTTTTATTTATAAAAAAATTGACACTCTCTATTAAAATGTTAATGCCTTGTCCAAGCAAAGTCATGGACAAAGTTTTTCTAATTATTCTTGTCCAATTTAGTAAAGTTTTTCAATATAATATATAATCAGTTTTAAATTATTGATTTGTTCACATATGTTAATCTTAACTGATTTAAAAATTTGGGAAAACGGATAATATTCTAAATGTCCATCAATAATTGAATTAGTTAAATGTGGCACTCAGTAGGATACCATATAAACATAAAAATTAAGAAAGCATAATTATACACCAACATAGCTTACTCTATTAGGTATAATTCTGAGCAAAACAAACCAGTTTCTATGGTTCCATTTATATAATAAAATTCAGAGGTAGACATGCTTACTCTATAATTTTACAAATCAACATAGTCCTTGTTTTTGAAAGTGGGTAACAATGAAAGGAGTATTAAAGAGACTTTGAAAGGTGCTAGAGATGTTCTTTATCTGGATCTAAGAGCTGGTTATATTTGTTCATTTGTGAGACTCATCACCTCTTATTAGTGCCCCTTTCTGTGTGTTGAAATTAAATTGAAAAAAGTATTTAATATTTTATTTTTCAATAAACTGCATCCCTTACCATTTCTCTTATACAGGAACTACCAGTTTTCTCAGTTTAAAAGAGCCAACCTTTTAAAGTATGAAATATTATTAGATTTCTTAAATTTTGACACTTTATTTGATAAACTCATCTGAATAATACCACTATTTGAGAATAGTAACTATATAAAACAAGAAGTATTTTTAAACAAAGTTGGTTTTCACTGGAGTCTCAATGTTGCTCAGATCTAGTTGTAAGAAATGTCTGGTTAAACTTTAGTGAGAAGAGTCAAGGTAAGACCATAATAAAAATTTGAGATCTAATTTTGGGATGTGAGGAGAAACCAAGATTTCTATCCTCTCTCTCCAAATGCACCTTATGTTTATTATCATAAAAGAGAGGATTTACATCAACAATAGTTTTTATTCAAGTAAAAATAGGATGTTGAATTTTTCTCATTGCTTGTACATGACCAGAAGTTCATATCATGTTTCTACCAAACAAATAACTCACCAATCATACTGACATATCTTCAAATCTTTAGGAACATTAAATCAGATAAATAAAAAATGATAAGTCAAATCAATGACAGTATTTAACAATAAGTAAAAATAAGTAAAATAGATTATTTGCTTCTATACAACATGTTACCATATTATTACAAATGGTTTGAAATAACTGTCAGAACTGAAGGCTGATTCTTTATGAGCAAAGAAATCAATATTGTTTTCCTCTTTAAAATAGAAAGAAATATGTTTCCTAGAAGATAGTTCAATCAGGCAATAATATCGTGCTTTAAATTTGTGTTGTTTTTGAATGAGCATAAATTCTTATCTATTTACATTTGATTACATACTAAATCATCATCACATGTCACTGGAAATAAAATTCCAGTGAATCTCAGGTATGCAATTACCATCATTCTTTAATCTAAGGAAAGAATGGACTAATACAATTACCTGGTTCTTGTTTTTGAGGTTTACATGGATCAGTTAATTTATCTCATGTGGTTATGAATTTCATATCCATTATATAAAATTATAGTTGTATGAATATGCAGGTAAATAATCATCACATGTTGCACATATATAGACAGTCACACATTTTAGGGAAATAAAATTGTGAAGATTGGTACTGAAATAGACACATGAGAATGGACATGTGCATTCTTTGACCCACATATAAAATCTCTCACCGTGCCTAATGCACATAACTCTTTCTGAACAGCCTTATTTTATGTACCATAAAATCATCCATTTTAAGTTTGAAGTTCAGTGTTTTTTAGTACATTTACAGAGTTGCAAAAACATCAAACAATCTAATTTTAGAATATTTTAGTCACCCCAAAGCAACCTCCTACCCCTACAGACCATTATTCCTCATGCCTATTCCCTCTATGCCTCAGTCCTTCTAGACCTAGTCCCTATAGATTCACCTCCTCTGAACACTTCATATAAATGAAATCAAAGGGCACATTACCATTTGTCACTGGTTTCTTTAACTTAGAACGATGTTTTTGGGTTCATCCACAATGCTAACATGGATCAGCATTAATTCTTCTATTTATTTATTTTTCTTATTTATACATGTATATATTAGGTTTCCACTTTTGCTGTCACAGAATTAAAAAGACTAAATTTCATGACAATGATAATATTTAACGTAAGGACTGAGAACAAAAACCTCATAAAGAATGAATGAAGATAAATACATTCAGAAAATAAATCAGATGATTGCTACAACAAAATATTAAGCAATAATAACAGTAATAATGCAAAGAAAGTAACATTCACATTGTCAAGATAGAAGTATGTCTATTATAGAATACTTTGATCAGTTAACTTCTTCTTCATTTTCTTTTTTTACCAAAGTCTCAAAAAAAAGACAACTAATATTTATAAATAAAATTAAAAGATAATTTCAAAAAAACAGATCATGCCAAATCTTATAGACAATAGAAAAAGAAATACTTCAAAATCATCCTACTTAATCTGGAGAAACCTGATATTAAAACTGGAGAAAATATATTGTTGTAAAGGGGAAATTACAAACATATTTCACTTATAAATGTGGATGCAATATGATAAGATATTAACATGTTGAATTAAAAATTAATGTACTTTGGTCAAAATTGAATTAATTTATATGAAAATTATTCACTATTTTCTTTCTTTTTCCTTTTTTTCCCTTTCTCTCGCCCCTTCCCTCCTTCTCTGTCTGCTCTCCCCTCCCCCCACTGTGTCATTAATTGTCATTAATTGTCTTCATATCAAAGTTGAATACATAGGATTCTTACTGCTACATCCTGTGATGCCTCACTAAGAATAATGTGTTCCACCTCCATCCAGGTTATTACAAATGCTATAAAATCTCCATTATTTTGATGGCTAAATAGTACTTCATGGTATACATATACCACAGTTTACCAATCCATTGCTAGGTTGAAGGACATTTAGGCTGTTTCTACTTTTAGTAATTGTAAATTGGGCTGCAATAAACAGCCTAGTACAAGTGTCCTCATAATAAAACACTTTTTTCCTTCTGAATAGATGCCAAGAAATGGGATTGCAGGATCAAATGGGAGGTCTAGGCTGAGTTCTTTAAGATTTCGCCATACTTCCTTCCAAAAAAGTTGTATTAGTTTGCAGTCCCACCAGCAGTGCAAAAGCATTCCTTTCTCTCCACATCCGTGCCAGCATCTGCAGTTTTGAGATTTTGTGATAAAGGTCATTTTTGCTGGGGTTAGATGATATCTCAGGGTGGTTTTAATTTGCATTTCTCTGATAATTAGGGATGATGAGCATTTTTTCATATGCTTAGTAGCCATTCGTCTATCGGCTTTAGAGAAGATTCTGTTCATGTCTCTTCCCCATTGATGTATGGTATTGTTGGTTTTTTTCTTGTAGATTAATTATAGTTCTGCATAGATCCTGGTTATTAGACTTTTGTCTAATTAAAAATATGCAAATATCCTTTCCCATTGAGTAAGTTGTCTATTTGCTTTGGTTGTTGTCTTCTTGACTGTATAGAAAATTTTCAGTTACATTAAATTGCATTTGTTTATTATTGGTATCGTTGCTATTGACATGGCAGTCTTCCTCATAAAGTCTTTCCCCAGGCCAATATCATCCAGTGTTTTTCCTATTCTTTCTTTGAGAATTTTTATCATTTCATGACTTAAATTTAAGTCCTTTATCCATCTTGAATCAATTTTTGTGAGTGGAGAAAGGTGCGGGTCCAATTTCAGTCTTTTACATGTGGATATTCAGCTCTCCCAGCACCATTTAGTAAATAGGGAGTCTTTCCCCCAGTGGATGCTCTTGTTTTATTTATTGAAGATTAGGTGGCTGTAAGTTGTTGGTCTTATTTCCAGGTTTTCTATTTGATTCCAAATATCTAAGCCTCTATTTTTGTGCCAGTACGATGCTGTCTTGACCACTATAGCCTTGTAGTACAGCCTAAAATCTGGTCTAGTGATGTCCCTGGCTTTGTTTTTGTTACTAAGAACTGCCTTAGCTATACAGGTTTTTTTCTGGTTCCATACAAAACGCAGAATCATTTTTTCCAAGTCTTGAAAGTAGGATGTTGGTATTTTAATAGGGATGATGTTGAATCGGTAAATTACTCTGGGAAGTATAGACATTTTAACAATGTTGATTCTTCCCAGCCATGAGCATGGTATGTTCTTCCATTTGTTAATATCCTCTGCTATTTCCTTTCTTAGGGTTTCATAATTTTCTTTATAGAGGGCCTTTACCTCTTTTGTTAGGTATATTCCTAAGTATTTTATTTTCTTTGGGGCTATGGTGAAGGGAATTGTGTCCTTAATTAACCTCTCATCTTGGCTATTGTTGTGTATACAAAAGCAACTGACTTGTGGACATTGATTTTATATCCTGAGACATTATTATATTTTTTGATGACTTCCAACAGTCTTGTGGTTAAGTCTTTGGGGTTCTCCAGGTATAAGATCATATCATCAGCAAAAAGGGAGAATTTAACCTCTTCTGCTCCCATTTGTATGCCCTCTATTTTCTTGTCTTGTCCAATTATATTGGCTAAAACTTCCAGCACAATGTTGAATAGTAATGGTGACAGAAGACAACCTGTCTGGTTCCAGTTCTAAGAGGAAAAGCTTTCAGTTTTACTCCATTCAGTAAAATACTAGCTGTGGGTGTGTCATAGATAGCTTCGATTAGTAAGAAATGTACCACCTATGCCTATATTCCTCAGTGTTCTAATTAAAAAAGGATGCTGGATTTTATCAAACAGCATTAATTCTTCTTATTAATAAATAATATTTTCTTTGGTGAAATGTCTGTTCAGATTATTTGCCCATTTTTAAATAGTGTCTTTGTATTGAATTGTAAGCATTCTTTATATATTCTGTATAGTAGAGTCTTATAAATAATAGGCAAGTACTTTATCTTACCCTATGAGTTGTCTTTTTACTTTTATAATGGTGTTTAGGATTTGGAAAATTTTTAACTTGATGAAGTCCAGCTTATCTATTTATTTTGGTGTTATGGCTAAGAAAATCATTGCCTAATGGAAGATCGTGATTGTTTACCTCCATATTTTAGTGTTAGAAATTTTAAATTTTAGCTCTTATGTTTAAGTTTATGGTAATTTTGAATAACATTTTGCATATGCTATGAGACAGGAACTCAAATGTATTCTTTGCACTGAGGATATCCACTTATCCCAACATCATTTGTTGAAAGACTATTCTTTCCCCTTTGATTTTTTTTTGGGGGGGGGGGAATCCTTTACTACAATCATTTGATCATGAATGTGTGGATTTTTTTCCAGACTCACAATTCTACAGCACTGATCTATTTATCGATCTGTATACCAGTGGCACACTGTCCTAATTACTGAATCTTTGTAACAAGTTTTGTAATTTCAAAGCATGAGTCCTCCAACTTTCTTCTTTTTCAAGACAGTTTTAGCTATTCTGGGCCTCTTATAATTCTCTATGACTTTTTTGGATAGATTTCCAACTTCTGAAAAGACATAAGCCAGATAAAATTTGATAGAGATTGTATTAAACATATAGATCAAGCTGGATAATATGGCCATTTTAATAATGTTACATCTACAAATCCGTGAGCATTAGAAATCTTTCACTTTATTTAAATCTTTATTTTCTTTCAACATTTTTAGTTTTTATAAGTCTTTATCTCTTTGTAGAAATATAGTTGATTTTTGTACATTGATAGTGTTTTCCGCCACATTTCTGAATTTATTTGTTCCTGTAACTTTTGCACTCAGCTTCGCAAGGCACTGAGTTTTACTGAAATACCCAAGGCATTCAAATTGCAAACTGGAACACTTGCTGGACTGCCACTGCCAAGCTGGAACCCAACATCTAGAAATCTTCACTAACTTCTCTCTGGACTAGGAAACTGGGTTTATAAAGATTAATTTTTCTTTTTCTTTAATTTTCATAGAAATTTTCCTCACTAAATGCCTTACTCCTTATACCATCCAGCAAATATCCTTCACTATCAGCTCTTAATAGATGATTCAGCTGGTTGTTCATGAGCAAAAGAAATAAATTCATATTGAGGTGGTGCCTGTGGCTCAGTGAGTAGAGCACCGGCCCCATATACTGAGTGTGGTGAGTTCAAACCCAGCCCCGGCCAAACTGCAACAAAGAAATAGCCGAGTGTTGTGGTGGACGCCTGTAGTCCCAATTACTCAGGAAGCTGAGGCAAAAGAATCACCTAAGCCTAAGAGCTGGAGGTTGCTGTGAGCTGTGATGCGTGATGCCACAGCACTATACTGAAGACAACAAAGTGAGACTCTATCTCTAAAAAAAAAAAAAAGAAAAAGAAAAAGAAAGAAAGAAAGAAATGCATTCATATTGTTCAAAGGGAAGAAAAATATCCTTAACCAGAGGAAAGGCTAACAGCGAGTTTCTCTGGGACCAGATTTTAACCACGCTCTTCTGAATCCTCTCCCCACTAGCCATCAACCTTTGGATTTCGGTGTCCTTTGTGTTTCCCAATTTCTGCAAGAATCTTGTCTGACAAGTCAATTTTGCCAGAATACTCCATCGTGGATAAATGGTCACTCTCACTATCTGATTAAATTTCTCGTTCTCCACCATGTCTCAGGTGATGTCTGATTACCCTCATCTGCCTTAAGCATGAATCTTCTTAGGTCGGTTTACACAAAATCCTCTCTTTTTTCCTGTTATTTTCTTAGTAGTTTTCCATCGACTCACTTCTTTGGTTATAAATTCCCACTTTTCCTTGTTGCATTTGTAGTTGAGCCCAGTCTCTCCCTTACTGAAATTTCCACAGCAGTAGTCCCTGTATCTATTTCAGTGGTCCCTGTGAATAAGGTCTGTCTTAGCATTCTTAAACAAGGGGTTTCAGGTTTAAAAAGTATGTTTTCACAGAAGACAGTAGGTGCAGAAGGAAAAGAGTTTAGTGGATGGAAACCATTAATGTAAGACTTGGTTACTGAATGTAAGGACTAAAGTAAGAGAAAGAAACAAAATCTTCTGTCTCAAGTCAGATGAAAGGACACGGGGAGAGAAGACAGAGTTATGTAATTTTCAATAGGGCTTCTCAGAGAAAAAGTTATATGAACATTTCAATCATAAATATTTCTCTTTAAATAGATCTGCCTCTAAATACATTTGAAAACAGAACAAAAATGAATCTATGTTCTAGCAAAGAACTTCACCTTTTTTTTTAATGTTCAGGCTTTTCCAAGTATTTTTTTTTTTTGTCATCACAAAAAGCAATATCACAATTAGTTGTTTATCACATTCTGCCTTTCCTAGTAGCCAGTAATTCCTAGAACTCTTCCTCATAACCCTAATGCCTAGGACAGTGTAAATGCTGAATTAACGAAGAAAGTGTCTAAGAAGAGGGTCATTCTCTAATTCCCTTACCAAATGAGAGATGTAAAAAGATATTTTGGACCCATGCTTTGGATCCTGACATTTACCCAGAACAGTATAGCAGCCAGAGAAAAAGTAATCTTTCTATTTTTGAACTCCCAGTGTAGTCTTCAAAATAACCCCCTGAGATAGTAGAGAAGCCTCTCTATTGCTTTCTGCCTGTCTCTCTCATTTAATCTCTGTTAGATCACTTCAGACTGAAGTGACTATAAAATTTCTAAAATTTAACACAGTTTTCATAGCCACTAATAATTTTAAATATTTTTACCATACGGCCTCTCTCCTTAAGTGCAAATTTGCCCTGAATAATACACAGGTTTAAAATATTTCCTTATATTTGATAACTTACTCTTATCAACCATAAATACTGATTCTTTCAAATTTACTCATAACTCATGAACTGATCCTTCAGCCTACCCACCCCACAGCAGTTCTATGAATGGCTACCTTGTCCTTGTATTCACAACTGTAATTCATTTCTGGGACTTTTACCTTAAGTCAGTTTAGTAAAAATCACATATATTATTCCATGCAAGAAAAGAAGGTGATGATGTAACTATACATTTCCAGTGAATCGAATTACATAGCCTTCATAAGGTAATGGGACACACATACATATATGTATACATAAGGTGTGCAATATTTACTTTCATAAACATGTTTCTTAATGAAATAAAAATTCATGCTATAATTTAAAACCTATCTTTTCAAATTTTAGACTTAACCCATGTTCTGTTAAAAGATTCTGAGTTTTCAAAAATTAATGCCTCCATTTCTTTTATGTATATTCATTCAACACAAGCATCATCTTCCAGCCAAGAGTCTTGGTAGAGCCTAATTTAAATACTGGTTTTGTCACAGGGTACATTTCTAGACTCTTCTACAAGATGATATGTTTAGTCACTTACTCGTTTTTTACTGTGGCCTGATAGTCTGACAAATTCAAGACACTGTCAGGTAAAGTCTCATGTGTACCTTTCTGGAACTGTGTGTATCACCCCTAAGTTATCTAGGATCAGCTTGACTGCACTAAAACTTCCTATTTAAAATGTACTCTTTGGCTGACACAGTAATACTTGGAAATTTAAAACCTAGGGCCGCCAGTACTTTTCCAAAATTTTATTTCAAGGAAGTACCAATAGAGAAGATTATTTCCTTGTAGGCCATTTCTCAAGGGATAGCTGTTGAAAGAAGAGGAAATACCTGGCCAGAATAATTATCATTAAATGACAGCCTGAGGGACAATTCTAGAGGGAATTTCACTCTCATTTCTAACCAGTTAATAATCAAACTTTTATTGCCTATCTAC
Organism: Otolemur garnettii; assembly: GCF_000181295.1. Taxonomy (NCBI): domain Eukaryota; kingdom Metazoa; phylum Chordata; class Mammalia; order Primates; family Galagidae; genus Otolemur; species Otolemur garnettii. Next base: position 9,574,684 of record NW_003852419.1, read on the forward strand.
ATTTCCTTTTGTTCATCAACCATATATTACACTCCTACGATTTTTAAAGCTCTGTCTAGCAACTTAATGATACACAGATATTTCAGATATGGTCCCTGACACCCCCTCTTTGTTCTCTTCACAATATCCTCAAATTTCATCCATGTATCAGGTCAAATGTAATTTCTGTTAGTATTTTATTTTACTTCATTTCAGTCATATTTATTTACATTTTTATATAAATACTTTACTACCTGCTTTATTCACTGAACCTAAAAAGTGGGTTTTTTTGTTTAATAAAATATTGGGAGTATAATTTTCTATGGCTGTGTATATGCATTTATAGCACTAAATATGGTATGTCTTCCCTAACATTTTCTTTTTCCTCCTATGTATTTTGAATCCACTTGTAGTATATGAGTTTTAATTGGGGAGATCAATTTGTATGTATTTGCACTTAAATATCTTGAAGGCATATATTCTTCTATTAGCTCATTACTTTATTCAAAAATTACTTGTGAGCATATATCACATATTAGGTACTTACATGGTCTATAGTACAATGCTAGGAAATTATAGAAAACATCTAGCCCCTGTTCTCATTGAGATTACAGTCTTATGGGGGAGATATATACCAAAGAACTATTTGAACAAATCTAAAAGTACCATTATAGCAAGGCTAAAGGTAACAATAAATACTTACTGCATGTCTCAGTAGAATTATAGAAAACACCCAGATGAGAGAAACCTTCCTGGTAGGAGTGAGACATAAGTTGATATTTAAACAATGGGTAAGGGAGAGTTAGGTGGAGGAGAGAAGATGTGGAGAAGCAGAAGGGATGCACAAACAAAGATCTTTAATGACAAGTAGGGAAGTAAAAAGAGCTGGAAATGGGTTGGCAGGTCAAGAGAGCAGCGCATGGTACATATAGGAAGAATGGAGATGTAGGAGGGCCCGAGTGCACTATAAGCTTTGCTATGGCTTTTGAGCCATGGAAAGCCCCGAGAGGTTTTAGTAATAAAGGGGTCAGATTTCAAATTGCGCTGTGAGAAGCTTACAGTGTTTAAAGGACAGAGAAAAGATTGGAGGCCAGCCAGAAAGAACGCAGGAGGTTCAGTTTGAAAGTTATTCTTGTGATCCAAAAGAGAGGGAATGGACATCTCTGTTGATGGTACTCATGTTAAAGATGAAGAAAAGTAAACAGGAGGTAAGAAACAATTAATTACACTTATTAGTAGATTGGAACTGGATATTAAGGGGCAAGGGCTTAGCAAAGATGACTCGGAATTATGAATGGAACAACTTCATGGATGGCAGTGCTACATGTAAGAAATACTAGGATTAGGTGTAATCCTAATTTCCTTCTTTAAGAAGACCATGTGATTACCTTTGGGGTGGGTTTGAGGAACTTCTTTAATGTCTATGATTACAATCACTACTATATAACCCCACAAGAAAGCCAAAGTCCATCAGAGCCAGTCTTACAGTGTAGGGAGGAAGATTTTAGGTTTGGTGTGGGATATGTTAAGTTTTAGCTGTCTTTGAGACATGCAATAAGAGATGGCCAAGGGAACCATCTGTGAAGTTGGCTGTGAAGGTCTGAAGCTCAGTCATGTGGTGTTATCTTAAAATTATTTTTTTCTTATAGTTTCCTAACTGCTAATGTTTTTCTGTGTGAGCTATTTGGCTTATATTATCATTTATAGTGGTTTAGAGCAGCGACCAGCAAACTTTTTCTTAAATGGCCAAATAGTAAATATTTTAGGCTTTTGGACATGTGATCTCTGCTCAATCACTCAACTCTATCATTACAGCACCAAAAACAGATATAAGCAGTATGTAAATGAATGGGTATGACTGTGTTCCAGTAAAGTCTTATATGAAAACAGTGAGTTCTTTGTGGATTACATCTACGGAGAACTCAAATGTATTTGAAAGAAAAGAACTAGTGATCCCATCTCAGGGTGGGCAACGGACTTGAAGAGAAACTTCTCTGAAAAAGACAGGTGCATGGCCTATAGATATATGAAAAAATGCTCATCATCCTTAGTCATCAGAGAAATGCAAATCAAAACTACTTTGAGATATCATCTAACTCTAGTAAGACTAGACCATATCACAAAATCCCAAAACCAGAGATGTTGGCATGGATGTGGAGAAAAGGGAACACTTCTACACTGCTGGTGGGAATACAAACTAATACATACCTTTTGGAAAGATGTTTGGAAAACACTTAGAGAAGTAAAAATAGACCTGCCATTTGATCCTACAATTCCCCTACTAGGTATATATTGAGAAGACCAAAAATCACACTATAACAAAGATATTTGTACCAGAATGTTTATTGCAGCCCAATTCATAATTGCTAAGTCATGGAAGAAGCCCAAGTGCTCATCAACCCAAATATGGATCAATAAATTGTGGTATATGTATACCACGGAAGACTATGCAGCCCTAAAGAAGGATGGAGACTTTTCCTCCTTCATGTTTACATGGATGGAGCTGGAACATATTCTTCTTAGCAAAATATCTCAAGAATGGAAGAAAAAGTATCCAATGTACTCAGCCCTACTATGAAACTAATTTATAGCTTTCATATGAAAGCTATAACCCAATTATAGCCCAAGAATATGGGGAAAGGGGAAAGGGAGGGGAGGGGGGAGGATGGGTGGAGGGAGGGTAATTGGTGGAGCCACACCTATGGTGCATCTTACAAGGGTATGTGTGAAACTTACTAAATGTGGAATATGAATGTCTTAACATAATAACTAAGAAAATGCCCCGAGGGCTATGTTAACCAGTTTGATGAAAATATTTCAAATTGTTTATAAAACCAGCACTTTCTACTCTATGACTGCATTAATGTACACAGATATGATTTAATTTAAAAAAAAAAAACGGGTGAGCATAGTTTGTTGACCCCCTATTGAGAGAGGTTATCACACTTTAACTCTTTTGAGACACCTAAGTTCATGCTGGCATTTCTGTGTACTGGCTCTGTGGTTCTCAAATACTGATTTTTGCATCAACACCTTCACCATATTATTAGAAATGCAATTTTTAGCTTATAAAGACTTACTGAAACAAAAACATTGGGGAGTAGAGCCCAGCAGTTTGTGTATCAAGCCCTCCAAGTGATTCAAATGCATGCTAAAATCCGTGATCCACTATAGTAAAGCAGAGGTTCTCAACCTTGGCTACACATTAAAGTTATCTGAAAAGTTTTAAAAAATTACGTTCCTGTTCTTGTTCACTATTCAGAAAAATTAAGTCAGTGTCTGGTTATGAAGGCTAGCAAATGTTATTATTTTTAGGATGTTCCCAGGCCAATCTCATATGCTGCCAGCATTTAAGAACCATTGACTTTGTATGAATATTCCATACTGAATATTCTAAGTTTGAAAGTGATCATTTTCTCCTGAAATTTAAGTTAATTTCAATAACCATGTGCCTAAACAACTAATATTAGGGGAAAGGAGGTTTAAGTTGAAATCGAACTTTCCTGTTTAGAAAATCATGAGTGCAATCCATGTCATAGGAATTGGTTTTGTCTAAATAGATTATAGATGAGTTAAAACTAAGCTAGGGATCATCTTAAAGTTTTGCTTTGTTTTGTATTTTTTAAAGAAAAATGTATAAATCCCTTTAAATTTTGGAGAAGAGACCTTTAAAGAAAATTCATCTCAAGATATTTTAAATTTCTTATAAGGTGAAATTTTTTCAAGCTTCACTACAAAATCATGCATATACATGTATGGATATTGTCATAGAGTTTGACTTTTATAAAATGATTGTAAGACTTATGTAATTCAACTATAGAGCCTTACCATTCAAATTTACTGATCTCATTAATGAGAGTCTAGCATTCATTCTGCTTAAATTGGTTGCTTGAGGGAAAATATGAAAAATCTCAATGATAGTTATCTTGCTTCCTTGAATTCATGAAATAAAAAGTTCTCAGCATACTTAAAACTAATAAAATGCTGACAGGCATATCCCATAGAGATTCAGTCATTTCACCCATTGGAAAATAAAAAATTCTAATTTTTCTGCTTTATTTGAATATTAAAAAGGATTATAGGAGTTTCACTATATGTCATGTTATTCAGTGTATATTAGAGACATTTGTTTTATTCCATAAAGTAGTTCAGGACTTTGATTAAAAATCCTACTGATTTTTATAGGAAAAGGATTTCAGATCTGAAGCAGTTCCCATGTCAAACTGGCTTCAAGCATTATTTGTTCCATCTGATGCTTCTACTGCAATTATCATGGTTTGTGTGATTCAGAATTTCCACATTGACAGATTCTACTCCATTTTCAGATTCATTCATCTCAGTGAAGTGTTAGAGATTCACAGAACACTGCCGATGAACGGTGAGAAATTCATGAAGCATTACAGACAAAGGGCAGCAACTCCCAGGACATGGCAGGGATGTTAGGAAGCGGGTTAATAAAACTCTTCAGACTAATTGTACCATCTTTATCTAGACTAAAAGCAGTGATCAGCTAATAAAATAAAAACAATGACACAATATCAAGATAAGGTTCTTATCAAAATTATGTGGATCATGTGAACCCCAGGGCACAAAGAAACCAATATAAAATTGCCATTTTCATCAATCATACTTCTATTCCTTTGAGTATGACAAGTAAAACTATTCTTTGGGTTAATCCCTGGAGATTTAATTTTTGACAATTTTTACTTATATAGTCTAAATGCTCACCTTTTTTATTAATGGGCCACACCTGCAAACATAGTTTCCATTTTTACTGTTACCACCTACTAACCATGTAGAACAACTCCAAAAGTGTGAAAAAAATATTTAGAGCATGAGAGTGGTGTTATGTTAAAAAAAAAAATATATCCATGCAACACTGTTGCTTTTGGTCATTTATACTTATTGTACAAATTTTTGATCATCACTTTTTAAGCCAAGAGATAATTTGCAATGTCACATCATCTTGTGTTTACTATTAATTCAATTTGATACAATACCTATGGTTCTAAAAGTATCATGCACATCAAAATCACTCTCTAATTCAGTAAGTCTAGGAAAGGACTGATAATTTGCATTTCTTTTTTTTTTTCTTGCAGTTTTTGGCTGGGGCTGAGTTTGAACCTGCCACCACCGGTATATGGAGCCAGCTCCCTACTCTTTTGAGCTATAGGTACTGCCCAATAATTTGTATTTCTAACAAGTTCTAAGGTGATATTGATGCTGCTTGCAGATCCATCTTTTAGAATCACCAATATGCAGGGTGGACATAAAGCACAATTTTTAAATTACACATAAAATTTATGTCCACCTTGTGTATCAGCAGTCAACAAGAATAGACTATTTAATTTTACTAAATAGAGAAAAATCTATCAAATATAGAACATAAATGTCTTAACACAATAATCAAGTAAATGAGGCAAAAGCTACATTAATTAGTTTGATGTAAGCACTCCAAATTGCATAAAAAATCAACACATTGTACCCCACATATGCATAAAGGTATTCATGATCTATGTGTATATAACTTAATAAAAATAAATAAAAAACCAATTAAGTCTGTAGGTAATCTAGGATCATAAAACTTGGATTTTAGTTTTGGCTCTGAGCGACTGAGTTTAAAAACAAACAAACAAACAACAACAACAACAACAAAAAACCAGACTCTATCTTGACCGTATATAAAGCTAAAACTTTTTAATCCACAACTTCTTTGGCAATTTGCTTCGAAAGACAAACCATATCTTCTGTTAACAACCAGTGCAGGAGGTGAAAACTACAACCTCTGTGTAAATAGTCCAGATTGGTCAACAAGGAATAGTCTATCTAATTTTACTAAATAGAGAAAAATCTATCAAATACAGAACATAAATGTCTTAAGACAATAATCAAGTAAATGAAGTGAAAGCTACATTAATTAGTTTGATATAAGCACTCCAAATTGTATGAATAATCAACACATTGTACCCCACATATGTATAAATGTATTCATGATCTATGTGTAACTAGCCCAGATTGGTTATGTCTTGATCAGTAAATGCTAGAAGTTTTTTTTTCTTATTTTCTGTTTGTTGTCCCAGGCTCCAATTCACCATCAATTAGAGAAAGCCACATGTGCTACCCATACCAATGACATAAGACACCTCCACCTTCCTCATGCACACAACCTTTAATCAGGCATCCCTGAAGCTTTCCTTTCATTGCTCACTAGAAAGCTTCCCATTCTCCTGCCTATTTCTGAGGCTCTGTTTGGATGGTGGCTGGTCCCTTGATAGAGCGAGTCCTAATTCATACCCACGTGGTCCGTTTGCTCTCGCTGGCGTGGTCCCTTTCCATTTCCGCAGCTTTACCACTTAGTATTCCATCTTGCATAACTTCCTCAGCTTCTTTATACTTCATCCTATAGGAAACTATGGTAATAATTGTATTCATAAATGGTTGCTAGTTTGCTTATAGTGCTATTTTAATTATATTCAATTTATCAGCTTTATAGAGGATCGCTGAAAGAATCCTCCTTATTGTGATAGATCTGCATTTTTGTAAGGTTTTATTAAAAGTATTAAATCTACGTGGAAACATGGAACCTGAATGATAGATTTGTCCTTGAAACTTAGGTCAGGATGGTAGTGAATGAATTTGTAGGCATTGTTTTACTAAAAATTTATATATACCAAACTAAATTTGTTTCTATTTTTGTAAAAGCTACTGAGAAACTCAGAATTCTTATAATTTCTGTATTTATTTGAGGCAGATTTTTTTCTTCAAGGGCTTTTTTGTCAGTATCATTACTTAATAAGCTATCTCAAGATAGGTTGGAGACATACCGGGTAAAGAACTGAGATTTTATATGTGTGTATATATGTGATTTTTAAAATTAATTTGATACATAAGAAATGTATGTTAAAAAATGAGAAGTATAGATAAGAAAGGCATCTCTTTTGACCAGCACCATAAAGCCCCCTATTTTTTTCCACAAGTGACCACCGATATCAGTTTGATGTATAAACTTTCTACGTCTTTTCTACACATTTACAAGCATATTGATATTTTGAGGTGTTTATACTAATACATCTCATTTGTTTCTTGGCAAATGTGCTTGCTTTGATATTTTTGTTTATATCTGATTACTCTTGCCAGTCACTATACTTGCCACTGAGATTTTTAACTTGAGTTTAGGAATTATTTAAATCTGTACTGTTATAACTGGCACAGATTATTTGAAAAGTCTAGTTAGGAAATATCACTGATCCAGACGGCTATGGAAATACGACTCCACAGAGAGAGTTGTGCCCAATCTGTCTCATCCTCTTTTGTAGAAGCAAAGATGATGAAAAGTACTGATTTTTTGCTCTGTAGGGGATACTGGATAAATTGTTAGGAAGAAGGATGAATAGTAGGGGAGCGTGACAGAACCTGAACGAGGACTGACTTAGGACAAATTAGCTTCACGTGAGCCAATCACTCAGCGAAAATTGTATAAAAGTAACGGCTAGCGTTTATGAGAGCTTAGTCCTTGCTCTCCAGATACTTACTGATTTAATCTTTGTATCAACCTCACCTTACAGACGGAACACTGAGATCCAGAGACGTTGAGCGAACTCCCCAAGTGTACGGCAGGGGAAATGGGAGCACGAGATGTACACATTCAGACACTGAAGTCTTCACTGCTACACTCTGCTGCTTCTCCAGGAAAACATACATTCTTTCTAAACTAAACACCAGCAGGACAAATTAAAAGCCATATATGAAACATTGAGAAAAGCAATGAGACTCGTCCCCTGATTCCACTTCTTGTGTGGCTGGGGAATGATGTCATCTTGTTCTCAATAGCTTTGCAATGGATTTAGGTCATATTTCCATAGATAACAGAACAGCAGTTTTCTTCCTCCTTTCTCCTGGTGGTATTATATAGACTGGCAGCTGTAGGATTTCAAAAAAGCATTCTGTTTTAATCCAACTCATAAAATACATGGCAATCTGCATGAAAATGAGCAGGACTGAATATGGAACACTCTTTTGCAAAAGATGGCAGGCATAACAGAAAAGGCCCTCTCAAGGCAGTCGCATTTAACATTTAATTTTCTTATTAGCTCCAGAAGGGCAGGCTGATTTTCCACAGGTGTAAGCAATATGCATAATTAATGTCACACCTCAGGACTCCCAGAAAGATCACCGGCCAGCATAAACTGCACACATGCTAAACTAAAATTAGATTATAACTGATATTCAACTTTGAAATTACAATTATGAATGATGTGATTCATATATGCATTCAAAAGTTGTTATCATTTCCTTTTGCTTTTAAAACTGCTTTAAAAAGCTAACATAGCATTCTCTTGAGAAAAAAGGAAAAGCTCTCATTAATCCATGAACAGGAATCATGTAGACTTAAAGCTGCAATGAATGTGAGTAAAATTGGGCCGAATAATGACTTTTTAAGTAAAACAGAAAGATCTACCATTTATTTGCAGTTGCTGAGCACTGAATGCACAGTTAAATTGCAGTTATTTGAAACATGGGTCTTTTCAAAAACAATTGTTTGGCATCCAAACCATTTTCAGACTTGAATTATGTACATTGAAGATATTGTCTATTTTTTTTAGTAGGAAGAATGGATTCAAACCACAGTTGTTCCAGAGGCAAAAGGGCTTCTAAATGCCAAGTTCAATTTCCAACATTGCAGCAAATAGAACAAAAGAGACCCAACTGGAATTTCACCTGAGTTTTTGTGACCTTACAGCAGACCTCCCCATCTTTGAACATTATATGATCTCTCTCTTCTTATTACTTTTACCATATTATTCCATCAACCCCTGACTTCTGCAGAAAGATGATATGCCAAAATTCAGCAGAAAAAAAAAAAAAACCGATTCCAGTAGGTTTATCTGAAATCAATAGAGACCCAAGTGGTTTGCTCTCTGATTATCTTTGAAGAGAGTTCTTCTCTTGCTCAAATAGGATTCTAAAAGTAGCCATGGTGAATGACTAGGTCAGAGGTAAAGTGAAACTCTTTCCCTTGTAATTTCTTTTATTCCTATAAACAATTCCTTTGCAGATAAGGATATGATGCTATTACTTATTAGGCAAATGGGAATAGTTTGCTACTACTTGGAACAGATTAGTATTGTTCCAGTTAAATATGGTACAAGAGGAAATAACTGCAAAATGATTGATAGCGACATAGTAAAGTTTTTGGCTACAAATTAGGAAAAACTAATTGAACACATGAGGATCAAACCCATGACTGCTACTTCCTTTTTCTTTTGATCTCATCTGGGTCACTCTTTGTCCAATTAAGATAGTCAGTAATAAATAACTAATTCTGATAAATCATGTTTATCAGAGACCCTGATTTTAATGTTATTATTTATGTCCCATCTTTAATGTTTTTACTTAGTTATAATCATGTCACATTGCACTAATGCTTTTATAAGAGATTAATTGATTTATACATTCATTCAAAAATATTTTTCTGACACTTCCTGTGTGCCAGGGACTATTCTATATTCTAGGAATAGAGAAATAAGAGAAAGAAAAGCGGTTTGGGGAAATAATGAGCTATGTGGGCAGGACTAGGCTATTTTAGATTAGTGTCAGAGAAGTCTTCCATGAAGAAGTAACATAAATTATGTAACCCACCCATAGGGAAACTATTACAGGTAAAAGGAAGGATAAAAGTAATATACCTGGCGTGGAAATCTTGAAATGAACTTAATGGAGTTAATGATTTACAGAGACTTTTTAACACCTCCAAACAAATAATCAGACAATGAATTTCAAGACCTTTGTCTTATTAGAGAAATCTAGAAAGTCTGCTTTGAACTCCGAGCTGGTCAGTGGCCACTTTGTCCCTTGGTGTAAAAAGCATGGGAGATGGAAATATCCAAAGAATCATGATTTCAGGAAGAAATCAAAACATATTTTTTTAAATACCCAAAATGTTATCCCCTTCACAAGGATATAAAATTTCAGATTCCTCCCACCACACACACACACACATACACACACATGCTTAAATAGTGGAATGAGAAGGAAGCTGGAAAAGAGCTTCTATTTCTAGGACTAAGATTTATGTTTTTGACTTTCTGGGTAAAGAAAGTTAAATTATTCACAGTACTGATTGAATAGGTACTTTAAATTTATGTGCTTGTGGCTAAAGCAGAAATAGGAAAAACTGAGCCTTTTGTAAATCAGACATAAGGATTAAACTTACATGAAAAAGCGTATTGCAACATTAAATGATATCATACAGCATAGATACTGAATAAGTCAACTTCTTTTCATATTCCAACTCTGTCCATTGTTAGCTCTGTAAATTTGAGTGAGCTAATTGTCTTTTCTGGACATTTGTTTAAGTGACTCTGAGAATCCATAGTGGTATTTGATTAGATTAAGAATATATTTCTAGGGCAGCATCTGTGGCTGGCCCCATATGCCGGAGGTGGCAGGTTCAAACCCAGCCCCAGCCAAAAAAAAAAAAAAAAAAAAAACCTACAAAAAAAAATCTATTTCTATTGTG
>NW_003852419.1:9585947-9627786 GCF_000181295.1 Otolemur garnettii
AAGATTCAAAGTAACAGCCTCCAAATGGAAAGCCTTTTTTTTTTTTTTTTTTTCTTGGGCTTGTGAAAGGCTTTTGAGAAGTCCAGCCTGAAAATTCCTTATTCAAAGTTCCAGCAACCCCCCCCCCCCCGATTTAAGGCCTACATGGGAGTAGATTTGCACACAAATTCCTGTATGCCCAAGAAGTTTCTTTATGCCTTGCTTAAAGATTCAAAGTAACAGCCTCCAAATGGAAAGCCAACAAGGTCAGGTATTCAATCTACCTTGTTCCTCCATAGCCTCAGGCATCATCAGATAAGAACAAAGAAGTAATGGCTAACAACATCTTCTCCATTAAGTTACATTAAATTGGATTATGTTGAAAGAGTTATGTCAAAAGGTATATGTTGAGTGGATTATTAGAAGCTAATCACCAGGCAGTCACATGATGTTTAAATGGATCAATGAGGTCATTGTTGTATTGTGCACATGTACAAAATTCCCTAGATAAGCCAACTGCAAATAAAGAAGGTCGCCATTTTGCCTGAGTGAGCAGATGGTCATTTTTATTTAAAACACAATTCAATAAGCGTGCTTATTCTCCACAACATGGCTTTTCCATGAGACCCTTACAGCAACACAAGTGCACCTAGGCCAAGAGTTTTTCAGGTAATGATCATCACATATGAGGGCCCCAATTATTCTATGGTTCTTCTATGTCATTACTGTTGATTAACCCCAAATCTTCTCCAACTTGCACCTTTGTAAATAAGTCCCACCAGAATCATAATGCTTCTCCAACAAACCCTGTCTCTTCCTGAAATCACATGGCTTTCCTTTTGGTGTTCAGCCATGTATGGAACATATCTGTGGTCCATGGAAATAAGTTCTGTTATTCCACTGATATAATGCAAATTCTGAATGATGGAATATTATCTTTTGGTGATCTCTGTCTTTCCGAGCTAAAGACCAAGAATGATTGAAGTATATCTTATTGAATGGGATTTATTGAACCATTATTAATTTCTTTATAATTCATGCATGGTCTAAATATCCCCCAGTCTTCCTGAGTTAGTATTCTGCCTATAATTTCCCTATAAAGAAGAGAGCATGAGATAGAACAACTCAGTTTCATTTTGTTCTGTTTTTTTTTTAAAGTTCTACCTTTGTCTTCTATAAGAATTCCAGACATAATTAATTTATGAGCACAAGGCTTGGAGTTTGACTCTTTTAAAACAGATCAGCAATATGTCTGCACTGAAACCACAGCTGCTGTCGTTGCACATTTGCATCTGGACTTGTCTCACCCAAACCGAATTTTCTGCACCATCAGCCTCATTTGAAATCACAGTTCTTTGGGGGTCAGTATGTTGATATCCAAGTCACTCAAATAATTTAAAGATAACTTTAAAATCTACCAAAGCTCTTTTACATGTCTTTAAGCAGCCCACAACAATGATTACGTGTAGTTTAAATATGTTATTCTACAACAAGCATAAATATGCTCTTGCTCATTTGTATGAATTAAATGCCTAATTATGAAGGAGATGTATTCTCTTTCCCATGCTGACTATCACTGTGATAGTCAGGCTTAACTTGGTTTCTCCTTCATTGGTCTACTTTATTTGTATGTTTACATTAAACATATTGAAGTAAAACATAGAAAGTTTCATTTTCAAACTGTGAACATTCAAAAACCTAACAGATGTTCTTCAAATATGGGGAGTAAAGAGATATGGATTAAAGAAAAGTCACAGGCGTAGGCACCAACACATACATAGTCCACACATATTCTCTCACTATAGTAGTGAATAAAATAAAATAAACTGTGGTTTCCCTTAAATATGTCTCAAGTCATCATCCCAGTCTAACTGAATACAGTATCCCCAAAATATTAGTAACTATCAACCAGCAAAGAAAGACTATCTGTTCTCAGGTAAATATTGAAGAGTATAATCACATTGATTCATGCATTCCATATTTTAACAGAAATACTGAAGCACAGCTAGAGGAAAAGAGCTCAGGTCAGCAGCTACTGGAAAGAGTTAAGATGTGAGTCATTTTCCAGCAAAAGAGAAGTCTCAGTAGGGACATGCTAACTATCTTCTTATATTTGAAAGACTATAGTACAAAAAAGTAACCTATCTTGTCTTATTGAATTCTGAAGGAAAATCTAGAACAAATAGGTGTTAGACTAAGGCAGCTTTAAGGGAAAGAATGACAAATGCCTTTGTAAGTAATTAGAGATGTCCAAGAATGCAATCAATATCTGAGAAGACACTTTGTTTCTTATCACTGGTGGCTTTTAACTTTTGACTTTACGTACTATGATTCAGTTTATCCAAATATCCTAATGAGGAGTTAGTTGAACAAGATGATTCCAAATGTCACCTGTTACCCTGATATTTGTTTATTTAGAATGAAGCCTATTTGGCAACAACCTAAAATATCACACCCATCTGGAGTATAAATATTTTAATCCAAACTCATTTACAGACCAATTATCCCATTTTGTCTGCAATAGACCAAGTTTATAAATTTACAGCTATTCATAGTTTGAATGAAAAATCATAAGGTTACACTAATTATGTGGATTATTCTTTCAAAAGATTTAAAATGTTAGCATTCAAAAGATATCATAGATATTTCGTTTATATCCCCTATTGCCTAGCATGTTAACAAACAATGAATATACTTAACAGAATTAGTGAAATACATAAATTAATATAAAAATAGTATACCATACATTTTAATACTGCTACCTGAGGGAAGTAATAATGTTGAGGATGACTTTTTTGAAAGATGAAGGTATTCTTTGATTTTCTTAAAAAATTGGTGAGTGTAAACTTTTTAAAATGCTCAGGAAAGGGAAAAAGAGGGTAATAATATTTTACTTTTAAAATGTGAAAATTTGGAGAGCATGTTAGAAGAATGCCCTATAAAGTGCAATGTCTGGTAGCAGATTTTGGATAGAGGTATAGAGAAACTAACACTTTTTTCATCCAAGAGTTTCCATTTTTATCATGATGTTTCAGGTTTTAAGATTTATTTAGTCTGTATGCCAGATGTACTTATAAACAGCTGACTAAACAACATTCATTTCTACAGTAACATCTTTCTTCATTTTTCTACAGCATAATTTCAGTATTAATAATGCAGAGTAAAGTCAAACTTTGATTTGTAAAGCATAGCTGATTGAAGTATCAATTGCTCAAAGATTAAAAAGATGATGTTAAAAGTAGAATTAATTAACTGTTTGAATAAAATTTAGAAAGGCATTTTTAAAAACATAAGTAAAGGATGATTTTATCCTATACATGATTTCTGATATCATCAAATTAGATATTTGATGTTTTTATGTAATATCAATGATGCATATACTTTCAAGACATTATAATTGTCTTTATGAAAAATAATAATTAAAGTAAAGGTGAAGAAGAACCACTTACCTTCCTTAAGAATCCTTTAGGAAGAAAATCACATTAATTCTGTTCATTCTTTGATTTACTTGTTCAACTATATTGAGCGAATTCTGTGTGCCTGGAGGTGTTCAAGATGTTGATGTTGCACCTGAGCATTGAGTGCCACACAATATTGTAATTTACCTACATTCCTGATAATCCTTATACAAATACTGGATGAGAACATTCAGAGCTGGGATTTAATCTTGCATAGCACAGCTCTAAGCTTCACTTGTTAATATTTCTGTACAGCTATTGCTTCTTGGCCTTTTGGTTAAGATCAAGTATAGTATTTCTGCATAGCTGTAGTTTCACAGAGATTTGGCCATGGTTTTAAGCACTTGTGTAGCTTCTCTTATAATTTTATATATGTTGACATCATTTTCTCAAATATTTTGTTATCCCCTGAAAAGCAGCAGCTAACTTTGTGTTTTGGTGGTAGTTGTGTGTTTCTAGTTTTCTTGTATAACTTGGGAATATTCAGTTATACTTCACAGTGAAAAAAATAGAAATGTTATATTAAAATGTCTGTAGATTAATATAAAGTGAATTGTTTTGTGAGTACAAAATAAATCTGAAGGGAATCTCTATAAAGGGCTAGAGAAAGAACAAGGATAAGAGTGGGTCACTGACTTAATGAAGGAACAAAACAATTGTCTTTGGCAATACAAGTTCCATGATGAGTTCCACATAAAATATTAATGTGTACATGCCATTAAATACTTTTTTATCATATCCAATAGTGATCAAATATTGCTGACTAGCCATATGTAATTATAATCCCATTATCTGAGGGTAAGAATGAAGTTTTAATGAAACTTGCTTTAAAAGAGCATATTAGGCTTAGAACCTATTGCACTGAGACTTGTTCTATATACTTGAGGGAGAATTGACACAACTCTAAAAGAAAAATCTGATCGATTGAACACACAGGGAAAGAACACATCACAGTTTGAGATATTCATTAGTGATTTTTTCCCAACTATGATGACTGAAACTGATAGTGCAATTATAGGTAGCAGAAATATAGCTGGACAGACCAGACCTGGAATATCACATTTCATAATATTAATTAATAATTATTCTATTTTAGGAAGAACAGAGACAGAGCTACTTGTGTTCAAAGACAAATGAAAAAGGTAGTGAGAAAACATAAAACCACTGCATGTAAGGATTGGTTAAAAGAAAGAAAAACACCCAGGGATCAAGATAACTAAATTCACATAATATGATGATACACCACACATACACACACACACACACACACACACACACACATACACACATAAACATATTACAATGAAGTGAAATTGAACACTGTGTAAAGATTCTTCACTGTTCAAATTGCCTGAAATTGTGATTAGCTGCTTCAAAAAAAAAGAGGAACTCCTACTCTGAGAGATAAATGGTATCTAACCTTAATTTCATGACATTTGTTTGGAAGCTATGAGGAAGATTCGAACATTAAATAAAAAGCAGAGCAATGATTGAGGCCAATAAGCTTCTTTCTGACAATGAAAGTCTATGGTACTTGAGGCATTGGCAATGGAGGGATTTTTCTGGAAGGGGTAAATTGGATGAGACAAGGGGTAGGAGAAAATAATAAAAAATGTTCTCAGTGTGTAGGCATGAATGAGGAGAAGAAATTTGTTGAAGGGTTGAAAAGAAATATACATATAAAAGCAAAATCAGGAAAATGTAGGTTTCCAGAAATCAAAGTGCAGGAGAATTGAGGAAGATATTATTATATTCCTTCAGTTCTATAGAGATAATTTATTCATTTTTTTTCTTTTTTCATTCAACAAAGACTTATTAAACTTTATGCTATGTAAGTAACCATGAAGCATTAGGATTTAGTACTAAACAAAATAGATACAGCCCCGCTCTTCCAACTTTTATTTTAGCCGTGGTGGTAGAGATTGTAACATAATTTCACAATTTAGTATTTAATCAAAATAGTAATAGTATAATAAAATTCAGAAATCGAAGTTGGTAAGAAAATGAAGGAGTTATAAAATAATGGAGGGGCATGTAATGCAATCCAGTTTATCTTTTAAAGCTTCTTTGAACATAGAACAATTAAGCTTTCAGGTACAGAGGGAACTAGTTGTGCAACTTAAGATGGAGGGGAGAGTTCATTAAAGAAACTGAAAACATCCAGTGCCAGAGAACACAGAAAGGGTGGCTTGAGATAAGCTGGTAAGATTTGGGATTTTAGTTTTAATAAAAATGTCAGGTTTAAAGGAGAGTGAAGGAATCAAGCTATATGTGTAACTATCACCCTAGTTTGGAGAATAATGTGGTTAAGAATTAGGAATGAGAAAAAGACAAGTGTAGAAGATCAGCTAAGATATAATTCATAGTATTTCAGGCAAAATAGTATTTCAGACTGTGGTAATTTGACCAAGGAAAGTAGTAGTAAAAATGGAGTAAGTGTGACAGCTTTGGGAGATAAGAAGGACTTTCAATGGGGGTGGGGAGGGGGAAGATCTGACAAAAAGAAACTATAGTTACTGGAAAGGGAAGTAATAACCCTGGAAAAGTCTTCTGGAGAGGCAAAGGGAGATGGGATACAAGGCTTTGAAACATACAGACAAGAAAAATGCATGGGTGTTAGGTGATTCTTTTAAAAAAGAATCAATCGTTACTTGACAAAATGAATTACGATATGCTTTCTTTTCTGTAAACCATTCTTTTAGGTTTGAAAGAGGACAGGTTTACAAATCTTCCATTTGAACACTGTGAGGGCAAAGTAAGGTGCACTCACTGCCTTATTCTCTGTCCTGCACTGGGTCACCAGAGGTTTGTAGGGTCGTGAACAACCTATTGAAACCCTGGTGCCATTTCTTGTAACATCTGAAGTATCACTACAGGGCTTCTACTCAAATGCTAACCTGGAATCACTCTGGCTTTTGAGTCCCAACTCAATTCTACCTTTAAATGACATGGTTCTAGAACCAGTGCTTAGAAAAGGAAATTGAACTTATATTTGAAAAGGGCTACAGAGAGAGAGGGCAGACAGTGCTTGATGAAAGAAATATAAATAACAGGGATATTAACAAATAAAGGCATCATTGGTTGTACAAACCACAAATTTCAGGAGATTTTCAGTGACCAAGTCTAGTAGAAAAGGTTTAAAGGGAAATATCAAAAATTTTCTTCACTTCTGATGTTTGACATTGACCATGTATTAGAAAACAAAATAGATTCTGACAAACAAAAAAATGAATAATTGGAGTTTTATGTAGTACTTTAAATAATTATTTATCTCATAAAAGCGAAATTTCTGAAATGGAAGACAGAAAACTAATTCTTTATTTTGCCATTGGCTTTTTCATGAAAACTATAGGACTATATAGCCTCTCCCCAACAACACACACACACACACACACACACACACTGGAAGATATTTACCTGCCTATCTTGGTTATGATTATAGTCCTCATAGGTTTAGCCCCAGTTATTCCACTATTTGCTTTGCATCTTCTCTTTCACCTGCACAAGTCTGCAGGTGGGCACCACAGATTTAGATCACAGTAGAATCTATAACCTTCTACCATTATTACCATCCAAATGCAGATGAATCACCACAGTGAGGGGGGCTCTAGGAAGCTGTACTCACCCTGGATGGCAGCAGCCTAAATGTCCTCGGTAATGGTTAGAAAACACAAGGCTGTGTTTTGCTAAACCCAGGCTGACTGACTGTGTTCACATTACAAACTCTTACAGTTGAACCACCTACCTGTGTCCAGCCAATTTAACACCATCAAAGAGAAGGGGAAGAAATGTGATGAGAAGAAAGCCAGAGTAGAAAGAGAGGAAGTTTCTGGAATCACAAATGGTCAAGGTGTAAGGGAAGAAAGCCAAAACATGAATAACAGATCTAAGTCAAGCAAATAAGCTATACAAAGACAATTTTAAGGTAATTGAGGGAAGTTCAGTAAAAATTTGGTTTATGTGGCCAAACACATGTGACACATTACTGACTTTTTAGCTCTTCTTTTTTTTTGAGACAGAGTCTCGCTATGTCCCCCTCTATAGAGTGCCATGGCGTCACACCTCACAGGAACCTCAAACTCTTGGGCTTGATTCTCTTCCCAAGAAGCTGGGACTATAGGCACCCACCAAAATGCCCTGCTATTTTTTGGTTGTAGTTGTCATTGTGGTTTGTCAGACCCAGACTGCATTCAAACCTGCCAGCCCTAACCACTGGGCCACAGGTGCTGAGCCTTCAGCTCTTCTTTTTACCCCCTTTTTTTTTTTTTTTACGAAAGGCCTCCAGTATCTTTTATTTTTCCAAACTCATCTTGGGATAATTCCATTTTGTTTAGCTCTAGGAAGTTCTTCGAGTTCCTACAAACTGCATCACAATTTCCACCATTGCCATCTTTTTCTGCTAACTCCCACACATGACACCAAACCTAACTACAATGTTGCAGCAAGGTCTACTCTTTTCCCAAAGCTACATATGTTATTGGTTTTGCTTCCTAGAACTCACTCTTTGACCTACTTATGTGTTTGTGTGTGTTGTTTATTTGTAAGAACCTGTCATCTCCACTAGAATAAAAAGTTTCTGAGGTGGGATACTAAGTCTCTTTATTCTTTATCATGTGACCAGTACCTAGGACAGTGCCTGATATATAAATACATATTTGTCAAATACATATTTTCTTAAAGGGTCCAAATGCAATTTTAAAGGAATGAAGAGGCACTCATAAAACACATGTAGATATTTCCCCTTTTGATATGATCTTGGTTGTGAGCTTGTCCTATGTAGGTTTTATAATTTTGAGATATGTTCCTGATTAGCCCAGTGTGTCGAAAAGTTTATCATGAATGTATGCTGAATTTTATCAATGGGTTTTTTGCATTGATTAAAATAATCATATGGTCTTTGTTTTGTTTTTATGTGGTGAATCACACTTACTGATTTACATATGTTAAAACATCCTTACATCACTGATGAAGCCCACTTTGTTGGCTTTGTAGATTTTTTTATGTACTATTGAATTCAGTTTGCTAGTATTGTACTAAGGATTTTTGCATCTATATTTATAAAGGATATGGGTCTGTAGTTTTATTTTTTGTTGTTTGCCTTCTGCCTTTGGTGTCAAAGTGATACTGGTTTCATAGAATGACTTTGGGAAGATTCCCTCCTTCCCAGTGTTACAGAAGAATTTCTGTAGTATAAACATAAGCTCTTATATGCAGGGCTTATAGAATTCTGCTATGAATATATTATCTTGTCTGTAGCTTTTTTTTTTTTTTTTTTTACTACTAGGTACGGGAGATTTGTTAATACTGCTTTGATCTCTCTGGTCATTGTGGGGTCTGTTCAGAAACTCTATTGCTTCCTAATTGAGCCTTGAGATGTTGTGTATTTCCAGGAATTTATCCATTTGTTCTGTGTTATCTCCTTTATGTATGTATAGATTTTAGTAGTACTCACAAATGATATTTTGTATTTCTGTGGTATCAGTTGTAATATCTCTTTTTCCTTTTTGATTGAGTTTATTTGGTTCCTTTCTCTTTTGTTCCTAATTAATCTATCAATTTTTCAAAAAACCAACACCTTGTTTCATCGATCCTTTGTATGATTTGTTTTTTTAAACAGAGTTTCACTATGTCACCCTTGGCAGAGTGCTGTGGCATCACAGCTCACAGCAACCTCACACTCTTGGACTTAAGTGATTCTCTTTGCCTCAGCCTTAGCTCGGACCACAGGCACTAGCCACAACACCCAGCTTTTTTTGGTTGTAGTTGTCATTGTTGTTTGGCAGGCCTGGGCTGGATTTGAACCTTCCAGCTCCAATGTATGTGGCTAGTGCCCTAGCCATTGATCTATAGGCACTGAGCTCTTTGTATAATTTTTTTTTTTTTTTGCTTTTCATTAAGTTCTTTTCTGACCTTTGTTATTTCTTTTCTTCTACTGGCTTAAGGTTCGGTTTGTTCTTTATAGTTCCCAGAGATGTAACATTAGGTTGTTAATTTGTGATCTTTCTGGTTTTTTTAATGTGGGCATTTAAGGCTATGAATTTTCCCATTAGAACTGCTTTTGCTGAATGCCATAAATTTTGATAGCTTGTGCCTCTTTTGCCCTTCGAATTGAGAGATTATTTGATTTCCATCTTAATTTCTTTCTTTACCCAACAATGCAACAAATTATTTAATTTCCATGACTTTGTGTAGATTTGAGTGTTTCTCTTAGAATTTATTTCTAGTTTTATTCCACTGTGGCCTGAGAAGATGCATGGTATGATTTTGACTTTTTATTTTAATTTTTTGAGATGTGTTTTGTGGCCTGAGATAGGGTTAATATTGGAGAATGGCCAATGTGCTGATGAGACAAATGTATATTCAATATTTGGTGGATAAATTGTTCTGTAAATGTTTGCAGTTCCATTTGTTCTAGAGTCCTCTTTAGATATAATGTTTCTTCATTTTTTGCATTAGTAGCCTCTCTAACTCTGACAGTGGAGTTTCGAAGGCCTTGGCAATTACAATACTACTATTTATCTCTCTGCTTAGATCTAGTAGAATTTTGTATTATTAACCAGAGTCAAATGAGACCAATAAATATGGGAAAAAATACTCAGCATCACTAATTATCATGAAATTCAAATTAAAGCCCCAATGAGATATCCTTAACACAGGTAGAATGGATTTTATTAAAATGTCCAAAAATCATAGATGTTGGTATAGATGCAGATAGGAAAGGAGGTTTATACACTTTGGTGGGCCTGCAAATCAGTTCAATCTTTATAGAAAACAGTATAAGAGATTATTCCTCAAAGAACTAAACATAGACCATCAGTTCCACTACTTGGTATTTACCCAAAGCAAAATAAGTCATTTTGTGAACAGGGCACTTGCACTTGAATGTTTATTGCTGTATAATTCACAATTGCAAAGATGTTGAATCCATCAAAAAGTAGATTAACAAAATGTGGTATGTGTATATCATACATAATGTACTACTCAGTCATCAAAATAAATGAATTAATGTATTAATACAGCAATTTGAATTAAATTGGAGACCATTATCCTAAGTGAAATATCTCAAGAATAGAGAAAAAAGCCACCACGTGCACTAAGAAGTTGGAACTGACCAATGTGAATACATGAGCACAGAGAGAAGTAAAAGTCATTGCAACTCAAGCAGGTGGGAGGGGGAGTAGACTGGGGCAAAAACCTACCTAAAGGGTACCATGAACACTATTCTGGTAATGGACACACTAATAGCTCTCTCTCAAGCATCATAAAATCTGTCCACATGACAAAAACATTTGTACCCCCTTAATATTTTGGAATGAAAAAAATGTATAAAAGGAATAAAGAGAAACAAAATCTTTCAAGTAAAAAACAAAACAAAACAAAACAAAAAACCCACACTTGAAAATACAGGATGTCCCAAATATCACTATGCCCAGGGAGATGGGAAATGGTAGCTAAATATAACTTTATTTACAAATATCCATTATAATATTTTGCAAAGAGATGGCCAACATTTACAAAATATTTTGTAAAATTTTATAATTAAAATTTTATAAATAAAGGTAGATTGATCCATGATTTTCTATTTTCCCCTATGTGTAGTAACTTTGGGGACATCCTGTCATGCTAAGCACATGTGATTAATACAAAATGCATTTGCAATAAACAGATTTGCTTCTTACACTTTACAGAAGTCCTTTTCTGATCTGCAGAGAATATATTCCAAGAAGCCCCAGTGGATTCTGGAGATTTTGGATAGGATTGAACTCTGTATAAACTTCCTACAGATTTTTTTTTTTTTTTGCAGTTTTTGGCCAGGGCTGGGTTTGAACCCACCACCTTCAGCATATGGGGCCAGCACCCTACTCCTTGGAGCCACAGGCTCCGCCCCTTACAGATTATTTTTTTCTTTCTTCACAATTTCGAGGGTAGAAGACTCATTCTCATCCCTTATCTTTGAAACATCTGTATAGGATTTTTTTCCTTCCTTACTAAGTTGAGAACTTTTACCTTTTTAGTTAAAGAAAGCACTTGATAGCTTCTCTTTGGCATATTAGAATTGAGTTGAATAAAAATTATGGGAACACAGGTGCTATGAAGCTACAACAGTCCATCTGGTAATTGAGGTGGCTACTAAGTGAATGAATGGGGGAAGCAGATAGAGCATAGAGCATGGATATGCTGCGAAAATGGGCAATTCAAATCCTTGGGAAGGAGAAGGATAGTGTGAGATTCCATCTCACAACTCAGAGTGGTGCATGATCAAGAACTTATAAATCATTCCTTTGTGGGATTTTCCACTTAGTATCTTTGGACTGCAGTGACTACAAGTCACTAAACTGCTCTAAACAAAGCCACAGATAAAAAAAGACCACTGCACTTTAAATATTATGTTGGCAGAATGGTAAAAAGCTGTCATCTCTGGTAGTATGTGGACATAACTTTCTAAATTTGATTGTTCACTAAGTTTTAATAAAGGTTTCAATAATAAATGCCAAGATAACTTTTTGGAGATGCAAATGTTGGATAGTCGATTCTGAACACATACAAACTTTTTCCTTTTCTGCTGCTTTACAGACTGAACACTAACACCAAATTATGTGGCAAAAGTTATTTGCAAACATAAGTATCTAAACCTTCATAAATTTAAGTGAATAGAAATAAAAGAGACTTCTTATCTCCAATTAAGAAATGGATTAAGGCCTCTCATAGAACCTTGTTATTTTCTTTCATTAAATAAGTTTTTTGTGAATGTGGCTTCTGCTGGGGCAAAGAATCATTCCTTGTTTCACAAAATCTGAAATGACTTGACATAGATTTTTGTAGTGGTGAATGGAAGGATGATACTTTTCTGTTTTAAAAATGCTGATTTAGAGCATTTTCTCCAGAAGTCAACTGGGGAGGCATTTAGAGTAAGATGTGGGTAAAAGCACAGATTGTCCCCGTGCAACTGAGCAAAAATATAACTGAGAGTCATAAAAAAGAGAAGTAAAAATGGGAAGAAAGAAAAGCCCCTGTCCTGTAAATTATTCTTTCTTTGTACATTTTGAAACTATGATTGTCATAAGAAGCAGGAATCTCAAAAGCACTCTGGAAATCTTTGCAAAGACACATCCATCTAAGATTCCTATACAAGGAAAAAAAAACATTTCAGGAAAGTTAAATACTATCATTTTCTTTTCATTGATATTAAGAAACTATGTAATAAATGTCTAGAGAGGAGCAGAACTCCCTTCTGAAGAGTTTTAAGTTATTTTAAGTTATCAGTGTATAATTTTTATAAAATAAAATTTACCCAGTTTAAATTTATACCTTACTTGATTTTGGTAAATATACACATTATTATTTCTATTACATTTAATATTTTCCTTGTCCATAGGCAATGAATTCTCTCCCATTATCCTAGCTCTGAGAAGACACTAATAGTCTCCTGTCACAGTAATATTGCCATTCTAGAATTTCATATAAATGGAATTATATAATATGTAGTAATTTTTTAATTATTTCATTTTCTGCAATCTTTTTTGATGTTTTTCTATGTTGTAGCCTTTGTTAATACTTTTTATTTTATTGCTGGACAGTATTCCTGTGTGTGTGCCAATTTATTTATCCATTCACTAGTTAATGAAAGAGGTTATCCCTAATTTGAAACAATTGTGAATAATCTTGCTAAGAATAATCATGAATTCACCTATTTGTGATCATATGCTTTCTTTTCTTTTAGTAGCTTCTAAGAGTAGAATACCTGGGTCATATTTGAAATGTACTTAACTTTCAATACTACCATACTGGTTTCCAAAATGGCTGTGCTATTTTACATTTTCACTGTAATGCTGACTTCATAAAATGAGACAAGAAGTATTCCCTTTTTCTATTTTCTGTGAGAGATTTATCAAATTGAAATTGTTTCTTTCTTACATGGTTGATAGATTTGCTAGTGAAACAATCTGGGCCTAGAGTTTTATTCATTGAGAGGTATTTTAATGATATATTCAATTACTGATGTGTCATATAGGTTATATCTGTCTATATACATGTTTTATGTAATATGTATTATCTATAATACATACATGTCATAATCTTTTAATAGCCACATTTATATGTGTGTGTGTATATTCTCTTTTTCTCTTTCTTCTTAAGTTATCAGGTATTACATTTCTTCTAGAGTTTGACAGTTTATGTATTTTGAGGGAATGAATTTTATTTAAGTAATTGAATTTATAAGTATAGGGTTTTCATAATGTTTTTTACCTTTTTTTTTTTTTTTGAGACAGAGTCTCACTTTATCTCTCTCAGTTGAGTGTCGTTGAGTCACAGCTCACAGCAACCTCAGACTCTTGGGACTCAAGCAATCTTCCTGTGTCAGCCTCCCAAGTAGCTGGGACCACAGGTCCCCACCACCACATCCACTTACTTTTAGAGACAGAGTCTCACTCTTGCTCAGTTTGATCTTGAACTCCTGAGCTCAAGCAATCCACCCACCTCTGTCTCTGAGAGTGCTTCCCCATAGTTTTAATATCTGTGAGTTATGATGTCTTTTTTCGGTTCTAATTTAGTAATTTGTTCCTTTGTTCACTCCACCTCCTTAGACAATATGTCAGCAAGTTTGTAATTTTTTATTGATGTTTTTAACATATGGAGTTTGAACTAATTGCTTCTCTCTCTTTTTTGTTGTTATTTTCAATTTCATTACTACCCTACTCTAAACTTTAGTATGTATTTCTTTCTGCTTCCTTTGGATTTAATTCCTTGCAGTGTCTAAAGTGGAAGTTTCGATTACTGACTTTAGATCTTTCTTTTGCTTTTCTATTATAAGCATTTAATGCAATAATTTTCTCTCTGAGCTCTGTTTTAACTCCATCCTACTAATCTGATATCTTATATTTTCAATTTTATTCATTTCATAATATTTTTATATTTCTATTGACTTATATACTTTGACTCATGTGCCACATGGAAAAACATTGTTTAATTTTCAAACATTTTCAGATATATCGTTATTAACTTTTGAGTTGTTTCCATCACAATTCAATGATATACTCTGAATTTACTATTATTTTAAATATACTAAGATTTGTTTCATGCCCCATAATATGTTATTACTTTGAACATCTTTCCTTTGTACTTGAGAAGAAGGTGTACTCTTCTGCTGGTGGTTGGAATCCTCTACAAATTTAAATCAGGTTAAGTTCATTAATAATTTTGTTCAGGTCATACATATTTTATTTGATTACCTATTTGTTTTATCAATTATTTGAGAAAACGGGATGATTTCTTCTAATAGAATTATAGATTTGTCTATTTTTCTTTTCAGATCAATAAGTTTTTGCCTCATATATTAAGTTCTGTTGTTAGGTCTGTGTGCAGTTAGAACTTTTATGTCTCCCTAGACAATTTTTTTTTATGTTCCTCTCTATCCTTGACTATTTTTCTTGCTCTAAAGTATACTGTGTCTGATATTAATATAGATATTCGATATTTCTTTTGGTTAGTGATTACACAGTGTGTCTTTTCTCACTCTTTGATTTAAAATCTATAAGGTTGTGGTTTGTAATGATCTTAGATTAACTAGGAGTTGCAACGATAATACAGAGAATCCCCATACTTCTCAATCCCCATACACCCAGTTCCACTGATGTCAATATTTTATATTTCTATAGTTTATTTCCAAAATCTTAGACATCAACATTTCTTAGTTTTTTCAGTACTATTATTTATTTCTCAAGCCCAAGATCCAATCCGGGACGACAAACTTACCTAGTCTGCATTCTCCTCCGTCTCTTCTGTATGTGTACCCTTTTTGTTGTTCCTAGCTTCTTATGGCCTTGCCAACTTGAGTGGTGCTGGCCAGGTACATATGAAATTACTCTTAATCTGGAATTTCCTGACATTGTCCTCCTTACTGGATGGTATTTTCCTTTCTTGAGAAAGGAAACTGTGGAAGCGAACTGCCCTTCTTATCCTCTCATTTCAGGGAGCACACGATTACTGGCAATGCTAGCCTTGATCACTTGGTTAAGATAGTGCTTGGTGGGTTTTTCCATTTTAAACTTACTATTTTTCTACTTTCCAGGTTCTATTCATTGCAAAGAAGTCATCACGTCTATCTCACACTCAACGTGTGGACAGGATATGGGTTAAACTAGGGTGACCAGATTCTAACATCTGTAAGGCGGGACAACATGGCCAGGGGGTGGAGCGGGAGCAGAGCTGGCGGAGCGGGGCGGAGCACAGGGGACAGCGCCAGGCAGGGCCTGACAACAAGGCAAACTTTAATAAACAGTTCTCGTTAATCACTTCTCAGCAATTATTTATTATAGTTTAACATTATAAAATTAATAAAAATAATATAAAACTCATATTCTGGTGAAATAGCCATATGGCGGCCAAAAACCGTATATTCCCTTCTTGTTCTTCAGCCCGTTGGTTCATTCTTTCCAAAAATCAGGACGCTGCGGGGCCCGAGATAAACTGTTGAAAAGTGGGACTGTCCTGCCAAAATTGGGACGTCTGGTCACCCTAGTTAAACTAAGCTCCTGGGCTCAGGACCATCTCTACGTAGGTAACATGGAATTTTGTGATGGTCTCGGTTCTCTCTTCCTCATCATTTATCCATCTCTACACACCTATCTATGCATCATTTAGTCTTTTATTCACAAGTGAATGAGTATTTATTTTACATTTTGTGTTGTAATCTAATAGCATATTATTTGTTGTTTCCTGAAATTGCTCCAAATTTGCCCCATTAGGAACATCTTCAGGTCTAGTAATATGTCCTCCTTATTTTGGTTTTTGAGCATTCTTTTTACTGTAACCTTCTTGGATCTCTATATTAAAATAAGTATAGTTAGGTCTCCGTGATTTCTCCATCTAATTTTATTATCTTCATCTTTTAAATATTTGTTTAGACCATTCACATTTATAGTGATTATCAACATAATTAGCTTATCACATGCCTCCCCCATAGATGTTCTACTTACACTATTCATTCTTTGTTTCTTATTTCTTTTCATTTTGCTTTCTCCTGGTTTAATTGAGCACTATTATGATTCCTTTTCATCTCTTTTCTTAATTTATTGTTTATATCACTCCAGGTTTCCAATAAATTTATTTTAAATAATCTGGAATTATGTATTTCTTTGACCATTTGATATTATCCTAAAGCCTTAAATCTCCCTTCTGATTATTTTCGTTTTACCTTTTTCTTTCATATTTTCACTTCAGTTTGAATAATTTCCTTCATGCTGCTGTTACTGATTCATTGTTAGTTCTGCAGAGTCCCCCAATCCACCAAAGGTATTTTTGATTTTGTTATTGTGTTTTTGATTTTTACTTCCATTTGATTATTTCTTATAGCTTATTTTTTGCTGAAGTTACCGATCTTTACTAATATGTTATATACCTCTGTCATGAGCTGCTTTGACTCCTGACAGTTCCAACATTTGTATATCTAAGACTAGTTATAAAGATTTCTTTACCTTTTAAGATTGCTTTTTCTTTCCTCTTTGTATGACTCACAATTATTTCTTGGAAGCTGATCATTGCTGGTCATTCTATAGTAGATGTAGATATAAGGTTAATGGAGTTTGTGTTTTAAGAAGACTATGTCCCTATTTTTGAAGACATTATATTATTCTAGCCAGGAATTGGGATGAGTGCAAAGATTGTTGCTAATATGGTTATCCTAAGTGCACCATCTTCAGCTATTTCTAAGGATACCTTGTGTTTATGTTGTGGGTTGTATTGCAATATTTTTTTATTAAACATGTGCTAGTGTGGCAGTGGGATGCAGAAGAAGGGGGTATTTTCTAATGTTCTGATCAAGCCTGCATCTTAGATAAGCATTGTAAAATTGGGTGTTGGTGTAATGCAATATTTTATTAATATTCACAAAAATGACATGTCAGTTAGTTAAACAATAGTGAGAGCTTAGCAGAAAATGTGTCCCTGGCCAAGAGCAGTGTCTTACAGCTGTAATCCTAGCATTCTGGGAAACTAAGGCAGGAGGATCACCTGAGCTCAGGATTTTGAGGCCATCAAATGAACAAATACACAGTCAATCCTTAAAAAAACATAAGTTTGAATTGGTCACACCCACTTACGTGCCAGTTCTCTTCTGCCTTTGTAATTCTTGGGACAGCAAGACCAACACCTCTTCTTTCTTCTCCTTAGCCTACTCAATGAGAAAATGATAAGAATAAAAACCTTTTTTATGATCCACTTAATGAATAGCAAATGTAATTTATTTTCCTTATGGTTTTCTTAACATTTTCTTTTCTTCAGCTTATTTTATTGTAAGAATACAATATATTACATATAACATAGGGTATATGTATTAATTAGCTATTTATTATATTGCTAAGGCTTCCAGTCAACAGTAGCTAGTAGTAGTTAAATTTGTGGGGAGTCAAAGTTTATACATAGATTTTTGACTGTCCAGAGGAATGGTGACCCTAACCCTCATGTTATTCAAGGGTCAAATATACTTACTATGAGAGTAAAAGAGGAAAATTAGTGACAAAAAGAAAGACAAAGTTCATTTTTAAAAAAATGACTGAAAATTTCCAAAATCTTGGGGGTGTTATGAACATTCAGGTTCAATGGATCTCAAAAGTTCCCAAACAAAATCAACTAGAAATCTCCGTTTCTGAAGGGAAGATTTGATAAGTAAAGTTTTATTGGCTATTTTTTTTTTCTATCAACACTAAATATATCATCTCATCTCCTGGTCCACAATATTTCTCTTGAGAAATGCACTGTACCATGTGAGCTGGAGCATTGTCATGATGCAAGAACTGTGAGTTGTTGGTGGAAAGTTCAGGTTGGTTTTGTCTAACTTTTAAATGCATCCTTTTCAATACTTCCAAATAGAAACTTGGTTAATCTTTTGCCTAGTTGCTACAAATTTATAATGAACAATCCCTCTGATATGAAAAAAAGGTTAGCAATGCTGCTTTGATTCTCAGTTTGGATTGATGGGACATTTTGTTTATGGAGAATTGACTGACTTCTATTTTGCCCTTCAATGCTTTGTTCCAGGGTCATATTGCTACACCTATGTTTCATTATCACTAATAACATGGTGCAAAACATCATCTTGTTTCTCCAAAAGGTCTTGGCACACTTTAACTCTCCTTTGCTTTTGTTTGTCAGTGAGCTCCTTTGGGACTATTTTTGTACACACTTTTCTCATGCCAAGATTTTCAGGTTTTTCTTAACTTTTTCTATTAATGTTTACTTGGTCTATTATGCTCCTCACAGTCAGCTGATGATTTTGACACACAATTTGATAAATTTTACAATATTTTCATCAGTTCTACTTATTATTGGCTGCCCCAACCTCTCTTTATCAGTGACACTTTCTCTCCCTTCAGAAAAAAAAAAACGACTTAATCCATTTGTACGCTGCTGTGTTTTTCATAGAATTTTCCTCATAAATTTCGACCAGCATGCCCTTGATTTCACTTTCACTCTTTCCAAGTTTAACATGAAAATTTAATCTTTTTTCATTGTCATAATTCAACTCTGACATTTTTGCAACAGCACACAAAAACATGCAATAACATAATGAGCACTGTGCAGCAAGATACCACCACATGTTGACATGAACACAGCTGTGAGACACTGATATACAAAGGTTATGAATCCTTACTGAGTTGTTTGTACAGTTCTGCCAACAACATAAGTGCATAGTAACAAGTTCATCAACTTAATTGTCAGACCTCCATAGATACCATACAGTAACACTCGGCATGCAAAAGACCATACGAATTGCCTTTTGAAGCCATTTAGCAGTAATAGGAGACTATTATCCTAAGCACATTATCTAAAAAATGGAAGAACATACATCATCACATGTACTCTCTAATAAATTAAAACTAATAGATGGGGACACAAGTGCACAGGATAAAGTAAAAGTCATTGGAAATTAAGCAATCAGGAGAAAAGAGCAAGGAAGGGTCAAAAACACATTTGGTGAGCAGTATTCACGTGATAGGTACATTTAAAATCTCAGCTCAAGCCATATAATAAAAACATTTGTATCACTTTCATATTTGAAAATATAAAAAAAGAAAATACAACTGCATTGAAATTGAAACAATAACAAAAAGTTTAAAAAACTTTCTTCATACTAAATATTAAAAACAAGTAAGGTGGCACCTGTGGCTCAAAGGAGTAGGTCGCTGGCCCCATATGCCAGAGGCTGCAGGTTCAAAACCAGCCCTTGGCCAAAAACTGCAAAAAAAAAAAAAAAAAAAAATGAGTATTGATAAGGATATGAAGACAAAAGAAAAATTGCACACAATTGATGGGAATGCAAATTGACATAGCCATTATAGAAAACTGTATGGAGGTTCCTCAACAAATTAAATATAGAACTACCAGATGATCCAGCAATCTTATCTCTGGATCTATATCCAGAGAAACTAACATCAGTATTTAGAAGAGATACCTGCATCCCACATTTGTCGTAGCATTATTCACAATAGCTAAGATGTAGAAAACAACCTAAATATTGGCAGATGAATGGACAAAGCATATATATATATATGAATATTATTATATATAATAATACATATATGTGAATGTTATTCAGCCTTAATAGAGAAGGAAATTCTGCCATCTTCAACAAGATAGATGAGCCTGAAAGACATTATTAGTGAGCAAACACACATGGTAAGACAAATACTGCATGATCTCACTTACTATATATATTAAATCTAAAACATTGAACCTATGAAAATAAAGAGTAGAATGCTGTTTACCAGTTATCGGGAGGCTGGGGGAACTAGGGAGATGATCAAATGTTACAAATGTTCAGTTATAGTTATACAGGATAAATACTTTCTGTAGACCTAATGTATTGGACTGTGACTATAGTTAATAATATTATATCCACACCTGTAGACCTAATGTACTGGACTGTGACTATAGTTAATAATACTGTACTCCACACCTGAAATCTACTAAGAGAGTAGCTCTTACACGTGTACTATACTCCACACCTGAAATCTGCTAAGAGAGAGATCTTATGTTCTCTCTCACACAAACAGGAAGTAACTCTGTGAGGTGTTGGAGATAATAATTAGCATTATTGTGTGTTGGGAGCCAACCTCCTGGGAGGCAAGGACCCCTAGTTTGAGGAACTGCATTCGAGTCAAGGACCAAATGCAAACCTGGTACCAGCAGTTTCCTGTTATGGCTGGTTCCTGAACCAGAGTAGAATGGACCCATGTCCCTTTGGTCAGCACAGACTGCTGAGAATTACTAATTTACTCTTAGGCTGTTTTTAATCAAGTTATGCAATTATGACAAGATCATGCCTTCAAGCTACTACATATAAAAGCTGTGCAATAAAAGTCAGGTTGCTTTTCCTATTGAGGAAAAGTCCTCCTGATCCCGCTGTTTTCAGTCTCTCCTTTCCATCCCCTGCCAGTCGACTCCCAGGGTCAGTAAGAACCTTTGCCAGGCAGGTTCCTGGAAATTGTGGCAATCGTTTTGCAATGTACATTAAAACATCATAAAGGATCTAAAATATATACAATTTTATTTGTCAAATATACCTCAATAAATCTAGAAAAACATTTAAAATTCTTCTCTAATCGTAGGAGGTAAAGTCCCATCGGGTTAATCCTTAAACATTCTTCACGATACTATATTGTCTTCAGGTTTTTTAAGCACCATCTATGATGTGTTTTTCTGTATGCTGATTAATTGCCAAATGTATCTCTACAGTCTGTATGGAATGCTTGGAACTCTGCTTGGAATGCAAAACTCACATGCTGCTAGTTGCCTACTCAACATTTCCATTTAAATGTCTAATAAGTATGGCAAGTTCAACATCTCCAGGAACAAAATATCTGCTTTTCCTTTACAACCTGCTTTTTAAAATTTCTCTTATCTCCAAAAATGGCAACTCTGTATTTCGACCTATATAGATGAAGACCTGCCATGTCATTTTCTCCCCTCTTTCTCTTATATCTCATGTACGTCCATGTTTAAATCTGTTAGCTCAATCTAAGTAGATAATAAAAATTTAATGTCTTTAAACTCACTTTTTTTCTGAATTATTGTAATAACCTCTTAATTACTTTTTCAGATTCCATTCTTTACCTCCTATATATTAATTTTTCACATAGCAACCAGAGTAGTTCTTTTGCAAAACAAGTCAGATTATGTTGTTCTTCCTCTCAAAACCATCCAAAGGCCAATCACTTCACTCCAAATATGATCCAGAATGCTTATAAAATCACCTACAAAACCTAGATGGCCTTGCCTCCTCTATGTCTTCCCAACTTTATATCTTTATACTATTATACTGTAATATTTTTATAGTCTCCTTTTTCTCTACAGTCCAGCCATAGACTTCTATACTTTTCATATATATCAGTGACTTCTATACTTTTCATATATGTCAAACACTGTGCACATTCAGGGCCTCTGGACGTGAATTTGCTTCTGCCTAAATTGGCTTTCTCCCAAACAGCTGCATGGATTCTTCCTCCCTTCAGTCTTTCTTAATGAATCTTACAAAATAGCACCACCCTCCCGCCCACAATTTTTTATGCCCTCCTGTGTGCTTTAGGTTAATCATAACTGTGTTTGATATAGAATATATTTATTTGACCTAATGTATATTTGTTTGTTTATTGTCTATTTTTCCATTAGGATGTAAGCTCCAAAAAGTCCAAGAAACCACCTGTCCTATTTACTACTTTATCCTCCATGCCTAGAAGTGTACCCAACACACATAGGCTCTAAAGCAGTAGCATATATACTGAATGAGTAAATGGATAAATAAATCCTGGCCATTTTACTTCCCCCCAGAATGTTTTTGTCCATGGATAGCTCTTAATAATACAGTGGCTTTTTGACTGGAAGATAGGGCTAGATTCCTTCAGTTATTTATTAAGAAAGGATTTTAATCATCTTTTTACATGTTTCCCAAAGTCATCTTCACACAGTTGTCCAGTAAAGTAAATAATAGTGTATTAGTCTTCCAAAAACACAATCCTTTATAGGCTGTAATCCTCCACATTTATGGAGGAGCTAGATATTTGTGTATGTTTTTGTACTTTATAGATAAGTAAATATTTGTACCAATAGTATTACAACTTAGAAGATGTTTCTGGAGATTAAATCACTATTTCAGAAGGAAATGAAACTGATAGTTTTACTATCTCACAATTTTGTCTAAGATCATTGGCAATCTATGGCCATAACTAATAAAACTAAAATATTTGGAAAGCTTGACATTTAAAAAAAATGTTTTAAATCTTATTAATCTCTATATTTACTTTTTGTTGTTATAAATTTACCTATTATTTTATAGGTAATGCTGTTCAGAAAAAGAAGGGGACAAATTTGATTTTGATTGACAGCCACAGGAAAAATCAGGTCATTAGCTAGCTTCAAGATCTCCATGCCATGAATATACTCTCCAATTCAAATAAAAGAGCTCTTGTAACACCTTGTATTCCATCCATTCAGCTTTAAACATGTGAAATTAGCAGGTCAAGTAAAACTTCTAATTAAACACACAGGTTAAATACATAGATCTGGGTTTTGGATTTAAAAGCTAAAACTGTCTTAGAGTCACAAAGCATATAGAATTACAAATTTAAGACAAGCACATTTAAAATGTATATGGCATACACATGGTTCTATCTAGCAGTAGCAGCTGACTATGACCCTATACAACCACAAATGTGTGCATTAAGGGATTATACCAGAAATGCAGGCAGAAAAAATTTTCACTGGATAATGAGGGAGGAAAGATGTATAACCCAGACAGCATTTATCATTTACATTTCAACACAACTACTATATCCCAATATTGACACTTTCCAGTTGTGTTTATAGAAGTAGAAAGCATTTCCAGAGTTCACACGGCCCTTAAAACCAGCTGCAAATAACCCCTCCGACAATTCTCTATTATTGCCTAAAGCACCCTCAATGAATTCAGTTCACTCTCACTCAAACACTGTGATTATCGGCTACAAAGAATACCAAATTATTACTTGGAAATACTATGATTACTTCAACCAGTGCTAGGAATTCAACTGAACCAAGACTTCTCCCTGCAGGGGTACTATCCTCATTCCAGACTTTACTAGAAAAAAAAAAAAAAAAACCAAACAGAGAAAATGAAAGAATTATGAAACTTTGGTTTAAAACATGAATTTTTCTTCACTTTTTCCACAGATACCATAAAATAATCAATAAATCGTTTTGTAAGTAAATATACAAACTCAAAAATCAGAAATACTGAAAATGGTGGAGGGGAGAGTGATCTGCCTCAAAACTTTTCTAGAATGACAAAGATTAAAAATAAACAATTTTTTTTTGAGACAGAGTCTCACTATGTCAGCCTTGGTAGAATACCGTGGTGTTGCAGCTCACAGCAACCTCAAACTCTTGGGCTTAAGCGATTCTCTTGCCTCAGCCTCCAGAATAGCTGGGACTACAGGTGCTTGCCACAACATCCAGCTTTTTTGTTGTTGTTGTTGTTGTCATTGTTGTTTGGCAGGCGGGGGGTGGGTTTGAACTCACCAAGGGGAACCCCTGCTAGCTGCTGAGATACAGGCTCCAAGCCATAAAAAAAATACTGATGGAGGGGCTCGGTGCATATAGCACAGTGGTTTTGGGGCTGGCCACATGCACCAAGGTTGGCGGGTTCAAACCTAGCCCGGGCCAGCAAACCAACAATGACAACAACAAAAAATAGCCAGGCACCGTGGCAGTGCCTGTAATCCTAGCTACTTGGGAGGCTGAGGCAAGATAATTGTTTAAGCCCAAGAGTTTGAGTTTGCTGTGAGCTGTGACGCCACAGCACCGTACCAAGGGTGATACAGTGAGACTCTGTCTCAAAAAAAAAAAAAAAAAATTGATGGAGGGAATAGAACAGCTTGACTTACAAATGCCTTTCCAGCCTGCTCTCTCAGTAATTTTAAAAAGCAAAGTTGGATTCATCACAAGAGGCTTTACAAGTACTATTATGAAACTAATTTACAATTATGCTTTCATGTGGAACATAAATCACAAAAACAAGAAAAAAAAAAAAAAAGAAAGATAAATCACAACTATAGCCCGGATAAAGGAGGGAAGAGGAGGGGGATGGGAGAGGATGAGGAAGGTTTGATGGAGCGAGGGTTATGGCGGGTGCATATTGCAAGGGTACATGTCTTATCTTTTAAGTATGGAATATAAATGTCTTAACATAATAATTAAGCAAATGCAGTGAAGGATATATTAACTAGTTGATGTAAGCTTTCCAAATTGTATATAAAATTAGCACATTGTACCCCATAAATGCTTTAATGTATACATGATCTATGTGTTTATGACTCAATAAAAAAAAAATTTTAAGAAGAGGCTTTACATATATTTAGTACCTTAATGATTTTCTTTGAGACATTACAAAACTTATTAATAGGAAACTTAAAAAATTCAAACCACTCCTGTGGTTTGCATAGAGTATGTTTGTCTTCACTAAATCCTGTGTCAACATTTGATCTGCAAGGTTGGGAGGTGGGGCCTAGTGACAGGTGCTGGGGTTACAGGGGCAGATTTCCCCCAATGAGTTGGTGCTTTTCTCACAGTGTTGGACGAGTTCTTTCTCTGGCAATGTGAGATTATTTCTCTTAGGAACAGTTCCTTAGAGAACAGATTGTTGTGAAAAGAAAGCATTTCCGGAGTGTGATGGCTCTTAGCACATGCTTGCTTCCCCTATGTCCTTCTGTGCCTTGTTTTGACACAGCACAAAAGTTCACACCAGAAGCCAAGCTGGTGGCATGCTTCTGATACAGCCTGCAGAACCATGAGCCAAACAAACCTCTTTTCTTAATAAACTACCCAGCCTTAGGTATTCCTTTATAGCAATATAAAAGGGACAAAGAGTGATCAAAACAGACCAAAAATAAAGATATAGATATATGGAATAGAATAGAGAAACTAGAGATGAAACCAGATGTGTATCGCCATCTGATCTTCAATAAGTCAAACAAAAGCACACACTGGGGAAAAGAATCCCTATTTAATAAATGGTTCTAGGAGAATTGGTTAGCCACATGTAGAAGATTGAAACAGGACCCGCACCTCTCATCACTTACAAAAACTGAGTAAGAACGAAACAATAAAAAGTCTAGAAGAAAGTGTAGGAAAAACTCTTGATGATATCAGTCTGGGAGAAGATTTTATAAAGAAGGCCCTTTTGGCAATTGCAGCAACACTAAAAATAAATGAATGGGACATGACCAAGCTAAAAAGCTTCTGCACAGTTAAGGACAAAACAATCAAAGCAAGCGTTAGAGTGGGGAAGACATTTGCATGCTGCAAATCTGGCATATAGCTGATAACTGGAATCTATAGAGAACTCAAACTAATCCACAAGAAAAGAGCAAACAATCCCGTGTATAAATGGGCAAGAGACATGAAGAGAATCTTTTCTGAAGACAGACAAATGACCTTCAAAGACATGAAAAATGCTCATTGTTCCTAATCATCAGAGAAATGCAAATCTAAACCACCCTGAGCTGTCACCTAATCCCAGTGAGAAGAACCAACATCACAAAGTCCCAAAGCTGCAGATAGTGGCGTGGATGTGAAGAAATGGGAACGCTTCTACACTGTGATGGGAGTGTAAACTAAAACAGCTTCTTTGGAAAGAAGTATGGAGAATCTTTGAACAGCTAAAAGTAAACCCTTCATTTGATCCCACAATCTCATTACTATGTATCTACCCAGAAGAAAAAAGATAATTTTACCATAAAGGTATTTTCATTAGAATGTTTATCACAGCTTAATTCACAATCGCCAAGATGTGGAATCAACCCAAGTGTCCATCAGTTCCTGAGTGGGTTAATAAAGTGTGTATGTATACTATGTAATACTGTTCAGTCATAGAAAAGACGCTGACTTTACACCTTTGTAATAACCTGGATAGAGTTGAAGAACATTCTCCTTAATAAAGTATCCAAGAATGGAGAAGCAAGTATCTAATGTACTTGATACTAATATGAAACCAATAGAAAAACAACTACACATTCACATGAAAGAAAAACACAGTTCAAGTCAAGTGAGGGGAGGGGTGAGGAGTTAGTGGTGAGCAGAAGAGGTGGGGGATTGGTAAGCTCTGACCTAAAGGCACACCTCCTGGGGGAGGGGCTCAGATAAAACTTGGGCGGTTCCTGACAAAGGCAAACCATGTGACCTAACGTTTGCACCCTCCTATTAATCTGAAATGAAAAATAATAAAACGGACTAAGGCACACACCAATACATTTTTTTTCACTCTTTGAAGAATTTTTCTCACCTGGCTTAAAAATTGTGCGTCTTTTCCCAACATCCCCAGTTAAATTTCTCTCTGCTGGGTTACTTCTGTATTTAAATAGTAGATCTCAAATTAACAAAAGCAAATCTTTCCAAAACTCTTTCCTTATTTTTCCATCAACCATCTTATCTCCTTGTTCTTTGTGTATTAAAACTCCTCACCGTTATTTGTCCACCCTCTCTCTCTGTTTTCCAGTCTCCAACTGCCTCGTCAGCTTACTTGTCCTGAGCTTCTGTCTCTACCACTTTCCTGAAATGATTCTTTTCAGAGCTATCAGTGACAATGAAACCTATTCTTAAATTCTTCTTTCCCATAATCCATGTCCTTTGAAAATCCCACAGAGTCTAACTTCACCCCATAACTCATGTCCCCCTAGTTATCTCCATCTGTATCACAACCACCTTAGTCAAAACCATGACTGATAATTTTCCCTTGAAATCTCACCAGTCTCCTCTTGGATCTCCCTTCTTCAATTCTTTGTAATCTTCAGAGAGTAGCCAGTTTCAAATAATAATTAAATTATATCTATTCTTTGCTTATAAACCTTCAGTAGCTTTATGTTGCATTTAAAATCTTAGTTGCCTATTATGTCCTTTGGATCCCTATATGTTCTCTTCTCTGTTTACTTTCTGATCTCTTCTTACTTGGTTTACTAAGCTGTAACCACAGAAGCCCCCCTTTCTTGGTAAGGACTCTGAACTCACTAACCTTTGTGTGCCTCATTCCCCAAAGCCAGATTACAGACCAAAGTGATGGCCAGTTTCCTACCTAAATGAAAGACCTGGAACTGTATATATATGAAAAGAATGGTAATGGAAGAGGCAAGATTATAAAGATGTAAATGTATTTGTGATTATACAAACATTTTAGCTACCTAGAATTTTAAAAAGCAGTATTTTAATTCAATGGACTCTATTTAGCATAGAGCAAGAAAACCAGTTACCCAAAGAAGCCAAATCTCCCAAGTCACTGTATCAAATACATGAATAAATATATTCTTTCATAAAGATCTTTAAGAGGGAATAAAATATGAAAGCAGTAACTATTTTCCTTACAGAATCTATTTTCCTTACAAAGACAAATCAGAATGAACTTCCCAGAGATGAAATTTTCTAAAGAAAATAAACCACTGAGTAAGACTTCTAGTAGTCATATTTACATGTATCATAATATGCAATGACCTGACATATTTTCTGGTCCATCAGAATGATCTGACAGTTAAGATTTAAATAATCTAAATATACATGGGCTTCCACAACACTTCTGACACCAAACATATTTCTTTCCCCATATAAACAACCAATTCTCTAATGCTCTGGGCACTATGTAGATGTCATTAGATGTCAACAGATGTCAACACAATTGTAACACGAGCCAAAGTTATCATTAGGCCTTGCCAGTTCAAGGGTTCAGACCCACAAGACTTCCCTCACTGCAGATGACAGTTTACTCAGGGTACAAATTCTTCTGTCTGATTTGGCTACAAAGTTGGAGTCCCCACAAACAAGTACCCCTTTCATGTTTGATAATTTTTTTGTGTGGTTTTTTTTTTGTCTGGGGCTGCCACCTCCGGCACATGGAGCTGGCTCCTCACGCCTTTGAGCCACAGGTGCCACCCATTTGATAATTTTTTATAATAGTTTACAGAACTCAGAAAACAATCTACTTACTATCACCAGTTTACAATAAAGAATATAAATGAATTGCCAGGTGAAGAGCCACACAGGACATGGTACACGGGAGTCTCAAGCATGGGACATTCTGTCTCTATGGAGTTAAAATACCTCAAGCTCCCAGCAAATGGATATTTTCACCAACCTAGAACCCACTGAACTCTACCAGTCAAGGGTCGTTATAGAGGCTTCGTTGCATGGCATAACTGTTTATATCGTTGGCCATTGGGATTAACTCAATCTCTAGCCTCTCCCACCTGTCCAGAGGTCTCTCCCACCTGTCCAGAGATCTATAATAGACCTGAAAGTTCCAGTCCTCTAATCACAGATTTGTTTCTCTCTCAATGAACCCTCATCCTAAAGGTATCTAAGAGCCAATTAGGACTCACCTCATTAGTATAATGGGTATTGCTGAAATGGTCATACAAGGAATTACAAAAACTACACCTCTTACCCTTACCACTCAGGAAATTCCAAGGATTTAAGGTAACTCTGGGTCAGAAACTGGGGATGAAGACCAAATATATATTTCTTATAATATCACAGCGCTGCAAATGTAATAATGTTTGTTCTAATGGTAAGTTTAGAGAAAACAGTGCCAACCATTATAAATGATAAAACATTTATCATTAACATGTGTGTCTGTAGACTCCCAATCCGTTTACTCCAAAGACTTTAAGTGACTTCACTGCTTTTCTATGGACTTTTGTAATATAGAAAGCAGGTTGATGATATTAAAACTCAATTTTATATCATTGGTACCAAATACATATACATACATATAAAAATATATATAAAATTTCAAAAATATTTTCCAACTAAAGTAATAACTACACAACCTAAGAGCAGAGATGATGATAGATGACTTACTAAATGATTAAACTTTCATTGTCTAAAATCATTAAGCAGAAGGAAAGGGAATCTTAATTAAGTATATACAACATGTAAGTCATTTTAAATACTTTTATCATTTTATCCTGACATTAAACCTGTAATATAGGTACTATCACCACCATTTCACAGAGGAAGATAGTGAGACTAATGGTGTTTAAATAACTTTTCAAGAAATGTGGAGGAGGTTCAGGAGAAATTGGACTCAAGCCCAGAATTACTATCCGAATCTAAAAATTCAGATACAATAAATATCCTAAGAGTTTCTTTGATTCTTAAATGAGATAGGTACTAAAAGTGTCCATTGCAAGATTCAGTTCACATTATATATGAAGAGGAAGGAAAATATTCTTTCTACTTACAAGACTGTATCAGTACACCAAGTGTTTCAATAGCTTTAAAGCAATACTCTCGACAAATGTGATATGTATTATAGACTCGCACATTTCCCTAACCTTAGGGTTGTACATTTCAGTGGCTCCTGAAGTCAGGTCAATAACAATAAGTTTTTGGTAGGGCTGATAGGGCTTCAGGAGAATTGAAATGTACATGCTACAGGTGTAGGTATTTAATTAGAAACAAAGCAAAACACTCCAGCTGTTCAAGCAAAAAAGTATTCACTGATATAACTAAGCCTGAGAGCCAACAGTTTATGAAGTTAACCCATTTACTATGGGAAAAAGTTTGGCCTGGCTTAGAATCCAGAATCACTGTGTTGACGTCATATCTAGGTTCTTTCAAGTTAAAAGTTGACTGTGTCTGCTGCAGACAAATGGCCAAAAAAGAGCGCATAACCTCTGGCACATAGTCATAGTGACATTTTCTGTGTTTCTCATTAATACTGATATAACAAAGATAACATCTAACTTGAGATCAGGCCTTAATTCTTCTAGCTGAGAAACAATAGTTTCTCTCCTTTGAAAATGTGAATGAAATACAGGGACTGTCCTTGCCCTTTGCAAAGCAAGCAGAACTATGATGCAGAGTTTGGACTTGAGTTGTAAGTAGTTTCCAAATTCACAAGAATGCTGAATACCTGGGAGAATAAGAATTATGAGTAAGTAGGAAGAGCTGGAGAGTAATGAGCAGAGGGTGAAGGCTCACAGAGGAAGGAGAGATGACGGACCATGTAGCCTCTTGAAGTTACAGACACAACCTTGGCTCCAACCTTCCTTTCTGAATATGACTTCCTTGAAGTCCGACTTTACAGTACCAGCTCCAATGTCACATTTCCATGAGAAGTTCATGACTCACAATGCACCACCTATTTGATGTAAGACATTTGAGTTTGTTTTTAGCCTTGGAAACTTGGTAAAAATAAACATCATGGATTTTTAAAGTAGATACATTTTTTTTCCTATTTCCCACTTTATAACATGTTTAAATGTTGTCTTTTTGGTAATTTGCCTCATAATGCACATATGAATATATTGCCATTGTATAAACTCCTAAATTCCCATGCAAATTCCAAGATAAGACACTGGGGATTGATACACAAAGGTAGGATATTAAGATCTAAGATGACTTCTTAAGGGCCAAGCTTCTCTAGAGAGGTACAATTATAATGTTTTTAATAGATATTCCCCAATTTTTTCTAAAAGCACCAACATTGAGCAACATAATACTGTAACAGTTGTGTTGCAACATGGCTGGAATTGTGAATTTTTAAAAAAAATACATAAAAATATTTACATACAACAAAGCCTCAGTAAAGGGTACTCCTTGGTGTGGTAGCAATAACAAGGAGAAGCATACACTTGTGTATTCCTACAAAAGGAGTCTCTTGAGTATTTTTAAAGATGATAGCATGTCATAGCAAAACCAACCAATCAGCCAACCAGCCAACAAAATATCCAGATCCTAACACTGGTCTTAAAGCTGGTGAGTTAGCTTGACACTTTGGAAAAGTCACACATCTTGGTTGCTTTATACATTGGTGGCATTTTTTGAAAAATTAAGGTTAATTTAATAAATGTGTGTATTTGTTAAATATTTGGACTTGTCTAAGTTGTGTGATATACAGGCAAACTTAAAACATTCCTTATGCAAGAGATACACCATTCTAAAGGGGAAGATTTGAGAGTAGATGGTATCACTGCACATTCATTTATTTATTCAGTCTATCAACCAATTAATCAATCTGCCAGGACATAATATTGAAAGCCTATGGTGTACCATACACATAAGTTCTGTGTGCCCTCATAAAGTTTGCAATTTACGGGCAAAGACAAGATATTAAACAAATAATACCAAAAACAAGTAACTACTTTTCAGTTTTTTCAAATATGTGAAAGGAAAGCACAGTGGATATGAGAAGATATTAAACAGAAAGCATTTACTATTGGATCAAAGAAAAAGTCTTAAGAAAAGTTGAAGTCAAGCTAGATTTGAGGGATGGATTGCTGTTATCCAGAAGAAAAGCAGAGATAGAGAGTATCTTCTAGGTTGAAGTGAGCATATAAAAAACCCTAAACTGGTAAAGAGTTTGATTTGTTAAAGGGAAGTGATAGGAGAAAAGTCTGGCAGGTTATAGCACATCACAAAAATATGACAATAAAGCCTGCTGGAATATGTAGGAGCAAAGTCACCAGAGGCCTTATGGGGCGTTGTGAAGTATTTGGGCTTTAAGAGTTTTAAATCAGATGCGATCCAAGTTATATTTTATATCTTTCTAGCATCTATTTCAATACACACATTTACGTGCATTGTATACATTTCAATGTGTATGCATGTTATATTTGTATATACAGTGCTTACATGTATCCACACATAGTGCATTTCTAGCTGATGTACAACAAATGCAGTAGAAGAGGTGGATGAACGGGTCGTAGGTAACTGTGAAATTCTGTGACTGACAAGATGTAGACTAGACAAACTGCCAAATGGTAAGACTGGACTGTCTGCTCCTATATTTTGACAGTAGAATCAGCTGAAAGAGAATGCCTGGACAGTACTCCACCATGCTGCACTGCGTCAAGAATGGCTGTACGTTTTGGCCTTAAGAAGATTTTTGTGTTTTGTGTGTGTGTAGTGGAAGAAGAACATGAATTCCTGTTTAGATCTGCCATGTTGAAGATCCTTGTGAAAAATGATTCCAGTTGCATCATTATGTAAATAGTTGCATAGATGAATTTAGCATTGTAAGAAAGCTCATATGTACAGCATGACTTTGGCAGGAATGGATAGACAGGACTTAATAATGTAATAGTGGATGGGTCAGCCTAGAGGACCCAACAGTGTAGATTAGTGGTTATTAACCACAGCAGTAAATTAGAATCACCCTGGAGTCTTTAAAAAAATACAATATTGATTTCTATAACACAGAGCAGATCTCCTGATGGCAATAACTCAAATTTTCTTGAGAGACTGAGAAACTGAACAGTTCTGAGAGACCCTTGGGCTGAGGGAAAACAGTGGAGTTAAGAGCCTGTCAAAAGAAGAAAGGGACCAAATAAATCTCGGAGGCTTTAATGCAGAATGAAAAAATCAGAAAGAGAACCGTTCTCCCAGGGATCAAAGCCCGATTTTGATTCATCCCAAGTATGAACTAGATTCTGGCAATACAGGGTGGCTTGTTCACGGCTACCTGCAACAAGCAAACTGA
Organism: Otolemur garnettii; assembly: GCF_000181295.1. Lineage (NCBI taxonomy): Eukaryota > Metazoa > Chordata > Mammalia > Primates > Galagidae > Otolemur > Otolemur garnettii. Next base: position 9,618,882 of record NW_003852419.1, read on the forward strand.
TATCCTAGCTGGAGTAAAATGACATCATTCTGCTCATTGAGTAATTTATAGTTTAAAAAAATAATATTCACTCATAAATCAAAAATATTCTGACATATGGATGACCAAAATATCAAATTTAAAATTAAAAGAGAGAAAACAAACAGAATAACAGAGTATCTAGAGAACAGAATTATTAGACATGGAGTTTAAAACCTGTATGCCTAATAAATTTAGAGAAACTATGGGCCTAGAGTTTGGCATATGGGTCATATGCAGTCCCCGACAGGTTTTATAAGTCATGTGAGCCAAACATTTTCTTACATATGTAAAAATTATGAAAAACAACAACAATGACAATAACACAAGTATGGAGATGGGTTCGTATGGCTATTTCGCTATTTCCAAGGATATCCCTTTCTGATTCATCGTTGAATGATAAATGATCATTGGTCACAAACATATTTCTAACTTATTCTTTTGTCTGAGTAAGTTAGTATATTCAAACTGACATAAGAATTATTTTGTTTCTTAATTTTACTTTGCCTGTGTCTGCTCTAATTTATTATAGGTTAATTTTATATTCTAACTCACAGCACTCATATTTGTCTTATTTCTAACAACTTTGATAACCTCACATATTTAAACTGACACTAGAAAAAGAATATTTCTCTTCTTAAGTAAATTAACTAAAATACAGCAACCATAAAGGTATGTGTGTTATTCAGACATGTTTCTGTTGATTATATTTGTTATAAAATAAATTGAATGAAACTGCTAACAAACGCTATTTTAAATTACCTAGAGAACAATGACATTTTTCACACCATTGAGGGTTTGTAAGGGCTGACTGACAGGCAGTGTAGAATGCATACATGGTTCTCTTTGCCACGTTATAAAAACTGACAATCAGAGAGCGAGTGGTTAAGGTTTGCAGGTGAAGTAGTAATACACAAATATAGAGAAAATTTTAAAATACTCTAAAATATGAACACCATTAAGAGATTGTGGGCCAAAGAATTAAGGAAAATCAGGTGGCGCCTGTGGCTCAGTGAGTAGGGCACCAGCCCCATATACTGAGGGTGGTGGGTTCAAACCTGGCCCCAGCCAAACTTCAACAAAAAAATAGCCAGGCATTGTGGTGGGCACCTGTAGTCCCAGCTACTTGGGAGGCTGAGGAAGAGAATCGCCTAAGTCCAGGAGCTGGAGCTTGCTGTGAGCTGTGACGCCACAGCATTCTACCAAGAGGGACAAAGTGAGACTCTATCTCTTAAAAAAAAAAAAAAAGAATTAAGGAAAATGTATACAATTTTAATATATGAAAAGAAAAATATGGCAGCAGCCTCATCTTGACCGGAAGATTAGTTTACTGTAGTTAGATGGGAAGAAAATCCTTGTGAAGATCATAGTCCTCAAGCACACAAGAAATTTTTAATAGAAGACAATACATGCAGCACATTGGTATGACTAAAGTAGGCGGGGAAAAGTAGATGTACAGCATTGGAACACTGTTCATTCACAGCTTTCTATTCCAGGCACCTTGGAAGAATGTGTTGTTCATATTTCTGACAGAGGTATTTGAAGTTACTGAGTTATAATTGTAAGGTCATAGATATTTCTGCTTGACTAAGGTTTTTCAAGGGGACTCCTTCTTAGAGAGGATAGGGCTTCCCTAGACAAGGAAAAGGAAATCCAATCATTTTACAGATGAGGAAACTGAAGTTCAAAGAAATTGTCTAGCTTTCTAAGGTCACCCAAGAAGTAACAGATTGATAGAATCAGATACACCGAGGTAAATTAACTGAACATAAACAGGATGTGTCAGACATAGTTTTATAAGAAAAATTTATATGAAAGGCTAAGTGGTATAAAATGAGAACTTCAACACATTATGAAATAATCACTGAATAATTAAATGAAATGTATACAACATAGAGGAACTGTACATCCAGAATGTAGTTTTTAAGGCTTTCTCTGAATAACAGCACTATCAAAACAATCGTGCTACATTTTATACAGTTTATAGCATGACCTCTCAAATGAGGCGCTCAAAGAGTTTATGGCCACACAGACAAGCAAGTACTAATGGCAAAGAAACTATTTACTGAAGTAAAAGAAAGATCAATTGAAATGGTGGAAACCAGTAAAAAATAGAAATAAATCAGTAATCTATTTTCACATGTGTTAATAGCTTTTAAATTAAAATCAGCTTAAATCAAATTTTATTTACTTCCAGTATAGTTTGGTGGCCTCACTCTTCCATCCACCAATAGGCTGATTTCTTGTTAATTTCCAATATTTTTGGACATAAATTAGAACAATCTTTTGATAGTATCTCTTGAATACTTTAGGACACTCTCTAAATGTAGATGAAACCTAATGGCCAACCTGAGTTGATTTAATTTAAAATAAGATTGAGTAGATCACAAATTTCACAAACTAAAGAAATACTGTTTTAAAGAAAATATCAATAGCCAGATTTTATAAAATAAAGGGAATTTAAGCAACATAGTATGGTAAAAATAATCCACAGTCGTATCTGGGAATGTGGGGACCTTGATTCACGTGCTAGCAAGATTAATGGCTTAAAACTTAGTGGAGCATCAGAATCGCATTTCTATATCCTATCAAGAGAAATTCCAATTAAGTATCTTTTCAGTGAGCATATAAATTATTGTAAACTGACTCCTGACATCCTCTCTTAACACGCACACACACACAAAACTTTGCAGGTGATTCTGATAATCAGCTAGGTTAAGAGATCATTTTGTGAAATGATTTAAGTGCCCAGACTGTAAAGGTGGAAGGTTCAGATGAGATGGTTTCTAAAGTGATTTTTGAATCAGATATTTTATAATTCTGGTACATCTCTTGTCTAGTCCAGAGATTTCTTCTAGAGAATGATTAACAAATGCTCATTCAGCTTCACCCAGAGAGAGCTTATTCTCTCTGGAGGGTATTTTTTTCCATTGTTATAAAGATCCTTAAGGTTAGCCAAAATATTTCAACTTTTACTGATTTGTCTGAGTTCCACCCTTTGAAATAACATTTTCCCTGTCCATCTCATGGCCCTTAAAATGCTTAAAGACAGATCCTGCATCTTTTCTACATAATTTTGTCTCTGTGTTAAAAAAGATGTAAAGATTAGAGCCATAAAAAGAATACACTTCTTTTGGATAAGCAACTTAAAGTGGGACAAGTTCACAGAATCAAGATGTTGTTTCACTAAAAAAGAAGAAAAATCAGTGAAGTAATTCAGCAGACTTGTATCAATACATGCAGCTAAAGAAAAATTTTGCCTAGAAGGTTGAGGAAAATTGTTGGAGTGTTACAGTCTAACAACAGATGGGGTGTGGTAAGTTTCATAGTTAGGAATAGAGATTGACAGAAATATAATACAAGTTGCACACGTTCGAGTAACTTTTAAAATTAAACTGTGTAGGCTGTGGCATTTTAAAAATCATGTTAGTATTTTGGAAATCCTGTTTCTAATAAGTAAAAAGTAATCAAGACAGTATCAAGATTGTTTTTTATATGTAGTCACTCAAATATCAACAATTAAGTTTGTGAACTTGTCACCATGCACTTACCATTGGCAGCATTGTACAAACAACTCAGGAAGGGTTCATAAGCTTGTAAAATCGGTGTCTCACACCAGTGTTCATGTCGACCGTGTGGCACTGTCTTGCTGAATGGCATGCATTATTGTCAGTGTGTTTTCATGTGCCTCTGAGAGAAGTTTGGCTCAGAAGAGTGGACGAACATTGCATTTTGTGTTAAGTTGGAAAGAACAGAAGTAAAATCAGGGCTGTGTTGATCCAAATTTATGGGCATAATGCCATGAAGCACACAACAGTGTAAAGTGGATTAAACATTTTTTTTTTTTTTTAAGATGGAGAAAGCATCACTGATGAAGAAAGGTCAGGGAGGCCAATAATGAGAATACATGATGAAAACATGTGAAAATTCATCAAATTTTGCATCAAAATCATAGACTGACTGCAAAAAGTATAGCAGAGAAAGAAACATTGATAGAGAAACAGATTTTAACTGAAAATCTGCATGAGAAAGCTGTGTACAAAAATGGTCCCCAAGGAGCTCACTGATGAACAAAAGCAAAGGAACATCAAAGTGTGCCAAAACTTTTTGGAGAAGCAAGACCATGTTTTCAGCTATGTTATCACTGGTGAGGAAATGTGGCTGTGCCAATGTGACCCTGAAACAAAGTGCCAAGGTGTATGCAATAGAAGTCAGCCAATTCTCCACCTTCCAAAAAGCTTTGTCAATCCAAATCAAGAGTCAAAAAGATAAACTTGACTCTTATCAAAAAGTTGCTAAACTTTTTTGATATTAGAATGATTGTTCATTATGAATTTGTACCAACTAGATAAACAGTTACCCAAGTTTACTATTTGGAAATGCTGAAAAGGCTGCATGAAAAAAGTTAGATGAAAATGACCTGAACTTTTTGGCAAAAACTCATGGCTCTTGCATCACAGCAATGCACCAGCTCATATGGCACTGTCTGTAAGGGAGTTTTTAACCAGTAAATACATATCTGAATCTGTAACACTTTCCCTACTCACCTGAAATGGGCCCCAATGAATTTTTTCTTTACCCAAAGATAAAGAAAATATTGGAAGGAAGACATCTTGATGACATTCGAGGCATCAGGGGTAATACAATGATAGCTCTGATGGCCATTCCAGAAAAAAAGTTCCCAAATTGCTTTAGATGATAGACTAAGCACTGACTGGCCTTGGTCCATGGTTTTCGAAGAGGAGTAATTTGAAGATGACCATAGTGATATTCAGCAATGAGGCATGTAGCTCTTTTTCTAGGATGAGTTCTTGAGCTTAATTGTCAGACCTCATATATTTACATTCATATATAATGGTAAATTAATTATGTAAGCAAAAATTAGTCAAGAAAAACAGGATAAAGGAGGTGTGATAAAAGTGTATATATTCATAAAAACACCAGAATAAAAATAAAGTATATGCTAAATCTGTAAATAATATAAATATTAGGTTTCCTCTAATATAAAGAAGAGGATAAAGAAAAATAAATTCAGCTAACAATTTAAAGAAAGGATTATTACACTTATTTCAAGTGCTGCTGTTATTAGTTACCTAGACATGTATGTGTAATCAAAGCTCCCTCTGTCTTATCACTTCTTTTTCTTTATAATAAAATTTTTATTTTTCTTTATTGAGTTTTTCCATTAATGCATGTGAACTTGTTACTATTCTCACCATTCTTCCAAACGATTATTGTACACTTTATGAAACTGATAGGTTAAAGGCCAGCCAAATATGTTGTGAATACTTTTTGTCTCTTGACATTATTAATCAGGCTTCTTTCTAGAAACTTTTTATCTTTAAGTTCAAGGACCTTAAAATGTCCTGCTTTTCATCTGCCTCTATCTATCTTTCTGAGGATTTTCTTCTTTCATTTGTCCTTCTCTAACAAGTAAACCTATTCTTATTTCTCTCTCTCTCTTTTAATACAGAGTCAATAATAATCAGTCTTCAGTATAAATCTCTACTTCAGAACTCTCAGTCAACTTCTAATCTCTTATCTCCAATTCTCCCCTCAACATTTTTACTAGCATGTCAGGCTACTGTCTTATAGAATAGGAAGGTGTTAGAATTTCACCTGACCTGGAGATCATCTACTCAAATCTCCAGTTCCAAGTAAGGAGATGAACTGAAAGTAAAAACATGCAAAGTACTTCAGACAACAGGGTAGCACAAGGACTCACACAGAAGTTCTGTATTCCCCAGTCCCCAATTTTGTGTCACAACCGCCTCTTGTGCCACTTTGAACACAGATGATTCTCTCCATATGTTTTTCCATTGGCTAATAATTTTAGATAAAATTAACAAATTATAAATCTTGGTTTGTTAAGAGAAATTAGCATTTGGGACAGAATATGATTAATATTATAATATTAGGGCAAATACATATTTGGTAATGGTGAAGAGTGACTCACACAAAAAGTAACTATTGGACTGAGTACGAATCATCTTTGAAGTTTTTGAGACCCTATAAAATAGTTCTTTGAATTGACTGGCTAAGTTCTTGTTTGCTGATACACTTAATGTCTCAATTCCCTCAACATTTGGAATCTGTTCTGACTTTATTAAAAATATCCTTATCAAACGTGGATATCTGGAATGCTCTGTAGGGCCAATCCCAAGGATGATTGATGAAAATTGTAAATAAGATAACCATTTATAGTCCCTGCAAGTTGTCCTAACAACACACATAAAATTAATAAATGTTTATTTTATAAAAGCTAAATCTTAGTAAAAGGAGTCTGTGGCACTGGACCCAACCTGTCCCCCTCCTTCTTGCATCAACAATCCTCAAGATATCAACCATGCCGTGTACAGCACCTTGGACTCTGGTTAGACAGGATCTACAGAACCCTAGCCCAGAGCTGCTATGTGCCAGACATTCTGTGTTTGAGGGTCCAGACTTTGGTCAACTAGCCCCCCAGAAATGCCAGAAATGCCTTGCCTAATCTATATGATGAACCTAACTCCCATATAACTGTATTTAGATCAAAGGGTTGTTGTGATCATTTGAGATATCCTACTCGGCTGTGTGCTCTGAAAGGATTAAGTTCTTAGTAAATCTTAACCATCATTATTATGCCTTATCTTAAGTTATGTCTATACTGAAATCTTTTTGTTCTTCTTCTAAGAAACATTTATAAGACAAATTCTTGGACTTATTTCATCACCTGAGTCTCCCTACTGGGCTTTTAAGGGCATGGGCAGTGTCTTACGTTACAATGCTTATTAAAGCTCTTGACAGTGCTTGCTTCAGCAGCACATATCCTAAAAGTGGAACAATACAGAGAAGATTAGCATAGCCCCTGCCCAAGGATCACACGCAAATTTGTAAAGAGTTCAACATTTTTAAAAATAAATGTTTTGATCTAAAAAAAAGTGCTTGACACACACAATGCATTTAATTTCTTATTGAATTGATGAATGAATGAATTAAATAGTAATAAATTTTCCATGTTGCTAGATTTGATATAGAAATCTATTTTTATACTTACAAACTTCAATAACATGAAGATGATTCAAGGCTGTCAGTAAAAATGGCTTAAGAAGCAAATGTCGTATCTGAATACTGTGCTGGTGAATATGTTATCCAGAAATGTTTGCCCAACAGGCGAGGGTCACTAACATCGCACATATGGTGTTCTTACCGCTTGATGCATTTTAGATCACATTTTCCTACTCTTCCCTAAAATAGTGATAGGTACAACAGCTGGTGGGGATTGAAAGAGTAAAGCAAGTGAATTTTTTTATTATTAAAGGTGATCAGTTTCTGGATATGTAAATGCATATGTGGTAGCACTTAAGAAATGACACCTGCTTTCTTTAGAGGAACATCATGGAAGAGGCGGTGTGTAAGCTATAACTTGAAGGGCAAGAAAAACTGAGTGACATTAACAGAGGGGTAGGAGATGAGATTTAGAGAAGAGTGTTCCAGGTAGTTAAATGAGTAGTGTGTGCAAAGTCATATATGTGATTGAGGGAAAATGCTTGGAACTGTAAGGACTAAAGTTCAGTGTGACATAAAAATGAGGGAAGAGAAATGGGTACAAAGAATATGTGAGCAATTAGACAGGGAGAGGGTCTTTATTTGATTTCTCCTAAAGCAGAGCCTGAATTAAGGACTTGGATGTAGGCATTTTGCCTGGGAGATAATCCCGAGAAACAGTGCTGAAAGACAGGGAGGGTAGGGCAAGAAAGAAAAAGTAATGTAGGGCAACGCCTGTGGCTCAAAGGAGTAGGGCGCCGGCCCCATATACTGGAGGTGGTGGGTTCAAACCCAGCCCCGGTCAAAAACTGCAAAAAAAAAAAAAAAAAGAAAGAAAGAAAAGAAAAGGTAATGTAGGAGTAAATTATCACTCCTTTGTACATGTATAATGGGTATTCCATTTCACCAGGCCTCCTGGGAAGGGTAAATAATATCTCCCAGAATTTTCCTCCTACAGGAAGGGAGGCTAGCATATATACCTACAGATATATTCAACTTCTATCAGCTGAGATTTTTCTGAGCCATTAATTCCCCCATATTTTAAGACATACCTAAAAGCCCAGACAGCCTGGGACCACTTTTCCCTCAAGAATCACTAGGCTGGAAAAAGACTAAAAGATTTGCTACATATACTGGAGATTGGAGGCTGCCATCATGAGATGACTTTGTGGTCACATAAACTGTTCTCAGAAGTTGCAGCTGAAATCAAACATGGACTAAGGGGGATGTGATGTGGGCACAATGGTGTTAGTACCAGACAAATAAGCCTAAGCCAGACAGCCCCATATGCTTTTAGGGAGCTCTTAATTTACCTATTCACCTTTATGAATTCAAGTATTTAGAGTCAGAGAGTAGCATGACCAGAGGTGGATGTTTTGGGACATGAAACATCATGTTTTTGATGTAGCATATATAATAGATATGTTAAAATGTCAAAATTCATTTTATATTAATATTGAAAAGATTATGTGAAGTGTTACCAAGATCTGCTACCCTGGAAAAGAGCATACATTCTGTTCTCTTGACCATTTTTATGTCTCTCGACTAAAAACTCTTCTGAAATGAAATTAAGTATAAATTTTTAACCTGACGTAGTTCTCAACAAATATTTTGTTATGGAAGGGAGATGTATTTCCTTACCATATTGGTAAGTAGTTGCTTTATAAAAACTGAATTGATATATAGTCATTTAAAACAGTAATTATAATACTCATCATGCACTGTCTGCCTGTTGGCTAGGAGCCAGCTGATCAAGACTGGGCCTGTTACCACTACCTGATCTTTGACAAGCCAATTAAAAACATTGAGTGGGGAAAAGATTCCCTATTTAACAAATGGTGCTGGGCGAACTGGCTGGCAA
>NW_003852419.1:9628721-9645521 GCF_000181295.1 Otolemur garnettii
TGGAAGAAAAAGTATCCAATGTACACACCCCTATTATGAAACTAATTTATACCTTTTATATGAAAGCTATAACCTAATAACAGCCTAAGAATGTGAGGAGGGGGGAGGGAGAGGGGAGGGGGAAATGGGTAGAGGAAGGGGGATTGGAGGGATCACTTCTGTGGTTTATCTTACAAGGGTACAAATGAATCTTTCTAAGAGTAGAATATGAACATTTTAACACAATAACTAAGAAAATGACATGAAGGCTATGTTAACTAGTTTGATGGAAGTCTTTCGGATTGTGTGTGAAAACACCACACTGTACCCCAGAAGTGCATTAATGTACATAGTTACCATTCAATAAAAAAGGAAAAAAAAAAAAAAAAAAGACTGGGCCTGGTCAGGATAACTCTAGCCCACGTGTTTGTCATCCTTCTCCCAGGCCCGGGGGCTAGCCTAAGCACCTTCTTCTTGTGGGCCTGGCTATAGCATAAAGAAACAAGCAGGAACATGAGTAGTTTCTCAGTTTCTTTGGGCTGCTATAACAAATCATCACAAATTTGATGACTTCAAACAACAGATACTTTTATTCTCTCACTGTTTGGCAGGCCAAAGGTATAAAACTAAAGCACTGGAAGGGTAGGTTCCTCTTGGAGGGTCTCAGAGAGAATACATTCTCTTAGCTTCTGGTGACTATTGGCAATCCTCCATGTCCTTGGCTTGTAGACATGCCACTCGGTTTCTTCCTACATCTTATACAGAAACTTGCCATTTTATTTGGGGTCCAACCTAATTCAGATGACTTCTTCTAGATCCTTACCTCAATAATTATTTCAGCAAAGACCCTTATTCAAAATAAATTCACATTCTGAGTTTCCAAGTAGGAAACTCACATTGACATTGACATTTACATCCACATCTACATTCACATTCTGAGTTTTCCAAATAGGTAAATTAAGAGCTCCCTAAGAAGCATACAGGGCTAACTGGCATAGGCTTATTTGATGCAAGCACCATTGTGCCCACATCACATGCACTTAGTCCATCTCTGATTTCAGCTGCAACTTCTGAGAACAGTTTATGTGAACAAGAAGTCATCACATGATGGCAGCCTCCAATCTCCAGCCTCCAATATATCTATTTTGGGGGCCACTATTCAATTCACTACCCATATTCACCTCCAAATATAGTGTTTTGAAGATGTTTCATCATGGGAATCATCACTTACAATTTAGTGTTAAAACTTAGCACTTTAATTTTGTATTTACTTGAAGTTGTTTTAATTCCTCAATGATTCTGTATTCACTCTTCAAGGCCTTAGTTTCTTAAATAAATCAAATCTTGATAGTAAGATTTTCATGTGTGAAAACACTAAGTCACCTGAAATATTTTGCTAAGAATATAGAAATAGGAATTAACAAAATGCTATGTATAAAAACCAACGTGATGTGATATCTAGGTTTTACTTAATCTAAAGGTATAAATGATACCAAAGAGTGTTACCAAAACATTAAAACAGCTAACAGTGAAAACATGTCCTTATGTTTCTCAATTTTATGTTTTTAAGCACATTTCAGATCTCAGCTCCTAAATATAATATAAATCAGTACAATGCAACAAGTCACAAACTGATGATTTTATGCAAGTTTCCAGAAAAGCACAGAACAGAAAAAATGAAAACACAAATGAGCAGAGAAATCCCAGTTTAATAGTAAACACGACACGTTGATGCAAACTCAGGAAATCTTTGAAATTAGTTATTCAAGCATAGCTAAGGAGTTAGGCTGCTTGTAATCTCCACTATCTAATTGCAAAGTTGTAGAGCAAAGCAGTGCTGGAATGAGAGGCACGGCCCCACCCTGGTGCCAGTTTATGAACAGTTTATTACCATTCCACAGATAAACATCTTCTGTGCATGATAATTGGACTCACCCCACTGAACAGGCTAGGTAGATCATTCAATTTGCACATGGAGTGAGCTGGGTGTTAGTTATGCACATGCATGATACCTAAGATTTATTTGTGAGCTTTAATACAGAAGTATATTAATGTGGAATCCATTTCTTTAATCAAAAGATAATTTAAGCCTTTACAACTGACCGCTCACGAATAATTGAAGGTAGGCTGAGCACAGTGGCTCACCTCTGTAATCCTGGCACTCTGGGAGGCCAAAGTGGAAGGATCACTTGAGCTCAGGAGTTTGAGATCAGCCCAAGTTAGAGTGAGACTCTGTCTCTACAAAAATAGAAAAATTAACTGGGTGTAGTCACAGGCACCTGTAGTTCCAGCTATTTGGGAGGCTGAAGAAGGAGGATTGCTGGAGCCCAAGTTTGAGGTTGTTATGAGCTGAGCTAGGCTGAGGTCATGGCACTCTAGCCCAAGTCAGAGAGTAAGACTGTTGAAAAAAAATTGAAGATGTTTTGAAAATGAAGCATTACTTACATTTTTGGATAATAGGTAATGGTAAATATTCTGAGTAAGCTGAAATTTCCTTAAAATCTCTTGTTCCATTCCCACCCACTTATGTCTTTGGAACTGGTTTCTATACTGTCATTGTTTTTGAGACAAAATATAGAAAAAATTTTGATATGGATCATCCTCTTTCACAACAAAATATCTAAGCTAGATATGTGTCACTTTAAAATTTTTAGATATTGATATATATGATATTAATTCATTTAGATTGACATATATGTCAGACAGTTACTATGAAAATCACTATTTACAATCTTTTTGAAGTTATAATTGCCTGATGGAAAAATTATAAGCTTAATTGTAATAATCTGTATTTCCTTTATATATACTTCAAATTAGCAGCATGCAAATTTTGTATTTTTTTATTTTGTTATGATTATATTTATTGAAATATAGTTGCATGTGTAGTGAATTTAATAACTAAAATTGGGTATGTAAAAATTTATCTTTGTGCTTTTTCTTGTTTTATTTTCTTACTTATTCCTTTTTATATTTTAAAAAACAGTCCCCTATGTTAGGATATGCTTTAAAATAACTAAAAGAGTTATTAGAGTTCCTAACACAAAGAAATGATAAACATCTGAGGTGATAGAAACCTCAATTACCCTGATTTGATTAATTCCAATTATATGCCTGGATCAAAAAATCACATGTACCTCACAAAAATATATAACTATTATGTACCTATAATAATTAAAAATAAATAAAATAGAAAGGAAGTTGTCTAAATAAATTGATATTTAAGACAAAGTGGTGCAATATACATGATTTGAGAAGCAAGAGAGCAGACCTTTCTTGGCCAGAATTGGGGAATTATCTAAAAGTAAGTATATCCTAGCTTATGAAACCATATTATTATAGATCACTCCACCTTTTCAATATCTTAGTGTCCAGAATAAATAGAAATCTAAGATAACTAAATTATTAAGACAATAATATTCATAATTGTAGTTATAATACCTGACATATTTACAATGCTTTATTGTTTACTTTTGAATTCTTAGTGATTTTGCACATGGAATAGGCTAACCACTAATCCTAATCTAGTACTTCACAGGGGGTATTTGATGGTAATATCACTGTGTGGTACCAAAAAAACAAGGGATTGTTTTTCTAATTACTTTTTTTTCTTTTTATAAAAAGTGGCTTAGAATACTCCTCCCATTGTCAAATAAAACTAGAAAGTATAGAGATGGAAATAAAAAGACAACTTTGTAGGAGAAAAGAATTCATTCATAAAACACCTCATTTCAGAGAGGCATACAAGTGCAGTATTTTACAGAAATTTCCCCTTTGCTGATCGTTTATGTACAATAATGACAATATATAGGAAGAATTGTTTTGAGTCCATAAAGGCCATCAGGCATCCACTACATACCCACACCCACCCACAAACACTTACTTGCAGAGATTCCTTTTGATACTCAAAAGGAGCCCATGGTTTAGGTGCTGTGATGGGCTTTCGATGAGTCACCTTGGCTAAGATGCAGTTTTGAGATATTTCACCAAACATTAAGCGCTGCTATGAAGGTATTTTGCAGATTTGAGACAGTTGACTTTAAATAACAAAGATTATTCTAGATAATAATGGCCTGAATCAGCCATTAGAGAGGGCTTAATAAAAGAGCTAAGACTTCCCAGATGAAAAGGAAATTTCACTTGTGAACAGACAGCAACTCCAGCCCAGGCCTGACTGTTTGCCTGTGGGATTCATGCTTGCCTGGCCACCCATGACTGTGTAAGCCAATTCCTCGCAATAAATCTCTTAATGTATATCTGGTTAAACTCGGACAGTCTCAGGCATCAGGCCTCTGTACTATAAATACTATATTCTAAAAAGTTAATTCATTTTCCAAGGTGCAGTTAACTTATAAGTGCCAGGATAAGGATTTGTACCCCTACTAAAAAATGCAGAGCTTATACTATGTCCTAAAATCTTCCGGAGCAAAGGTCGTGAGTTGCAAACGCGCAGCGTTGGGGTTTTTATGTAACCAGCAGACGTTTCACCTTGCTTTCCACAATTCCTTAGCAATGAAGAAGTGGACTGTGCTATTAGAGCTTGTTGCATATTCTTCAGAGTATGTTGAAAATAGAAAGCAGTTTATGGAATATAGCTCTCATTAGGGAATGTGGGCTAAGCCAGGCCCAGCTTTTTGAGGTTGGAGTTAGACTCTGATAAGAAGTGGTGTATATAACGGTGTATATATAGATATCTGGAGTGGGAGGCTCCTCTTCTTACTCTTACAGTTAGATTCTGGCAAAGGCTATAGTGGGAAAAACATATTTAGCTCTTCCATTCCTCTTCCCGGCTCTTCATTTAGACTTCTATCTTTCAATTTGAATATAATCTGAATTTTGCTTTCATAAATGCTTTTTCTACTTCGCAACAACTCTAAGAGATCATCAGAGTGGATATCTTCCCTTTTCAGCAGCCATGAATGTAGGACGTGAAGAGAATAAAAAGGGACTTGCTTATGGTCAATCAGTAAGTGACCAAATCAAAACTTAAAGACAATTTTTCCAAGTCCATTCCCCTGTTCCTCACTCAAATATTTAACCATCCTTCAGTTGGCATTCCTTCCTTTTGTGTTTCTAGATAACCCAGGCGATGAGTTTAGAAATAAGGAAACACCTAGAAAAATATTTTATTCATGGGTCATGCAGTGGAAATAGCAGAATAAAATGAATCTTTCTTTTGTTTGCTACACAACAAATTGCTACAAACCACTGCTTATAACAGAATACATTTATGATCTCAGTTGTCATAGTTTTGAAACCCAAAGTGGTATAGTTTATAAGGTCTCATAAGGCTGAAGTCAAGTTGTCAACTAAAACGGGGGGTCTCATCTGGGGCTGGGGTCATTTTCCCAAATCGGTGGTGGTTAGGAGAAGTCATTTCCTTTCTACACTTTCACAGTGTCTTCCATCTTTAAGCCAACAATAATAAGTCGAATAGCTCCCATACTCTGAATTACCCTGATTTCTCTTCTCCTTGCTCTTTGCATTTAAGGGTTCTTTTGTTGGAAATAATGTTGGATCGGGTTTTCATTCTTCCTCTGCACCACTAGCCACGTACCCTTGGAGGTCATGCACGCTCTTAAGGATTCATTTCCTTAGATTTAGAATGAGATCACTGAAATTTCCTTTAGCACAAAGGAATCACTCTATGGCAGTGGTTCTCAACCTTCCTAATGCTGTGGCCCTTAAATACAGTTCCTGTGGGGTGCAACCCACAGGTTGAGAACCGCTGCTCTAGGGTCTCTTTCAGTTCTAATTTTGAACCATCTGATCAAGTAGTTTGGCAATAAAGGTAGACTTTTTGCCAAATGCATAGCAAGCTTCCCTGATTACACTCAATAAAAGTTCAGTAAATAAGAAAAAGTGAAACGGTGAATATGACTAACACTTTTCCAGTTATGCATATATCACAAAGGAGAAAATTAAGCAAAAATAATAGAGCTTCTCAGATTCATGACCTCTCTGCAAGACTTACGAATTTTATTAACTGTTGATTCATGTGAAACCCAGTATCTGTGATAGCTATGAGTCATGAACAGCAATTAATTAGACCGGTGTCACTCAGAAAAGAGCAGGACCCTATGTGTAACAAAGAGAAGTCAATGCTATAGAAACTTTCCACACAGACTTTGTCATAAACTTGATTAATAGAGTTGCTATCTTAGTATTCATTTTAAGATCTGGCCTCAGTTTTCTGTAATTCAATTATACCCCATTACCTTTGGCCTGGTTAAAACTTCACCTTGTTATGTGGTTATTTCAAAATATAGCCTCATTCCACTGACATAAGCTCTACACACCCACAGCTGCTGGCCATGATAAAACGTAATGATCACACACCAGAGTCATGTAAATAAGGTATTCCCTCACCTTGTGTTTTCTTCTAACTAGCTAATCCACAGCCCCCAAGAAGAAGCCAAAGCAATAATGCACATGGACCTTGATAAAGGCACTGTCCCCCAGTTCCTCTCTCTCCACTTCTCCCTTCCTCTCCCTGCACCCTCTCTTTCTCTTGCATTCCCCACCACTGGTTGAGCTCCCTTTCACCTCTAGATGTCCCATAAGCCCCCAGCCAATACCTCTAACCTATCCAGGACCTGTGAGCAATAAAATCTTCCGTTTCATGCATTTTGAAATGTCTTGTTTCTTGCCTGACACATATAGTGAAATCTAACTCCCTTGCTCCCCAACCCCAATCAGGGCTCTCCCACAAGGTGGCTGTCTTGGCTTATTGCCACTCTCAAGAGAGAGACTCTAAGACCAAAATAGGAAAAAAAAAAAAAAAAGGGCAGTGCCTATGGCTCAATGGGTAGGACACCAGCCCCATATACTGAGGGTGGTGGGTTCAAACCCAGCCCCAGCCAAACTGTAAGAAAAAAATAGCCCGACGTTCTGGCAGGCACCTGTAGTCCCAGCTACTTGGGAGGCTGAGGCAAGAGAATTTCTTAAGCCCAATTGCTGGAGGTTGCTGTGAGCTGTGATGCCATGGCACTCTACCAAGGGGGACAAAGTGAGACTCTGTCTCTACAAAAAACAAACAAACAAACTAATAATAGAAACTCAATCTAATATTGAACTACTAACAAACATTGTTTTCAAAGCTAAACTGTAATTTTGCCTTCATTGTGTATAGCTCTATACATTATTTGCAACCATAAACTTAATTTTTAAAACAGTCCTTTTTACATTGTATTGTGACAAGGACATTAAGCATCAATAGAGAGCTTTGTTTTAATTTGTTTTTCTACATCAGTGTTGAATTTCCATGTCATCTACTGAAACCACTGTTTTAAATAAATAATTATTATAAATATATTTTTAAAAGCCTCATTTAGCAAAATCAGTGTGCATGAAAAGCATTGTCCTTTGGGAAAGTAGGTGTTAAAATACTCAATCTTGAGGGAAAACTGAAAATAGAGTATTTATAGAAAAACTTTAATGAGTTTGAGTTTCTAAAAGTTCTGAAATCTGAGACACATAGATTTGTGCGTAGCTGTCTGTGAAGAGGCACAGACCCTTCCTGCTGAGGACGCAGTAACAGACACATCATGGAAAGAGGCTCAGAAATGGAGACTTGCACACAGGAGGGAAACGGCCTCACATAGGACACACAGCTTCAGGGAATTGAAGGTAGGACTGGGCAGAGTAAGAGGCTAACGTCCAATTTACTTGCACCTTAAGGCCTTTGTAACCCCTCATCAGCCAGTTATTGGCGTCTCCTGAGAGGAAGAAAACAATTCCCCGCAGCTGAGGACAATTCCTAGTGAGAGGCATATCCGGGAGCCATCAGCAGCCAGTATTCCCGGCAGCTTCTGAAAGCTGAGAGCTGTGTTAGTTTTCTATTCTGTGGCTTCAGACAACACCTATTTATTATTTTCTAGTCCGAAGACCAAAAGCCCCAATCATGGGGCTAAAATTAATGTGTCAGAGAGTTGTGTTTTCTTTCCAGAAGCCCTGGGAAAGAATCCGCTTTCCTTTCTTCCTTTTCCAGTTTCCAGAGACCAGCCTTGTTCCTTCACTACGGTCTCCTGCCCTCTTTGGAGCCAGTGATGGACAATCGAGTTTTTCTCACACTGCTTCATTGTGCCTCTGACACTCGACCCCCCACTCCACCTTGTAAGGACCCTCGTCTTTACAATGGGCCTCCTTGGATAATCCGGAAGAATCTATCTCAAGGCGGGTGAGTAGCAACCTGAATTTCATCTGTAACTTCAATTTCCCTTTGCCTTGTAACACAGACGTCACCATTATTTTGCCTGGAACAGGTAAATTAAACCTGAAGAAGATATCTGAGTGTCCCATACCATATACAGTTTTCAGAACAGGCTATTAGATGGACATCTAGCTCCAAGGTAAGTGGAGCTACCTTTATAAATCTTTCAAAGTTGGATTAGTTTCTGTCACATTGTTTCAAAATATGATCTCTACTTTTTATGGTTTAGCTAACATTTATGTACCAAACACTGAGACGTTGTAAATTTACATTTACATGATTTTTAGTCAATTGATAGAACTTCGCAGCCATCACTGCAATACAATAATAAAACATTTTCATTAACCCAATAGTTTCCTTCTGCCCATTTCTAGTCAATTTCCATTCAAATTGCCCCCGTAGACAATCATCTGTTTTCTGTTTCTGTGGTTTTGCCATTTCAGACATTCCATGTAAATGTTATGATGTAATATGTAATCCTTTGCATGTGGAAAATGTGGCAGAAATATAACATTGTTGATTCATTTACTGGTTGATAAACCTTTGTATTGTATCCAGTTTGGGGCTGTTCTGAATGATGCTAGTATAAACATTCATACAGACTTTGCATGGGCATATGCATTTATGTTTTAGAGTAAATATTAAAATACCTAGGAGGAGAAAGGTGAGGCCATCTTTTAGGTGTACTTTTCTCCCTTAAGATAGTACCAAACTCTTTTCCAAGGTAGATGAATTACTTTTATTCTCATCAGCAATGTGTGTGTGTTCCTGTTGCTCCATACCCTTGCCAAAACTTGTTTCATGTCTTTCTGATCATAGCCATTATTTTGTCTGTGTAGTGGCATTTTATTATGCTTTTCAATTGTATTTCCTTAATTATTTGTAATATCAAGCATCTTTTCATATGCATATGAGGCATTCATATATGCTCTTTGAAATATCGGTTTCAATCTTTTGTTTATTGCTTACTTGGAATCTTCTCCTTTTAAATATTGATTTGAAGAACATCTACGTACTCTGGATGCAAGTTCTTTATTAGATATATAATTTGCTAATATGGCTTGTCTTTTCTTTTTATGAATGGTGTGCTTGGAAGTAAAGAAGGTTTTATTGTTCATAATGGTAAATAATGATGTGTTTTTTGGCATGTGAATCACTGTAGCCAAGATATGTTTTGCCTAGCCAAGACCATGAAGATTATCTCCTAAAAGTTTTGTAGTATTAGCTCTTATATTTACATCTATGATTTGTTATGAGTTAAGTTTTGCATATGGTGCAAGGTAAGATTCTGAGGTTTGGGGGGTTTGGTTTTTGTGTATGTATGTGTGCATTGGGTTATGCACTTGTTCCCTGACCATTTCTTGAAAAGACCATCTTCTCTCCACTTGATTATGTTTTGTTCTTTACCCCAAAATAACCAAGTTTAAGAGTTTACATCTAAACATTTAATTTTGTGCAATTAGACTGCATTCATGTTTGTACATGATGATCACATTGTCTCTATTAAAGTACCTTGATAGTAAGATAGTACATGCCCTCCAGTTTCATCCTTTCTTGAAATATCTTGGTGATTTGAAAGCTATTATACTTGCATAATATTTTTAATCAGCTTATCAATTTCTACCAAAAATGCCTGCTAGTTCCTAGAATTGGTTTTGAATCTTTCAATTAATTTGACGAGGGGGTTCCAACATAAAAATTATTGAGTCTTACAATACATAAACCTGGAAATCTTACTAATATATTCAGATATTTAACATTTCTTGCAGGAAACTTCTGTAGTTTATTCTATAACTCTTACACTTCTTTTGTTAAAATTATTTCTCAGTATTGTTCTATTAGTTTATTTTGTAAATGAAAATTTTAAAAATTATATTTTTGGAATATTCATTGTGAGTATATAGCAATACAATTGACATATATATGTGTGTGTGTGTGTATATATATATATATTTCATAACCTGTGGCTATATTAAATGTCATCCCATAGGGTTATGTCTGTGTGTGTATGTGTGTGTATGTGGTTTTCTCAGGATTTTCTACATAGAAGATGCTGCCAGATGTGAATGGATGTCAGAAGTTTTAATTATTTCTTTTGAATTTGTGTATAAATTCCTTTGACCATATATAGCTTTTACGGATTTTTCTTGATAATGGCACTGGCTAGAAACTGTGATACGATGTTGAACAGATGTCTTATCCCAAATCTGAGGTAAAGCATTCAGTCTAATGACATTAAGTATGATACTGGTTGTAGTTTTCTTGGTTCCCTTTCATTAGTTTGAGAAAGTTCTCTTTTCTTCTAGTTTGTTGAGTGTTTTATCTAAAGTGGATGTTGGCTTTGTCACATATTTTATTTCAATTAATTGAGATGATCCCCTGGGCTTTCTTTGCCCTTTATTCTATTAATATTCCATATTAAACTGACTTTTAGGAGTTAATATAGTCTTGCATTTTTGTATGAATCTCAAATGCCAATGTTGTATAATCATTTTTCTGTATTTCCATATTCAGTTTGTCTCAGTGGAACATTGTGTATTTTTCTTTCTTGTTGTCTGTATTTACTTTGGTATCAAGGAGATTCTAGCCTTAAAGAATAAATTAGTTAGTATGTGTTTTCTCTATTTTCTGAACAGTCTTAAGATTTAAGAGTATTTTCCAGTGTGGGCAACTGGGCTTGTCATTTCCCTGTTGGAAGATATTTAATTAAATTCCATTACTTCTTATGTATCTATTCAAATATTTTATTTCTTTTAAAGTCATTTTTGGGAGCAAGTGTGGTGACTCATGCCTGTGATCTAAGTACTCTGGGAGGCCGAGGCAGGTAGATTGCTTGAGCTCAGCAGTTCGCAACCACCCTGAGCAAGAGTGAAACCCTGTCTCTACTAAAAGTAGAAAAAATTAGCCTGGCGTTGTGGGGATTGCCTGTAGTCCCAACTACTTGGGAGACTGAGACAGGAGAATCACTCGAACCCAGGAGTTTGAGGTTGCTGTGAGCTGAGCTGACTGACTCCACTGCTCTCTAGCCAGGGCAACAGAGTGAGACTCTCTCAAAAAAACAGTCATTTGGCAATAGGTAATTTTATGGAAATATATCCATTTAGTTTTAGTTACCCAATGTATGGGCACAGAGTTATTCATAGTATTTCCTTATAATGTTTTTATTTCTGAAGGGTTAGTTGTAAAATCTTAAGTTTCTGATTTAGTGATCTATGTTTTCTCTCTTGTTCAGATAATCTAAAAATTTATTATTTTTATCAACCTTTTAAAAAACTAACTTTTGTTTTTATTTTATCTAGTGTTTTTCTATTTTACTAATTTCTACTCTAATGTTTATTACGGTGTTTCTTCTTGATTTTGATTTAGTTTACTCTTCATTTTCTGGTTTCTTAAAATGATAAGAAAATGATCAAAGTAAATGATGAATTTGAAACTTTTTCTTATTTCTGAGTCATTTAAAATGACAAATTTCTCTCTACTATTTATCAGCATCTAATTGATTTTGATACATTATAATTTTGTTTTCCTTTTGTTTAGCATATTTTCAATTTTCCTCAGATTTCTTCTCTGTGCTTTTGGTTAAGCACAATCATCATGTTTAATTTCCACGTATTTAATGATTTCTCTTATATTTTCTATGTGCTTTTCAAATTTGATCTTGTTGCCATTAGAACATAAAATTGTATGATTTCAATCACTTCGAATTTATTGTATTTTTTAATGCTCCAGTCTACACTGTATGGTCTGTTCTGGAATATGTTCGTTGTGAACTTGAAAAGAATATGCCTTCTGCTGACATTTGATGGAGTATCGCATCAAGTTGAATGCCGTTGAAGTCTTTTTAGTACTGTTCAAATCATCTATATTTTTGCTGAATTTTTGTCTCGTTGCTCCTCTAATGCTGATACAAGTAATTTAAATTTCCAACTCCTAGTCTTTAATTTTCTGTGTATTCTCTCAGTTCTATCAGTTTTTGCCTCTGGTATGTAACTTAAGACATCTTTCTGACATACAGACCTTTATTTCATGGCCAATATTTTTCTTTCTCACTGTCTTTTCATTGGTACATTTACTTAAATTATATTTAATCTAATAGTTAGATATTCATATATGCCTATTTGTTGTGTGTTTTTTCTGTGTCTCATAATCTGTTTCTCTCTTCTATTTTCGCTACCTACTTTAGCATTAATTAAATATTTTAATGTATCATTTCAGTTCCTCTGTTGATTTTTTTTTATGTTGAGCTATTTTCTTTGTGTTTAAGCCTAAAATGCAAGTCTTTTAACTTATTATATTCTACATCTGATTAAATATAGGAAGTATATGCCAATAAAGTTCAATTTTTTTACTCACTCTTTGTACCATTATGTCATATATGTTATGACTGTGTGGGTTATCCATCCAAAAGTATAGTATATACTATATATTTATATAGTATAGAATATTTTAAACATACTATATAGTATATATTTATTAATATATAATAATAAATATGTAGTATATATTTATAAATATATTTATTAATATATAATAAATATGTATTATATATAAATACATAATATAATATGTAATATATAAATTTATATGGCATATAAATTTATATAGTATATACTTATGTATTTATATAGTATATAATATTCATATAAACTTAAGTGTTTTGAAGAATTAAAAAAATTTACAACAACTTTTATTTTTACCCATATATTTTCCTTCTCCAGTTCTCTCCATATATTCCTAAATTTTAAAGTGACTATTTGATGTTATTTCCTTCCAGCTGAAAGGATTTGCTGTGTAATTTGATAAAGTCAGGTCTGCGACTGACAATGGTTTCTTGTTTGTTTGCTTTGGTTTTGTTTCTACTTATCCCTTAATGTCTTTATTTCCCCTTTATTTTTGAACAATCATTGTTCTGGATATAAAATTCTTACTTGAAAGGTTTTAGTTGTTTTCTTTAGCCTTGCAAACATGACTTTATACTGAGGTCTTTAACCCATTTCCGCAGGAATCATTGTATCTTCCTTCCCTTGCTTACCTGTAACTTCTCACACTAATAGTGAGAACCCTGCCTCCCACCATCTGTCACTCAGTTCATTGTTCAATTCCAGTATGCATCTATAAAAGTATCAGAATTGGTTTATGTATATAAATATGAATAAACTCTGCTCACTATATTATAGTACGTATGTACTTCTTATACATTTAGTTTTAAACCATCTTCACTCATTCTCAAAGTTACTTAGATTAGCACAATATTTTTCTAATTCCTTCACTGAGTTTATTTCATGCATTTATAATACAGTAAGGTTGTTTTTTATATGTTGGATTTCATCCCTGGGTTTCCTGAGTTCCTACATGCTTCCTTATGAACATGAAACTTTAAGGTTGACTTCATGCTGCAAAGTCCTACAGCTTTTAGCGAATGCACAGTGTCATGTAACTACTAATGTTCATGTCATACGGAGTAGTTTCGCCGACCTAAAGAATTGCTGGTGCCTCACCTATTCAACTTTCATCTGTTCCTGGGAACCACTAGTCTTTTTATCACCTTTATAATTTATCTTTACCAGAGTGTTATATAATTGGAATCGCAGAGTACATGGCCTTTTTAAACTTGCTTCTTTTACTTCACAATATGCATTTCAGATTCATCTATATATCTTCCTGGCTTGCTAACTCATTTCTTTTTATTTTGGAATAATATTCTATTATATGGATAGGCAGCAGTTTGTTTAGCCACCCATTTATTGAAAGATATCTTGGTTGTTTCCAGTTTGGGATGATTATGAACACACTCCTAAAATCAGTCATGTGAAGTTTTCTGTGTAGACATACATTGTCAAATTGGTTCAAAATGAAATTGCTGAGTCATATGGGAAGGATTATATTTAGCTTTGTTAAGAAGCTGCCAAACTATTCTGAAGTGGCTCTACCGTTTTCTGTTCTGAGTGCTAATGAATGAGTGTTCCTGTTACTCTTCATCCTTATCAGGAATTGATACTGTCAATTTTAGGGATTTTATCCATTTTAATTAATGAGTAGTGGTACTCTAAGAAAATTTCATGCCCAGGAAGTTTCTGGGAGATCTAAGAGGTTGGTGAAAAAAATTGCAAGTCTTAAAGAAGTCAGT
Source organism: Otolemur garnettii (assembly GCF_000181295.1). NCBI lineage: Eukaryota > Metazoa > Chordata > Mammalia > Primates > Galagidae > Otolemur > Otolemur garnettii. Next base: position 9,643,037 of record NW_003852419.1, read on the forward strand.
TGTTTTCTACAAATACAGAGAACAATTGTTGTTAATGTACTTTATGGTAGTAATTTTAAAATGGATTCTAGTTATTACTGAATTTTGCTTAGATTTATGCCCATACTTTAGTATAAATTGACCTAGGATTTTACTATTTTTGTTATTTAAGCAGCTTACCTCTTAAAAGAGATCATCAAAACCCAATAAGCTATGCATTAGGTGGTACCACTGAACATGGGTCTACTTCCTATAGGTAAAAGTAATATTTTTAACAATATAATCATAGCATAGATAATATTTTCATTTTCTTTAAAATTAAATAATTTGTGATATTTCCAAAGACGAAGGTTATATTTTCCATTTATTTTTCAAATGCAGTCAGAAATGTTAATTACATTTAGGTAACATATGTTTAACTTGCTGTTATATAAGGGGGAAATGCATTTAAAATCAAATGTACCTTTTGGAAGTTATGAGCTACACTTCTATTTCCAAATTGGATAATTATTAGGCATATATTTAATAGCTAACATTAGGTTAAAAATAGTCAATGCGACTTTACATTTGAGACTGAAACATGTAATTTTCACTATTTATCCATCTGTTTTACTATTTAACATGAAATTTTAAAAGTTAAATAAATTATTTACATTACTAACTGCCATATGTATATATATATATATACCATAATCTCTTACATTGAATTTGAAAGAGTATAATTAAATCTAAATTAGATCTTACATTTTATAAAGTGTTCCTTACTTTATATAACAAAAGTGTCCTTTAAAATGTGTAAAATAAACATTTTAAAATATGAGAATATTTTAAACATGAGTAGTTTATAGCTAGGAGGAACTGTCCAGTTAAAGAATCTGGCTAGAACATTTCAAAATGACAAATTATTTGCATACAAGTGGGGTCTTCTTATTCAAATATTTCTTCAAAGTTAAAGATTCCTAAAAATTAGAAAATATGCTCTTTATTTTGAGTTCTATGTGTTTTAAATATATACTTCTTTCCTTAATTTATGGACAGCAAAAATAAGACTTAGACAATCTAATTAACTTGGCCAAGGTCACATATCTAGAAAGTGGTAAAATAAGAAGACTATAACAGGAATAAAATATATATCTTTCTGTTCAAAAATAAATTAACTTTTATAGGTTGTACAGCACATTTCCATGTGTTGTTCTATTAATCAGAATTAGTCATAGTCCAGTGAATTAACACATACAGAGAGAAAAATAAAATCTGACTACATTTTTATCATAATAATGACACTGAATTTTTATAGAATAAATATAGCAAAAAAATTCATTATATGAAATACTCTCTTACTTAATACTTTTTAAATGGGATTTTATATTTCCAGCAATAGTGTCCTAGCTTTTTTCAGAACCATCCTCCCTCTGAGAAGAACTAAAAAACTGTATAAAATAACAAAAACACAGCAACAACAAAAACATAAGTTTAGAAACATCAGAAAGTTACCAAGCTAGCAAGAATCTGTGGCATCAAGATCCCCTCAAAAGGAAAAAAAAAAATAAAAAAGACCAGAAAGATAAGCCTAATATTTAGAGTCTCCTTGTCCCTTTTATTTTCAAAGAATTTCTCAATTCAAAGCCAGGAATTTGGAAACTAAGAACTTTCTGCATCTCACATCAAATGAGAAAGTGGGTATTTTCTGCCTCAGCAAAGAGTTGGGGCTCCACACTTTCATTTGGGAAACCTCCAGACAGGGCTAAAGTTAAGACAAAAATAAAGAAATTCATGACTTTTCACAAAGTCTGAAGCCAAGCTTCAAATCTGTCCAGCCCTTGTACAAAGGTGACTTTCCCCAAATGTAACTGACTTATAAAACATCAGAAATGAGGAATATAAAGAAATTCTCACCATGACTCATCATAGAAAAGAAATCAGGAAATCAAAGTCAAAAATATTAAAAATATTAAAACTTTAAAGAAAAAAGACAGAATGGGTTCAAATCAAAAATACAACAGAGAACTAATTTCTTAACAGAAGCAATGGCAACTAGACAACCATAGACATATTCTGAGGTGGACAAGAACTAAGTAGAAAAAGAGAGTTCTGTAATGCAGCTGCCATGGGAAGGCTCCCCTCACATCCTCAAAGCCCCTCTGCTGAGCTCTGAAATCCACATCTATGTTTGTTCCAAAGCTATTTCCCCCCAGACTGCTCTTAGCTAATGACTAAGGACAGGACATTAAGGTAAGCCCATTCCTAGGAGACTAGCTGCTCTTTGATGGACAACTGAGACTGAGAACTCACTCATGGACTTGGTTAATATCTTAAGAAACTCATAGTAGGAAGTCTGGGTGGGGTGCCTCACACTTGTAATCTTAGCATTCTGGGAGGCTGAGGTGGGTGGATTGCCTGGGCTCACAAGTTTGAGAGCGACACCCCGTCTCTAAAACTAACTGGGTGCTGTGGTGGGCATCTCTAGTCTCAGCTACTTGGGAGACTGAGATAAGAGAATCACATA
>NW_003852419.1:9645589-9687717 GCF_000181295.1 Otolemur garnettii
AAAAAAAAAAAAGAAAAAAAAAGAAATTTCTGGTAGGCTGAAATTTTCTTTCCTTTATCTTTCTGGGCCTACCCTCATTTTCATCTGATAATTTGCCAACTTTTCCCCGCCCTTTCTTCTCATATTCTCTTATATGTATACATATAAAATGGTCCTATATCCTATCACTAGTTAAGGGTGATTCTTAGTTCCTGATAGCAACTAAAAGGTAAAAAATATTTGCTTCTGAGCACTTGGTGCATATTTCTGGCCTTAACATCTCATAGAAGGTGGTGTTTAAGTGGACTAAATTGATTGAAGCCTTGAACCTTAAAGTCATTCACTTCACTAAATATTTGGGGGGAAAGGAAAGTAATAGATTTTTTTTTTTTCAGTAAGCGCATAATGAAATCATGAGACTCTGGCCTGTATAAAACAACCTTTAAAAGGATTAATCTAGATGAAGTAAAAGGACTCAACCAGAGTAGAAAGAAATAATGAGTATGCGGGAGGTAGAATCTAGGAAACCATAGAAGTGATTCTTACAGGCTATAGAAAGAGAAAGAATTGAGGTCTCATAAACTGATAAACTGAAAATGTAGATAAAGTATTAGGAGCATTTTTGAGGGATGATTATGTGTCAGCACTATTACAAGTGCTTTGCCTATCATATTTCAATTACTCTTCGCGACAATCATATAAGATAGATACCATTATTACTTCCATTTTTCATCCATTCCAGTTCTAGAGAATTGAGGCAGTTAGTAAGTGATGGGGCCAGAATTCAAACATGAGGGATCAAATCTGGGCAGCCTGTAAAAATCATGTTCTTAAACTTATGTGAGTCAGGGTGACAGACTAAAAGTCCAGCATTGAATAAGAAAACAAACAAAACAAAATAAAAATGCAGGGTGACTGAAATCTCAAGTGAGAACAACTGGGATAATCATGGTGTAAGGGTGGTAAGTTATTATATTTGTATTGTTCAAAAGATGCATTATTCCATATGATGATAAGAAATGTGGAAAATAGAAATTAGTACCAGACAGATATTGGTAGACAATACAACATAACACATTGCAACATATTAATTGGAGTAAATCTTCACCTCGGTGAGTGTTCAACATTGTGTCCCAAACTGCACTATGCAAATACATTTGGGGTTGTTGGAAATCAGAGTCTAAGCAAATTAGATGGTTTATGTCATTCTGCATTGAGCTTCAAAATTTATAGGACATTAGGAGATGAAATTATTGAGGTAAACCTCATAAAGAAAAAAAGTAATATAATATTGAATGTTTCCTTAAACACTGTTTCTTCTAGATTTTTATTCTATGCTTAAACGTATCTGAAGAGAAATAGAAAGCAAAAATATAATTCATCATCTAAACTCTTCTCATTTAATGCAGAGATAATATTTACTAAATATTATCTGTTTAATTTCATATATAATAAATGTTCAACAATATAGTCTGTACTATAGGCCCTTTAAGGGGTAGTAATTTTGTAAGCAGTTTGAAATTTGTTTCACAATTATGTCAATTTTCAAATGATAGAAATAAATGAAAAGAACAAAAGGGCCACTTCTGACACTGAGAAGCTGGCCCAGCACTAACAGCTAGTGCATGTTATTCCTCTATTAGATGTAAATAATCTCACAGAATCCCAACCTCACAAAAGGTCACTGTGAAAGCATGATAAATCGAGACAAAGTGAGACCTCATTGTAATTGTTCCTAAGTAGAGATAAAGCAAGTTTCCTCTGCCACCCACAGAAATTCTTGTACTACTCTCCTCTTCCTGTAGATGAGATTTACTGACGTCAATGATAGAATTGCCCCTTTTCTGACAGCTTCTGGTCTAGACTAAACCCCCACATCCGTAGTTGCTTTCCCAAATCACCAGACCAAAGCCTAATTTCTACAACAAATTTCTTGAAAAATCAGTTTACTGAGATATGCCATGTTTCCCCAAGGTGTATACGTTCTTCTTTGCTGCAGTAATGAATCCAGTTGGTACAAGTTTGCTTCCTGTTTGTCTTTGACTTGAGTCATTGACATAAAATAATAACCAATTGGTTCCTTTAGACATTCAACACAATTGAATGCTTGCTAACTGATTGGTACTCTCCTAGGCATTGGGAATATGAAAATAATAAAATTCATGTGTCCTTACCATCTGAAGAGCTCATAGGTAATGACTGGATGAAAGGAAAAAAACTCACCCAATGTGATTAGTACTAGTCTGTAAAATATGAATGCATAGAGTGCCAGGTAATTATTTCTGATTTTGGTGGTCAGGGTTATCTTGAGGGGGGTGATGTCCTTTAGTTATGACCTTGACGGACAAGCAATATTCTTTCAGGTACAGAAGATAATTTCATTGTGAAAACAAACCCCTCAGTAGATTTAATATTCCGGAATCCTGCTGTGTTTTTATAAAGTAAACTGTGTTATCTCATACATTAATATTGTTTCATGATCATATATATATATATATATATATATCTTTTAAAGCTGCCTTATGTTATTTTTGGAAAAAAATAGAGTAGACATGATTTAATAGGTAATTTCTTTTAGAGAGAAGAGAAAAAAGTCAGAAAAATAGTATTATATTTACACTGGAACATTTTATTATAAAATTTTATTGAAGACAGTTGGAGACCAAATTGTGAGTCTCATAATTTGATTAGAGTGAATACATATAATTACTTAGATTGTGTAAACTTCAAGAGTGAAGTGTATGACCTATGTTGTGTTAATAGAAAGTGAAAAACTAGAATAACATGAAGTCATATTGAGCAGTATTAATAATCTAAAAATATTAATCGCCATCAGTTCTGTGACTTAAAAGCTTCACAGTTATTCATCTGGATCTGAGTTTGGGAAAGTGGTTTAAGCAATTCTTCCTAGAATTTGGGAGGAAGGGACAGCTACGCTATTCTCAGCTCATCATTGATGTTTCATTTATCTTCATGATTAAATGTATTTTAAAAGCTTTAGATTAACCCTTTGAAAGCCCTCCTGGAGTTCTATATTTGTTTTTCTAAGCTAACAATGATCAGTGATTACTGGATTGCATTGTATTAGCTTTACCGTTTCCTATATGTGAAGAAAAGAGGCCCAGAGAAGGGAACTTAGCTAAAGAATTTATTCATTTTCCTTTTATTAGAGAAAACTGCTTCAGTTTTAAAGTGAATCTAAGAGTCATAGATCTTAGGATTAAAATTCCCTATGATGTCAGTGAAGTAAAATATCAGTAACTTAAGCCCAGAAACTAAAAGTGGGTGGTGTTCTTCGAATTCTTCATTATCAGTTTGATCCCTGAAGAAGACCATACACTAGGGCAAGCATTAATTGGAAATATTTGCCTTGAAGTAGGACTTTTTTGAAATTTGAAACAGGATGAATGTATTAGAGTTAAGTCTGAATTATTAGGAAGTTATCCAATGGGAAAGAAGACATGTGCACACACACACACATGCACACACTCGCACACATGCACGCACATGCACGGACTCACACACACACGCATGCAGGCACTCACACGCACGCAGGCACTCACGTGCACACTCACACATACACACACGTGCACGGACTCGCACACATGCACCTTCAGCCTGTCCTAGAGAAAGGCCAGCACACCCTCCTGAAGCAGAGGCACTTCCCCATCTCTTCTTCAGACCTTTTTCTTTTAAATGCTACAGCCAATACAGATTAGAAAAATAGTCACTTTTTTTTTTAATTTCAGAATATTATAAGGGCATAAATGTTTGCTTACATAAATTGCTTTTGTACCATTTGAGTCAAAGTTCTATGTATACCCATCACCCAGTATGTGCAGTACCATTTAGGTGTGAATTTACCCCTCCCCGCCACTATTTGAATTTAATGAGTGTTATTTCCATATGTGCACTTATGTTAATTGATTAGTTCCAAATTAAGTACAGTAAAATCTTATAGCATTCCTGTTTCTTCCTTCCCAAAATCTAATCTTTATTAATAGTTGACTTGTAGAACTTTTTCTATTTAATGGAATGATTCTATATCTGTATATATGACATATAGTCTAAGTCATTATTTTATTGCCCTAATATGATGTGCTACAGTTTTTTTTTTTCATTATTTAGAAATTTTCAACTGCTGGAGATTTAGTTTATTTTGAAATTTGTGCTGTTTTAATAATAACTGTGATGAACACTGACCTGTGTATGTGTATTTATATGTATATTATGCCTTTTTCCTCTTATTCCTGTAGGAAAAATTCTTAGAAAATGAATACCAAAGGGATTCCAACAGTTTCAGTCTGCTGTTGTGTACTGTTGGTTTACTTAAAACACAGCATATTAGTTTAACAGTTCATGTTCATGCTGATTTTTTTAATATGCATAGTAACCTTAGATACTATCTGTTGATATTTCTGAGATTTCTGAATACGTTGTGCAGATTTTTATTGTAAGGATGCTTTGTGGTTCTAAAGAACAAATAATAAAAATATTTTCCAATCTCCCTAGGCAAGTGAACTTTCAAACATCTTGTTATAAAGTAAAATTACTATTAGAATACATTGCTATATTGTCGGGCAATTTTCTATTAAATTATTAAGTAGACATTAATAATGAAATAATTTATTTCAATTAAATCAAAGTAACTTTTATTTCATTGTTTAGCAAAGTGTTGCTATAAAATTGTTTTCAACCCCAAGCATCCTCAATCGTGTACCATATGCCAGCTACACTTTCCCCTTCCAAATTACTGTTGATTGTAAGGATGGTTAGTTACTAACAAAGTAACTTTATTTACAGGAAAAGAAACTCACAAAACAAAAGCAAAACTCGATTTTAGCCAGCTTTAACAAGAGTAAAAGTTAACGACAGGTAAATTGACTTTGACACAAGGATATTGAAATAAAAACCTATCTGAAAATAAATCACTTTGGTCCAGCCTGAAAGATTATAACTAAAGTTAATTTTCAGGGTTATTAGATGTTGACAGTTAAATATGAGTCCAGGCAAAAACAATAGTATTGTTTGTTTGTTCATTGCAGAAATTTTAGATATTAAGAAAAGCCATGGGCAACCAAATTCATCATTCAGCATTTTAATGTTATGTCAGATTTAATTGCCCCTTTAAAAATGTTCTCCGGTAAAATTTTCAGAAATGTAATGTTGGGTTTGATTGACTCTCTAATTTATATACTAAAATAAAATGTGTCTTTTAAAACCCATGGGAAAAAATCAGACATGACTCAAGTACGTTATCGTGTTATGTCCTCTTCTAAAGCCTACAGTTTGTATCTGGCATTTATGTTTCTTTTAGATGACAAATCTGAGAGTAATGTGAATCTAACATTAGCAAATTACCTTTTCCCCCTCCTTAGAAACTTGAAATATTTCTTACCTTGGAGGAAATATTTTAAACATAGGAATTGTTATTCATCTATGCTTATTAATTTTAGCATTGAGCAGTCATGCCTCTAAACTCTCAATCTCACCTACAAGTTCTCTTCTTTTCCACCTACGACGGCCGTTACAGATTTATTTGCAGTTTTCTTTTTTGAAAATGGTTATTATAGAAAAGCTATCTTTCTCTGTTCCATCATTCATCTCCTTACAAGAATCACACTTTCTTTTCTCATTATACTAAACCTCCCTCATCTATTACCTGGAATTTAAATATTTACAAAGTTGACTTTACACTTTACCCCTTTAAGTCACAATAGGATTTGATCTACTATATAATAGTTTTTATTTCACCCTATATATTCTTATTTAGTTAATGTTATTTATTTCCCTTTGAGCAAATTTATAAATACATTTTAAATTTACTCAAATTAGTAGAAATAATTTGCTCCGATTAATATGTTTAAATATTTTCTCCAATCAATATATGTTCTTCCTGTCTTTCTTACTTTCTCTAGCTCTCCTTCCTTCCTTCCTTCCTTCCTTCCTTCCTTCTTTCCCTTCCACCCCCCCTTCCTTCTTTCCTTTCTACAACATTTTTTCCTGAGTCCTCTATTTTTTTCTCACATTTCCTAAATATTGAGTTTGGGTTCATATTGTTGTTGTAGAGATCTGTAGAGCATATATGTCAAAGCTCATACCATTTGGCCTTTCTAATGCATATAACGAGCTTGTCGAGGGACTGGATCCAGAGAACAGACTTTATGGAGGGACTGACATGAATCTTCTGTCTTTTAGCCACTGATAGTTTTCATCTATGTAAACATGAAGATAACTGAGTGAACTTGTAGGTTCTTTGTCCCATTTTTCATGAGATAAGCCAAACTAAGAAAAAATTAATCTAACACTGAAAGGAAAGTATGAAAGATCAGAGTAGAAGGAAACTGTAACAAACTATCTCCATAGAATAGTTCAAATGAATTTTAGAGAGTCATATTTTGTTGGTTGTTTTTGCTAAAAAATTATATTTCACTTAAATATTTTATTGGTAAAATCTGGGTATTACAGAAGATAATGTTTCTAAGTTTATATCCAATCATCTTTACAAAATCTCAACTTGTGATTTTGAATCAACTGAACAATGAGGGTCTGGTCTAGAATTGTATCATTGCAAAATATCCATTAGCTTTATTTGCCATCTTTCCAAGGTCTACTGTGTTTTCAAATTCTTTTCACTACATGGGATTCTAAGACTTTCCCCTCCATTTTAATCTTTTGTTTATTTTTGGCTTTGCAAGAGGAGTGTTGAAAAGTGGTAACTTAATTTTTTGGACAGCATTTAATCATTTAATATTTGTATGTGACATAGTAAACACATAAATATTTCCTGATATGCATGGATAGTCTGTTAATATTCCTTCACAAGATCTCAAGCATTTTCCTAGTATGTTGTGCAGTTGTTTTAATGTTCTAGTTTCTGGAAAAAATTTATAAAATTAAAGGAGGAAAGGGTTTTCTTGACCTTTTCCTTAGGTAACATGTGAGCAGGCTGGGCAGGTTGAAGATGACTTCTGGATGAAAAACACTCTATGTGTCTTTGTGATTTTGAATCAACTGAACAATAAGTAACAATTTTGAAGCCTTGGAGATGTTTGTAGATGTGTAGAGCTTCTAAAGTTTGAAGAAGGCTATTTGTAGATTGCATACTTCCTAGAAATTTATAAGATGGTGGATAATAAATAGTGATCTAAAATACTGATCGCCAAAGGTTCATCCCAACATTAGACATAGGTAGGCCAGCAAAAGTGTGCAACAAAAGTATACCCAAAAATGCAGCATGTGGTTTAAGCAACAAACAAAAGATATATTGGATGGTCAGAAGTCTCGTCAAGTTATAGAGAACATCATGGTGAAAGATTAGAGATAAAAGTGACAAAGAAAATGATACGAATATACACTTTAATGGAAAAAGGAAAGCATATGTGAAGAAACAAACAAAAAAAGTAGCAAAGAAATAAACTCCATAGAACATTAGCAAGGCTTTATGGTGAGAGTAGAAATAAACATAAAGGGGCAACTGCAGAAAGCGACCTTGACTCAATGTCGTCGTCTCATAATCAGGGTAGTTTCTCTTCGAGTTTTATGTTCAAGTTTGACAGAAGGATTCCATTTAGACAGTACAAGCTCTTCATTCTGAAATAGAGAAAAGTAAGTTTTCAAAAGCAGCAGGAAGGAGGCAGCATCTGTCACTTTTTACTTGATGTTTCTATATAGTCCCAGAAAACAGACTGACACTAAGAGCACCTGTGTTCCTCGGAATGCTATAACTGTCCCATTTTTTCATCAAAAGCCCATTGCTTGCTATTTCCGACTCATCATCTGATCAGGATTTATCATTATTATTGCCGTCATGATTACTATTATGTATCATTAGACTCTCCATCACCACCAACAGATCATTATGACTTCGTTTTTTCCCTAAAGCTTCAACTATTTCCAAAATGTAAATGTTTATTATTGCTTCAGATAGAGACAGCACCGAGCTTCATTCAGGAACTTGTCCAGGCTTCAAATGGCTCTGTTTGCATTCCCTGCTGGCTGCTTTAAAGCTAAAACAGATGAACAATGCAGATTTAAATGGGGAACATTTTTTGCTTAAGTTTATATTTAAATGATTGAAGTAGGCTTTATGCAAAATATCTCCAAAGAATATCACATCTTGATGGAAATAGCAGTAAAGCGAACTACTGTTTTAATCCCTTACTCCAATTGCCAGAGACAGCATGGTTATCATGGAAATAAAATCAGATTCAGGCTTCTGGATGTAGGTTCTAGCAATAGCTCTGAGCTTTTATGTGAACTTGGGAAAGGTGCTAAATTTTGCAAATTATAAAGGCTCTTAACATTGAACTCTTAGGGGTTTTTGCTTTTAAAGTTCTATCACTCTGAGTTCAAAAATAACACTTTATTTCAAAGGATTAATGTAAAAAAATTACAAAAATATATGCTGGTGAATAAGAGTTTGACCAAACTTGGGATTCTTACCTTCTCTAGAACATATATGGCAGGAGAATTTTTGTCTCATCTAAACAAGGAGAGAAATACCTGAATTTAATTCATTGAATTTCAACTTATGAATTCATAGTAACTTAAAAAGCTTTAGAGAATGAATACTAATCTAATGGAAACTTATATGATTCTGATTGCATTCATAGCAACCCCTGGCAATTTTACAGACCATGATTTTTCCAGATTCTTCACTGTTAGATGATTATTTTACCCTTTGTCTAAGACTCCTCACCTTTTTCCACCCTATTGGAAACTATTTCAGCCATCTCAAAGAAGATGAGAAAGTTCTCTTTACGTGAAAAAAAAATAATAAAATGTTCAAGCTATGTTTTGGAATTAATATCTCATTGTTGTTCTGATTTGATTTCCCTAATGATTAGTGATGGTGAACATTTTTTAATGTATTTGTTGGCCATGTGTATGTGTTCTATGAAAATCTTTCGGCCATTTTTAACTGGATTGTTTGTTTTTGCTATTGAGTTGTTTGCATTCCTTATACAGACTCATTATTAACCCCTTGTAAGGTATATAGTTTGCAACTACTTTCTCCCATTCTGTAGATTTTCTCTTCATTCTGTTGATTACCTCCTTTGCTGTGCATGAGGATTTTAGGTTGTTGTAGCACCATTTGTCTATTTTTCTTTTGTTGCCCATGCTTTTGAGGTGCTGCCCAAAAAAATCTTTGCCCTGACCAATATTATAAACCATTTCCCCTGTTTTCTTTTAGTAATTTTATAGTTTTGGGTGTTGTATGTAAGTCTTTAAATCATTTTGAGTTTTTTTTTTTGTTTTTGTTTTTGTTTTTTTATAGTGAGAGACAGGACTCTAATCTCATTCTTCTGTACATGGTCATCAATTTTCCCAGTGTGGGTTCTTGGCATTGTTTCTGAGAATCATTTGGCTGCAGGTATATTGATTTATTTCTGGGTTCTCTATCTTGTTCTGTTGTTCCATAGGGCTGTTTTTATGCCAGTACCATGCTATTTTGGCTACTGTAGCTTTTTAGTATATTTTACAGTCAGCTAGAATGATCCTTTAACTTTGTTCCTTTGTTTAAAATTGGTTTGGCTATATGGGGTCTTTTGTGATTCCATATGAATTTTAATATTTTAAAAATTATTTCTTTGAAGAATGCCATTGGTATTTTGATAATGGTTGCATTGAATTTGAAGATCACTTTAGGGACTAAGGACATTTTAACAGTATTAATTTAACACTTTGGGGAGTATGGACATTATGACAATATTAACAACATTTTAACATAATTAAGCAAATTCAACAATTAATTGATATCCCAGTCCATGAATGTGGGGTATCAATTTCTTTCATCAGTGTTTTATAGTTTTCAGTGAAGAGATCTTTCCCTTTTTAGTTAAATTTATTTCTACATATCTTGATTATTATTAATAATAGCTATTGTAAATGGAATGGTTTTCTTGATTTGGGGGTATTTCATTTTTAATGTACAGAAATGCTACTGATTTTGTGAGTTGATTTTGTATCCTGTTTAACCTTGTGGAGTTAGTTTATTCTAACAGTTTTCTTGGTGGAGTCTTTAGGGCTTTCCATATATAAAATCTGTAAATAGAGACCATTTTATTTCCTCCTTTACAATGTGGATGATATATCCTCCTTTCTCTTTCCTAATTGCTCTGGCTAAGGATATGTTGACTAGAGTACAAGGTAAAAGTGTGCGTCCTAGTCCTGTTGCAGATCTTAGCAGAAACTTTCATAATTTTCCCCTTTAGCCAGTCTTTGAATTTCAGACTCATTTTGATAATTATTTTTTAGTACTGTAAAATTATCCATTGTCTCAGGCTTATACAGCTTCTGATGAGAAGTTTTCATTTGTCTTCTTTACCTTTGTTACTCTGTACATAATGTTCTTTTTTCTGGCTAATGTTAAGACATTTTTCTCTTAATCATGTGTTTTAAGTAATTAAAAATTTTTTTGGATTAACATAAGGGTACATATGATTAGGTTACATTGTTTTCTTTTGTCAGGTAACATCTGAATTATAGTTGAGTCCTTCACACAGGAAGTATACTACATATCCCTACATGGTACCTATTAGGCGAGATAGAGTCTCACTATGTTGCCCTCAGTAGAGTGCTGTGGCATCACAGCTCACAGCAACCTCAAACTCTTGGGCTTACATGATTCTCTTGCCTCAACCTCCCAAGTAGTTGGGACTACAGGCACCTGCCACAGCACCCAGCTATTTTTTGTTGCTGTTGTTATTGTTGTTTTAGTTGGCCCAGGCCGGGTCCAACCCTGCCAGCCTCAGTGGATGTGGGCTGGCATCATAACCACTATGTTATAGGCACTGAGCCCCTCTCCACTTCTTGAATTTAATTGTGTTTTTCACTCATGTGGGCCTGTAGTTGTTCATCCACTAGTTTTAATTTAGTATTGAGTATATGGGGTGCTTGCTTTAAGTATTATAATGTAGTTTATGAAATTGTTTTCATGTTTTTTTTTTTCTTTTTGACAGAATCATGCTCTAGATCACAGCAACTTCAAACTTTTGGGCTCAAGCAATCCTGTTAATTTTACCATTGTTTTAGTAGGGCTGGGGTCTTCCTTTGGTCAAGCTGGTCTTGACTTCTGAATTTAAGAGATTCTCCTCCTTTGGCCTCTTAGAGTGCTAGGGTTGTAGGCATGATGCACTGTACCAGCCTGTTCCCATGGTATTATACTTGGTTTTCACTGAAGTTGTTTTACATTGGGGTCTCTAATTTTCACCTGTTTTAGAAAGTTTTCAGGTATTACTTTCTCACATGTTTTTCTCTCTTCTTATTCCTTCACATCTTCTTCAGGGGCTTGTACAAGGGTTGAGGGGTAGACTCTGATGTCAATGAGATTTTAATTTTATTCCTGGCTTTATCACATATAAATGAAAATCTGTATCTGAAAAAATTTTGTAAGATATTTATTCTCTCTGCTCGGCGCCTATAGCTCAACGGGCTAAGGCACCAGCCACGTACACCTAAGATGGCGGGTTCGAATCCCCAGCCCGGACCCGCCAAAACAACAATGACGGCTCAACCAAAAAATGGCCGGGCGTTGTGGCGGGCGCCTGTGGTCCCAGCTACTTGGGAGGCGGAGGCAGGAGACTCGCTTGAGCCCAGGAGTTGGAGGTTGCTGTGAGCTGTAATGCCACGGCATTCTACCCAGGGGGACAGCTTGAGGCTCTGTCTCAAAAAAAAGAAAAAAGATATTTATTCTCTATCACAATATTTGGCATATAGCAAATGATCACAGTGTTACTATTAAATGTTACACAGATACTGCTATAATTTTGATGTTTGTCCCAAAACCCAATTTGATCCTCAGGGTTGGAGATCAGGCCTAGAGTAAGGTGTTTGAGTCATGGAGGTGGATGCTTCATAAATAGTGTGTTGCCAGCCTCATGCTAATGGGTGAATTCTCACTCTGTTAGTTCCTGCAGGAGCTGCTTGCTAAAGAGGCTGGCCCTCCTTCCTACTCTCTTGCTCCTCTACTCTCTCCACATGATCTCTGCACATGCTGGCTTCTCTCTGCCTTCTATTGCAAGTGGAAGTAGCCTGAGGCCCTTGCTAGAAGCAAAGCCTGGTGCCATACTTCTTGTACAGCCGTCAGAACCATGAACCAAATAAAGTCTTTTCTCTTAAATTACATTGCCTCAGGCATTCCTTTATAGCAACACTAAATGGACTGAGGCAGATACTTTTCTGTATCTACCTGGGATATGTGTGATTCTTAATAAAGAAGTTTAAAGTTCCCTACTAACACACGGGAGCAGGGTTTCAGTGAACCATAGGAAACTTGTCTCCACTGCAGACTGTATGCTTTCCCTTCATTTCTCCTTGTGTGCCTTTACTCCATCTTTGCCACATAAACAGTGTGAACCACATCACTGTGGAAAAGTGGGATCCTCACTCTTCACTAAAGTGGCAATTATCTCCTTTCTCCATCTTCTCTAAGCAGCATTATTCATCATCTCCACTGCTTCTCTTCATGACAGTTATCAGAGAACATTATTTCTGGTCTTTGACGGTACACATTTGTAAGCAAGTATCATGAGGAACTCATTTAGGCAGATAAATTTTACTTTTGTAAAAATACAGAAGAAAGGAAATATAGTATAGTGTCTTTGTCCAATATTAACATATCAAGTCTAAAATATCCACCAGTTCTTTAATGAAATGTCTATGGAGCATTTGTATACTAATTCTAATTAAGAAAACTCTGTCTCTGGGTATGAACCCACATAAAAAAGTATCTAGAGCACTAGTTCTCAACCTTCCTAATGCCTACTAATGCCACGACCCTTTAATACAGTTCCTCAGGTTGTGGAACCATAAAATTATTTTCATTGCTACTTCATAACTGTAATTTTGCTACTGTTATGAATTGTAATGTAAATTTCTGATATGCAGGATGTATTTTCATTATTACAAAGGGATCATAACCCACAGGTTGAGAACTGCTGATCTAGAGGGAAGATAAATAATTTTTATCAAGATTTCCTACATTGAGCTTTTTAACACTTCTGGTTTTCTGTAGGAAAAAAAGGGAAGTATAGGAGGGGATAAAGCTATTTTGAGTTGATTATAAGTGATAATCCATGGAAATATAATTCTCTTTCACTTCTAAGATAACAACAGCAATAGTGACTATAACAATGATAACTTAATATCTCACACTCACATACAATCTTTTACTCAAATTTTAGAACTGACAATTATAATCTGTGATGATTTTGAGTCTTATACATTATGACAACCATTAAGTCTTGTATGATAATGAACAAAAGGAGATTTAGCATCCTATGCTCTTTATTCGCTTTGCTTTGTAGCTATCATCCATTAATTGAATAAAAACAAAGAATCTGGTGATCTATAAAAATTTGTGGATTATATAGATAATTTTTCTAACTATGATTACTAAAACAGTTGGTTTAAAGTGGTAAAGGGTAAAGATTTCTTCTATAATTAGTAAATCAAACAGGATTTAATATTATTTTCCTCTTTAATTCTTTTCTGTGAACTAAACTTATAGTCTTTTCTATTCTTCAGAATGATTTGCACCTTGATTTATTTGAATGCTTAAAAAATGTCTTATCCTTCACATATTTTTGATGCTCTACATTCATTATTTCTGGAACAAGATTATAAACTTTATTATTAACTAAGTGATAAATTTATTTTTGAATTGCATATATATGTATATATGTGTATATGTGTGTATATATATATATATGATTATTTGATGAATAATTCACCAAATATTTACTGACTGCTTAAGTACTTTAAGCATTTCTAAAATAGTAAGCTTAAAACATTAATTTGGGCATTTTAAATTAGTACACTTGATTTGTCTAGTGTTTTAGATATTTAAAAATGTCCCCATTAGAAAGTAGACATATACTTTCAAAGAAACCATATCTGATCAGAAAACAGGTATGTCTTCTGTACTGGTAAGGGAATTGAGAATGCCCAGATAATTATGAGTATCTTCTGTAGAAAGCAAAATTTATTTAAAGTAAACCATACCAGGTAGTACTATCAGCTTTATTCAGTAAACTATGTTTTGGTGGATTAGAAAGCTAGATGTGTCTATTGATTTGACAAGGAAATTAGAACTGTCTATATAGCTAGAAATAGGAGTGAGTCTAGAGTTGGGTATTTGTCACTTAGAGGGCAAAAGAAGGCAAAAGATACATAGAGTGATAGCATGATTAAGCATCATTGTTGAAAATCCCCCTAAGATCCTAAGCATGAGTATCCAGGAAGCAAGAACACATTTCTTCAGTGATGAAACCACTCTTTATATAGTTAGTAATGGGCCACAGTGTAGAAAATATGGTAGGGGTTTGGAAGAGATAAGTACTGGGTCTAGTAGAGATGATAAGACCATTTGTAGCTTGATGACTTCTAAGTGGGATGATATAAATTTAGTGAGAAAATGTGTTAGGATGGTCCTAATATCAGAATTTCCAGGATGCAAACTAGTGGGTGAACAAGGAAATCACCAAGGATATCAACCAGGGCTTAGAGATTTCGCCTGATGTCTAGAATCTAGAGCTGGGCTCTAGGATGGCATTGATGTTGTCCCAAACCTTGTTAACAAAAGAAGCAGCTCTGTTATTTTAAAAACAAGTAAGTGCCTCCTTTCATGTTGTTTATGGCTCTAATTCAAGCTCTGATATTCATACCACAGCACACAAAACCATGCAACAATAATAATCAGCAAGCCCCAGCTAGGTCAACTTACTTGAGCCAGTTGTGCCTTAAGATAGGATACTTGTACCTGCTGTTAGCCAGGAATTGTAGGACTTGAATGGCATGTCCCCATGCCTCCTGTTTGCTCAGGAGGTGGTCAGTAAGTCACTGATATATGGAAGCACCACACCCTGGTGGGATTGGAGGTTGTCTGGATCTTTCCCCAAGTCCTGGCTACAAAAACAAGGCTGTTTGAGAACACATGTGGCAACACCATCCAGGTTAATTGGTGGAGTGTGCAATGTAGGGGCATCCATTCCAAAAAAACAATTTTTGACAGTCAGGGTGGAGAAAGATACACAAGAAAGTGTCCTTTAGTATAGTACTCTACAATAAGTGGCTTCTGGAAGAATGTTGCCTGGTCTCGTATAAGGATTGGATACCACATGGTGCAAAAGCACCACTGCTTCACTGATGCCTTAAGTATTGCACCAACTGGTAATTACTGACAGTTATCTGGATGCACCACACACGGGTATTATAAGGAGAGCAAATCAAGACAGGGAGGCCTGAAACTAGGAATTTTCTTGTTAAACTTGGCAAGAGTCAAAGTGAAATGAGGGCACATTAGTCCAAGTTTATGGGGATAAAAAACAGCAGTGTACAATGGATTAAATGTTTTCTGAGGGGAGAGAAAGCACCACAATGATGAGAGGTCAGGGTGGCCAGTAATGAGCAGAATTGACAAAAACGTTGCAAAAATTCATCAGATTGTGTGTCAAAATCATCAGCTGACTGTGAGAAGCATAACAGACCAAGTAACATTCATAGAGAAACAGTTAGAGAAATCTTAAGTGAAAGTGGTCTGAACTTTTGCTGACAACTCACGCCTCTTACATTACAACAATGCACCAGCTCACATGGCACTGTCTGGAGAGCTTACAGCCAGCAACTAAATAACTGTATTGGAACACACTCCCTACTTACCTGATCTAGCCCCGTGGCTTTTTCTTTGCTTGAAGATAAAAGGAAGTACTGAAGGAAAGACTTTTTGATGACATTCAGGACATCAAGGGTAATATGATGACAGCTCTGATTGCCATTCCAGAAAAGTTCCAAAATTGCTTGAAAGGGTAAATTAAGCACTGGCATCAGGGCATAGCTTCCCAAGGGAAGTACTTTGAAGATGACCATAGTGATATTCAGCAATGAGGTATGTAGCATTTTTCCTAGGATGGGTTCATGAGCTTAATTGTCAGAACTGGTGGTCCCTAAATAAGAACATAATGTCCTTCTCAGACTAATTTAAATTCCAAAGGGAGCTATTTCCCAGGGAATCTTTGCTCCCCATCCTTTTGTCCTCCCTTGTAATCCTTTATTGCCTCCTAACAGAATTCTTCTTTTCCTCTTTCCATAACCCATTATACTAGCAAGGCATATAAGCTACAGCATATATGCTTCATTTGGGAGGGGGGGAGTTCCTTTGTTGTATACATGTTAAATAAATTTGATAATATTTCTCTTATTAATCTGCTTTATTCTGAGTTGATTTTTTTTTTTTTTAAGCAAAGCTTCCAAGGGTAAAGGAGAAAGTTTCTGGGGCCATCTGGAGTTTGTATTTCCTTCTGTTTTAGGGGAAGTCATAAAAGTAGTAAAAAGCACCAGAGCTTCTGGCAGAGGGAAAGACCGAAGTGGGAAGTCTCTCACGTGGGTCCTTTGTCTAGGGGTATATATAATGTTAGGTCTTTGCAGTTTTCACCTCAGGGAAGGGATTAGGGTGTGTGCTCCCACTCAAGGTGGAACCACCCAAAATGTTTCAGACTGTTTTGTTCATGGAGCCCACACTTTTCTGGTGTGTCCTGAAAGAGCAGCCTGTTTGTGCCTAGAGACGGGGGATCTCATTTCTGCACTCACCTGGGCCTACAGAATGGGGGATCCCTGGTCAGCCCTGAGTGGAGGAATCCTGCATCAGTATTCCATGGTATACATATGCCATCACACAATCGCATTACTAGGTATCTACCCAGTAAAACAAAAATCATTTTACCACAAAGATATTTGTACCAGAAAGTTTATTAGAGCTCAATTCATAATTGCCAACTATGGAAGCAAGGCAAATACACATCAACTGATGTCTACCGTCCCCTCTTGCCCTCATAAAGGCCATGTATTATCTGGTCCATATGCTGGAATGCTCTGACAACAGTGCATATAGTAGATGAAATTTTTCTTCAAATCTTGGTTTTTGCAATATTTGAGACCAGGGAAAAGAAATTCCTCTGAGAATACATGTATAAGCAAGAAAGTGGTTATTAATGAATACACAAAGACCAACTCGGTTAAAATACTTTGAATTAAAACTGCTATATAGGTATATATGAAATGTACAACTATTTGCATAGCTTTCTACAACTGATTATTCGATTAAAGTTTACCTAAATTTCCAAAGCCATTTTAACAAATTTTCTTGGATTTCCTTGATAAATTATGTACAAATAAGGATCATTTTTCCACTTTTCCTATAGCTGTTCAGTTAAATTTGACAAATTTTTACTACATTAGTTTTAATAGTGAGTCAATATTATAATAAAATGTTAATGTTTGCTTGATGTAAATGTTCAAAGAATAAAAAAAAGATATAGCATATAAGTGTTTTTACCAATTTTGTTGCCTTAGATCTACTTTTGTTGCCAGAGGTAAACATTATTAACAGTTTACTAGATGTGCTGAATTACCTTTCAGCAATGCAAACATAAATGTTTTATTTTAACTATAATATAGTTATCCTGAATATAGATAAATTGTATTATACTTAGAGATTTCTATATTTTCTAATATTTGAGTATTACATTGATTAAATATACATAAGGTGGATTTCTTTTGTAACAGAATGCATTTTGATAAATTTAATAAAGACAATCAAATTGCTTTCCAAATTTACTATTATAATTTATCCACACCCTGACATTCTGTTTTTTTCCCTTATGCATCCCTTATGCATTTGCTAGGTATTTTATTCTCTACCTTTTTATTAATTGGGTCTCAAATGCACAGAATAGGATTATGCCAGATACTTGATTTATGACATACTCTAATCATTGATCAAATTTTCATATTTTATTTATTTTGAAATTCATTATTTTCAATGATACAATAGGCCCTGTGAAGTAATTATCCAAATGTATGGTATGACCTTGACAATAACCTAGATTTAGTCAATCCTGCAAATTTGACATGTGAAAAATTGTATGGCATTTAACAATTATGCACATTTCCCTGTCTGGTGTTTTTCTCATCAGATTGTCTTTCACTCATAAGTTAAGTTTCAATTATTAGTCCATGTATTTTACCATTTTCTTATTGAAATATCTTTATATTATTTATTTGTAAGAGTTCTTTATCTATACAGAGGGAGCCAAAAAATGTATATACATTTTAAGAAAGGAAAAAATGTATTAAAATTGGAATACTCAAGCCACTTTTCACTTCTGCAATTACAAGTGATACAATAGACAATATAAATGTTATCAGTATGTACTGAGTATTCAATTTTAATACAGTTTTTTTTCCTTTCTTAAAATGTGAATACATTTTTGTGGCACCCTCTGTGTATCTGGATGGCAATCCTGTTGTCAAAACTACAGGGCATCTTGGCTAAAGTTCAGTTGCCCATCATGCAAAGATCCAATTACTTAGAAAATGAGGTGCAGCAAGGAAGAAAGAAATTTTTAATATGAAAGTCCTATTATTGAGAGATTGGTAAAAATTGTCTCAGATCTGTTTCTTTCTAGCTAACAGGTATTGTAGGCTTTTAAATGTCATGTGTCTTGGATCAGGTAATGGTGTAACCACCAAAGGATTATGTGCATTGGGGTCTTGAAGGAAGATAAATCTTGACAGGAAATCTGTCCAGAAGCTTTCCAAGTCTAAGTTCCTTTATCTTGCATGAAGTCTACCATTTCTCGGAAACAACTTAAAAGGTGACATAGTTAAGGTTGAAGATTATAAAAACATAGTCGTTGAAATTTGTGCATAGAGCTGGTTATAATCTTTTGAAGATACATCTTCCTTTTTATCTTTTAACTTTAGTTACAGTTGAGTTTTATTTTAATGGAGTCACATTTATTAATTATGGCAGAATGTCGTTAGCTTTTCATCCAACCTGCATTATCTTCTCTCCTATAGTAACTCTTGGAGGTAAGTGTAGGGGTGTGACTAAGTTCTAGCCAATGGTTATGGGCCCCAGTTTCAGGCCTTTTATCCAAATCTCTCACGTGAGAGCCTAAATGTTAGTTTTTCTTTCAGTTGGCTGAAATGGAGACTACCCATTTGGTGTCTTTGGCAGGCACATGACATACAGCAGAGCTTTACTGTGCAAAGAGCCTGAGACCCTGAATCAACTCTTAGAAGAATATCCATAGATTATTAAACTTGAGCCAAATTGAATATAATTTTATTATATATGTATTCTACTAAAAGTGTGGGACTTGCTTGTTCCTGCAGGTAGCATTACTTGAAGTACCACTTATCTGAAGTACAGTCACTTATCTGTACATACATATTTTATACCATGATTATGAAAACTTTCAAATGAAAAAGAATAAATATATTTTATATGTATTTCATAATAACTTTATAGTTTTGTATGTTAGGTCTTTAATCAATCTACAATTACTTTTGCTCATAGTTTAGCATAAGAAAGCAATTATATATTCTTCCAATAGATACTCAATTTTCCCCATGCCACTTATTAAATTTTCTAATATTTTCCTATTAATTTGAAATGGTATTCTAATACGAAAGTTCTACATATATGATATTCTATTTCTAGACTCTATATTATTTTCCATAGATTTTTATCATCTGTTCCTATTATGATGCCACAATATTTTAATTACTATATTTTTATAAATGTTTTTAAATCTCACAAGGAATGTATTATAATAGTCTAATTTTTTCATAAGTGCTCTGTATATTATTTTACATTTATTCCTATGTGAATTATGAAGTCATATAGTCAGATTCTCTAAAAATTAATAACATTCTCATTGTGATTGAAGAAATTTAGTGGACAATTAGCATCTTTAAAATATTTATATTTCCACCCCCAATATTTGAGATTTATCTCTTTATTCATTAAAATTTATACAATTGTTAGATAATGGTATTTCCTATTTTTAGTAAAATGTGTTGTGAATTTATCATGTTCACTAGATTTTATCACTAAAGAATAACATTTAGGCTGGCATGATGGCTCATTCCTATAATCTTAGCACTATGGGAGGCCAAGTCAGGAGAATTGCTTGTCGGAGCCAGGAAGGAGTTCAAGGTCAGCCTAAGCAATATAGCAAGACCCCATCTCTACAGAAAGCAAATCAATCAATCAATCAATCAATCAATAAAATTAGTTTAGTGTGGCTAGACTGAGTACGCTTAGTCCTGGGTACTCAGGAGACTGAGCCAGAGGGAGCATTTGAGCTCAGGAGTTTGACATTGCAGTGAGCTATTATCATAGTACTATCCTTTAGCTTGGACAATAAAGCAAGATCCTTTCTAAAAAAAACAAAAAAACAAGACAAAGGAGTAACATATTTTAGGAAAACCATAATTCAAATACATAATAGCTTTCTAGTCTCTGTATGGTTTTTAACTTTTAACTGTGATTTCATTTTAGTGTTATACACATCATTTTGTCTGGATAAAGAATTCAAAGTTATTTTCTCTCAGCTCTTTAAAAATATATCTCCGTTTTTTCCCTTATATCAGTTTTGCTAAGCAAGGATTTTTTTTCTGATGCCAATCTATTTCTTATTCTATGAATTTTTTTTTTTTTGTTTCTAGAATATTTTAGGATTCTCTTTTTATTACTGGAGTGTCTCTCACACACACAGACACCTTGAGGCATGTGTAGGTGCTCATGTCTGTTGTATCCTTCATGGCACTTGGTGACCCCTTTTGATATGGACATTGTTCTTTGAGTTGTTTTGTTTTAAGTTTTCTGAATCATTATCATTTTCTCTCATCTCAACTACTAGAACATTTTTATGTGAACATAAAACTTCTAGATCTGGTTGAGAATAAAGTATGGAAGATAACATTCCAGTGAATTCTTTGACTTTGCATATTTACTATAATAATTTAATTCTTTCTCCTAAAATACTGTGTTGACCTACTCTGAATGATACTACATTTTTACAAAAGGGAGAGATATATGTGTATTTCCATAAGTTATCTGGAAAGAACAAGATAGGGAAGGGGAATTACTATCCCCAAAGGATGAAGAAGTAGAGCAAAGTGGTTTTAGAGAGCAAAGTATTTATAAGTAGGAAAGATGCCAGCAAGATCCATTTGGAAGTCAATAAAGAACATCTCAAATTATTAAGACAAATGTGAAAATGAGACTAAATTTAAAAATTGGGAGAAAAATGTAGAGAATGAAATCTGAAATCTCAGGGCAAGCTGCCCTAGAATAAGCAGAAGCTTGATAACAAAATGTAATTTTAAGAAAACTGTTTAGCCAAAAGAAGGTTTTTAATATGATGGCTGTTCTTTAAAGAGAGAAGAATGAGATACAGGAGTGGTCCAGAGTTTGGGCACTGGGGCTGGGAACTGTGCAGCCAGGGTGTGCATCCTAGTTATATGAATGGTTTCTCTGTGCCTCAAGTTCCTTGGATATAAGTGGTGCCAATATTCACTACCATCTTTCAGAATGCCTACAGATTAAATTAGTTAATGTATGTGAAACACTTAGTGCAATGTTATAGTTGCCTTTAAATAAATAGGCAACATAATATAGTAAGCATTTGAGCCAGGTATGGTGGCTTATGCCTATAATCCTGGTTACTCAGGAGTCTGAGAAGAAGGGTCACTTGAATCCAGGAGTTTGAGGTATCACTGAGCTATGTGACATTGTAATATGGCCCGAGTGACAGAAAAAGGCATTATTCCAAGGTTTAAAAAAAAAGTATTAGGAAAATCATATTAACACTCATCCTTATTAAGATGACAGAATAATATGATGATTATTTATTTGTATCATTACTAATCTATAATTTAGGCACATGCCTAATATAATTTAATCCTTTAATTCAATCCTGTGAATTAGATACTAATACTCTTCTGTTTGGATAAGGAATCTGGCCCTTGAGTTCAGGAGTATTTTTTCCAAATTCATGAAGATAGCAAGTCTAAGAATTGGGGTTTGCCTGGATGCAGACCTTCAGCACTTGCTACCAGTCTAGGATGGTTTAATTATAAAATATATCATTGTTTTTACCTGATCTTGGTACAGGCAGATGTTTTGTTGATTTGGCTATGTCTTTTAACCTTTAGTTTAAATACTACTATACTTTCATAATTGACAACAAATTATGTAAAGTCCACATTAAGATCTATTGAAAGAGAAATTTTTAGTCTTGGAGAAGCTTATGGGATTAATGTCGAGGGGCTTCTATCTTGAAAGAAGAGATCAACAGTTCCCAACTCCTTTTGATCTAGAGTTTATTACTGAGAACAGGGTACAAGAAGATAATATTTGATACTTTCTAGAACTAAGGGATTTGGAAAGAGCCTCAGAGCAGGTGAGTAACTAGCATCTGGAAAATAAACCAGGAGTTCTCAGTCACATAAAGCATGGAAGAGCAGTCACTATGTTCTTGATATGTTCTTCAAATGAGAGATTTTCAGCCCTCGCACATTGTGTACCTTATGGAAGAGGACTATCATTACAAAACCAAGCTTATCACCAGTTTGCGGTAAGAAGAGCATCACGGAAGTGTACTGGGTATGTAGCCCAAGGCACTTTGTCATGTACACTGCTCTGTGCTATTTGTACTTGATACATTACAGAGGCAAATCTTTTCCCTTTGTAATAAACATACATCCACACACTTGCAGAATGTAGTCTGTCATCTGAAAGGGGTTTACTCCCCTTCACTCATCACATATCCTTGGGTGATGATGCCTGAAATTCCACCATTCAGTTGTCTTTTAAACTCTCTCTTTCCCTCGCGTCTCTCCCTTCCTCTCTCTGATGTTGATTCAGTCTTGTTCCTGTCAAACATATGTATGTATTTATGTATTTGTTATAAGTTAAATAAGGCAAAACAATAAAAGATTCATCCTAAAACTGTAATTGTTAACAACTGGGTCATCTCCTATCCTAATTCCAATGTCCTAAAGTATCTCTAATTGTATCAATCTAGTGGGCATCCTTTTTCCATGCTAATACAGATTATGTGTATAATATTTTAACATATATACATGTACAAAGTTTGAAAGTAAGAGCATAAAGTAACTATTGCTGGTGTATGCATAATATCTAAGACATTTGCTTTAATAACAATATAGTACACACCATATGGATATGTCATCATTCATTCATTCATGGTCATTTTAATATACTAATTTCTATAGCACTGCTGCAATAATTTTGATGCATGTAGGATGTTTATATTTCTGTAGTACTCTGCAGCCACCCTTGCTTAAAATACAAATTTATTCTAATCGAGTCTCTAATGGGACATGCACACTAGATTTATTATGTAAGTTTCCCTATGTGGCAATGTAGCATCAGAGATTTACTTATGTGAAAGAACATGGGTGGTATTGTCTATGTGCAGAAGTTAGAGGTGAAAGAGAATCGCAAAGGCCACATCTCTGAATTATTGTAAAATAATACCCAGGCATGTTTGTACATGTATGTATGTATTTATTAAAAAGATACATCATGGACAAGTTGTCACAATTTAAGATTTAAATTGAGATATGTCATTGTCAAAATGACCCAATATTGGCTCTGTATATTATTTTTATAAGATTGCATTCAATATGTACTAAATTATATCTGTTATAAAATTTTATAAATGTGCAATCCATTAGATTATATTTGTTTTAATAGATACTCTTTATTCCCCAACATGGTAGCCCAAAATGAAAAATTGCATTAATCCCATACAACAAAAAATCCAGAAGTCGTTTGCGTGCTGGTATGACATAGCAATGCAAAGATCCTGTGTGGAACTCAGCTACTCCTCCTTTCTGGCAGGAAGAAGAGGAAGCTGCAAGGAGTGAGATGCAGATGTTAGCAAATCTACTCTTTTTTGAAATGCTTTCCAGAAATACTGGACCATGACTTGTATTCATAGTCTATTTATGAGTTCTGTATCAGCAGATTCAGCCAACAAAGGGTTAACATAGTTGGAAATAATAAAAATTAACAATACAACAATTAAAAGTAAAACAAATAAAAGAGCAATAGAATATTACAACCGTTTACATAGCATATACATTGTCTCTGGTAGTTTTGAGTAATAGAAGATCTAAGGATGTGGAAGGTTGTACGTGGGTTCTATGCAAATACTCAGACACTTTATATAAGGGACTTGAACACCCTTGGGATTTGGTGTCGGTGTGGATGCTGGAACCGGTTCCCCACAAATACCTGGGGACAACTCTACATCCTGTTAGAAAGAACTGTCCCATGGTCTCTCGCTACCAAGGAGGCTGGGAGGCATTTGGTCTGGATACATTGCCATTAGTAAACAAAAAAGTGAAGATGGACGTGAGGAAAGCCTGCCAGCCATGCTTGCCGTGTGTGTGTGTGTGTGTGTGTGTGTGTGTGTGTGTGCGTGTGTTCGTGTATATCAGTGAACACTGTGAGAGTCAAACCCGGGTGTTATACACCTTCATCCCCATAACAGCACCTTTTTCAGCACATGTGCTCCTCTGCTAACATGTATTGATTGATTAATTTGTGAAATCTATTAAATCTTTTTTAGAGGGTATTAAAATAATATATTAACTTAAGCATTATAACAGTATTTATGAATAACCCTAGTGCTAAAATATTCTTTTACCTATGTTCTCTATTATGAAAAATGTATACAGAACAGAGTTGGCATGAAATGTATCTATTCCCATGACATGGACTGTAATGGAAAATTATCCAAGCAAGCCTAGCCTTGCCTTAGGATTTTAATCTTGTGATCCCCTTCATATGTCATACTGTAGTACATGGACAATAGCCAGCACTTTGGATTTAAAACTATCTCCAGAAAAATAAATTGTTTTCTTAAGCTTACCAACCGGCTTTCTCCAGCAGGCACATTTTTCTCTTCACAAAATGTCACTATTTCTTCTTAGCATAGCCAAAAATGATATTCACAGCACTGATAAAGAATTCCTAAGGTAATTCTTCCCTGAGTATCTGTACACACTCAGAAAGAAATGTGAAAATTTAGGATATTTTCTGGAGAATTCAGAAAAGAAAAGTTTTGTTGGGTTAGAAAAAGAACACGGGTTATTTTAGTTCCAGTTAGGTGAGAATTATAAATTTTAGAATATGAGAACATGATATATTCTCTATATGTGTGTATCTATGTATCTATTTCTTTATGTTTATATATTGTATTAGTCTATGTTGCTATAAAGAAATAACTGAGGCTGGGTAATTTATACAGAAAAGAGTTTAGTCAGCCTTCAGTTCCGCAGACTATACAAGAAGCATCACTCCAGCACCTGCTTCTAGAGAGGGCTTCAGGGAGCTTCCAATCAAAGTCAAAGGGGAAAGGAGAAGCAGGTGCATCATTTTGCTTAAAAACAGTTGGCTGGCTTGTGTGTGACCTTATAAACTTAGAACTTCCTCATTGTTGGGGGGACAACAAACCATTCATGAGCAATCTACCCCCATGACACCACACCTCCCACCAGGCCCCACATTCAACCTGGGGATCAAATTTCAATGTGCGTTTTGGAGGAGCCGAGTATCTCAGCCATAGCACGTATCTCTCTAAGGCCATAGTTTGAAGGATTGGCTTGAAGTGTTTAATTTCTAGACCATTTTTACAACTCTACAATTGCCGAATGTTTCTAGTTGATTTTCAAAATATCTCTTGTAATATGAAAAATTTCAAATACACAACAAAAGTAGTACAGTGGGCCTCCATGTACTCATCACCCACATTGAACAATTGATCATTTATAGTCAGTTCTGAGTCATCTCTACCCTTATCCACAACCTCATCCTATATAGTTTATAAATATTGTGTCTGTAAATATTTCAGAATATAACTAAAAAAATTCATATTACCATGTTTACAAAATTCATATTATCATGATTAAATCTAAAGATCAAATATTCCATAATATTCAAAAATATTCAGTGTTCAGATTCCTAATTACCTCTCCTTTATTTTTTATTGTAAGAAGATATTTTTGTTTTGTTTTAATTAGAATCAAAATAAGGTCTATATGTGGCTACCATAATGGAAAAAATAATTTAAAGCTATTAATAATGGTTAAATTTTTTGGCATACATTGTCTTATTTCATCTTCAAAACTAAATTACAACACTTAAGATTATGTAGTTTTGATTTGACAGATGAGACAAACTCACAGTTCTTGCCTAAGAACACAGAGTGATGGGACAGGGTTTTCCAGACAGGTAATCTAACTCCTGGGAGCCTGCTTTTAACCACTATGCTATACCACCTTGCAGGCAATAATTATTCTACATAGTAGTAATATTTAGCATGAAAGGTTTTAATACATATAGAGATTCCATGTCACATTCAAATGCACAGAATATGATTGAAACTGAATTAATGCAAATCATAATATAATATCTGTACTGGTATGTGAGGGGATGTGGGAGACATATTAGATAGAAATTCTAAAATGATTATTATAAAGTGGGGAACATAAGCTTATAATTGGGAAGGAGACTTTAAATGGCATCTGATTGTATACTTTGAGAAATAGTTCACTTCCATGTGAATTATTTCAATATTGGGCAACTCTAACTTAGAAGGTTTTTTAAAAGTTGGAGTTGAAATCAATTTTCCTCTAACCTTTAGCTACTTTGACAATGAATTGTCACAGTAGACAGACATTAAATCAATCTGATTATCAGTTCTTCAAATACCTTAAAGCATCTGATTTATTCACAGTAAAGGTTCTCTCTGTAGTGTGGATGCAACGACATTCCATTTCTTCAACTCCCTACACGATCTTTTTTAACAATGCTTAAAGTGACCTTCCCTGACACGGTCATCTAAACCAGTTTCCTCTCAAATGTGTTTTTAGAACACATATGGTCGTATTTAATGATGTTCTTATTTGATTTATTATTTGTTTAATATCCATTTTAATATGCTGTACCCTCCACGATGAGAGCAGAACCTATTTTTTTTTTTGTTTTACCACTGAATTTTAAAAGACAGAAATAGAGTCTTATGCAAATAAAGTGTTCAGTGCATGAATGCGAATGAGTAAATGCTTTAATAAATGACGTATTTTCCTGAGTCCTCCCAAACCGTTCTGTCTGATGGGTCACATTTTTCCTGAACTTATGAAGAACTCACACACCAACAGCTATCACTAATATAAAGCTGATGCTATGTTTCAGATACAATTTCACCAGTGTAAGATTCATTGAACTGTTCACTCCTTTGATATGTATAGTTGTATTAGTGTCAATTATCGAGGCACAGAGTGGCTTGTTTGGGGCTCTTTTGTTCTTTCTTGTAACAGCTATAAAAATTTCATCTTACTATTTTGTCTGATCTTTCCAGCCGTCTGGATCTTTTTTGACATGCTGATCCTGTGTACTCACTATCACTCCCATTTTTACCTTTTGAAAACTGAGCCATAAGTTCTCCGTGTTAATTACATTTCTCAATTAAAACATATTTAATAAGGTGGCAAAACAGACTGAAACCAAAAGACATGAACCTTGCCACTTTGAGATTTCCTTTTAATTGGCAGATGACATTATTTTTGGTACCATTATTAAACTACCTACAAATTATCCACAAAAAAGTACGCTGCCCATGTCATCATTCTCTCGCTTACTTGTCTTTAAGGGTAACATGACTTTGTTAAATGTTTTCTTGCAATCACAGTCAATTTTCTACAGTCTTCTTTGTTCTGCCAACATTATAAAGTTATTTAAAGTGGCAACCTGCTGAAAAAAGCACTCCATTTTTTTTATTTCAGAATATTAATTGAGGGAGTACAAGGGTTTTTATTACTTGGATATCTTGTATAAGGCCTAAATCAGGGCTGTTAGTATGTCCACCACCAGAATAGTGTTGACTGTACCCAATAGTTAAGTATTTATCTCACACTCGTCCCCCTACCCTTCTCCCACCTTGGCTTCTCATGTCCTTTATGTTGCTTTATGTTCATGCCCTTGTATACCCAACTATTAGCTCCTACTAATTAGCGAAAAGACAGAGTGTTTGGTTTGCATTTCTGAAATATTTCACTTAAAATAATAGTCTCCACATCCTCCACATTGCTGCAAATGACATTATTTTAAGGATGAGATGTACTCCACAATATATGTGCAGTGAATACACACACACAGTAGAATCTCCATAGTTGACCACCTCCCTCCATTAACCACCTTACCTGACCTAATTCTCACAGACCAGGCATACACCACATGTCCTCATTGGAAGACTGACTTCTCTATATTGACCACCTCTGTAAGTTGTATCTTGATCACTTGGACTGTGACACACGTCATTAATTTACCCTCTATAACTTGACCAGTTGAGTCCACTCTACACCAAGAGGTAGAAAGTGTGGACTTTGCCCCTTAGTTGTATTATTATTATTATTACTTTTTAGTATCAGTTCTTTCTTCATGCTTTGTTATTAACATGTTTAGGAATAGGCCTAGTATCCCATTGTTCATCATGTCTCGTGGAAGATTTTTTCAACGTGAAGGAACAGTCTTATTTGTAGGTACATTCTAAAATTACTAAAACATGTTACAGTTAATCAAGATGATGTGATGGCCAAAAAGAAAGAGCCGATATTGAAGGAAGAGATTGTTCTACATTTTCTGGAAAGCAACAGCCAAGGAAAGATGGTAGAACGTTTTGATGTTAGCAAGACCACAGTTAGCAACATCCAAATACTAAACATGAGTACTAAATATCTACCTCCAAACTCCCACAATCTAGTGAGGAAAATAATGAAGCAACTTAGTTACAATACGGCTGAATAAAAGACCAAGAAGCTTAGAGATGGGTAGAGTTAATTTTGGACATGAAGAAAGCATTTGGGCTTAAGTTTTACAGAAATGAATATTTTGATATGGCACTTGGAGATGTGATATGAGAGTTACTGTTCTGCTAGTGTTAACAGTGTGAATAAAAGGACTGAAGTTTTTGAGAGTAGGACAGGTTCAGACATTGATATGCAGTTAGACATGGCTGAATGAGTAAGAAACAGAAATCAGATCTGGTGGATACAATTATTGAAATCTCAGACTACCAGTTGAGTTCCAGGAATAAAAAGGTATTTAATAGGGTTTTTAAATAAATAAACATGAGAGTGTCACCAGTTCTTACACACATACACACACACACAGATTGAAGTTATGTTTAGGAATATCTAAGTTTAAAAAAATGCATGGTTCTTTATTATTAAGACTCTTCAAAGATTTTGATGTAGACTATGACAGACATCTAACACGTAGGGTTTATAATGTTTGTTTTAACAGGAAACAAATCTTCGTGGGAGATACCTTGAGGGATTCTTACTCTGTGTAGCATATTTTAGGAGATAACGTGGTAGAATATAGTGCATGTGTAGAAAGCAAACGAGAAAAGAGGGGATGGAGCTGAATGGAGTATTTGTTAATAAGTCACACATTTCAAAAAATATCTCATGGAAGGGAAAGTCTGGGACAATGTATATGATCCTTTGAGTGGCAGCTCAAATAATTTACCTTTTATACATTTGATTGTAAAAGCCAAGACAGGCTACATATATATATGCATACACACACTGTGTCCATAAAATTTGTGTGTAATTATTTTAAATTGCACACAAACTTTATGGACACTCTCTCTATATATGTAAATATATATATATATTGTAAATATAAATATATATTGTAAATTTAAATATAGATATACACACACACCTAAATGTAATATTAGTATGAGAGGATATAGAAATGAGATAGCTTCTATAAGGGTATTCCCCAATGGGTCATGTAACACAAACACATCTAAAATCCATGTGACTTGCAAGAAAAAGTTAGGTTAATTTGGCACAGGTACTTCTGAGTAATATGTGAATTGTCCATAGCCGTGGAATTTAATGCATTTTTTCATAAAACTATAATGACATCCCTCCATGTTATTATGCATTTGACTCAGTGAGTACCCTTCTACTTTCTAAGAATGTCACGGGTCACGAGTTGGCTTCATTACCTGAGTCATCCTACAAATGAGCAGGTCCTTGTACTTTGTGTCAGAAACCATGCAAGATACTGTAGGTTCTACAGTAAAGAAATGTAAGACACAACTCCTGGCATGGAGAAAATTGGCCTGTCGGTGGGAGAATGAAATCTATGGGGAAAGTGGTGACAGCCATCATTATACAGCATACAGTGGAAATAGGCTATAGAGGCCATTGTTGTTGTCATAGTTGATTGTGACCTCAACTTCTGGAAAGAGAGAGGTTCTGAGAGCCTCTGAGCCAATCACAGCACAAATGTGTTTATGTTTGTGCAAACATGAAGCTGTTTAGACATGGTGGGAGGTATATTGGTCAGGGTCTGGAGATAAATACCCATTCTTAATGTTCTACAATCCCTTGCAATTATATAGAGTTTGCTAATTTTTTAAAATTTCACTTAAAAATGAAATATGTATCCTTGTCTCATAGAGAGGAACTCACACATTCACCGGTGCTAACAGGAAATGCTGTTATGTTTCTTTGTTAAGCCAGGTTGTGATTTCACTGGATTCTTCTTCCACATTGGGATCACTCTTGTCCCTGGGATCCCCAAACGTGATCCAACCTTTCACTTCGTGTTATGCGTATTTTCTCTTCATTGCTCTAATATGGAGGGTAGCTCATCTTCCCTAAAGTAATTACTCAAGATTTAGTCTCCAATAGCAGAGTCTCAACACTAATGCTGGATCAATATTTTCTATTTTATTTGACAAAGGAGGTATGAGTTAGGGATGAGAAAGGAAAAGAATAAAGACTGGGGAAGGGAGCAAAAAAAATGAGCTTATAAGTCAAAGAGAAAAATAAGGAAAAGTAAAGAGAAGGAAGAAAAACAAAGGTGAAGAAACAAATTTCAATGAATTTAGAAAACTCTAAGACTGATCTTGCTGAGTGCTGCAATATAGGTGGATGGCCCTAAGCAAATCAATTTATTTCTATGGATTTCAGTTTAAGTCTCTGTGGAACATGGGGGCTGTACAATGATTTTCAGTTGCATAATTCGCTGGCTTTTATGAATCATGTATAAAGCTGTAGGGAATCGCACAATTCTCTAGAGCCCAGAAGTAAATCTCTTGGGGAAGTAGCTTGTTATGTCCTAAAGACTTGTCCAGGAGGCAATTTACCATATCCTCTTCATCTGTCTGGAGGGGCGCATGTTCTCCAGTCCTTTGTATGGCTGCTTAATGAAAAGCCACATGCAAGCAACTATCTTTCCAGTTGTATTTAAGTCTTAATCCACGGAAAAAAATTGACAGCCATAGAGGTTTATTAAATACAGTGATGTATGTTAACATCTGCTTTTCTTTTTAAGACTTCAAAGAAAGGCAGTGGTTAAGAATGGATCACATGGCCATGCCCTTCATCAAAGAGGCAAATGAAGAAAATTCACCAGTATAAAAATTCTGACTACAATACTATAAAGAAGTTTCTTCATATATTCCACAAAAGTTAACGACAATGGCTTTATCCTTTTAACCATAAATATCAATGTTTTCCCTTTCTTTCAAAATTTGCTGTGCATGTATAATTTATGGAAATATAAGTGATTTTTCAATCATTATTGATTTTTGAAGAGGCAGCTCCACTTTGCCACCACAACGCAATCTTACTGCATCTGTTAACACATACAATAAGATGTAAGTAATATATACGTGGAACATTTCAAAGAAATGAATAGCTAGTATCCCACTAAGCTTCCGCTTGTCAGAATTTGTTTCTAGAAGGGTTATAAATGTTAGCAATAAGAAAGCTAACTGATTCTATGTCCTCAGTAACACATTCTAGTCTATCACACAACATACGAGCAAAGGAGCAGCTGAGATGGATGATGAATGATCAAATTAAAATCCTTCCTACTCTTAGAGCAAATATTTCTCATGCTGACAATTTGTCCATTTACTATTTTTTTGTGAAAACCATTGTACCCTAGACGTCTCAATTCAAAGTTGCAAAGAGTTTGAAAGCTTAGAAAATATTTTTTTGCTATCCTTTATTCCCGACATTTACAGAAAAATAGAGAAATAAATTTTAAATTCATATTAATATAACTTCACATATACTCTACATAGGATCAGTCATGAGCTAATTTGAAAAGATGGAAACACACACGTGTTTTCATATGATGTTATTTAACATGAAACCAGAAAACGTAAATTCCACAACACATCTAGCCCCCCAGGAATGGATAAAGAAATAGGTCATATGTGATGGGATCTCTTACATTCCTAGGCAACAGACAAGGTCAGACCACTAAAAACTCAGCTTTGCTGAGCATAGACAGGTATCTATTGAGACTCAGATTTCTTAAGGGTAAGTTAGTGTAGTGCACTTGGCATTTCCATTTGATTCAATAAGTACTTTGATTCCAAGTACTTTAGATAGCTCCTTGGGCATATTGACTTTTTCATTTTGTTTAACTAAAATTGATGGAGAAATGATATTATGATCTACAAATCAGCTTCCTAACATGACTGACCTGTTTAGGTCTCTCATCACCTAAAAGAAAAAGAAAAGGTAGATAAAGTTTAAAAGGGAGTTAAACTGAGTGCTGTGTATAGTCTATATAGAATCAGGAATCTACTTTAGGGACAGTATCACAACATCTCATGCTCATTTTTTAACACAGACAATAAGAAGTAAGTACGCCATCAATTTTAGTTTATAACACCTCTTGGTATAAATGTATTAAGAAAGATTTAAATCTTTTTGTGTGACTCATATTTTTTTAAGATTTATTTTCTCAGGTGGCACCTGTGGCTCAGTGGGTAGGGTGCCAGCCCCATATACTGAGGGTGGCAGTTTTGAACCCAGCCCTGGCCAAACTGCAACAGAAAAATAGCCAGGTGTTGTGAGGGGTACCTGTAGTCCCAGCTACTTGGGAGGCTAAGGCAAAAGAATCCCCTAAGCCCAGGAGTTGAAGGTTGCTGTGAGCTGTGACAGCACAGCACTCTACCAAGGGCAATAAAATCTCTAAAGAAAAAAAATTTCTCTTTTAAATAACAAAAAAACTTATATGTGGTGGTCTGTGTGAACATGTCCTAGAATAGAAGTCAAATGAACAGTATCAAATGGGAGATCTAGCTTGAGTTCTCTGAGGGCTTGTCATACTTCCTTCCAAAAAGGTTGTATTAGTTTGCAGTCCCACCCACAGTGTAAATAAAAGTGTTCCTTTCTCTCCACATCCACTCCAGCACCTGCAGATTTGGGACTCCAGATGTGAGCAGATCTCACTGGCATTAGTTTATATCTCAGAGTGGTTTTGATTTGCATTTCTGTAATAATCAGTGACAATGAGCATTTATACATATATTTGTTAGACATATGTCTGTCTTCTTTAAAGAGAGTTCTATCCATCTCTCTTGCCCATTGATATACGGGATTGTTGGCTTTTTTCATGTGGATTAATTTGAGTTCTCTGTAGATCCTAGTTATCAAGTTTTTGTCTGATTCAAAATATGCAAATATCCTTTCCCATTGTGTAGGTTGTCTATTTGCTTTGGTTGTTGTCTACTTAGCTGTACAGAAGCTTCAGTTTAATTAAGTTCCATTTGTTTATTTTTGTTGTTGTTGCAATTGCCAAGAAAGTCTTCTTCATAAAGTCTTCCCTAGGATGATATCTTCAAGTGTTTTTCCTATGATTTCTTTGAGGATTTTTATCATTTCATGCCTTAAATTTAGGTCTTTTATCCATCTTGAATCAATTTTTGTGAGTAGAGAAAGGTGCAGGTCCAGTTTCAGTCTTTTACATGTGGATATCCAGTTTTCTCAGCACCATTTATTAACCAGGGAGTCTTTCCCCTAGTTTATGTTCTTATCTGGTTTATCGAAGATTAGGTGGTTATAAATGTTAGTTTCATTTCCTGGTGTTCTATTCAGTTCCAAATGTCTATGTCTCTATTTTTGTGCCAGTACCATGCTGTCTTGACCACTATGGCCTTGTAGTACAGCCTAAAGTCTGGTATACTGATACCCCTAGCTTTGTTTTTATTACTAAGAACTACCTTAGCTGTATGGGGCCCATTTGATGATCCCGAAACCCCATTACTGGGCATCTACCCAGAAGAATAAAAATCCTTTTATCATAAGGACACTTGCACTGGGCTATTTATTACAGCTCAATTTACAATCACCAAAATGTGGAAACAGCCTAAATGCCCACCAACCCAGGAATGGATTAATAAGCTGTTGTATATGTTTACCATGGACATTGAGTAATTCAGTCATTAAAAAAGATGGAAACTTTACGTCTTTTGTATTAACCTGGATGGAAGTGGAACACATTATTCTTAGTAAAGCATCACAAGAATGGAGAGGCAAGAATCCACTGGGGGCTGGGGAAAAGAGCAAGTAGAGAGAGGGAAGGAGGGAGCGGTGGGGGAGGGAAGAGCAGAGAGAGGGAAGAATGGAGGGGGTGGGGTCTCAGTGTGTGACACACCTTATGGGTCGGAACACAATTATAAGAAAGACTTTACCTAACAAATGCAATCATTATAATCTGGTTCTTGTGCCCCCAACAAAAAAAAAAATCAGGCTCAGCACCGATAGCACATATAGCACCAGCCACGCCACACACACTGAGGATGGCAAGTTTGAACCCAGGTCAGGCCAGCTAAACAACAATGACAACTTCAACTGCTGGGCATTTGCTGGGTGCCTGTAGTCCCAGCTACTGGGGAGGCTGAGGCAAGAGAATTGCTTAAGCCCAAGAGTTGCCATGAGCTCTGGTACCACAGCACTCTACCAAGGGCAACATAGTGAGACTCTGTCTCAAAAAAAAAAAAATCAAATGAATAGTGATTTAATTGTTGGCAATATAAGAGACAGGACTTGATACAAATCTTTGCAGTGTCCCTTGGGTGCCGTCTGCCTTCTACCCACGACCCCTTTGTCTGCATTACAGCTAGTCTCAGCCAGTTATGTATTATAGAAGCTTTCTCCAAATTCACAGAGCCCCCTCTTTCTTTATTGTGTTTTTAAACCAAAATAAAATCTTATTTCAACTGTATTTAAATTTTTATTTTATTTTATTTAGAGTTGACATGTATTACAATTTTTTTTTAATTGTTGGGGATTCATTGAGGTTGCAAGAAGCCAGGTTACACTGATTGCATTTGTCAGGTAAAGTTCATCTTACAATTATGACTTGCCCCCAAAAGGTGTATTACACACTGAGACCCCACCCCACCTCCTTCCCTCTCTCTGCTTTTCCTTTCCCCTTCTCCCTCCTTATCTCCCCTTCCCCCACCTCCTGGGTCACTGATTGTCATTAATTGTCCTCATATCAAAATTGAGTACATAGGATTCATGCTTCTCCATTCTTATGATGCTTTATGTTTTCTTTAAGATATTTACAGCTTTGCCTTTAGCATTTATATTTTTGAATGTGTTTGGAATTTATTTCAAGTATACTATGAGAAAGATATCTATTTTAATTTTCCCATATGAATAAGCAAGTGTCATGAATTATTTATTAAATAGTCTCTCCTTTCTGGAGTACCTCCTTTGTGGGACGCCGGGTTTGAGTATATGCACATGTTTATTTCTGGACTCTACTTTTTTCTTTTATTCTATTTTTTTCCAACCTTGCACCAGTACATTGCTGTTTTAATTGCTATAATTGGGTAATATATTTTGAAACAGGATGGAATGATATGGTACTCCAACTTGGTTCTTCATTTGGCTATTTTTAGTATTTTGGCACTGCCACATAAACTTTACATTTAGCTTATAAATCTAACAAAAAATGTAGTTTTGAGTGGAATTTGGGAAATATGCATAATAACTTCTGAGTAATTTATATTTATTACAATATGGTCTTTTAGACATTAACTTTAAATGGCTCTTTTCTATTTATCTAAATACCATTGACCAGCCCAGCCACATACACTGGGTTGGCAGGTTCAAACCTGGCCCAGGCCTGCTAAACAACAACAACTACAACAACAAGAAAAAATACAGCCAGGCATTGTGGCAGGCACATGTAGTCCCAGCTACTTGGGAGGCTGAGGCAGATAACAGCTTAAGCCCAAGAGTTTGAGGTTGCTGTGAGCTGTGATGCCACAGCACTCTACCGAGTGCAAAATACTGAGACTCTGTCTCAAAAAAAAATTAAAGATAAATAAATAACATTGACCATTGAGACCACAAAAATAAAGAAATAAGATGTCATTCAGAGTTGTCATATCTATGATTTTTTCTAACAAATTTCTCTAATAAAAAGAGAAGAAACTATCTTTTTAGAAGATATACTACGTATTATACAGTTTTTTCATCTAAGCCTTACAACAACTTTAAAAGTAAACTTCATTAATTACCTATTATAGAGGAAACATTTGAGTATCAAGGTAGTAAATAATATGATCGATGTCATGTTGTAACTTAGTGAGGTGGTGCCATAATTCAAGTCCAGGACAGATACCACAGGTCATCTTGTTTCCAAAATTAAATCAGAAATTCTTTATAACATTCAGAGTGACAAAATTAGCTATCTATTAATTGTTGTCAAGTCATAGTAAAAGAACTACTCATAAACATTAATTCAAAATAGATAAAATATTTAAATGTAAGGCATAAAACCATATGAATTCTAGAAGAAAATGTAGAAAAAAAATCTCCCAGATATTGGCTTAAGTGAAGAATTTAGACTCAGATCCCAATGGCAATTGTAGCAAAAACAAAAATAAGTAAATGGAATTTGATTTAACTAAATTAACAGAGCAAATAGACAATGTACAGGATGGGAAAAAAAACTATATATCCAATAAAGGGCTAATACTCAGAACCTACAAAGGACTCAAGCAAATAAGCAAGAAAAAACAAATTAGAAAAACACATTGAAAAGTGGACAAAAGACATGAATAGAAATTTGTCAAAAAAAGATAGACAAATGGCCAAGAAACATATGCAAAAATTCTCAACATCGCTAATCACTAGGGAAACGAAAATTAAAACCACCATGAGCTATCAACTTAGCCCAGTTAGAATGGCTCTAATTAAAAAGTCCAAAAGCAGGACATGCTGCCCTGGAGGCAGAGAGAAAGGAACAATTATACCCAACTGGTGAAACTAAAAATTGGTAAGACCTTTATGGAAACCAGTAAGCAGATACCCCAAAGAACTCAAAGCAGACCGACCATCTAACCGAGCAATCCCACCACTAAGTATCTACCCAAAGGTAAAGAATTCAATTTTATCAAAAAGATACCTGCACGTGAATAATTCACATTGAATTCGTGGTGTAAAGGTAGGGAAGCAATAAATCCCACATGGAACTGGAACTAACTGATGAACGCACATGTGCACAGGGAACAGGCAAACCCGGTGTGCGACAAGAAAGAGGAAAGGCAGAGAGAGGAAGGGTGGAAACACACCTAATGGTGCCTGAAGAATATCTGGGTGACGGACACACTCACAGACACAACTCAAGTATTACAACAGTGAGCCCTGTAACTAAAAACATTTGTTACTCCCTTAATAAACTGAAATTGAAAAAGTCACAGTAAAAGGCCAATTCCTAAGTTTTCCTCCTCGTGTGCCATTGTTGACTCACAGGATGTTAGCTGTATATTAATATTGTTTGTTATATATTATGTTCTACCAATACATACATGTAATATTTATTATTTCCCATTTCATGTGATTTCTCTAATTCTATATGAATATTATCTAAAATGGACAGGCATACTGCATTTCAAGAAGCCAATGACACTTTACTATAATGATGCGTGTTTTGTGTCTCATACTTTCTATTGACAGAAGGAGAAGCCACCCCAGAAAGAGTGAGGTTGGGAACATGTGTGCTACTTTATTATTCTTTTTGGTGTTTATCATTTATCCATCTGTGACAGAGTACCCTACTACAAAGAAAAGTAACTTTCTAAAACTCTATTAGACAAGAGAAATTTTAAAAGTATATTTTCAAACCCAGCACTTTATGTGACCCTGCGGGTCGGTGATTCCATAGTTCATGCAGGCCTTTTATCTAAATGAATACATCACATAGTTCAAGAAACTGGCTGATTTTCTAAAAGTGGAAAATTCCTCACCATCAACATTGGACTAATGTAGGCCTGGTATCATTTATGAGTCTAGTGAACACCTTTTTATGTAGTTTTTGCCACAATTCTGGAAGCAAATGGACTGCCAATCATGATGGTAAAATTCGTGAAAATATTACAATCAAAGAACCAAAGGTTCAAAAATTCTCTCACAGCCAGGTTGTTACAGGACCATTAATATATCAGTGAACTTCATTTGTGTTCTCCACACACATTTTAACTAATTAGATCATCCAAAAATGTGGCTTCATTTCTACACTAAATGCATGGAATATTGTTGAATATCAGGGTCAAAAGGGAGTTGATGGGAAAAGATAAGAAGCTGATTTTCCCCCTTGGTTTTGACTCCCAGAGGAATGTCAGAGCTGGCAAGACAGCAGGTGGAGAGACAGCAGCTCCCACGTGGTTTTAGTCTCCTTGATTCTGTGACATTGAATCTTCTCTAAAAACCATCTCAGATCTCAAGGAAGGGAATTCGTGGTAGAGAACCTACTGCCTTGGGGCCATATGTGGGTCTTCTTGATTCTCGAGTATGGTCTTTTGACTAAATCTAAGTTTTACGGAACAAATCCTTTTAATAAAGGGATTTGTTTTGTGAAGTTGGATTCAATCGAGTAGCTGCATCTGGGGATCTGGAGGGCCATATGTAGCCTTGAGGCTGCAGGTTTCCTAGCCCATGGGATTGTCAAGAAAACCTTTCAAATATATTCTAACCTGATCTTAGATTCTAGCATGAGCCCTGGTACAAGAAGTAAACTTTGGAGCACTGTTTATAGATGAGTGTTGACTGGTGAAAATACTGAAATGGACAGGCATTGCATCCACGTTTTTGTAAGTGGAAAATGTGGCACGGCACTTTAAAAGTAAATAAAATAAAAACTAAGATATTAATTAGCTTAAGGATTATATACATCACAATATAATGTGTATGCATGTATAAATATCCTGCGGTAGTTAATCCTTGATTTTATAATTTTATAAAAATTATACATCCCTAACATATAATATTTAGAAGGCACAGATAAATTGTATTAGACCAAAGATGATTCAGAGCTTTATGCCTCCTAATTGAAGATAACAACTGCTAATATTTTGATATATATCATATAGCCTTTTTAATACTTTTTATCAATTATTAGAAAACATAAGCAAATCAGAGGAGTGCTCTTTAAATAAATAACTTGTACTATGTATCCTCCTAGAGTAGTGGTTCTCAACCTGTAGGTCTCAACTCCTTTGTAACAATGAAAAGACATCCTGCATATCAGATATTTACATTACGATTCATAACAGTAGCAAAATTACAGTTATGAAGTAGCAACGAAAATAATTTTATGGTTGGGGGTCACCACGACATGAGGAACTGTACTGAAGAGTCAGAGCATTAGGAGACATTAGGAAGGTTGAAAACCACTGTCCTAGATAAATCATCCAAAGAAAATTAACAAGCTGATATTTGGAAATTGTTTTATTATGAACGTCTTCTGCAATTTTGACATCAACCCCCCCATTGCAGGAATAGACTAACATAGAACTTGCGTGTCCTCCAGCTCCTGGTTTGAGGAGAGACTCTTGAAGCCATGTTTGTATCAGATGAGTTCAGTGGGTGTGGCCAGTGTTGGAATGGGTGGGTTCTTCAAAGTTGAACCATTGTATCTTTCTAAATAATTAGAATACAAAAGTAACAAGGAAAGAGAAAAAAATATTGGACAAGTATAAGCGTGAGTAATGGGGAAGAAAGCATGATCAAATCTGTCAAGGAAAACACGTATTTCTTCAATTTCAGAATATATAATTTGGTATTTATGTGGAGTATTATAAATTTTTATTTTATTCATTTTGGTTGTTTAGAAAGTGCAATAAAGTCAAGAATATCCATTTTTTTATTTAGTCAAGATTTTACTTAAGTTATTTTAAAACAGTGGGAAGAAAATAGGATTAAGAATATGATGACCTTTGTTTAATTCTAGCTACATCATTTCTTGCTTCTTTGGTCTTAAATGGTTATCATCCTTGAACATCAATTCCCCATCCATGACTTTCATGATCTTGTGAGCATGTAAGCATCGCTAAAGTTTCTGACACAGAGTAGAATTTATTAATCTCTAGTAAGAATATCAACGAATTTCTTATATCATTATATAAATCAGGATGTTTGAAAACCTTTTGAGTTAAATTCATGATCTTCTAGCATTAGTTGTCTTTATTTATCTT
The DNA here is from genome assembly GCF_000181295.1 of Otolemur garnettii. NCBI lineage: Eukaryota > Metazoa > Chordata > Mammalia > Primates > Galagidae > Otolemur > Otolemur garnettii. The sequence goes on from NW_003852419.1 coordinate 9,685,774, forward strand.
CATTCATATTTGAAGAGTGAAACCAAATAATAGCTATTTCCCTAAAACATTCTTTTGAACCATTTCAATATTCATCCTATCTATGTTAACACCATGATAGAAACTAAATGGTTAAGTGGTGAGGGCTCCCTCTTGAGACTTTAGATAATTCCACAAAAATGTACAAATGTGAAGAATGCTATATAAAACCATAAACTAACTTGGCAACCTTAAAAAATCTTTAAGACAGTTTATACTTTACCTTTTCCATCTCTGATAATTTTTGTCAAAAGATTTAGAATATAGATTGAGCAATTACATTAACATTTAAAACTATTAGGTTACACTCCAAAAATGGTGTTGGGGAGTAATTTAGCATATTAATTAAGTTCTCACCACTTATGGGCCATGACCGTATACACTGGTCCTAAGGAAGATCAGCAAGGCTGCAGAATGAAGGCTGTGATCATCGAGTTCATTACCAAAGGTAGTTCCTTTGGACTACACATGAAAGGGTGACAATATAAGTTCTCCAGGAATCCTAAGAATGATCCCTGGCTACTAGTGGTTAGAGAATATGACCACAGAGCTGCAAAACTGTGACTTATAGGAAAAAAAATATGGTTTCAAGAAAGAATTATGGGAATTATGCAAGCACATGTACAACACGGACATAAATTAAGGGCTGTGGGTGGGAATGAATAAGGTATAAACGCAAGAGTGTAGGAAATGAAATTAAGATTGTGAATCAATTTTATAGTTTGGGATATATAGGATAACAAGAAATGGTGCCAACCTCTTTTTACCAGAATAAACATTTATGAATGACATCTCTCATTATATCATGTGTGAAGAGAGAGTGATTTGTGGGAAAGTTTCATTTTCTCCACATCACAGTGTGGTCTCCACACGTGTCAGACACTTGCCAATTACTATTCGCATTACGGGGCAATAAGTGAAAGGATATGTTACTGACTGAACACCAGAGCTGTTGTGGCGGCCCGGGCCCTGGAATTACTCACTTTATCTTCTCCATTGTGAAATGTGAGTGACAGGCTGTTTGGACTGTCAAGATATGAGCAGCTGAAAGTGATAACCAAAAAAAAAAGAAAGAAATGAGAGAAAAAGCACTCTGCAAAGGTCAACTTGCTTTGCCATTTGAAGCAAAATGTAAAAAAGAGAAATATATTAAAGCTTGATTTATTAAGAAAACACCCTTCTCAGAATGATTATATTAAAGCAAGCAAGACTCTTCTTAAAATATATATGACCGGCATTGACAGGCAATTCTACATATTGAAAAGAAGGAAAGGAGGAAGACGTAGTGGGAGCAAATGAAAAGCAATAGTGAGATGTTCTCGCATAATGTGATAAAAAAAGTCTATTATGGAAAATCAGAAATTACCATTTTTGAAATAATACTGAAATGTCTCTAAAACCTGGCAGCACTGTCATTACCTCAGAAAAAAACATAGAGAAAACTGGGGATAATGATGTTTAAAAACCATAGAGGAGAGACTTTTGAAACTTTGATGCCATTGTGTAGTGACTCTCAGACAGTTCCAGTGAGCTACATGACACGTTTATATCTGTCCAATCATGTCATCATACGCCACGGTGTGTGAACTGGCAAATCCCCAATGTTATGGGGAAGGCTAACCACCTATAATAAGAGGAGGCTGATGACTATTTTGTTGTTGTCGTTGATAAACTTGAAAGTACTCCCCCATGTTTATGACTTCTGATTCTTCATTAGTGTCTCCTCACTCTTGTCCTCTCTTTAAAAACTCTGCTAAGTTCCTTCAATTTTGTTATTGGCAATAACATATGCAGTAGGGTGTGTGTGTGTGTGTGTGTTAATAGTTTTGAAAGATATATATAAAAGGCAAAATATAAGGAGGTGCAGCTCAGTGAGTAGGGAGCTGGCCCATATACTGAGGCTGGCAGGTTCCAACCTGGCCCCAG
>NW_003852419.1:9687933-9696168 GCF_000181295.1 Otolemur garnettii
TCAGTATCCTCTCAGGTGTTTGAGGCCTGATGGCCCGTTCACAGTAGGTAGGACCAAAATACAGATACCACTTAATTATTTACTGAAAAACATAGGTCATTCTTTCTCCCTTCATTGGCTCACATCTGTACTTAGAATAAGTTTAAAACAACCAGTGGAATAATACAAAGATCTGACAATTAAGTTTGCAAACTCGTCCTAGAGAAAATGTGACCTGACTCGTTGCTGTGTGTCACCGTGGACATTCTGAAGCGCTCCCCGGGGAAAGCTGTGCACCAATGCCGGCGCCTCATCCTCCTGCAAACCAATTTTGGAGCTCCTTTTCTGGAATGCCATCAGAGCTGTAGTCCTTTTACCCTTGATGTCCTGAATGTCTTCAAATAGCTTCCTTTCAATATTTCCTTTATCCTTAGGTAAAGGAAAAAGTCATTGTGGGACAAACCCGGTATCTGTTTAATGACTAAACACTCCCTCACAGACAGTGCCGGGTGAGCTGGTACAGCTTCGTGATACAACAGCCACACCTTTCTCATGCCAAGATTTTCAGTTAGTATTTTCCTATTTCTATATCAGAGTTTACCTGGTCAGCTATGCTTCTCTCAGTCAACTGATGATTTTGACTCACAATGCGATGAGTTTTTACAATGATTATACCAGTTCTGCTTATTCCTGGCCGCCCTGACCTCTCTTCATCAGTGACACCTTCTCTCCCCTCAGGAAAATGTGAAATCCATTTGAACGCTGCCGTTTTCTTTGTGGCATGACCCCCATAAGCTTGGACTAACATGTCCCTGATTTCACTTCCACTCTTGCCAAGTTTAACAAGAAATTTAATGTTTGTTTTTTGCTCTAATTCAAGCTCTTGAAGCGGCACACAAAAACATGCAACAAAAATAACGAACACCACTCAGGAAGATACCACACGTATTGCTGGAACACATTTGCAAGATACTCCTACACCAAGTTTACAAACGCTGACCAAATTGCCATACCGTGCTGCCAGTGTAAGCACGTGGTGGGAAGTTCACAAACTTGCCAGGACTCCTACCAGTTAACCAGGAATCCTGTGTGCTAGAATAGTTTAGGCGTATGGTTCTCAAACAAAAGAGAAATAGATATTAAACACACATGGTGAGATTGTTCAAACTACACTTGGTCTCCATCATTTACCCTATCTCAAAGTGAAGCTTTTTCTTTGTATTTTTTAAATGTTTTTGTGAGGAGAAAATAAAATAGAAGGCTTGGATTATCAAAATAAGTATATTTTTATGAAACATTTTCTTAAAAATAGAAGTAGAACAGAATAGTTGCAGAAGATATCAAGTCAAGGCATAATAAAACATACATGAAAATAGGATAGAATAGAATTGAGGCTCACTTTGGGGGGTAGCAGGTAATTCTAGAGAAAGTGTTAGTGGGGGAAAAAAAGAAAAGTTCACTAAAGTATAAGTTAAAATAAATCATTCATTTGTACTGAGCAAAAAAGACAACGTACTGGGAGTTAATAGCCTGGCAGTTGTCTAATTATGATGTGGGATCGTTTTAAGGGTTAAGCCATTATGATAGAGTTTAAGGTGTAACATCTTGAATGACAAGACAAAGACTAATTACTGTGCTGAAGTACACAGTGTGTATTGACATAATATACAAGAGACTTCTTATAATTGATGAATGCAAACTGTGTGTTATTCTCTCATTTGGGGGAATCTCTATGTGGAAAAGACTAATGCAAGTGAAATTAAGAATTACCTCATCCGAGGAAAGAGGCAACTTTATGTCCTTAGAAAAGGAGCTGATATTGAAAGACAAGTTCCAATGTTGTCACTGAACAAGCAGCCTTAAAGATTAGCTGTAAATGTTAATGATTCTTATCCACACACAAAAATAAGAATTACTTATTTTCAATGTCGATTGACAGTATTATTGATGTGGATTAACAATATCCACAGAGATTGATGGATGTTATTTTTTAATTTCTGATCATTCACATCTAATATCCACACGTGAAACTCTTACATTTCATTTTGTTTTAAAAGAAATGTGACGTAAGCCTTTCTACAGAGATGTGGTCTTAGTACAGTCCAACCTCGTTTCTGTCTATAATGGGAGCTATCAGCTAAATAAACACTCAGGAGTATCAAGTTATTTGAATAAAAAATCAGAGAGATGAAAACATGTAATAGATGTGACACATGTGGGGTAACTGAAGTTGTATCAGATCAATACATAGAAAGTCACAATTAAACCTGATTCCTTCCAAAGACAGTGACCAAAATCATGAAGATAAAAATCCTATGCTTAGTGATCAATCTTAGGTTTAATGAGACTGTCCAAACTGGGTAAATAGGGGTAGTAAATATGGGACTGCTCTGTTTCTTTTTCACTGGAATTTTTTTTTTCTGTAATACAGTGAAAAATGATAGTAGACAGCCACTAGAACTCAGGTGTGCTTTAAAAAAATTGCAGGCATTTGGAAGGAGGCAAATGAGTATGGGTATGTACTGAGAAGATAGACCCACGGTAACGGAACCCCACGAATATAGGACTGAATTAGTATATGATGTTCTACTTTTTGTTTTCCTTGTTGCCAAGTGTGTGATCAGCATTAAATATTGCTTGATTCACCTGGATGTTTTCATATCCTGAGATAATCACAGAATAACTTCTGCAGTGGGTCAGGATGGTGAAAACCAACATCAGAATTTTTACTTGCATAATACAAATAAAGATATTCAAAAGTGTTTCTACTGTTTGAAGGGCAGCAGCAGATATCAAATGATCGGATTTCAGAAATGATACTTTATTATAAGTAGAAACTATTGAATAAAACATATCTTACATCTGATGTCAGAAAACTAAATTCACCCAAAACAAAACATGAAGAAATAAATTGATGCTAAAATTCAATCCACATATCCCACTAGCATAATCCCTGCTTCTCTGAAAAAGAAAGATGGCCTGGAAATCAAGAACCAAGTCATGCATTGACAACCTTAGTCTCACCTCTCAGAGACTCTATAGCCAAGTAATGATTCTGAGCAATGTGGGATAGTTCCAGGATTGTTTGGGGTCATAGGTGAAAACTATACTCTCTTCTTGCTAATTTCTCCCTTAAAAAATGTGGGGATTTCAAGAATCCCACAAGCAACAATTATAAACTTAAAAAAGCATTCTATGCATTGAGATGAAATGTCGAGAATAGGAAACATACAAAGGCTTCGTGTTTTTTTTTCTCTCTCTATCCTTCAATATTAGAAATAAGATATTTTTAAAATGGAGATTTGTGGGTTCCTTGGTCTCCTTGAACCAGAAACAGTGGATACAATGGAATTCTCAGACAAAATTCTGTGGTTTCCCATGGCTATCACCCTCCAAAGAAAACATAAGGGAAATTGGCTCAACGATCGTGTCTCTGGAACAGATAGAAGGTGTCTGTAATAATGTACTTTGGTTTTTCTTTCTTTTATTTTTTTTTTCAGAGTATTAAGGCAAGCACTGCTACCTAGAATCTTTATTCAAATAGGAATTAGCACTTTGATAGAAATCACAGTTCAGGAGCAAAATATTCTCTCAAAAATGCCCAGTCATAGCTCCTTCCCGTAGCCACCTGCTCAGAGAGCTTGCCACTCTTTGCTTGCCAGCTTTATAAACTCTGCCCCGTCTGTCCCAGCTGGACCAGAACCTCCTCACTTACCTGAGAAGGCAGGGTTGGGGGACTTCTGCCTCCTGGCTAAGCAGACTCTTCCACTCTCTCTGGTGCCCTCGAGGGTTATAGCTTCTAGCAGCATCAGATCTAACCCCCAGCTGAGCCCTCTGAGAAAGCTGAGGATGGGGTGTCAATATCTCTACTGTTCTGAAGATTCTGTTGCCTACACAAGTAATGTTCCTCTAATATGTCCTTTGTTTCAGGGTAGATTCTTTTGTTTCGGTTTGTTTTGATTTTGAGACAAGGTCTTATTTTATCACCTGGGGCCACCTGGACTAGAGTGTGGTGGCACAGTCATAGCTCACTTCAGCCTCCAACTCCTGGACTCAAACAATCGTCCTGGCTCAGGGTCCTGAGTAGCTAGGACAACACATTTGCATCACCACATCCAGGTGACTTTTAAGAATTTTTTTTTGTTGAAACAGGGTTTCACTATGTTGTACAAGTTGGTCTTAAACTTCTGACCTTAAACTTCTGTCCTCAGCTTCCAAAATGCTGAGATTACAGGTGCGAGTCACCATGCCTCACCTGTTAAACAGTGTAGATTGGAGGAAGAGGTATATAACATAAACATTGAAACAATTTTCAACTTCAGAATTTCCTATTAATGACTGATACAATTCCAACAACTTGTTCTGAAGTTGCAGTATAATCTTAGACTTTTAAGGAAATTTAAGAGACCCCTTAATCTGTTAAAAAGAAACAAAACAGGATATTAAAGGAGGTAAAAACAACAACAATAACAACAAAACCCTGCCATCTTCTTTTAACTGTTCTATTGTGTTTTCAAAACTTGAAACAATTCCTGCTGGAAATCCACTGTCTCTAAGCCTGTTGAATGTAACCAGTTGTTCTATGATCAATTCCTGAACCTAGGTTACTCTGAAACAAAGATACTCAAAAGGACTTCAGCAGCACTGAAAGATCTTTAGTCCACTCCATTCACGAGATTAATGACTCCATTCTTTAGGACCAAAGGAGGGGACTAAATTCTTTCCTTCTCTAATTAAGCAACAAATGCTTTAACAGATCATAGGGACTCAGGGATGTAAGGAGGAAACAAGATAGCCTTAAAAAGATAATAATTATCAACAAAGTATTTTCTAAGACATAGAAACCTTTTTAAGGTCAAGTTCTAAGGAGGGTTAACAGATAGTAATTGGTCAATAGCATCGTAATGTATTCACTGGATCCCTTACTGATTACTGTTTCCATGGGAATTATACAGGGGACACTAGAAAGTAATCAGCGCTTTCACTTCTCCTTTCCTTTGCTTTCATTCTTTAGCTGCCCTGTTCAAATCAACCTGAGTGGCAAAGACAGGCTGCCCCTGTTCTTGGTTCCTTCCACGCCACCACCTCCAGAGTAGTGCCCAAAGGTCTTTTTTTCAATCTTTCAATTGTCTCTCTCTCTTACGCTCTCAATTACCTGCCATCTCTCAAGAGGATAAAGTTAAAAGAAAAGAAAAGAAAAGAAAAAAAAAAGGAAAGAAAACCCTTCTACTTCTACCAGAGTAGGAGAATGTTAGCTAGTTAGTAGAGTATTGAATTGACTTGAAGTAGAGGAGAAAAAGAAAAATATAGAAACTTTTAGACACGTGTTGACTCTTCAGAATATCAGATAAATTGTGGCACAGCTCATTTGTTCATGTGGTATTCATCATTAAAGAAAAAAATTGTTATTTTTGAGGAGACTATTCTAAAAAATATAGGAATTACTATTATGATTCATTTTATCAGTTCCTTGAGAAAGATTGATCTTTAAAAGTAGTGCCCTAAGTAAACCGAGCCAATACTTTTCATTGCTATGGAGAAGACATCCTTTACATAAAAGGAGGGAACGTGTTGGGTGAAGAAGTGAAAGGAGAAGAGATTTTCCAACAGCCTGGGATGTCTGAGAGGAGGTCACCATAGATCATCTAGATCAGAAAATGCAGGTCTGTCATTTCCATCTTTGATTGGGCTTAAAGCCTTCCCCACACTCACTGTGGTCATGAACACATAGTAAAAGTGTTCATAAATTCATGTCTAGATAATCTGCAAGAGGATTTCAACTTCTCAAAAATTCAGATCCAAAGTCAAAGTTTACAAATGGAGCTGAGAATTTTCTGTTAAAGCCTTCATTTTCTGTTTTCAAGATTTCTGTCTTCCTTAGAGGCAATAGAAAATGTCCCCTACCCTTTCCAAGAGAGAGCCCATTGACCCATGAGCCAGGCCCTACATGATCAGGATGCAATGTGACAATGCCAGAACCTGACACCTGGCAATGAGAGGAACCCAGACTGACCCTCCTGCACAGGGCAGCCAAAAGGGATAGTATGTACATTGGTACAGTCTAGGTAAGCACAGCAGGGAAACATTGGAGTACACAAGAAAAGCTAATTCAGGCAAAATGTCTTTCTTTTTTTTTTTTTTTTATTTTGCAGTTTTTTTGGCTGGGGCTGGGTTTGAACCCTCTGGCATATGGGGTCAGTGCCTTACTCCTTTGAGCCACAGGCACCACCCCAAAAAGTCTTTCTTTCACTGACTGACTAAAATGTCAGATGTTTCCAACATTCTCTTTCTTTATTAAGAATGAAATCTATCCTAAAATGCACAAGCAGCTTGACAAACAATGAATTATTCTAACTTCAGCCATAGGGATAGTGAGTTTAAAGAAAGTTACCTTTTTATATAAGCATCATAAAATGGGAGATGGGGTGGGGTGTGGACTGATCCATTAGCCCCTTGCCTTATGGAGGGGCTGTATTGAAATATTTTGGCTAAACAGGGGACATAATGAATCAAACATTGAATCCACAAAACAGAAGGCCAATAGGGGAAATGTTTAGATGGGGCAGTTAAACACAGAGAGAGGACAGTGCCAAGTATTCATTTGATAATTTATAGTGTGAGTGACTGAGAGTATGAATGGACAAATAGCAAAAACTGATAGAGCTAGACAGAACTGCAGAGATCAGATCTTTTGAGTATTCCTGCCTAAAATCCTGGACAGATAGAAGAGTGGTCACACATGCAGAATTCAGAAAACTGGAGTCAAAGCAGAATAGATGTGTTAGGGTGAGATTCTCAAACAGGGAAAAGAATCTCAAGTGTGGTTATTATTTTTTTTATCATGTCTGTTCGGGAAAAAAAAAAAAAGAATCACTAGGGTGGTGAAGCAGGGAATGTCCCCTGTGTCCAGAAGTACTTATCAATAACCTTTGGAGAACACGGTGATTGTATGGCAGGGTTAGGAAGTGCAATAGTCATTTTAATAGGATGACATTCAAGAGAAACTGCGGGCGCTGTCCCCTGGCCAGTACTGAAGTATCTGTAGTGAATGCAGGCATTCACCACTGAAAATGAGTAATGGTCTTGGGTTAGAAAGATAACTCTGCTATCTGTGTAATCCATAAAGGTAGGTAATAAAATTAAGTCCTTGCTCATCTTGTCCAGATTGTGCTGGCCTCAGCTATTTGCCTGGCTTTGGGCAATGACCCTGAAATTAAATGCAATACTCAGAAAGGATTAGAATCAAAATGCACCTGAGAAGTTTCTAGGCTGAAACTTGCAGCTTCAATGGTATGGAATTGGATAGACACAGTATCTACAATTGTCCCTCTCTGTTATTGGTCTTATGAAATGTTATCTCAGCCATTAAGATAAAAGGTTTTAGATTTTGAAATAAAAGGAAAGCTAGGGCCGTTAAGTTCTGTCTGTCCCATCTTCGGGTCTCCCTGGCTGTGTGGCTGGTAAAGTCAATTCCTTTTCCTGGGTCAGCCTGCTGTTTTAAAGGAGGTGTTGGGCTTAATATGTTATAAAACTGCTTCCAGTTTCCAAGACTGCATAGTTCTGTGAGAGGTGTGGCTAATGCTCGCTTTGTGTTGCTCTTTTTATCTTCCCAAGTGTTTATTATTAGGCAGGACCACATGACAGGCTCCACTTCCAGGCGGACACACAGAAGAGCAGGGTGAGGACACCAAGAGTGTTCTTTCCTTGCCACAGTGAGCAGGGAGGTAGCAGAATGCAATCTCGGATGGCAGGCCCTCTGAAACAGGGCCAGAGTGACAAAAGGAAACAAAGCTCACTGAACAAATTGCCAAGGCCGTGTGTGAATGAGGAAGACATCTTTGCTCTCCTAAGCCACTGAAATTTGGGAGTTCTCACTATAGTCTAATTTAGACAACCCTAGTAGTAAATGTTCTTTAAAATGATTTCTGAATATGACATGGACCATTTTCCTACTTCTGTTGCACAAGAGGGTGGCTTTTTAATTGCGTCTACTGCTACTCTGTAAAACCTTATCAGAAAGATCACATACTGAAAAGGGAGATAGCATCTGATTTTAAGAGTATTTTATAGACATACGAGATCATTCGGCGCAAGGGATATTTGAGATCATTTATCCAAATATCTCATTTTAAAGACAGGAAAATTGTGCCCAAAAGAAAAAAGATAATGGCACAAATAAGAGCTTAATGTCATTTTAAAATCATCTTTATATGACTAGTATTAATTAAAGTTCAGAGTCTATGATGTTTAAGACAC
>NW_003852419.1:9696317-9705502 GCF_000181295.1 Otolemur garnettii
GCCCACCACAACACCCGGCTATTTTTTGTTGCAGTTTGGCCGGGGCTGGGTTTGAACCCACCACCCTCGGTATATGGAGCTGGCTCCCTACTCACTGAGCCACAGGTGCCTCCCAAGACACCTTAAAATTTTAAATGATTTCATTAATTTTCTCTTTTTATTTTTTTGAGACAGAGTCTCACTTTGTCACCCTCAGTAGAGTACTGCGGCATCATAGCTCACAGCACCATCAGACTCTTGGGTTCAACTGATCTTCTTGCCCTGGCCTCCAATTAGCTGGGACTACAGGTGCCCACCACAACACGGGGCTATTTGGGGAGATGGGTTTCTCACTCTAGCTCAGTCTGGACTCGAACTCCTGAGCTCAAGTAATCTACCCACCTTGGCCTCCCAGAGTGCTAAGATTATTAATTTTCTTTTTTTTTTAAATTAATTTTCATAGGTGGGTATTTTAGTATTTTTCCAAAACTTAAAATTTCTCTAATTTTACTTGGAAAAATATTATTAAGGGGCCCTAAGTTTTGCCTCTCCTGAAGTTTATGAATGCTGACTACAAAAAAGCAAAAAACATCAGTAAGTCCTTCCAATAGAAGAGAAGAAATAAATGATGAATTCATTGAGGCTACCATCTAATCATATCTTCTCAAGATGAACCCAAAGTTGTAAGATGATTTTGCATCCAGCTCCCTCAATTTAAAATGTGGGCATCCTAGGTGATATTTTCTTGGTAACATAATGTGTCATGAGTGGCAGAGCTAAGAGTGATAATACTTCTTTTTAATGGCTTAGCACTTTTTGCCATTCAGTCCTAACAGTTGCTGTGTGAACGTGGGGAAAATCTCTACTCAAGTGCATGACGTCTAGTTCATGAAAATCTCCATCAACCTGATGTACTAGCAGAGGTTCCCTGTTGCTTTATAACAAAACACCTTTCTTTCTCGGTGTGTTTCATAAACAGAAATACAGTAGAACCCCCATAGCTGACCACCTCCTGACAAAGCTTATCTACTTCTTACAGACTAGTCATGCACCACCTCTACGTGTCAGTACAGTAGACGTATGTTGACCACCTCCATATGCTAACCAGTTACAGTCCCATAGGTGGTCAAGTTACAGAGGTTCTATTGTATTTATTTTTGTAATAGTTTCATAAACACCTCATAAATAAATGAGATCTCTAATTCATTAATTCTTCTTGTCATATGCAATTTCTTTTCTGCTACTTTCCGTTTTAGGTTGCTTATTCTGGCGATAAATTCTTCTCTGAAAAATAGGCAAGTAAGCTCACTTTTCTTTGATACTGATTGTCTGAGTAATTCAGAGATACGTGGACAGAAAGCCCTACCCTCGATATTAGTTTAAGATGCCCTTTTTTTCCCCCAAGGTATGTTCCTTCATTGCACACAATAAAAGTGGTTAATAACTGTAGTAAAACTGGAAAATAAATATTCATGGTCTGATTCTCTTCTCTTGTGTGAACTTGCTTGTCATTGCCAACTCCAAGGAAAAGCTGGATTATGCTATAAGCACCATAAAATAATTCATTTCTGCAGTTAGACCTTGTTAAATATTTCAGGGTATTCCTGAAATCAGAGTCATGTGTTTCTAGAGCTTGGGAAAGAGGATAGTGTTTGTTGAAATTAAGCCTTTCTCTGCTTGTCAGATAGGACTTAAAATTTCAGAATTACCTTTTCTGAGGGCAGTACTGCCTGTTTCTCGCCCACTCCTTAACCTTCCAAGCTCCTGTGACTAGTTTTATCTTTTCTAACATACCTTTGATCCTGCCACTTCCCTGTTTAAAAACCTTCAAGAGCTACTCTGTGACTGAAGAAAGAATCCAAACTTCCCAGGCTAACACCAGCTCTCTCCAAAGTGATGGCAAATCTGTTCATATTTCTGATTTTTCTCCTAAACTCATGTCCTCATACTTTATCTCTAACTCTGCCTTTACTCACATTGTTCTACTGTGCATGGCTCTGTCTTATTCTCTTTTTTTTTGCAATTTTGGCCAGGGCCAGGTTTGAACCCACCACCTCTGGTATATAAGGCCAGCACCCTACTCCTCTGAGCCACAGGCACTGACGTCCCTCTCTTATTTTTAATGTGTCTTCAGCTTCCTTGATTTTTCTTTTTATTTTATTTTTCTACCTTAGCTTCAAATCAAGAGCTCAAACATTGCCTCTTCAGAAGTCCTTTCGTGATTTTTGTTTTGTTTTGTTTCAGTTTGGTTTATTTTCCTTTCACCAGCTGGAAATAATACAAACCCAGCCAAATTCTGCATACAGACTCATTTGAATTTTTCTGAACTTCTTAAGTGTAGTGTCCACTGATCTTCCCACATGGGGTCTCGAAGTGCCTGCGCAATGTGCTCCACACATTCTAAGTTCTCAGTAATATATGTATCATAAGTAAGGGCATAAAGCGTGGTTGAAACCTTTAACAAACTAGCCTCAAATGTGTTGGGAGTATAAAACAATAAAACCCAGACTATACAGGCCAGATTTTAAAAAATCTTTTCAGCAAATAATTGATTTGGAGACTGTGAGATTTTACGAAGTGGGATTTAAAGAAAGCAAAGTAAAATAGAGAAACCATTTTGTTCACTTACCATTAGTAAATACAACAACTGGAAAAACATGATTTATTATATGATCGTTGAAATTCTTATCTTTTATAAGTGACAATATTATAAATTAAAAGCCTCACTAAATCGGGCAGTATATGTATACATTAAAGGTAACAATTGTGCTGATTTTTGACAGCTAAAAACCATACCTTAGAAGTTCTATTTTTCAACTGAATATCTGATATTTGCATAATTTTCTCATTCTTCTAGAGTAGAAGAATTAGTTGCTCTTTGTCAAATTTCAATTTGACCAGGATTTTACAATTTATCCCTTTTTCCACTTTGTCTAATGATGACTGGGAAACCTTGTCTATGGAAGCCCTAGACAGAGCTGACAGTCTTTTATCTGATCATCTGTGAAAAAACTTAGAGGACCAATGTCGAATTGGGTGGCAATCTGATGAGGAAAATATATCTTCCTTTTCAAGAAATAATCAAGGGAAAAATGAAAGAGAAGAAATTTCTGGAAATATTTAAATGAACACATATAAAGAATTTAATTTCCTTAAACACAACTCTGGGTTTCTAGCTTCTTTCAAAAATGGCCTAAATGACTTTCAGCATTACAAACTAGCATTAATTTAGACAAATATTGAATATTTTACTCTATTTTTTATTTGGCTTGATAAATTTTCTTTCATTATACATGCATGATTAATAATGTAACCATCCACCTTGGTTTCCTTGTGTACTTTTTACTACAGTTTTTGGCCAGGCTAAATCCCCCTAAATGAGAGACTGGCTTCTTAGCTTCAGGGTGTCTCTAGGATGAGAGCAAGGAAGCTTGGTTTCCACAATCTTGAGTCACACAAGCAGTTTCCCCTTGATCTATCCTTTCAAATTTCAGGCAGACCCTTCAAACTATGAAACTCTGGAGATGAAACATTGAGGCAAAAAAAAAAAAAAAAAAGATTCACAGTCCTTGATATTCGGTACCCACACATTTCTCTTTCTTTCTTGCCTCTTTTCCTTGATGTTAGAGCAACGGCTTAATTTGCAGAGCTGAGAACATCATTAACTGCAGCTTCAGATAAAGCATTTCAGAAAAAAGCTCTAAAGCAGAAAACTTATAACACTCTGAAAACTTAAAACTTTTAACTTTTCCCATCATTATTTCAAAGCTAAAAATCAAAAGCGAACTCAGACTTTTAATAAAATGTTTGTCTATTCATAGAACATGATTTCCCACAAGTACTCTCTATTGTTATTGTCTAAGTTGCATCTTTCATTGGGCAGCACGCCCTTAAAAATACACCTGGGGAATTTACTATTGCTATCGTGGTGACCCTGTTTGAACTTATTTAATTTAAAACTACAAGTGTATTTTACTACTGAGTTCAAGTGTTCTCAGTTCATGTAAACTCATAATTGTACAAGTATATTTGATGATGAACTTCACCAGAAATGCAGGTATTTGCTCATATAACACATTGTCTACTCAGGGAAGGATTGCAATTTTCTTACGGATAATACAAATCCTAATCATTATATATTCACATTCAAATCTGTCCATTTATTTCAACAACCACTGTTCCTACCTTGTCCAAGCTATCAGTATTGCTTTCCTGGATATGTACAAAGTTTCCCAAATCTTAGGAACCTATGATACATTCTCTATTCTGATTTCAAGTGAGTTCCGACAATACAAAATTAACTATGTCATCCTCTTGCTTAAAATTCTCTCAAACCTACCTGGTGCTAGGATATTGTCAGGTAAGTTCTTAATGAGATGCTCCCTTTATAAACTCTTTTATGACAAGAACTGTCACACGACCAATGTTGTATCTCTCCTGTAGCAAGGTGTCTAGCAATCCTAAGCATATGCTTTAGACACAATGAACATTTGTGGAATGACTGTTTAGTGAGATCATCTCATTTCATACTTTTTAAAATATATTGCCATAAAAAAATCTTCTGTCAACTTAACCATATCTTTCTCTTCGAAACCACATTTCTCAAAGGGAATGTTTTTCTCTGCTTTCTTAGACACCACTAACACCAGTGGATTTATCGATGTTTTCCTATTGTAATTTTGCTATATGTAAACTCTAGGGCATTTTCTTGCTTGTCTCAAAATTTTAACACACGCAACTTAGTAAAGTCCAAAGCTAATCAGTATCTTTATTTTAAATTTCAAACAACATAAAGATGCAAGAACTACCTAATTTGTACCTCCCTAAACCCAATTCATATACATTTGTTTGACATTTTTAATGTGTCTCATTTTTCTTTTTTAATTCCACAAACTTGACATTATACTTGTAGGTTAACCAGCCAGTATTGCTTAAATTTACTTATATAGTTATTGGATTCTATTCTTGCCATCCCATCTTACATATTGTGGAATTACTTTTTCCCCTTGAAGTATACAAATTAACCATCTCCCTGATGAATTTCTGTTGGTATCAAATGTATCATTATTATGTACCTTAAAATGTTTATCTATGTTTTACTTTTGAAACATTTATAATGGAAAAATAATTTGATATGGACAGTTCCCCCCCCCCCACCCAGTTTATGGATGATATCAATCAACTATCTTTTGGATTTCATGGTTACTGTTAAGAAGTCAAACATCAGTTTAATTGGCACTTATTTAAAGGGATTAATCTTTTATTTTTAGGCAGCTTTTTGAATTCTTATTTTTTACTTTTATAAATTGCATCTTTGTATACTTTACACATGTATTAAATATAATTATGTTCCATTTTGTAAAATTAAATATAATTATGTTCCATTTTGTGATCATTCCAATATCTAAAGTCTTCGTTGTATTCTCTTTCTTGCTGTTTACAACTTGCCAATTGTTCCTTCTGAATTCTACTATTTCTATGTATTTTAAGATTATTTACTGTGGTCTCAAATTCCTTGGAATTTCATTTGTGGCAGTTGTTTGATGACTCTGTTAAAGTTCATTTTCTCCACAAAAGGTGTATATTTGACTTTGTCAATTACTTGACCTTAAAAATCTCTGTCCCTTTTTTCACCTTCAGTATTTTTCAGAGCACATAGTAGACAGATTCAGGCAGCTTCCTCAGGAATTTTGATTACACATTCAAATTGCATGGAAGGATTTTTGTCCCCCCCCCCCATTTTCTTAAATGTTAAATGGCTAATATTTCTGTCAGTAGACTTTGAGTGAAGCCAATTACTTTCCCTAATGGGAGTGGGCCTCATATAATCAGTTGAAGGCCTTAAGAGAAAACTTTCTGGGACATGGAAGAGGAAAGAATTCAGCCTCCAGATTGCATTTAGACTCAAGACTACAACATAAACTCCTACTGAAATATCCAGCCTCCTGGCCATCCCTGGCAAAACAAAGAATTTTTAAGGAATTGGCTCACACAATTGTGGGGGCTAGCTAGTCCTCTGTGTGTGTGTGTGTGTGTGTGTGTGTGTGTGTGTATTTTCCTCTGTATATGTACACTTCTAGCCTCCAGAACCATGAGACAATATTTCTAATGTTTGTACAGTCTATTTCTACCCGCCTTCTTTTTTCTCTTTATTTAATCTTTTAAGAAAAACTTGTTTTCTCCCAACACTTAATGACTTCTGAATTTATTGTACTATGTACTATTGTAACTAAATAACATTTTTAGTTATTTTGATGCTTGCTGAGCATCTCTACCTACATGACTCATCAACATGTATCTAAATAAAATGTTCTCCCACTGATTATTTTCTTGTATCCACCACCTTGACTAAAGCCCTCTGTTTATTCATTGCCTCAATATCATACTAAATGTTTACCTCCGCATCATTCCTATATTTAATTGATCTAAAGATAAGTCTCAGTAAGTCTATATCCATCCCTTTTGATGTTTTTTAATTAAGAAAGACTCTCAATGTACCTTTTCATAATACCTCATAGAAGCAAAGGTCATATTATAGCATGATTTAGATTGATTTTCAGTCCCAGATGTCAGGAGAATTACATTTCCTGAGCCTCTGCTTCCTCCTTGATGCACTTCATGTTTGTAAACTTTGGCTCAATAGTGTCAATTTTCCTAATTTAATATTAAAAATTTTTAAAGATCCCTAAAAATTGTCCTATGTGTATAAGAAAATGTTCAAACTCCTTAGTTCAGCAAACTCTTTTCTTGGATGGTTACTCTTGCCCATTCCTCCAAACTCTCTACTTTCTGCTTACAGCCTAGGCACTAGTAAAAGCAACAATTTTTATTTTCCCAAAAAGAGAAAATACTCCATATTTTAGTCTTTGTGTGTTTTCTCTGCTCACATTGTCTTTCTACTGTCTGGCAGAACTCTTCTTACTTTTTTAAGGCCAAAGACAGGTATCTTTTCTCCTGGGAAATAGTTCCTGAATGCCTATCTTTACTTTCTCTGCTCTGGGTCATCAATGGCCTATGTTTTTAGAATACATATTGTAGTACTGTGTTATAATTATTTGTGTACATACATTTATCTTAGGAGAAAATGTGGATTTCTTGAATGTAAGCATAGTGTCCTTTTCTTCGTTAGTCCCGAGAGTATGGACATTGTTCATTGTCATTCAGAGTTGGGAATCTCTCATTGCTAAGTAAGCGAGAGCAGGTTGCTACTCTCAGCACTGCGTTTCCATGCAAACTAGATGACTCACTTTAGGGCCTATCACAAGACAAGTCTTGTGGGCAGCATGTAGAAAACCAAAACGTTCAGCAAACTGCACTTTGCCATTATTTCTTACTAATTTTTAAATATTTTCTTATAACCCAAAGTGAAATTTAAATCATAATCCTTTATGTGACGATGGTTAGTTACAAATCAAAGCATCCACATGCACATAATTGTGTATCAGCTATGATTAAAAACATTTACCCCTCCATGATATTAAAAAATAGGAAGTGATTTCCCAATCTATTGCTATATATGCTTTTTCAGAAAGAATATACAATCATATTCAATCATGGTTAAGGGTTACTGACCCAGAAGTCATTCATTTTTTAAATGATGACTACTTATACCTCTAGTTAGAGTCATTATGTCCTGAGTTTAAAATGTAACTATTATAATTTCTAATTTCTCAGTGAAGGAGCTTTTTTTGATAACTACAGAATGTAGCAATGGTAACAACCCTAGCCTTGCTACCAACTAGATATAAACCTTGAATTATTCTTCCCACTTCCAATTGCCTAATTTATGAAACAAGAATAACAATGCTTACATAGTCTACCTCAAAGATTGTTGCATAATGTAGTTAGACAATAAATATTATTGAGACACTGGAAATAGGAGACAATATTTTAAAATATTGCAAGTATCAGGCTGCTTTTTCCGAATTCAAGGGAAGTAATGTTATGCTTCCTTTTAAACTATTATATATCAATAAGAAGCCAATGTTGTATTATCTTTGCTTTTACCATGTCATGACCTATAAGAAGGTATAAAGTTGAAGAAAAGAACTGAAATTCATCCAAATCACTCTTCTTTAATTTTTTAGAAAATCAGATGACACTTAGTTGTCAGGTGAATTACAATTTCATAATTTCATTTTTTTTGTGCTGGCATCTATCCTAATGAAAGAGATATTTGTAATGGAACTGCTATGGAGGTATGTTAGCATAGGTCAGAAATAATAGTTTCTATTGTAGGTGAATGTCCCAATAAAGTATTTTGAAGTTAGGTAGTTGTCCAACACCTTTTGGGTTATAGAATGTTTCTACATATCAAACTATCTTGATTCATAAAACAGAGTTGTTCTGGGTAAAAATGACATGTTCCTGAATCCAGATATTTTATGCTGTCCAGTAAGAAAGGTCAAGTTCTCTGAAGGTCACTTGTGATCATTTTCAATTACCCTCTCATCATCAGACTTAAAAAAAAACCCGATAGCTCCTTTTTCTAAAAGCACCTGCTTCACCAACATGAGTCATAGATGGACAATGTCAACATATTTTCTTCTTCTTGGTCAAACTCCATTTGGTCAGTGTGAGTTGTCAGCTTCGATATAACTCCTTCTGCACATCTGCCCATGTGGAGCAGAAGTCAAGTGCCTGGGCACATTTCAAAGCTGCTGGTGAGGACTTGATATCATTATGTTTTCTTTTTTTCCAAGGGGAGGGATTATGATGGTAAAGATGATAACAGGTCCTACCTTGCTTATTCTTCATAGTGTTTTGATCAGCTGTAAGAAAAATCCCATCTATTATATAGTTGGTACAATAATGCTCACTTACTTTACAGTTTTATTAATAGCTTTGAAACATACACATTCATTCACAATCTGACCATTAATTACTTTACTTAATATCTGAATTTAGCTGAGCTTGATCTTAAGTCTGTATTAATTGCTCAAACTACAAATAAAATGATCACTTGAAATGCACTATTTAGGACTTGGAATCAAGTACCAAATAAAAAATTATTTTGGTGCATTTTGAACTAACCACGATGCATTTAATTTAATATTTTTTGTTTGTTTTGGTTGGAACAGAAGGATAATCTATTATAAGAAATTAATTTATTAGGTATATTCCCAGATGACCAAAAATCGCATTACAACAAAGACATTTGTATCAGAATGTTTATTGCAGCCCAATTCATAATTGCCAGGTCATGG
>NW_003852419.1:9705822-9802809 GCF_000181295.1 Otolemur garnettii
ATGTTAACCAGTTTGATGGAAATGTTTCAAATTGTATGTGAAAACACCACACTGTACCCCAGAAGTGCATTAATGTACATAGTTACCATTCAATCAAAAAAAAATTAATAGATTGCATTAATGAGGCTTGCCAAGACAATTGACCTAATTCACACGTTGCTCATGTCAAACAAACTATAGATCATTTTACTGCTTATAGTGATTGAATCCATCGAACTCTTGTTTTTAATGGAATTGTTTATGCTGCCTATTTACAGTCATTGCTGTTGCCACTCCTAAGCCAGTTCCTTTTACGATTATGAAAAAAATGTGGGTGTTTTTTGGCTTAGAATTAATACAAAGAGGTTGCTAATCCTTTACTATACCTATAAAATAGTCAAATTTATGTTTATAAAGATAAATTGAAAAAGCTTATTGAATATTTTAATTACTAAGCAAAGGATCTTGGATTTTAGAAAATGTAGATAATGGGAAATTATTGGAGATATTTGAAGGGGGATAAACTGAAAAGAGGGGAGCTTTTTAACAGTTAATAATGGGTATGTACCTATCTGAATTAATTGACTTGCTTGCACATGGTCAAGTTCACAAATACGCTTGCAAAAATCAACAAGTGGGTTTCAAGGGGTCACAGCAGGCATATTTAGCAGCTAGAGAAGCCTTGGCCTCAGTAGTCTGATTTTTCTGCAGTTCTGTGCATCTAACATTATTACAGAAACTGGCGGCTGGTCAAGTGATGTTAGAAATATTGACACATATGGGGGTTGAGGAGTCCTCTGAAAGAGGTTGGTATGTATCAAAAAGTAACTTCTAAAAATATTAGCCAGCATAATTTCTGTGTCACTTCAAGTCTCAAATAGACAACTATAGTGCAATGAAAGAAAATCAGGTTTATGGTCAGTAGACTTTGGTGCTTAGAGAATTATCTATATTATGAAGAAAACAATAAGATTAATATTTTGTACAGCAAAAATACTATGAGAATTTTGAGCTAACATTTATGTTATTTTAAAATAATAATATTATGAATTAGATCTGACTTTGCCTCCATTATAGATTGAAATTATTAACTGCTGTTCTCAAAAGGGGGCATATGTGTGTGTTTACAATAAATATGTTATACTTTAAATACAAAGGCATGATGATATCTTGCAATAAAAGTACCAGAAATTCTTTTTCAGGAAGATGTAAAACTGTAATGTACTATACTAAAAGACAGATGACGTGATACTGTAGATGACTTCATTGCCAGAGTGAAAAATGCTAGTACTTTAAAATATATTCATTTTTATTACTTTTTCTTTATCACTGTAAGTATAACTAGACATACTACTATAGATCACAAAGCTATAACAAATGTTATGATGAATCCCATCTAATGTTCAATCATGTCATAATAGATACTCAAATAGAAAAATATGTCTTTAATAACAATTTCTATCACAAATCTGAACATACCCTAAATCTTTATTTTTATTCATGCTTTGCTATTTTATATTAATTTGCATGTTTATTATTTCTTGCTTGCATCCTCGAATGCTGCTACATTTTTATAAATTCTAGTCTTCCTGTTTTTAATATGGATGTCTCATATCCCATCTCTAGCATCTTCTTGTAAACAAGATATTTCAATTGTGCCTCTTTCACTTTATGATTTTACGTGAACAAATCCAGCCACAAAAACTCCTTTATTTTTCAGTCTGTTCCATAACAAGAAGAAAAGCCTTATAAGGCAAGACTACCATAGCTAGTCATCTTAATGACTTACCATTTTCAAGAAACAGTAATAATCATTAGCCACAGATCCCCTGGAAACCCAAGACAGCAACATTCACCTGGAAAATAACATAGTTCAATTATAAACAAAGTTTCTGAAGGTAAAGGCATTAATTTCTCATTTTCATACTTTCCATTGCCATTTTGAAATCATCATCACTTCATTATTGCTCTAGCTTTGCCAATTTAACATATCCAGACCTGCTTTCCCAAGCAGTAGGAACATCTGTGAAAACAGGAACTAAGAGTCCCCCAGGAGACATCTTGTTGTATCATTATAATTTTAATACAAACTACATGATGAGGCAATATTAGTACCATCATAGAGATGCTATATTCTTTGGATTATTAAAAAAAAACACAAAATAAATATAGGAAAACTTGACTCTTGACTGATAAAGCAGTTGAAAAGTTAGTAAACTTATTTGTAGTGGT
Source organism: Otolemur garnettii (assembly GCF_000181295.1). Taxonomy (NCBI): domain Eukaryota; kingdom Metazoa; phylum Chordata; class Mammalia; order Primates; family Galagidae; genus Otolemur; species Otolemur garnettii. Next base: position 9,708,034 of record NW_003852419.1, read on the forward strand.
TTAATATATACAGTAGGAGAATCTGGATTTAAAATAAGTCTATAGTCATGTATTAAGCTAAATCAAAGTTTAAGTCGTCCAATATAGATTCCAAATGGATGTTTATTTCATTTCTTAAAATGTTATTTGCTTTCGATTTTGACTCTAGAAATCCAAGCATATCTGGATATTTTTATTGATTTTAAGTTTTATTTTAAGACATCTCTAAAAGAGTCTCGAGAGAGAGCCATTTTGATAGTACATTCCCTGGGAATGCAGCCACACAGCATTACCCATATGCATATTGCACTGTGCCTGTAGCACAGAAAAAATATGCAGATGGTTATTTATAGAGTATGCAACAGTTGGACATTTATAAAAAATCTCTGCATAGATTTATCTTGATTTTTACTACTTAGTTGGTATTTTACAAATATAACTATAATGTAGAAGAAATGAATAAAATTAGTAACTGCATATAAAAAAGCAATATATAGCCTTTATTTTGACCAACACTAATAATCATAGATAATTAAGCAGAATCTAAAAGAGTTACATTCTCATCCTATCAGACTAGACACATTCTCTTAACCCTTGTGATACATGTAGCTTCTTTTAAATCAAAGCACTCATCTTAAGAAGGCACATCATTTCTCACTCTGAAAAAGGTTTATAAAAAAGTCTGAATGTCGCCAACTTTTTTTTTTTTTTTGAAGGCCCACACTATTTTAATACGGCCTTATTTTAACAAGATCACTCTGCAAAGAACCTATTTCCAAATAAGGTCACATAAAAAGACTGACGTTAAGATTTCTTTTGGGGATACAATTCAACCTATAACACCTACAAATGATCAAAATGTTAACTTATTAATTTATAACCAGAACTATGTTACATAACATAAAATTTTTGCCTCAGCATATAGTAAAAGTATTTTTCACACAAAGGCACGCCTCTATGGGAAAACATAATACAGGGAGGACATGAAGTTTGTGTGTAACTCTGCCCTGTGGAGTCACGTGACAGGTGAATAGGTATTAATTCAGAAAAGTAAAACTTGGATGATTAGAATGTTTAATACTATCAAGCTAAAATAAATGGGTACTTAGTTTTTCAGGATAGGTCTACCAATGGAATTGGCAATAATTTCAATAACCCAGACTTTCTCACTATCTCAGGAATTGGACTTCCCCTGAAGGAGAATGCAGATGGATATGAATGGGCTAAAAGACACATCTGCTTCTCACTCTCCATAGATGATTAATTGTTTAATTGACAGATGTTTTCTTTAGCTATGTTAGTATATGCAGTCTTAAAATAGTAAAATCTTCTGGACTTTAGACCCCTTACATTACTTCATTAGTAATTTAATTTTTTATTTGAAATTATTAAGAAGATACAAATGTTGTTGTTACATGGATACGTGTTTAATGGTTAAAATCAGGGCACTTAGTGGACCTATCAGCTACATAGTGTTCATTGTGCCAGATGGGTAGGTTTTTACCCCTACACTTGTCCCTACCACCCCTCCTTAATTGCTAAAGACTTACATCTCTTTTACATCTCATTGTGCCCACTAATTAGTTCTCCCTTGTTAAAGAGTAGTTGTGGTATTTATCCATTCTAGAGATACTTCACTTAGGATAATGGTTTCAGGTTCCCTCCAAGTTCCTGCAAATGACCTTATTTGATTCCTTATTTTGGCTGAGTAGTAGCACTCTACGATATCTGTGCATGTATATGTGTGTGTATATTGTATATTGTATATTCTTGATCCACTCATGAGTTAATGGGCATTCAGGTTGATTCCACATCTTTGTATTTCTGAATTGTGCTGCAATAAACATTTGAGTGTATGTGCCTTTTTTGATAAAAGGACTTATTTACCTGCGGGCAGATACCCTCTAGTGGGATTGTTGGTCAAATGGTAAGTGTACATTTATTTCTTTGAGGAATCTCCATATTACTTTCCATAGAGATTGTACTAATTTGATGTTCCACTAACAGTAAATAAATGTTTCTTCTTTGCATTCATGCCAGAATTTCTTGTTTTTAGACTTCTAAATAAAGGCCATTCTAATTGGGGTAAGGTGATAAGTCATTGTGGTTTTCCTTTGCATTTCCTTGATGATTAGTGGTGTTAAACATATGTTTGTTGTTCCTTTTCACTGGAAAATCGGTTTATGCCTTCTCACTTTTGGGGGGTGTGGTTATCTTCTTACAAATTTGTTTGAATTCTTTGTAGATTCTGGATATGAGCCAATAAACTGTATTGGATATATCTGGATATATCCAGTAAACTGTATGTTTATTGGATATACAGTTTGCAAATATTTTCCCCATTCTATAGGTTGTTTATTTACTTTGTTGATTATTTCCTTTGCTGTGCAGAAGCTTTTTAATTTAATCAATTTCTGTGTATGTATTTTTGTCACTGCTTTATTTGTCTTTGAGCTCTTAGTAATAAATTATTTTTCAAGCTCAATGTCTAGAAGAGTTTTTTTTTTTTTCTATATTATATTCTGGAATTTTTATAGCTTTCTGGTTTTATGCCTTACATTTAAGAATTTTATCCATCATGAATTAATTTTTGTAAATTGAAAGAGATAGGGGTCCTGTTTCCTTTTTTGTTTTTCCCATTTTCATTTAGCATGTGACTATCCAATCATTCCAGCACCATTTACTGAACAGGGCTTTCTTTCCCCAAGATACGTTGTCTTCTTTGTCAAAGAACAGATGTTTGTAGGTAGATGTTTTGTTCTGTTCCATTGGTCTATTTTTATTTTGGTACAGTCCTTTTTCAGGTTTTATTGTCTTATAGTATAATTTGAATCCTGATAATGTTATTCCTCCTGACCTGTTCTTTTTACTTAAGATGACTTTGGCTATTCAGGCTCCTTACTGGTTCATAATAAAGCATAGAATTATTTTTTTCCATTTCTATGAAAATATGATGTTGGTATTTTGATGGGAATCAAATCAAATCTGTAAATCATTTCAGTCAGTATGGACATTTTAATAGTATTGATTCTACTGATCCAGGAGCCTGAGATATTTTTGCATTTGTTTGTGTCATCTGCAATTTCTTTCCTTGGTATTTCTTAGTTTTCCCCGTAGAGATTATTCGCCTTCTTAATTAAGTATATTCCTAAGCATTTTATTTTCCTTGTAGCTATTGTAAATAGTATTGAGTCTTTGATTTGATCCTCTGCTTGACTGTTAAATGTATAAATTCTACTGATTTGTGTACATTGATTTTGCAACCTAGACTTTGCTGAATTTATTTATCAATTCTAGGAGTCCATTGATGAAGTCGTTGAGTTTTTTTTTGATACAAAGTCTTATAGTCAATGAAAAGAAGTAATTTTCCCACCTGTTTCCTGATTTGGGCACATTTTATTTCTCTTGCCCAATTGTTCTGGCTAGGACTTCCAGTACTATGTTGAATAGAAGTGGTGATAGTGGCACCATTATCTTATTCCAGTTCTTAGAGAGAATGATTTCAACTCTTAGCTATTCAGTATGTTGTTGGCTGGGAGTTTGTTATATATGGCTTTTATAATGTATAGGTATGCTCCTTCTATGTCTAGTTTGTTGAGTTTTATTTTGAAAGTTTTCCAGATTTTATTGAATACTTTTTATGCATCTATTGAGATTATCTCTGCTGTTGCTTTTCTTTGTGTGGTGAATCATATTTATTGATTTGTGTATGTTGAACCATCCTTGCATCCCTGAAATGAAACTCTTGATCATGACGAATTATTTTTTTGATATTCTGTTGAGTTCCTTTTGCTAGTATTTTGTTGAGAATTTTCGCATCTATACAGAAAGATATTGGTTTTTAGCTTTCTTTTCTACTTATGTCTGTCCCAAGCTTTGGTATCAAGAGGATACTGGTTTTATAGAGTGATTTAGGGAGGATTCGCTCCTTCTTCATGTTATGGAACAATTTCTGTCATATAGGTACCAGTTTTTCTGTGTAGATCTGTTAGAATTCAGTCATGAATTCTACTGGTTTGGGGCTTTTGTTTTTGGTGTTGTTGGGAGATTTTTTATTACTGTGTCAATCTCACTGTTGGTTTTGGTCCAATTAATGTAGCTAGAGACCTATACATTTTGTTTATCCATTCAAAGAATCAGTTTCTTTGTTCACTCATCTTTTAAATATTTTTTGGTTTGCTTCCATTTTATTTAGTTATGTTCTTTGATGTTTTTCTTTTTCTGTTGGCTTTAGATTTGGTTTTCTCTTACTTTTCTGGTTCCTTAAGAAGTGAAATTTGGTTAATTTTTGTTTGTTTGTTTATTGTTTGAGATTCTTTGGGGGTACAAAGAATTAGGTCAACTGATTGCATTTTTTAGATAAAGTCCCTCTTATAATTGTGTCCCCTCTCCCAGGAGTTGTGCCATACACTGTGACCCCTCCTGATTGTTTATTTGTAAGCTTTCTGTCTTTTTGATGTTGGCATTTAAGGCTATGAATTTCCCTTAAGGTTGCTTTTTTTGTATCTCATATATTTTGACAGCTTCTTCCGGCCTTGTCATTAAGTTCACTATCTTTTGATTTCTATCTTAATTTTGTCATTGACCCAAGGATTATTCAGCAGCAGGTCACTTAATTTCCATGATTTTGTGTAGATTTGAATGTTTTCTCTTAAATCCATTTCTAGTTTTATTCTACTGTGGTGTGAGAAGATACATGGTATGATTTTGATTTTTTTTTTTTTTTAATTTGCTAAGACATACTTTTTGGACAAAGATATGGTAGATCATTGAGAATGTCCTATGCTGAACTAATGAGAAGAATGGCTATTTAGTTGTTTTGAGGCAGAATGTTAAATGTATGGTAAGTCCATTTGTTCTATAGTCTTATTTATATTTAGTGTTTTTTTGTTTTCCACAATTTGTTATATGCCAACCCATTCATAGGTTGATGGGCACTGAGCTGCTTCCATGACTTGACAATTATGAATTGAACTACAATAAATATTAAAGTGCAAATGTCTTTGTGGTAAAATGATTGTTGTTCCTCTGGGTAGACAACTAGTAATAGAATTGCCAGATCAAATGGAAGACTTTTAGTTCTTTAAGAATTCTCTATGCTTCTTTCCATAAGGGTTGTATTAGTTTGCAAGCCCACCAGTAGTATAGAAGTGTTCCCTTCTCTCTACATCCACACCAGCATCTGCAGATTTGGGAATTTGTGATGTGAGCAGATCTCACTGGAATTGGTTTATATCTCAGAGTTGTTCTGATTTACATTTCTCTGATGATTAGAGATAATTAGCAAGTTTTCATATGTTTGTTGGCCATTCATTTGTCATCTTCAGAGAAATTTCTGGTCAAGCCTCTTGCCCACTTATAAATGGGGTTGTTTGCTCTTTTCTTATTGATTAATTTGAGTTCTCTGAAGATTCTAGTTATCAGTCCTTTATCACATTAGTAACATGCAAAAACATCCCCCCATTCCAAAAGTTCTCTGTTGGCTTTAGTTGTCGTACTATAAGCTGTACAGAAGCTTTTTAGCATGATCAGGTCCCACTTATTTATTTTTGATGTTGCTACAATTGTTTGAGGGTTCTTCTTTATGAAATCCCAGGCCAATATTGTCAAGAGCTTTTCCTACACTCTTCTAGAATTTTTATTGTTTCATGTCTAAAATTTCAATACTTTATCCAGCTAGAGTCAATCTTTGTCATTGGTGAGAAGTCTGGGTCCAGTTTCAGTCTTCTACGTGTGGCTAACCAGTTTTCCCAGCACAGTTTATAAAAATAGGAATTGTTTTTCGTGCATGTTTTTGTTTGGTTTATCAAAGACTGAATGGCAATATGTGCCTGGATTCATCTCTAGATTATCTATTCTAGTCCATGGATGTGTATCTCTATTTTTATACCAGTACCATACTGTTTAATTACTATAGACTTATAATTTAACCTGAAGTCTTGTGATGTGATGCCTCCAGATTTGTTGTTATTTCTAAAGATTATATTGACTATTTGTATTTTTTTTAGTACCATATGAAAAAGTACTATTTTTTCAAGTTCTTCAAAGTGTGCAATTACTGCTTTGATGGGGATAGCATTGAATCTGTAGATCATTTTAACAATGTTGATTCTTTCCAACCATGAGCATGATATATTCTTCCATTGGTTAACCTCTTCTACTTCTTTTCTCAAGATTTCACAGTTCTATTCATAGAGATCTTTCATGTCCTTTGTTATATATATTCCCAGGTATTTCATCTTATTTGGAGCTATTGCAAAAGGTACAGGGTCTTTCATTTTATTCTTAACTTGACTATTACTGGCATATATGAGTTTACTGATTTGTTGGCATTGATTTTGTATCCTGAGACACTGCCATATTCCTTGGTCATTTCTAAGAGCTTTGATTTGAATTCCTGAGGGTTTTCAGATATAAGATCATGCCATCCACAAAGCGCGAGAGTTTGACCTCCTCTGACCCTTGATCTCCTTCTCTTGACTGATTGCAACAGCTAGGATGTCCAGCACTAAGTTGAATAGCAGTGGCAACAGTGGGCATCCTTGCCTAGTTCCAGATCTGAGTGGAAATGCTTTCAGTTTTACTCCATTCAACGTGATATGTGCTGTAATTTTGTTGTAGGTGGCCTCTATCAATTTAAGAACTGTCCCCCCAAAGCCTATTTACTTAAGTGTTCTTATTTTAAAGAGCTGCTTAGTATTGTCAAAAGCCTTTTCTGCATTAATAGAGAGACTCATCGTCTTTGCTTTTCATTTTATTTATGTGGTGAATTACATTTGTGGATTTAAGTATGTTGAGTCAACCTTGCATCTTTGGGGTAAAATACTTCATGATCGTGATATATAAGTTATTTTAATGTATCACTGTATTATGTTTGCTATGATCTCATTAAATATTTTGGCATTAATATTCATTAATGATATTGACTTAGAGTTTTCTTTTTTTGTTGAGTGCTAGCCTGGTTTTAAAACCAGGGTGATATTTGTTTTATATGAGTTGGGGAGAAGTCCTTTCTTCTCTATGTTTTAGAATAGATTATGCAATATAGGAACTAGTTCCTCTTTGAAAGGTTGGTAGAATTTTTGTGTGAAACCATCTGGTCAAAAAATTTTTCATTTTTGAAAGATTTTGTATTGTTGATGCAATTTCAGTGCTTGCTATAGGGCTGTTCCCAAATTCTAATCCTTTCTGGTTGAGTTTAGGAAGGTAAGCTGCTTCCAGGTATTGGTCCATTTCCTCTACATTTTCATATTTCTGGGCATAGAGTTTGCATAGTAATGTTGAGGATCTTTTCTATTATTGTGGTATGTGTTATGTCCTCCTTTTTCATTTCTGATTGAAGTTAGTAGAGACTTTACTTTTCTGTTTCTGGTTAGCCTAGCCAAGAGTTTAATCTTTTCAAAGAACCAACTTTTTGTTGCACTGATTTTCCAAATGACTTTTGTTTTCTATTTCATTTAATTCTGCTCTGATTTTGGTTATTTTCTTTTCTTCTGCTGAGTTTGGGATTAAATTGTTCTCCCTTTTCCAGCTGCTTGAGATGGCCCATTAAGTTACTGACTTGCTCTCTATCTGTTTTCTTGATGAAGAGATCTCATGCTATAAATTTAACTCTTAGAAATGCCTTTGAAGTGAGAACTGGGCATGCTTGTCATCACAAACTACAGATGCCCTCACTGTTTGACATTTAGCTCCTGTGGTCTAACGGGTCCCCATTTTGGAGACTCCAGTTGTCCAATGCAGTCTCCTGTAGCTAAAACTAAGAATCTTGGGTTGGATGTCTTCTTCTGCTCATGAACCATCTCCATTTCTTCTTACCCTGTTTTTTTGTCTATCCCTAACATTACACCCCTGAGGAAATTAGGCCACAAAATCTGGAAGGGAAAAGGGCAATGACCAGTCAAAAGCTTGCTGACTACTGGGCAAAGGCCTGCCCATGGGTATTCTGGGATATCCTCAGAATATCTTGCCTTGTTCTTAGGAGTTAGGTCTGAAGAAATTCACTGAGACATCCTGAGGTTCTATAAGGATCCACTGGAAGCCTTATATTATTATTTGCATGCACAATTGTTGGAGCTTAGAAGATATAAACTTAACAAGAAGATTAAACAAGCATGGGCCAACTAGAAGGAGTAATAATAATGGCCACTATCAGACCCAAGAGAGGAAAAATCTAAGTAATAGAAGGTTTTAATTGTATTCTAAATATCTCTTAATAGTTTGGCAATGTTTAAAAGATTTTGGATCCAAGTCTCAACTCCTCCAGAAGTATTCACATAAAAACAGCAGGAGATATTTGCTAAAGCACACCCTACCCTAACTGGCAAGCAAATAATCTAGTGTGATTCGTGATGCATAACTTGATTTGCCAGTGAATTTCTCCGTAAGAGAGACCTTACTTATCCTAGGGGATAGGACAAACCCCAGATAAGTTACCTCAGATTTGCATAATTGAGCCTTTTTTCTTGACATCTCAAATCCTTCTTTTTCAAGAATGTCTGGTACTTTTCATCAGAAGACTTATATGAAGGACTACAAATTAATAAGTCATCCACATATTGGATAAGAACACCTGGGTAGGGGGTGGGGGGGACCAAACTTAGTTTCCTGAGTAGCTTGCTTTTTAAAGCATTTTCAAAAATTCCAGGCTTATTCCCAAATCCTTGTGGGAGTAAAGTCCATATTAACTGGGTGGAATTCCCAGGATTGGGACCTGTTCACATAAAAGCAAAAGATGCCTAAGACTCTGGGTGTAAAGGGATTTAAAAAAAAAAAGAAAAAAAAGAAAAAGAAATGCCTTTGCAATATCCCACAGGTCTTGATGGCTTGTGGCTTCATAATCGTTTTGTTCAAGAAATCTAATGATTTCCTTATTAATCTCATCAATCTCATCATTGACCCAGCTGTTGTTCAGCATGAGATTATTAAGTTTCCATAACTTTATTTGAGTAGGAAAATTTCTGTTGCTGCTGAGTTCAACTTTTATTCCATGATGGTCCAAGAAGATACAAGGAATAATTTCTATTCTTTTAAATGTGTTAAGATTAGATTTGTGTCCTAAGATATGAATCTTAGTGAAGATCCATGGGCTGATGAGAAGAACGTGTATTCAGTTTTATTAGGATGAAATGTTCTGTATATGTCTGTCAATTCCATTTGTTCTAAGGTCATGTTTAAGTCCACTATTTCTTGGTTTAGTACTGCCTGGAAACTCTGACAAGTACTATTAAAGGGGTATTGAATTTTCCAACTATTATGCTGCAGGAAAATATCTTATTGTTTAGATCCTTAGGGGTTTTTTAATGTATAGAAGAACATTCAGTTTAGGTGCGTAAATATTAATTATTGAAATCTCTTCATGTTTCTGCTTCCCTTGACCAATATGTAATATTTATCCTGTCTTTCCTTATTTTTGTTGGTTTAAATCCCATTGTGTACAGGAATGAGATTGTAACCCTTGCTTTTTTCTGATTTCCATTTGTGTAGATTTTTGTTTTCCATCCTTTCCATCCCTGGGTCCTGTTTTGTCCTTTGAGGTTAGTGTGTTTCAGTAAATGTCTCACATTTATTGTGAGAATTAATAGGTATGGGTGTAGTTTTGGTCATCTTAGTTTTCAAAGGTCCAGAGCTTATTTTTATCCTTTGCACATTTGTGCAAACTAAGCTCTGTTCTCTAATTTCTGGGTGTGCTTATTTTGGGTATGGATCATCCTGCTGGTTATTCTGAAGTACTTTAGAGGAAGAGTACTTCCCATAAATCTTGTCTGGTTATGGCAAATTCCTTCAGCATTACACGTCAGTGAAATATTAGATTTCTCAATCACAAATGAAACTCAGTTTAGTGAGATATAGGACTCTGGCCTGAAAATTGTTTTATTTAAGAAGATTAAAGTTCATTGAAAAGTTTCCACTGAAAGATCTGTGGTCATTCTGATATTCTTCCCTTTGGAAGTAAGGCTTTTCTTATACCTGACTGCTTGAACAAATTTTTTTTCTTCATATTGCCTTTAGCAAAGTTAATTACAATGTGTCTAGGTGATGCTTTGTTTAGATTGAGTTGTGCTGAAGTTCTGAAACTATCTACTGTCTGAATTTATGTGTCTCTCAAGATATTTGGGAAATTCTCTACCATAATGTCTTAAAGTAGAGCATCAGTGCCTATCGGACCGTCATCTTCTCCTTTCAAAATCCCTATAATTTGGATATTTAATCTTTTGGAATAGTTTCATAACTCTCTTAGGGAATATTCTGTTTTTGTTATCTCTCTCTCACTCTTTTTTTTTTCCTCTTTGACTGATTGGAATAGTTCAAAAGTCTTATATTCGCTTTCCGAAATTCTTTATTCTCCATGTTTTACTTTGTTACTAAGGGTTTCTACTGTGTTTTGAAGCTCCTTAAATGGCTCTTTCAAGTCTTTGAGCTCTGCTGTATCTTTCCTCATTATGTCCATATTCTTGGTAACTTTGTCTTCAAATTCACTAACTTCTTGAGACAACTTTTGGACTATTTTTTGATCTCTATTTCCATCTTCTCTATTCCAATCATCTTATTTGCTTTCTATATTCTGAATTCTATTTCTGACATTTCAGCAATTGCTCTATGGATAGTATTTTCTGCTGTATCTCTCTTGTAATCTCTCAGGGGAATAGATCTGTTCTAATTTTTCATGTTGCCAGTATATTCAGTGTTTGTTTTCTACTTTGATAATCTGTCTGTCAGTGGAGTCGTGTAAACCCTGACTAAAAATAGGACCTCAATCCTTTCTGGTTTGTAAGGTTTCTGCCAAGAAATCTTCTGTTAGCCCTCTGGGTTTGTGGTTTTCCTTTGTAGGTTAGTTGTTGTTTTCATCTTGCTGCCTGTAAATTTATTTTTTTTTTTTCACTTTGACTTTGGCCAAGGTGATAACTAATGTCTTTTGATTTACTATTACTATTTACTATTTACTATCAATTTACTATTGATATTCCTGGTGTTTAATGATTATCTGTATCTGGATATTTGAATCTCTGGAAATACCAGGGATGTTTTCCTCAATAATTCCTTTGAATAGATTTCCCTTGCTTTTTTGCATTTTCTTCTTCTTCCTCAGGGATATTTATAATCCATGTATTAGTCTACTTCACATAGTCTCATATTTTTATAAGACATTCTTCTTCTTTGTTATCTTTTCTGCATTTTTTGACTGACTGGATTCATTGAAGAGCCTTGTCTTTGAGCTCTGAGATTCTTTCTTCTGCTTGGCTTAGCCTGTATTTGGAGTTTTCTGCTATATTTTAAAATTTCTTAAATGACTCTTTTCTTTAAATTTTAATCTTTCCATTTTTATGTTGTCTAGCTCTTTCAGCACCTTCTTATATTTTTGCATGGATGTCCTGAAATATTTTCTTAGCTTCTTTTTTTTTTTTTTTTTTTTTTGGTTAAACTTTCTCTTCAGTTCCATTCATCAGATTTGTCACCTATATACTGAATTCCATTTGTGCCATTTTGACAATTTTCTTTTGGCTGGAGTCCGTTGCTAATAGATCCATCATAGATCCATTGTGATCCCTTAGGGATGTCAAACTGTCCTTTCATCCTTCCTTCCTTCCTTTCTTTTCATGTTGCCAGAGTTCTTTGTTACTTTCTTTTCATTAGAGTCCTCTCTCTAAGCTCATGAGTGATATGCAGGGCGCCTGTTCTCCTTTTTGAGTTTTTTCCTACTTAATGAGAAGAAGGAGGGGGCACTTTTGTGTCCTTCTCTGAGAAATTGGCCTGGCAGAGAAGTGGGCACATTGAGAAATGTGTAATTCAGCTATTCCAGTTTGTCTTATTTCCCTGTGATCATCATAGTTCAAGTTGCTGCTAGATGATCTTTAGGCAGAGTTGTGGATTATTCTCAGGTCACTGTTGGAATCTCAACTTGGGGGCTGAGCAAGACCTTTTCCACAGTTGCTGGCATCACAGGAGATTGTTCTACCTGGGTCTCCCCACAGAGCTGACAGTGGCAGCTAGATGGGGCTTATCTAGGCAGTGATTGTAGTCATGATGATATAGGGTTCCCCCTATTTAGGGATTGACAAGGGGCCTTATTTTCCAGACCTAAGAAAACATGTTTTCTCTCCAAACTGCACTCTCTGAATACAAGCAAGACAGGAGAAAAGAAGTTTTTGCAGGATTTCATGTAAACTGGAATGCTTCTGGAGTGGAATCCCTGCTGCTGCCTTTGCCATGAGCTAGAAGGACTACATTCATTTGTTAATGTACTCATTCATTTGCTAATCAAGTCTATCAAGTCCTAGGCAAGTGTAATTCTCAAGAGTTCCCTATTTACAAAGCAGTATATAAACCCTAGACAAAAGATCAGCCTGAGGGACTTCCCACTTGGGCCTTCCCCCTCTGCCAATATTCCTTCTGTATTCATTTCTATCACATAAGTCCTATCTTACCACTGTTCTGTTCAGTCCTTGGGTCCATTCTTCAAATTTCGAAGACTGAGGGCCTACTGAAGAAAGAAATTCCACCAACAATGGGTTTCTGGGATGTGAGAATTTCCTTAAAACTGGCCCAGGTACCATGGTGGCTTGAGGTTGATGGGTCCCTAGCAAAGCCGTGGAGAATGGGGTGTTTCCTGTCATCTGGGCAATGGTTTCCTTCAGGGCTGGGCTGTGGAGCTTGATAGCAGTGGAGAGCCTCAGATCTGGTTCTGGTGGCCCAATGACAGTGCTGGAGACTTGGGGGATGAGCTGTGGGCCTGGTGGCAGAGATTAAGCCTTGGGGAAAAAAAACATTAACTTTAATATTGAAAGGGAGGCACTCAACCCACAGAGATTTTACAGACCACTAAGGCTTGTAGGAAAGGTCTTTATTGGTTGGGGAGGGATGCTGCAGAGCAACACCAAGGAGGAAAGAAAAAGAGAAGAGGAGAGAAAAGCCAGGAGAGAGATGAGGAGTGAGAAGAGAAGAGAGAGGGAGAGTAGAGAAGGGGGGGGGGAGAAAGAGAGAGAGAGAGGAGAAATGTATCCTTATATAGGGAAGTCTCAGAATGGTGACGTGATGGTGGGATAACCAATAAGGTGTTATTGCTCTGGTGGAAAGAGCCGTTAGGGGTGGGCAGGGTGATGAGGTAAGCAGGACATTCCCTGTGCTTGGGAAGGAGTTGTAACTTTAAGAGCAGGAAGGGGCTTTCTGGGAAAGGGGCTTTCTGAGGCAATTATCTAACAAATATCAATATTTCTTTTCAAAGCTTGCTTGAATGCATCAGGTAAGCTTAAATCGTACATTCAAAGTTTAAATTCTAGAGAAAAATCTAATGAAAAATTAGAAAATGGAGATCTTTTTTACCTTTGAGTTTATTAAATTATAAATAGACATCAGGAGTTTCATTCAATTTTAAGTTCTATGTATAATGTGTCAAAGAAAAATTATACCAGACAAGTTAGACATGCAAGGAAGACTTTATTCAAGACTGTTGCAATAGAGGAAAGTGATTAAACTCTACTGAAACAAAAGATTGGAGTGTTTTTAAACACTAAGCTTACCTGGTGCAAAAGTTTTATAAGATGCTAGGCCTAGAGAGGTTGGTCCATATAAATGGCCCTCTGTATTTACTAACTGATGCTTATGAAGTTAAGCTCCTACTTGTCTGCAGATTCTGGGAGATAAAAGCATTATCTTTCATCATGATTACATTGCAAAGAATGGCTCCTGATCCTAGAGAAATTCCTGGGTTGTAAAACTGGTAAGAGGCTGGAAGAAGATTTACATATCAAACAGGTGAAGAAAGAATTTACAATTGAAAGATTTCTAAAATAAATGTTCTGAGAAGAATTTCAGGAGCTATAGACAGGAAGAAATCTGTCTAAAGTTTAGTCAAACTGAGTGGAACATTAAAACCATCTTGGTGAAATGTTAAGTACAGAAACTGAGATGTATTTTCCTTACTATTCAGTAATAATTGAAGGGAATCGTACACAATTTATCCACTTTCAATTTTATTTAAAAAAATACAAAACTTTCAGTTTCTTTATTAGAGTGTTGTTAGCTTTATTGACACAAACAATGGTCTATATACACAGTAGCAGTTACTTTACTTAACCATAAAATGGAGATAATAGTATCTCCACATGATTAGTTATCACTGAGCTTATGTGAAACTATATGTAAAGCTGTTGTCATAGGCCCGTTCATACATGACACTCAAATCTAAGACAGCTGTTAGATATCATTAATGAATATATAATCCAGGGTCCTCAAACTTTTAAAACAGAGGGCGAGATCACTGTCCCTCAGACTGTTGGAGGGCTGAACTGTGGGCCCTCGGATGAGTCGGCTGCTAAGCAGGACAGGTAGCAGCAGCAAAAACAGCCAGAGGGCTGGATAAATGTCCTAGGCAGGCCGCATGTGGCCCACAGGCGTAGTTTGAGGACCCTGATATAATCTGTAGATTATTTGAATATTATTACATGATTCAGTGATATACACTTATTATGGTAAAAATATTGTTGTATTCTTTGTTTGAAATATCAGTTTATATAACTTTTATATCACTATCTCTAGCTATATATAACTTCATTTTGAGTTGGGAAATATATATTTTTTACTTCATTCTAGGCCCACAGTGCTTGTCTCTTTCTCTTTATAGTTCTTCCTCAAGGCCATATAAACCAGAGGGAATGGCCAAGGCTGAGGGAAAAGCCTAATAATCTTTAAGGCTATAGAGCTTCAAGACCATAAGGCCTTCATTCATCTCCCTTCTTTCTTCACTCCCTGTTTGTTTCTATGCTTTCATCAATGGCCCTTTAGTGTAAGCAACTATAAAGGTCCCCATTTGCTGAACCGTCTTCCTTGGAGGAGGCCTCGGAGGTATCTGCTGCTTCTGTGAATTCCCCTCTCCACCTGCAGCCAGTCATGAGGCCTTTACTTCAGACAGCTCTGCTTTCTGTTTACCTTGGCCGTTGTCTCTCTGTTCTTGTTACTGGCTTTGCTTCTTCCAATCTCCCTCCCTTTTTCTTCTCCCTCTGCAGTGGTTTAAACTCCAGCAATCTTCCAATACTATTAACATGGTTCTTTCATGATGACACAAGACTGCATTTATATTTGATTATTAAAATATTTGGAATAGAATGTATCATAAAATTAATGAGAAAGCTCTACAAAGACAGTTCTCCTTCTAGTAGAAGGAAAAGGATCTACTCTTGGTGGTCAGGGGACAACTACAAATAGCTCTGCTTATATTCTTCAATAGGGAAAGAAATTTTCCTACAGAAAAGGATTTCTTAGGCTAATGAAAAATTATTTCTGTTTTCTCAGATCCTTTGATCTCTGGTAGTAGCTCTTTACTAACCATCAATGATCCACCGTTTTCATGGTGATTATTCAGAAGTTATTGACTCTAAAATGAGTTTGTACAATACTTGCAGCATTGTGGGATTCTGGTCAGAATTGGATGTTGAAAACATTGACTTTTAAAATCGGTGTTTCATCAGCCCAGTTGTTAATTCAGTTTGGTTTCCCACCCTGACTAATGGCACTTTATGCCATTTTCTTTCCCACAGAGCCACTAGAGATATCATATCTGAGAACATTTATTGAGGAAAAGCTCTACTTTTAATTTTTTTTTAAATAGTTTTAATTCATTTGTACATATAAAGCACAGCAAAGGCCTCTAAGCAGAGATAAATTTAAGTTATGCTAAGGTGCCATTGTTAAATAAATGCATTTGAAACAAGAAGCTGTAAAGAAATAGAGGAGCAATTAGCAAGCAAAAGAGACCAGAGTTAATACAAGAAAATGATTTAATTTCTTAAATAAAAGATTGTAATGTGGTTGTACAGGTTGTTACATGGGGGAAGAATTGTACAACTTATCTCTATCATTGCAATTCTGATACAAAGAGAAGATCTAAAAGAATCAGAATTTAAAAGATTAAAAGGCAAATTGAGACCATATTTGACACCATAGGGTTTGAAAAAAATATATAAGAAAATCTTGGAGTCTTATTTCTAGCATTGAACTTTATGGCATTTGATTTTTTTCATCTATAAAATTAAAAATGTTGTATAATCTCCAATTCAAATATTTGCTTCAAATGAGATAAAGGAAGGCTTAAATATCAGAAGACATTGACTAATGGAAAAACATACCATTTTCTCCTATTTTATAGGTGATATTTGGGAAAAAAAATTATGTGTGGCAAAACTAGTATGAGAATAAGGATATAAAGAAACATTTTTATGAAATCTTAGGCAGCATGCAAATTTGTACTTTTTTGGGAAATTTTTATTGTTTGTCACAAATAAAAAAAGAAAATACAGACATATACATAGCATGACTCATATACAGAAAGGGGGATTCCATGGGCCTTTCATGTGTATTTGTTGGTCTGTTTATGTGCATAAAACACAATTGGAAGGATACACAGTGAGCAATTACCTGTGGGTATTCTAGAGAAATTATGATAGGAGATATAAGAGTTTTCACATTCACTTAGGAAAACCCTTACTTTTAAAGTTTTCTGTTTATTCTGAAATTAAATGCATATTATAGGAATAATGAACATCAAAGATCTCTAAGCAGCAGTAATGTTAAGGCAAGTGAATTGATAAAACGTCCTCTTTAATAACATACTATGAGAATTTCAGTTAATATGATGAATTAAACCATAATGGAAAAATTCCCACTTTCATTTCAGATAATATAATGGAATACCTGAAGATTTAAATAATGGGAAAATTTACTGTCTCAGAAATATAGAGCATAAAGTTCAGTGCTAGAGGTGAGAATCTGAAAACATGAATTTAAAACATAATTGAACTGCAATTCTGATTAACTCAATTCTACTTGCTTTATATTTAAAGGAGAAAAAAATCTTGATCAATATAAGAGAAGCTTGGAGAGATGGGGAGAAGCAGCTAAGGAAAGAATGCTAAGGAGAAAACACAACATTATACATTTGTTCACAAATGTGACAATGACAAATTATGACACCAGATATACCTCCCAGCCTTAAGCAACTAAAAAAATTTGGAAAAATGCAATAGTGGGTCATACTAATGGGCAGCAACTGCACAAAATGGGCTGTCTGAGAGATGGGAAAGGAAGTGAATTCTAATTTATCCCCACTTACCAATGGAGAGTATTTCCAGGCTGTAGCACATGTAGTACTAACATGGGGAATCTAAACAGAACCAGGCTTGTTTTCTGAATTGAGGAGAACCAATTGAGTATACGTTTAGGGAGGTCAAGGTTGCTAGAATTTTCAGGAGGACGTACCAGAGATGAGAAGGCTACCAAGAAGGTGAGAGTTTAGGGAGGAAAGTTAGACGTCTTCAGTGGGGATCCCCTGAGTCTTCAGCTGCAGACTCATGAAGATGCACCTAAGGAAACTATCTGAGGCTGAGAAAAGAGCCAGCAGAAAAGAGACGGTCAAACAAGGAACAGGATTCACCCAGAACAACAGTGTGGAGAAAACATAAAATGCAAGGGGTGTAGGATTTACTACTAAGAGTTATCATTCTTCAATGTGGAGACAAATTCATCATAGACTTAGGTAGCTCTGGTTTCACTTAGCTAAGCTTAAAAGCAAAATTAGAGAGGCCAAAAATGGTTTCAAAGAATGTATCTTCCTCCCAGAACAATAATCAAAAATCACTCAAAGAACAAACACACAATAGACAACAGCAACAAAATTTCAAAAACTCAAAGTATTACCTATCTGGCATCCAATAAACAATTTCCAGGCATGCAAAGAAACAAAGAAGTATTCTCCATAATGTGACAAAATGTCAATCAATACATACACTCTCAAATTACACAGAAATCAGAATTAGTAAAATAATACATTAAACTATTAGGAGTAAATGGCCATATTTTCATGAATGTAGAGTAAAGCGTAAATGCATTAAAGATAGATTGAAAAGATATCTTTTTAAAGACCAGAATTAAACTCTTAGACATGAAAATCACAATGTCTATTATAAAAACTTAATTTCTAAGGGAGAATTCTGTGCATTTTTGACACTATGGCAAACAAGATTTGTGAACATGAGTACATAGCAATAGAAACTATGAAAAATGAAAACCAAAAAAATGAAAAAAACAATTAACAAGAACATCAAAGAACTATGAAACACTTGAAGAGATCTAATATATGGGTAATTGGAGTGTCCAAATGAAAGGAGGTTCCTTTGTTTGTTTTAAGACAGAGTCTCACTTGGTCATCTTTGGAAGAGTGTCGTGGTGTCTTAGCTCATAGCGACCTCCAACTCTTGGGTTCAAGTGATCCTCTTGTGTCAGCCTTCCAAGTAGCTGGGACTACAGGGACCCACCCCAATGCTCGGTTATTTTTTAGGTCTCACTCTGGCTCAGGCTGGTCTTGAACCTGTGAGCTCAAGCAATCTACCCACCTTGGCCTCCCAAGTGCTGAGATTACAGGCATGAGCCACCGTGCCTGGTTTACATGACTTTTTGTCATAAAGTGAATTAAATTTTAGGGCTATGAGCCTGTTACCAGGCAAAGAGGGTTTACTGCTTGTCATTCACAACCAAACGAGAGATAAGGAGTAGATCCAACAAGCTTTATCATAAGAAGGTCAGCTATTCTGGAGAACAGTGAGAGTAACTCTTCAAGATTATTCTTGCTTTCCATTTCCCAAACCACACTTTCAAATGTAAATGTTCAAAGCAAAAACCACGTTAACTCTCATCTTGAACAACAGGAGGCAACATAACCCCTGACCCATAATAAACAATAATTGGCATAACCCATGACCCCAAACATCATTTATAATTCAAAAGTTAATCTCCTAAATCAATTGCCCCAAACTACTCATGACATACACTTTTAGGTTAAAGCTGAATTTACAAAACAACAAGGATGGAAGACATGAGGTGAAGGTCATATAGGACTAAACTGATCAGAGCAGCTGTACCATGGCAGTCCTAACCTGACTGAGTCCATCTGATTCTCACTACGTACACTCTCAAGTCAAAAAAGAGTATACCGAGTGAAGTATCAAAAGCATTAGAATAGTTTTGTTTTTAAATGGAATCACATTCTGTTGCCCAGGTTAGAACGGCATGGCTTCAGCCTAGCTCACAGCAACAAACTCCTGGATTCAGGTGATCCTCTTGCCTCAGCCTCTCAAGAAACTGGGGCTACAGGCATCCATCACAACACCTGGTTAATTTTTCCAATTTTAGTAGGGATGAGGTCTTGCTCGGGCTCAGGCTGGTCTTGAATTTTTGAAGTCAAGTGATTCTCAGGCCTCAGCCTCCCAGAGGGCTACGATTACAGGAATGAGCCACCTTACCCAGCCTGGAGTATATCTACTGGACTTAAAATCCCTCTACAACTAATTGTCACTTATAAGTCCTTTGGCAAGTCATTTAATCTCTCTAAATCTTTAGTTTCTCAATGATGAAATAATAATAATAACTAACTTCAGATGACTTTGATGATAAATTATAAAAAGTATTTGTCTTCTTGGTATGAAATAATTATTATAAGGTAATAACATTTTTTTCTCTGTGCAAAGTGGCTCTATAGCGAAACTTTTGTGATATTTTCGGAGAAACTGAACACATCTAAAAAATACAAAGAATAATTTTTTATTAGAAAGCAAAAGCTTGCATAAAATTTATAAAATTCTGAATCCTGCTCTGGCTTAAATCTCTGAGGCCCTGGATGACCACCATATAAGCAAAAAAGACATAACCCTGATATTTATTCACTTGGATGTCTATAGAAGTTGCTTTCACTTTTAACCTTCCTCATTTCATTTCTAAATAAAAATTTGCATTCTATTTATATACTTTATTATGGACTGCATGTTTTTTTGTTTTTCTCCTGGAATTTTATACGTTGAACCATAATCCCCAGAGGACTATGTCTGGAAAGGAGGCCTCCACAGAAATAATTACAGTTAAATGAGGTAACTCATTAGGGTGGGGCCCTCATCTGATAAGATTAGTATCTTAGAAGAAGAGAGGCCACCAAGAAGAGCCCAGGTGAGGACATAATGAGAAGCTGGCTGTCAGCAATCCAGGAAGACTACCCTCAGGAGAAAGTGAACTGGCCAGAACCCCGAACTTGGCCTTTTACTTTCTCTAATTGAGAGAATATAAGTGTCTATCACTAATTTACTTAGTCTACAGTATTCTTATGGCAGCCTGAGCTTATAGATACTTATTTTAAAATTGTCAATATTCTAATGGTTATTGATTAATTATCAGAAATAATATTGAAGCTGTTTTCAAAAAAATCAGTTGTGGAAGCCAATTCTTTTCTGCATACTGTTACACTTATATTTTGCTTTTGGAAATACAATGCAAATATAAAGCACAGTATATCTTGTTGTAAGCTTAATTTTTTTCTATCTCTTTATAAATTCTCCTTTCTCCCCAGATAAAAAGAATGCTAATAAATATGCATGATTCCCTGAGTTTAATTGGTTTTAATTTGGTGTCTTTCTTCCAAAGGACTTTAAAACCTAAATTTATGTGGTAATTCTATAAAATAAAATTAGTGAGGAAATAGTGTGTATGTGTATTCGAGAACAGGTATGTGCCTGAGTGACATAAGAATCACTCAATTGGAATAAGCCTGTGGTGTTCATATGATTATACTAGAGAATTCCATGATGACAAGGAATTTCAATTTCAAGGATTCTTAAAGATTGGGTGACATCATATAAGCACCTTTAGAAAACATAGTATAAGTTATACTAACTGCCCTGAAGTTACATAAAAAAGAATCCAAGTAGGGAAAGTTCAACAACACAAGCATCAGTTTTTCTAGATTAATGATTCAAGTTATAAATAGTGATTTCACTACCGTGGGCTCAGATGGACTTGGTTGATGAATACCATGGATTGCAACAAGAAGTACGCATTTAAAAAAAATTTTCAGTTGAAATAATATGAATTGCGTATCTGTGGTAGTATTGTAAGCAAAGTTATATGAGAAGCTTATGCTATTAACAACAGTGTTTTAAATATACTCTCTCAAACTGGAAATTTTACAACATGATGTGGGGATAGGATGAGGATATAAAAGTGGAAAGAAGAAAATAAAAACTAAACCAGGAGATTACAGAAAAACAATTTTGAAGGGTGACATAAATAAGTGAGAACAAAGTTGTGTATTTTTTTTGTGTGGCTTATGAAGAAATTCAGATGAGGTGGATCTCAATGAGGACTTTAAAAGCCCATGAAGTCTCCGCGCATCTGGGAGACATTAGGAATATTCCCTAATGTCTGCAGAACTCCCTCTGTCACTGCATGAAGGAACGCATATTCTCTTCCCACATCGGCCATCGAAACCCTCTAGTGATTTTTTTTTTAATTTGAGTTTTGTAATTTTTAACTCCAGAATTTCTGTTTAATTTATTTTTATTACCTATGTCTTTTTATTCATTTTCTTTTATTTGGTGGGAAAGTTTCCCCATGATTTCCTTTGGTTCATGTTTACTTTTGAATATGCTTAAAATAGTTGAGTTTAAGTCTAAGTCCAATGTCTGAGCTTCCCAGAAACAATTTTTCTTAATTTCTTTTTTTCCTACATAGATATCATACTTCCTTCTTAGTTTCCTCATGTTTAATTTTTGTTGAATATTGGACATTTTTAATATTATAAAGTGGCAGATTTGGGAAACAAATTTTCCGTCTCCTCTTCAGGGTTTATTGCTGCTTCCTATAGATGTTGGTGTCTATTTGGTAACTTTAGTGAACTAATTTTGTAATGTCTGTTGTGAACTAAAATAAAATTTTACGGGTCCCGCAGCTGACTGACGGGACCTCCCTCTTGGCCAAGGGATTCCTCCAAAACTGAGTTTCTAGCCTTGAAAAAGATAAGACAAGGCTCACCATGTCCCCTTGACTTCTCAGAGAAGTCTTTTGTGACTCATTAAAAGGCTTAAGGCTCTGCAAAACATACCTGCAGGTAGGTTCTCAATACCCAGAACAAATCACTTCGAGGTGGGCATATATCCAGTAGTTTGTCTCTGATTAACAGACTCTTACCTTAACTCAAGAATTCTTTTTCACTGAGTCCTGATCTATTAACCAAAACCTAACTCGGCCAATTGTCAGCTAAAGAATCTTAAACCCACCTATAACCTGGAAGACCCTGCTTTGAGAGGTCCCATCCTTTTGGACCAAACCAATGTATGTCTTCCACTTACTGATCTATGATTTAACCTGTAATTCTGGTCTCCTTGAAATGTATAAAATCAAACTGTAATTCTACCACCACAAGTCCACTTGCTCAAGGGTCCCTGGCTGTGCCTCCAGTTTGTCTCAGAATAAGTCTCTTTAAATCATTTTACGGAGTGTGGCTTCTTTCTGTCTAAGCAGCATCCTTTGACATGCATGATCACTGAGGTCTTTTTTCTTTTTTGCTTAGTCAGCTGGGGGTGGACAAAGGTTTCTTTAAATGACTGGGGCCAAAAAATATCAAGTCTCTGTGATAAAGGGTTCCCTCATTCAGGGCTGGACATGGACCCTCCATTTTCTAGAACTGAGTGAGCTCAGAAATGTCCATCTCTAGGTGTAAACAACCCATGCTTTCCAGGCCACACCTGCTGGGCTCTAATAAGGTCCTGAATTAAACAGCCTGAAAGGTTCTGGATAGTTCTTCCGTTAGTAGGGAATATACACCCTAATTCCTTGCCTGAGGCAAAGACTGCAAAGACTTTGTTCCTATGTTAATTTTAGGATTATTTTCTGCCCAAAGACCTCTAGCCAATTGTGACACACTTCCTAAAGTCCCCCCCGGCCCACAGGATAGGAAAAGCAGCATTTAAGCTCCTAGACTGAAGACTCACAGGACTTCCCACTTGGATCCCCTCTCTTCAATATTCTCTCACTGTTTATCTCAAATTTGTTTCTGTGTTTCCCATTTCTCTTCTGGTATCAGGCTGAAAACCTCAGCATTGGCTTTGCATTTTCACTCTGTGTATCCTATGGTTAATACGTTGTTAATAAAATTTCAGTACTCTGTTTCTCGGTACAGTCATCCTATTTAAGATTCTCCCATTCTCTCTGCACAAGTCCTGTGGAGTAGCTAGCTTCCTATGTAAATACACTGCTCTTAGACTTTTTTGCACCAAATTCTCCAAAAGTATACTTTTCTCTTTTTTTGTCTCAAGATCTTGATACAGAATTCCCCAGAGTTCCCTCTCTTTTTCTAGGCCCAGGGGAGCTCAGAAGTCAGTCTCATCATAGCCCCCATTTCTAGGTACAAACAGATCCTTTCTAGGCCACGTTCTCTGGACTCAAGAACAGTTACAAAAAAGCAGCTTGATTGATATCTCTGGGTGGTTCCTCCTGAAGTAGGGAGCATGCACCCCAAAGCCTTCCCTGTGTCAAAAACTTCAATTTCCTTTGCTAAATTTAGGATTATTTTCTGCCTAGAGTCTCCTGGCCAATTGAGACATGTTCTGGACATACATTCCCCAACCCCCTCTGCTTGCAGGAAAGGAAAAGCACTTTATAAACCCCTAAACAGAAGACTCATATAGGCTTTCTACTTGTATACATAGGCTTCTCACTTGGGTTCTCCCCTCCATTGCCAGAGATTCTGTTCTCCTACTTTTGCTTCTCTATTTCTTTGCGTATCAATAAACTTTGTCCTTTCAGTTACTCACAACGTCCATGGTTTTATTCTGCAAACCTTGAGATCAAGGACCTGACACAGAGAAATTCTGGCTACAATCTTATTACCCAGATTCTATTGGGGGAAAAAGAATTTATTTCTGAAATATTGTGTGTGTTCATGTTTGCCCATATTTCCTTCGTTCCAATAAAATCTAAATTATTTCCATGATTTATCCAATAATGCTGCTTATTTGGAGGCATTCTTCCTTCTATATAAGATTTTTTTATCTCTACACTGAATGTTTTTATTAACAATACTTTATCCAGGGCGGCGCCTGTGGCTCAAAGCAGTAGGGCCCTGGCCCTATATGCCAGAGGTGGTGGGTTCAAACTCAGCCCCAGCCAAAAACTGCAAAAAACAACACAATACTTTATCCTAGGCAATCTTTTAGTATAGTCTTTACGTATATGCACCCTTTATGCTTCCTGGATATCTTTTTGGAAGGAGAGATTGGTCTTTTCATTATTCTTATGTAGTATTTTTCCAAGTGCTTTACATAAATTTGCCACTCAGACAGTATCTGTTGGTCCACAAATAACTGAATATACATGTAACTCTATTTTCTTCCCCTAATACGTCCTTGATAATCCTGTGCTGATAACAATACTACTATAAAGGAGTACTGAGATACTTCTATAGTTGTTATTCAATGTTAAAAAAATATGTGTTAATGCCTGATAAATGATTGAAATCACTCTAGCTGATGCTTAAAATTCAGGAAAAAAATTGTTTTGAAACCAATTAGTACCTTTGAATTTTTCAAGAGTACTCATAATTTTAGTATCTCTCTATAAACTTAATATATACTAACTGACCAATGTAATCAATGAAAAAGAAAAAACATCTCTTGAATTGAATTGAATACCAAATGTAAATTGCTTATCAAATTCTGGGGACATATCATTTATTAATTATACAAGATTCATATACATTCCAAGTATATAAACTAATAATCATAAATATCCCCATCTATTTTTATACTATTATAGAAAAGAAGCAAATAAGTTATTTTAGGAAAGTGTTAAATATATAAAATTTTTTCTGTGTATAAATGCCAAAGGAAGTCCCCATTGAGTAACTCTCAGTGTAAGCTGGAAAATATAGCTCTTCTTACTTTAGTCAAAAGAAAGTGTATATTTATAGATCCACTGGCTATAATTTCATGGAAATCTATGACTATTTGCATACCTTGAGGCTTAAACACAATTCCTTTATAAGTGATCATTAAATAAGAAGTTATATTATAATTGAAATTTTATTTACTCTAGGATCAAAGGTATTTTGTAACTTTACCCTGTCTTCCTAATCATAATAAACAGATACTTATCTGCCTGCTCATAGTCAATGGGCATTGAGGGAATATTTTTCTTCGGATACTTTGACTGAATTTTTGTTAGGCTGCAAGCCAAGCCATTCTTACCTCTATAATATTCTTAGTAATTACTCCACACAGTGCTATTATTGTTCATTCTGTTCTACATTTGGATTAAGGAGCAGACACTGATTAATTACTTCCAATTTTATTTGTCAGGTTTCATCACCAACACAAAATATATTACTAGTCTAGAGGTTGGGTCGTTTTTTAAAGGCTCTTCATCAAGTCTTATTACTGTGCATGCTTTCATATGACTCATCACTTTTGTGAGCTGCTCTGCACCGAACAAGAACAGAAAGCTCAGTCTCTGGTGACAGTTCCATCATGTCCTCACTGTGCAGTGTCATCCTAACCTTTATCATCATACTGTGAACTTGCTGGAGAACTTGAACAGCTGTATGCTAATTTGATTTTCAGCTCACTCAGTGAGGCAGATGAAGTGAATATGACCATCCTCTTTTACATAAGAGAAAACAGTAACCCATAAAGGTTAAACAAATTTTTGAAGTTCAGTGGCAGAAACCAATTCCCCTGACAATTAGATCCTTCTTATTTTTATAATGTTATGCTACTGGAAAAAAGAAAATGCTATCATGTCTTCCTGGAAAAAAAATGCTATCGTGTCTTTTATGTAGTTGTTTTTATGCCATCTCAAAGGGGTGTTGGAAAGGAATGCTCACTTGAACAAAGAGAGTAACCTAATGTCATTTAAGCTTGTATAGTTTCTACTTCAGGTATCTCTTTTTTTTCTTAAGGGCTGAAAACAATACTGTGCTAAGATATTAGTGATTCTTTTTTTTCTTTTTGCAGTTTTTGGCTGGGCCTGGGTTTGAACTCACCACCTCCAGCATATGTGGCCAGCACCCTACTCCTTTGAGCCACAGGTGCTGCCCTATTAGTGATTCTTTTTATGGCTACATTTTATCACTCCTTTTATCAGTATATTTAAGTGAGACCTTCAAGAAAACATACATATATCACAAATGAAACCAAAAAATGTTGAAGAACTTGGGGAAAAGAACTTTTGAAAAAAATATAACATGATCTACATGGAAAAATTTTCCTTCCTGATTCCCATTAAATAGCTTTCAGTAAACTTATTATTAAACAATTTATTTAATAAATTATTTTTAACTTCAAGGCCAGGGATCTTCCAAATTCTGAAAGGAACAAAAGTTATATGCAGTGTTCAAAGTACTCAAGTTGTAAACTTTTGATCCCACTTCCTGATATTTTGGCCTACCTGATTATACACTAATATTGATAAATATATGTTTTATAGACTTTTATAACATAATACTTTAGTTCTGGAATTCTGATGATTTTAAAGACTGATTAGAAAAATTAAGCATATGAAAATACATTCCAAATGGTTATAAATTCTGAGAAAATGACCATTTTGCCACATGGCATAATGTAATAGAAACAAATGTGTAATATGTACCGTATATGGGAGCATAAGGCACCTCATTTCATTTTTCTACCATATGAACAGCTTTCTACCCATGGGAATAACCTTGTTAAAAGATGTAACCAGTAGGAGATTAAAGGTGAGTGTGCTTCCAAGCACGGACGAGTAAACCGCTGGTAGCTAGTTGGATAGATTATTTAATTTCATAGATCTTTACTCTCTCATGCAGGTAGCTTAACACATTTGAGTTAACTTTTTAGAAATAAGATTTTGTTAGATAAACCCTAATCAGGCTTATGATGTTTCAGAAGTAATCCCTACCAATAGAACAGGTTGGGATTCAGTGTTACTGCGATGTTTTTAAAACTTTCTCATCACCTCTTCATTGTGTTGAAAAGATCTTTTTCCATGCTTTTTCCTCTTTATGGGAATTTGATGGCGTAGACAATAACAATATCATCACAGATGTTTCTTCATGGAGAGAGACAGCTGTGTTCACCTACAGGTAGTATGTACCATGAAGAAGTTAATTCAAACAGATGCAATCTAATTAAGACATTATAAAGACATTATGTCTCCCTCTCCCCTTCCTACCCAGACACACACACACATACATCTTAGAAATTAGTAGAAACAAAGTTCTAAATTGACCGTAGTTTTGTTAAGTGTTTATCCACAAGTCAATGTATTTATAAATTGTAGTCAAAGATATTTCTTTATTACAAATTTAAAAAACAGAGAATTCATGTACTTATTCCCCACAGGGATTCTCTTTTGTTTCTCCAAATCTCTGAACCAAAATTCAATAGTACTAGATAACTTTCTACAGGGGACAGCAAGATCATTGAATATTGCTTATTACGAATCCTGATTCTACTTCATCCTATGCCACCCTCCTATTGTTTGCCTAAGACAGAACTTTTGAATGATGATTTATTGGCCTTTACTGAAACTTACCTATTACCTCACTAAGATGTACTTGGATAGCTCACTTCTGGAAGATTTTAGTCACTTGCCTGTTTATGAATTTTAAGATGTATATTTTTCCACTTTGGTACAGTCCTTTGTTCACTTGTGTGTTCTCTACTCTGTAATACAGGGATAAGAAAACTGCAGACCATGTTCCCAAATGTCACCGCTGTCTTCCTTTTAAATTTGATGAGACAAGTCAAAATGAAAGAAGACATTTTGTTTCCAGAAATGCTGTTCTCATTGCAGCATTCACAGTCTCTGCTCACAGGCTCTCCAGTAGTTCTGGCAGTGGCCATGCAGTACCTTTAGCAACACTGCAGTTAGTTCAGGCTACCTTGGTGGTTCAAATCCAGTGGTTGAAATGACCTTCTCCTCCCTATGTTTTATTGGCCCTCTTAATTGTCTTCAAGAACCTTTTACTTTTATTACTCCAATTATTAATGATAGTTCCCTGCACTAAATCTTTCTCTGTTTGGAATACACAGAGATATTTCTGTCTTTTCAAATGGACTCTGATTGGTGCAGCATTTCCTTACTATAGGGAGCAGACCAAGAATACACAATGGGGAAAAGATAGTCTCTTCAATAGTGTTTGGAAAACTGGATATCCACGTGCAAAGTAATGACATTGGACCCTTTTCTTACACCAAATACAAAAATGACTTTGAAATGGATTAAAGACTTAAGTGTAAGATTTATAATTTTCTTTACCATCAAAGCATTCAATAACAGCAATTAATTGATGTCTCAAAACCTTGTTTTCAATTGATATTCCATCTCAAGGGAGAAAATAATTATAAATTCAATAACTATTCTGTTGCTGCATACATTAACATTATACCATTTTCCATTAGTGAGGAAGTTATTCCAACACATATGGAATGAGAGAAAGTATATCTAATAAGAAGTTAATATATAAAATACATAAAGAACTCACCTCAAGAGCACAAAAGAAAAAAAAAAATTGAAAATGAGTGTCCAACCAACAAGCAGCAGAAAATAGTGTGAGTTTGCCACATGTCAACATTGTCAATAGGGACTAGCCAGATGTTAAAGGCAGCTTGTTATTTCAAGACTCCCTCGATCACGAAGAAAGAAGAAATTTCTAATTACTAGTATAGAGACTAATTCTCACTATAGATTTGTCTTTCCTCTCAAATACTTCTTCTAGCACTACATACAAACCAATGGACTAAATGAAATGCTCTGAAATAATTCAATAATATCCTACACATCTTTCTTTCTAGAGAAATAGTTTATTTTAGAACAAAATAACTATAGCCATGGGCTTATTGCCATGGAACATAGTGTTCTAAGTATTTGATTGTTTTAGTAGTTGAAATCTACCAAAGCCTTTTAAATATTTTATTACCACTTCCCTACCATCTTTAACACTACTCCCAATACTGCCAAGGCAACTATACAAGTTGGTATTTTGACAAAAATCCTGTAATTTACTGACTATATACTTGTTAAACTATCAGTCATATGTACATTACAATATCTTGTATTGTCTATGATATATTGAAATATATTCCCTTTTTCCAATCTATTTTTATCATAAACAATGCAGTTTTGTGAGAATTTTGGTTTTTGTAGGTTAACCAATGAGGTGCCAACATGTATACTTGTATAGAACAGTACACAAGTAGTACAAATAAAGAGACTAACAAGCAAATAATTGCTGAGCTTATAGTAAAACCCTACTAGTGTTTCAGAGCATGAACACCTACATACAGTTAATTAGAGATGTATTAATAAGAGTTCTCCAGATTGAAGTCACACATTAAAAGAAGCACATTAGCAGACCAGGTAGTACGCATCATTGTGCAAAAACTGCTTCAGAATACATGGAGAATGCCTATAAAATAACCTAATCCAAAGTGAGCCCAAACACTGAAGATGAAGGAATTTATTTTGCCTTTAAGTACACCTACATAAAAAGTATGCTATAATCAAAACTTAAGATTCTTTTTTTTTCTTTTTTTTTTTTTTTTTTTTGTGACAGAGTATTGGTCACCAGGCTGGAGTGCTGTGGAGTTAGCCTACTTCACAGCAACCTCAAACTCCTGGGTTCAAACATCGCTCCTGCCTCAGCCTCAGGAACTGAGCTATGACTACAGGCACCTGCCATGATACCTGGCTATTTTTTTTTTATGTTTAGTAGACACAGGGTCTCACTCTTGCTCAGGCTGGTCTTGAACTCCTAAATTCAAAAAATCCTCCTGTCGCGGACTCCTATAGAGATAGGATTACAGCCATGAGGCACCCCACCTGTCCAGACATTAAGATTCTTAATAATTTCTACTCCTCAGAAACAATGAAAAACTTTAATCACTAAATATTTTGTTTAGCCATAACTAACTATGCAATATGACTGAATTTCAGGAATCAGGGCCCTAGTGTTTAAATTACTCCTAAGATATTGTGCCTTTGTCAGTAAAATAGGTTATAAGACCAGAAGCATTCTTTATTAAGGTAGAAAAATTGAAAGTCTGAAAGCAGTACAGTAGAGATTATAGGCACTATGTATGAATACTTGGAGATAACTCCTTAATACTTCAAGTTGCCAATTTAAAGGATACTAAGTGAGAAATCCAAAGTAGTATATCTACTTTATACAAATATGAGGTTGGGTACCAAAAAACAGAAGGTGAAAAATCTAAATCCTAATCTGTCAGTTCCCAAGCCAAACATGTCGTCAATGTGGCAAACATTTTGTACATATTATAAGAACATCCAGATGATAGCATGTCTTTTGATTTCTTACAAATTATACACAGCAAATGAATGTGCAGTAGAAAACACTTCTGTGTATGAAACAATCTCCCTTTAACTCTGCTCTCCTTTGTCTTAAATTACTGAAAGTCAATACAGCTATCAGACTCACAGTAGTAGTAAGTCAGCCATCTGTTCAGTTTCTAGGTTGTGTTGAAAATAAATGGTAATCTGATCATCAAGTTATATTTTCTGCAAAGGATTTTCATAGAAATGCTTGATTTGGGGGTTGGTATAAAGGCCTCTTGTGAGAAGGGATGAAATCCAAAGCATTCTGTCTCTAGCATTGATATTTTATTATGCAAAATGCAATTTAAGACATCTATTAACATATGTGAACTTAATTATTATAGATACTTATCTGGTAATATAAAGTCAAAAATAATTTTCAACTGGCACATTATTTTTGCTTACATAGTTCTTAGTCAACACAGATTTCAGTATTTAGACCAATTACATTTATTCATAAATTATTTAAAAATAATTAAAGCTGAGTTTTACAACCTCCCTATATTTCATCCTCTTAGTGAGAATGTTCTCTTTTCCACCTTGTTATGAATCTGAGAGGAGGTCATGACTATCTTATAATTTTTTTAATTTGTAGGAGTGGACTGTTACTATGAGAATAAGAGGACTCTCCCAACATCATAAACATGATCATGAATGAGATTTGTTATTCTCCATCTTTCTTTTCTTCTAACTATTCTAATTAAGTCTAATTCCATTCAATTCTATGATTCTACCTTGGAGTAGAATTGCAGAATGTTCCTGTTAGCAGTAAAGAATCAAGTGGCTAGGATTCTGCCTTTACTTCTACTTGCCTTGTGATATTGGTCAAATAACAAATATTACAGATTGGAATTATTTATTCTCTGTTGAAAATGAAAATAGTATCTGTGCTTCCCTCTTTCAGGGATATGAAGGTAATAGAGATGTAAGTCCTTATATTATGCATAAAAATAATTGTTTATACTTGTATACATTTCACAAAAACCTCTTCCGAATATGTTTACCAAAATTTATCTACAAGCAATTAACTCACTCAGTTCTAGTTCTATTTTCAAATGTTTCTTGAACATATCCTGGGATTAGTAGACAATAAGTCACTTAATTTTGCAGAATTATGGGGGATTTAATTGTATCTCCTCAGAATTCACAAGTTGAAGCTGTTACCCTGAAGATGATAGTATTTGAAGATAGGGCCTTTGGAGAGGTAATTAAGGTAAAATGGCTTTGTAAGAATGAGACACAAATCCAACAGGTTTGGTGTTTTTATCAGGAGAGAAAGAGATAGCTCTCCCTCTCCTCCTATGACAGAGAAAAGGCCATATGAGAATGTGGTGAGAATGGAAGTTCTTAACAGTACCCAATCTACTTCCCCTCAATCTGGGCTTTCTAGCCCCCAGAAGGGCAAGTCAATAAATTTTGTTTATTAAACCCACTCTACCATCCTATGGTACAGGGATTGTCTCAAATAATCTGGGGCTTACTTTTAGAGTTATCTTAAGAGGCAATTTACTAATCTTATTTGAATATTTATCACATTTATTTATTTTTCTTCCTTTCTTGTATTTCATTTTTCAATCACTTTACTCTCCCTTCATTTTTTGAATTTAACATATTATTGGGGTACCAATAGTTTTGGTTACATGTATAAATTTTCTTATACTTGAGTTAGGGTTACAAGTGTGGCCATCACCTAGATAGTGCCCATCGTATCTGTTAGGTAGGTTTTTGCCCCTCCCCTACTCCTCCCTCCCTACTGCTTGATTTCCTCTGACTTTGCTTTCCTCTGTGCACATGTGTGCTCATCAGTTACTTCCAATTTAATAGCAAGTATGTGTGGTATTTGTTTTTTCCATTTTTAGATATTTCACATAGAAAAATTGTCTCAATTTTCATTCAAATTATTACAAATGGCCTTAATTCATCCTTTTTGTAGTTCAGTAGTACTCCATAGTGTACATACTCCACATTTTGTTAATTTACTCATGAATTGATGGCCACTTGATTCCACATCTTTGCAACTGTGAACTGTATTGCAATAAACATTCAGTCAAAAAAGGCTTCCTTAAGGTAAATACCCAATAGTGGGATTATTGGGTCAAATAGTAGGTCTACTTTTAGTTCTTTGAGGAATCTGAATGCTGTTTTCCATAGAGTTTATACTAATGTGTAGTCCTACCAACAGTGTATAAGTGTTCCTTTCTCTCGGCACCCCCTCTGGCATCAATTGTTTTTGAACTTTTTAATCATATTTCATTGTGGTTTTCATATGTATTTCTTTGGTGCTTAGTGAAGTTGAGCATTTCTTCATATGTTTTTTTTGCCATTTGTCTATCTTCTTTGAAAAGTTTCTATTTATGTCTTTTGGCCACTTTTTAATTTAGTTGTTTGTTTTTTATTTGCTGATTTACTTGAGGTCTTTGTAGATTCTTGCTATTCACCCTTCATCAGATGCATAGATTGTGAATATTTTCTCCCATCTGTAGGTTATCTATTTTCTGAGTTGATTATTTTTCTAGATGTTCAGAAGCTTTGAATTTAATCAAGTTCCATTTATTTATTTTAGTTGTTGCTGTGATTGCCATAGATACCTTCTTCAAATATCCTTTGGTTAGGCCAATATCTAGAAGAGTTTCCAACATGTTTTTCTAGAATTTGTATAGTTTTGTGCCTTAGATTTAAGTATTTTATCCATTATGAATTAATTTTTGTGAGTGGTAAGAGATATAGATCCTGTTTCAATCTTCTGCATGTGGCTATCCAATTTTCTAGCACCACTCATTGAATAGGGTTTCTTTTCCCAGTGTACATTGTGAACTTTGTCAAAGATCAGTTGGTTGTTTGTGGGTGGTATTATATCTGGGTTCTCTTCTTTGTTCCATTAGTTTATTTATGCATCTTTGTGCCAATACAATGCTGCTTTGGTTACTATGCTATATAGTATCTTTTGAATTTTGATAATGTGATACCTCCAGATATTTTTTTTTCTCAAGTTTGCTTTGGCTATTCAAGCTCTTTTCTGGTTCCAAATGAAGTGTATAATTATTCTGATGTAAACTGCACCAAATCTGCAAATCATTTTGAGTAGTATGAACATTTTAACAATGTTGATTCTACCAATCCACGAGGATGTTATGTTTTTCCACTGGTTTGTGTCATCTGAGATTTCTTTCTTCAATGTTTCCTACTTCTCTTTGTAGAGATCTTTTATTGCTTTGGTTAAGTATATTCCTTGATATTTAATTTTCTTTGTAGCTCTTGTGAATAGTGTTGAGTCTTTCAAATGACTTTCAGCTTGACTGTTAGTGGTGTGTAAGGATGCTACTCATTTGTGTACATTGATTTTGTAACCTGAGATTTTGATGAATTTATTTATCAATTTGAGGAGTTACTTGGGTTTTTGAGTTTGGTGTTTTGGTTTTCTAGACATAAGATCATATGATCAACAAACAGTGATAATTTGACCTTCTCTGTCTTGATTTTGAATACCCTTTATTTTCTTTCACTCATTTGACTGCTCTGGCTAGAATTTTCAGTACTGTGTTGAACAGAAATAGTGACAGTGGGTACCTCCCTTCTCTTGTTCTAGTTCTTAGTGGGAGTGCTTTCAATTTTCCCCATTCAGTATAATGTGGGTTGTGGATTTGTCATGCCTGGCTTTGATAATCTCCAACTAGATTAATCAGAAATAGAAGACAAAAGACCCAAATAAGCTCAATCAGAAATGAAAAAGGAGGCATTACCACTGATACCCCAGAAATACAAAAAAATCTGTGAATCCTATGACAATCTCTGTACATATAAACTCAAAAACCTAGAGGCAATGGACAAATTTCTGAAACACACAACTTTCCAAGACTCAATCAAGAAGAAATAGAACTCCTGATCAGACCAATAATGAGCAATGAGATGGAAGAAGTAATAAAAATTCCACTAAGCAAAAAAGTCTCAGAGCAGTTGGATTCACAGCCAAACATGAATAAGGAGTGAATTCTCCCCAGTTCATTCTGTGAAGCCAGTATTTCCTTGATACTGAAGGCAGGAAAGGACACAACAGTAACCACCAAAAAGAGAACTACAACCAATATGCCTTATAAATATATAGATGCAAAATTTCTCAATAAAATACTAGTAAACCAAATTCAACAGCACATTAAAAAAAAAAAATCTACCAGTACTATGTGGCTTTTTTCTAGGGATGCAAGCATGGTTCAACATACACAAATCAATGAATTTTATTCACCACATAAATGGAAGCAAAACAAAGACCATATTATCATCTCAGTGCAAACAGAACCAAAAGAATTTGTCAAAATTCAGCACACTTTCATGATATAGTTCCCTCACTACACTGACTTATAATTGTGTAAAGATGAGACATACTGCGGTTGATATAAACTGTGGAGTCATCTTGAAGCTGGGCATCTAAAGATATTTTTATATGAAACACCGTAAGAATCAGACAAACACAGTTTGCTGCCTTAGTTCTTGTCTAGCAAAAGATTTTGGCTATTAGTAAATCGGATCAGACAAGTAACCTACTTACAAAAGAAAGCAGACATTTTTAAATACTAAACGGATGAAATTAAAACCTATAAAAGTCTTAATAATTTGGCAGTAAAAAGAGAATTTAGGAGAGAGTTTTGGAGGTCTCAAAGAGGTATCACATATCCATTTGCAATGAATTCTAACACTAACTATAAGGAGTTAGACCAAAATACACAGGTTAGGGGAATCCTTTAAAAGCCTATCTTTACTTCTGATTTCAACCACAAGTTTGACATTCTCTAGGCTACCCTCACTTCTCACAAGCTAGGTGTAAATTTGGGATTACCACTACTCTCTCAGATTTGATAATTGGCTAGAATGAGTCTCACAATGTTGCAAAGTGCTATACTTAGGACTACGTTTTTTATTAGAATAAAATATGATTCAAAACAGGTGAAAAGGAGACACACATAAGGAGAGGTCTGGGAAGTTTCCCAAAGTGAACGCTGCATGATTCTCAGGGACATGTTACCCTCCTAGCACATTGATATGTGACAATATGCAAAGTATTGCCAGTCAGGAACCTTCCTCAGACTTCTTGATCAAGAGATTTCATTAAGACTTCAGTAGATAGACACGACTAGCTGAATCCTAGCCATATGGTTCAACTTCATCTTCAGCCCCGCCTCCTCTCTCTGAAAGTTAGGATGATATCATGGGACTTAAAACTCCAACCTTCTGCTTGGCCTTTCTGGGGTGCAACTTCCACCCTGAATTACATTATTAGCACTAAGTATCAAGTGTTGTGTGAATAATAAAGATAACCCTAGCATTCGGAAAATTCCAAGCATTTAGAGGTTATCACCCAGGAACTAGAAATAAAGTTCAGCCAAATTCCTTGCTACATAATCATCTTTTACTGTGGCAGAATTAATATTTAATTACTTTTAGTGTTTAGGAAACAATGAAAAGAACCTAACACATTTGGCAAACAAACAAAATATATTAATAATGTTAAGAGTTAGTGGAAACAAGTGTGTTTTGCTGAATGCTTTTCAGGAAATAGATACAATTTTGATCTTC
This sequence comes from Otolemur garnettii, assembly GCF_000181295.1. Lineage (NCBI taxonomy): Eukaryota > Metazoa > Chordata > Mammalia > Primates > Galagidae > Otolemur > Otolemur garnettii. Next base: position 9,743,761 of record NW_003852419.1, read on the forward strand.
TAAGTGTATTAATTTATTTAGTAGGAATCTTGCCTGATAGGAATATATAAAGTCAAACACTTAATGCTAATGTGTGAATTTATCATTATTCTGGTTTTAATTCTGAAATGTCACTTTATTGTTGTGTCTCTTATTTTTAGACTTAACAAATTTCAACGTGGAAGAAAAAATATATATTTTTTTATTTTGAAAGCAACAGCTACATTTTGGATTAGGTAAAGTAAGTGTCTATCAGAATTATTCAATTCAATTCATAGAAGTACTATGCTTGGCTGTAATATGGAGACTATACATGTGCAAAATACTTGAAATGAGAACACTGCTAATTGACCATTCAATAATTCCTGTGAAGAAGAAGTTAATTTCTACAGGTATTTTAGGGATTAGGAGAAGTTTGAGTAAAGTGAACATGTCTTCTTTATCTTACTTAGCTTGTGAAAAGTTCCTCTTCCTCGACACCACTCCATCAAATATAAATACATTATGTTTAAACACTATGGAAACCAAGTATTTTGCCCAAATATCCATTTTTACTTATTTTTACAAATATTGAGTCCCCTAAACTGAAGAATTAAAAATTGTTTCTGACCTTTCTTATGTTCTGAATTATGTATTAGTAAAATGAATGAAAGTAGCCATGTTCCTCATCATCTATCAAAATTTATGACTAAACAAGGGATTGAGAGAAGAAGGATTGATTTATTATAAGATTGCTGCTACTTATTTTAAACCAGAATAAACTCTTATGGACAAATAATTGACTTACTGAAGTCAATATTGAGTAAATTATGAAAACAGATCTCCACACAAGAGAAATTAAATTAACTTCAGGTCTGGGGGAGGGGAAAGGTGTGGTAGAGAGAGGTAGGTGGGTAGAGAGAAGGAGTGGGGAAGATTCTGTGCTCAGCATGCAGGTCCTGGCACCCCTCCTGGGTGAGGGACAACTACAACAGGGACTTTACTTAACAAGCACAAATGATGTCACCTAATTGTTTATAACCTTATATTAATCTGACATTTAAAAAAATTTGTTAAATCATGCCCTATAATAGCAATAATAAAAGTTTCTTCATCTCTGTGTCATGATACTTTTCGGTCAGCTGAAGTCCAACTTCAAAATAAATAAGACCTTATTTTATGAATATAAAATATATGCTTATTGTGGAAAACTTGAGAGGTTGAAATATATATGCAGACAAAAGTATCAACCACCTGTAGTATAACCTATCAGGGGAAAGGAATGTCTTTCTTATCTTAGGTTCATGCCCAAGGCCTTTATGACAAAGAAAGAGTAATAAGAGAAAACCGAATATATTTGTTTAATATATGTTTTATATGACACAAGAGGCTTCATAAGGAGATGACCTAAAGAAATGGGTAGATCTGTGTATTAGGTCATAAAATATGAAATGTCTGATTGAGAATCAAAAACTTATTTTATTATAGCTCAAAAAAGAAGCACTATAGTTAATCAAAATGTGTGTTTAAACTATCGACACATTTTTCCCACCTTAACATTAGTTTGTGTGTTCCAGCAGCAAAGAAGCCTGGAGAGTAAGTGGCAGTGAAATTGCAAAAGGGATTTTCCACAGCTTGTTGAGACTTGAATGTTTTTCCTCACAAGAAATGGCCCAAAGCCTAGAAGAAGTGGTAGTCAGGTGGTGCCAGTCTGGTGAATACAGTTGATGACAGAGAGTCCCAAGTCTAGGTTCTGTTGTTTAAGGAGGGTTATTTGTGCAATAGACATGTGATCCAGCATTTTCTTGAAAGAGGATTGATGTGTCTCTATCACCAATCTCAGCTGCTAAACTGCAAGCACCTTCATCATCTCATCCAGCTGGTTACAGGAGACATCCACTGTAATTGACTGACCAGGTTTCCTGAAGCTGTAATGGATAGTATCAATGCTGGACCATGAGATACCATTAGCTTTTTTTGATAAATATTTTATTTTGGACTGCGTTTTGGTACTTGTGCTGAATGACCCCATTTTTGTCACACGTGACAATACAGTATAGACATGGTTCACCTTTATGTTGTGACAGCAAAGAAAGACAAGCTTTGAGATTCTTCTGACACTTGTTTAATTCATGGAAACCCCTCTCTGCAACTTCTTTACCTTGCCCATTGGTTTCAGATGGTCCAATATTGATCTATGAGAAAGGAGGTTGTGATGTATTCATTTCCACTACAGCTTTCAGCTCATCTTATCCACCTTAGTCTCACGTCACCCACCTGGCTTATTTTCAAGGCAAAGCTTATTTCTCAAGATCAAAATCACCAGAATGGAACTTCTCAAACCCCAGACACACTGTGCACTCATTTGCCACAGCTTGGTGATATTTCAAGCTGTCTGCACTGCATTGGTTCCATGACGGAACTTGTATTAAAAAATGACACAAATTGTTGACTTACCTTATCCATAGTTTGCTCAAAATTGCTCTAAAGACATTTGAAAAATAATCACAAGCCAAAATGAGTGTTTGAAAGAATGAGGATGTACCTTTACAATAAAAATAAGATGAAACATGTCAAAGTCAAGTGCCAGAAATGTCAAGTGTCAAGCTTAGTATTTAAGGAAACTGAATATTTCATACTTAACCTCATATTTTTTAGCTAGGTTTGATGAAGAAATGTATCATCTTAGGGAAGAATGATTGGATAAAAAACATAATCTAAGAATAATAAACTAGGGGAAACTTAGGAAAGTCTGTTTGTTCAGATTCTTCTCTGAGACCTTGTGTCTTTGGTGATAAGAATGTTCCCTTGTTTTGGGTATAGGAGGGGATCTCTTACACATCAGCTGAGGAGGAAGATCAGACAATCGTTAGACTTTGTGACATGTTTCCAAGGAGAAAGGCAGGGAGAAGGGCAGAGACACCTTCCTGCTTATGTGGTTTTCTCCATTGCTCTGGCACCATATTATGGGGTAGTGTGTCCTGAACCCCATCAATTCAACATTTTATGTCACCTTTGTTAAATATTGTTAGGTTTCCTTCCTTTATCCCAAGTTATATTGACAAGGACATATGAAGGTATTAATAAATAGATAGCTCAACAAAGATGTGCACAAATATTAATATTAGCAAATTATGTGTCATTGGGGTCCAGAATATGCCACTCCAAATCATGTCTCTTTAGCACACAGATTAATTTGAGCTAAAGGCCATTGGTAAACAGTACCCAAAGAAAAACTCTTAAAAACAAGGTACCAATGATTACTTTGCATAGAAATATACATGTATAAAGGAATTTTCCATTTGTAGAGGTGCCTCCATCCTCTTTACCAGGAAGAAGAGGGCACTTAGCTGTTTTCAGTGGCACTAACTTAAATCAGTATAACAAACCTTACTTAGTAAGAAACCCTCTTTTCGTGTACTTTTTCTGGTCACCTTTTCACAACTTGCCTTCCCTGCCTGAAATCCCCAATCTCCTTTCTTTTTTAGCCTGAAATATTATATAACCTTAAGTTCAACAAACTCCTTTTATTTACTCATTTCTGGGTTCTTCTATGTGCTGTTTATATATTAATAATCTCCTTTTTTTCTTTTATTAATCTGTGTTTGACCACTCTAATTTATAGAGTCCCAGCTGCAGGAATTCAAATGAGTAGAGGAAGACTTGATTTTTCCTCCTCTTGGGCATATAAATGTAATATATAATATATTTTTTTTTTACTAAATTAGACTATGCCTTCTCAAGATTTAAATCCTTTAAAAAAAATCTAAACATGAATTATGAGAGAAAGACAGACTATGGAACTGGATAGTGACAGGCAAGTAATAAAACCATAGATAACCTTTGTTTTTATTCTTCCTATGCGCTTGGCTTTGGGGAATTTACTGTATGAACTCTGGGGATAGTCATGGTAATATATATCCACTGAAAAATGTTCCGTGGGTACCATGTAGGCTACACATCTTCAATAAAAAACTGTGAACATCTCATGCCGATGCAATTTGTAACTTTTATTCATAAATTTTGGAGGATAACACCTCCAAATTACATATAATGGTCATCATAGCCCTTTGAGATAAACAGAACAGATACTCTAATTCTTAGTTTTTAAAAGCTGAATTGAGCTATTAATTGGAGACTAAATGACTTTTTCAATTAAATATCGTCTTTGGACTAAGTGAAGATGAATTAGCCACATATATTTATATTCCTTCCCTCCCTAGATACCATTCAGATGGTAGAAAATAACTAGGAAATAAAAAGATCCACATAGATACGGTCATAAAGAAGTAGACAGGAGAGTCAATAAATTAATGAGAATATGTTCAGAAAATGAGAGAAAATGGAAGAAGAGGGATAAATTATTTAGAAAACAGTAGCCATTAAAACAATAACATTGCTAATGAGACAACTGGTTAGAAGTAAGCATATTTATCCTTAAGATTCCCAATGCATTTTAGGATTTGGGGTTACCAAGTATAGCAAAGTGGAGAGTTGAATTGCATGACTGTGGAGGGACCAAGTGAAAGTCTAAATATGGACACTTGTTAGATATGAATCCTTTCTGGCTTGCGCTAACAACTTTGACATCCAGGAAATGTGCTTTCAGGCACATGGTTAAAGAAATCTGGTTTGGAGAAATTAAGTTTAAAAAGCAAAAACTAAACCAGAGAAAACATCTCCAAATACTGATATTGGGCAGACCTCTAAAACACTGTATCTATGTTACCCTTTGTAGTGAGCCATGAGTCATCAAAATGCCATGAATCAGCAAGTCTGGTCATTTGTAACATTTCATTTTTAAATATAAGGATATAGCTGGAAATCAGCAGATGTTTTGAAAAGAATCCAATTTGTATCAGAAAGAACAAAAGAGTAAACCAAAAGTGAAAAAGAATTCCGAATATACAGACCTATTGCCAGCTGCAGGAGAAACTTCACAGGTAACAATTCTGATATCCCCATGAGGATAAGAAAATAGTTTGTACTGACATAAACAAAGCATAGAATGTTATGGAAAGGATCAATAAGTGAGTCATAAATAATAGCTCCTGGAAACAACTGAGAGAGCCTAACAGCAACAGCAACAATGAAAAAACAAAATGGTAGAAGATTTACAAGATAGAGTCCAAAGAATGTCTCTGAAAGTAGAAGGATAATCCTTTATAACACCTGCCAACCTGTAACTAAAGATAAACAAACTTAAAGTTCAGAAAATATATTCTTCAACCTTCATCCTTCTTTCTTGATATTAGTTTTGGGGTAACAAGTCCTTTTCTGTCAGCATTTAAAGATGTTATTATACTTTCTCACTTTCTTTTGGATTCTTATTCAAAAGTTTTATAAAAGTGCAATTTACATTTTTGTACACTAGCTTTCTCTCTGGGTAATTCTAAAATCTTTACTTGGTCTTGAGTGTTCTCCACATCATTATTGTGTGTTTCTTTCTTCTTATTTTTGTAAATTTATTTTTCATATTTTCAAAAATATTTATACCTTTTTCTTTCCTTTTTTTTTCTTTGTGAGATAAAGCCTATTGTTTCTTGCCAGGCCTAGAGTTCATTGTTATCATAGCCCATTGTAATCTCAAATTTCTGGGTTCAGGGGATCTAGCCTCCTGAGGAACTTAGACTACAGGCATGCATCATCATGCCTGGCTAAGTTTTCCAGTTTTTATTTTTATTTTATTTTATTTTATTTGGCTGGGGCTGGGTTTGAACCCGCCACCTCTGGTATATGGGGCTGGCACCCTTCTCTTTTGAGTCACAGGCACTGCTCAGTTTTTGTAAAGGTCAGGTCTCACTATAGTGCTCAGGCTGGTCTCGAATACTTGACCTCAAGTAATCCTTCTGCCTTGGCGTCCCACAATTCCAAGATTACAGATGTCAACCAGGCCTGACCTCTGCCTCATTCTTAATTATAAATTTTTTATATTTCAGATCACTTATTTATCTTCAGCTAGATCTAATATGTTTTTTAACTTGGAGTTTTTAATTTTAATAAGCTTCTTAAAGGTCTTACAATCCTATTTAGTCTGCTTTTCATTCTTACGGCTCACTTTCTATAGTACCTTTTTGCTTGCTCCTTTTCTTAGTCTAATTTTTACTTCTTTAACTCTATAATACATTTAAAAATATGTTGTCAATGTGAAATGCCAAGTTTAAGTCTTTTATTTCCTCACTCTTAATACATTATAGTTCAGTCTTTGGTAGGTCATTTGATTCTTATTTTTAACTCATATTTGTTTGGTCTTAATTTATGAAATTGTGAATGTGTATTCAGGGAACACTGAATTTAGTTGCTTTTTAGTGATAGATTCCTTGAGAATATTTTTTAATCTGTCATTCATTTTGAGACAGAGTCCTCAAATTTTAAGATAGTCTTCTGTATGTCATCAGTAACATTTTAAGAAACAACACAAAAACAGGTTTTGTGTGTTCTTTCTTTTTTTATCTTTTTTTTTGTTGTTTGAGACAGAGTCTCACTATGTCATCCTTGTTAGAGTGCTGTGCCATCACAGCTTACAGCAACCTCCAATTCTTGGGCTCACACGATTCTCTTGCCTCAGTCTCCCAAGTAGATGGGACTACAGGTGCCCACCACAAAGCCTGGCTAAATGTGTTGTTCCTTATTGTATAAGAAGTTCTAATTCAGCCATCTCAATTAATAAACATACTGTTTTTACCTTGTAATCATTTGGTAAATGAAAAGTTTCCTTAGTAGTTTTATAATTTACATTAATATTGTTGGGGGTCTGGGCAGTGCCTGTAGCTCAGTGGGTAGGGCCCAGGCCATATACACCAAGGCTGGTGGGTTTGAATCAGCCAGGGCCAGCTAAAACAACAATGACAACTGCAACAACAATAACAAAAATTGCCTGGCCATGTAGTGGGCGCCTGTGGTCCCAGGTCCTGGGGAGGTTGAGGCAAGAGAATCACTTGAGCTCAAAAGTTGGAGGTTGCTGTGAGCAGTGATGCCATAGCACTCTACCCAGGGTGACAGCTTGAGACTGTCTCAAAAAAAAAAAAAAAAACAACATATATACATATATATATATATTGTTGTGTGTCAGTGGGTCCCCTTTTCCCTGCTCCCAGTTAATCTCATTCAATTACTTGGCTGAACTATAAGATTAACTGAGACAGGGCAGTAATCAAAAACAAAAGTGAGTAGAAACCAAAAATAAAACTGAATTTTGATAAAGTACCGTTGTCATTCAAGTTGCTAACTTGAAGTGGCACAGGCAGTGTGGACAGAGAGCAAATATAACCTGCATAAGTATCAGGGTAACAAAGAGAGATTTGATTTAGGAAGAACAAAGAGAAAGTTTGGAGTGCTTCTGAAGAGAGCTGGAAGTGGGCCCCTCTCATGGAGGGGAGAAGGTGAGACACACACACACACATACAGGACAGTGTGGGTATGAATGTCCCTTCCTCTCAATCTTACATTGGTCTCTTTGCACTGCCAGGCATCATTGCCCTTTTCTATCAGTTGAGTGGTGAAGTATTCTATGCCCCCTTCCAGACTTCCATGTTCCACAGGGCAGTCTTCCTCCCACCTCTTGAAGCCCCTTTCTGGGTGTCCCTTATCAAATATAACCTTCGATGAGCTTAAGTAAATATGAACTAGAAGACAAATAGTAGAAAATAATAATTCAACTCTTCCAAGTAACTGAATTTTCAAAACGGATTGAATATATCTTAAATTTTGCTAAGATAAATTGTTTGGAAATCTAATGATAATTGGTACTCTCAGAACCAAAATTTGTGTAAAGTAGATTTTATAGTTACATAATCTATCTCTGATAAAATAGAAAAATTAGAGTTTTATGTGTTAAAATTCATATTCTACAAAATGCATTCTTTAAATTTAACATTGGAATTACTTTTAATAAGAAATTTTGGTTTTAATGGATAAATAATTTGATCAAGTATTTAGATGGGAAAACATAGCAGAGTGTAAAGGAGAAAGCAAGAAAGGGAGAAGGTGGTTTTATATACCAGAAGGAAAGGGTGGCAATTATACGTTGGTTGCAGTCACTGTTCTTCCTTATCTGAAGAAATGGGCAGAGTGGAGGAAAGGAAACGGCCCAGCAAACACGTAGAAATCTGAAGGACTACTTGGTGTTAACAGATAAGGGAATGATTCATATGTGCTTATAAATGTGTGGAATGGTTTCTTTTTTGTTTGTTTGTTTGTTTTTTGAGACAGAATCTCTCTGTGTTGCCCTGGATAAAGTAGCTTGTTGCCTTGGCATCGTAGCTCATGCCAACCTTAAATTCATGGATTTGAGTAATCCTCTTACCTCAGCTTCCTGACCAGCTGAGACTACAGGTGTTGACCACTACTCTGGCTGACTAGTTTTTCTGTTTTTAGTAGAGATGAGGTCTTCCTCTTGCTCAGGCTGATCTCTATCTCTTGAGCTCAAGGGATACACCCACCTTGGCTTCCTAGAGTGCTAGGATTGCAGGCTATAGGCATGAGCCACCATGCCCAGACTAAATGTTTGCATTTTTTAAAGCTAAATCTCTGTTATACCAAATTCTCTGATACACACATAGAAAGATCTTTGATGTAGTCTTTTAAAACTTTTAATACAGAAGTTAAAAGTAAGATGCTATTTTTTTTCTACTGTGATAAAATGTATTTTTTTCAGAAATAGCAGAGAAAAGCAAGTTGGCAGGAATTCTTACTGGCTCCCTGTAACTTTGGAAACAACAAACATATATTTTTACTGCAGCCAAAAATGAGAGTTTGCAGGCCAACGTTGGGAAAGTTTTTAAGCAGAATACAAAATGAAAAGATTATTTTAAGATGAAAAACTAGAGAAATATAAATAAATGAAATGTATACTTTAGGTAGTTATAATGGATTAATGTTAACTTCCAAATTTTGGTAAAGTACCATTGTTATTCAAGTTGCTAATTTTATGAGAAGTTGGAGAAGGAAGTATGAAAACTGCACAATTTTTGCAAGTATTAAATAAAACTAAAATTGTTTTGAAATAACAAGGAAAACACATAATAGTGATTCTTTTATTGACATCATTTTAGGGTCAGTTGATTCATCTTAAACCCCCTTGAGACTTTGTTAAAATTGCATTGACCTTGTATGTCAGTTTGGGGTGAACTGCTATCTTAAAAATGTAAGTTTTCTCGTCACTGCACATCTCTCTGTTCCTTCAGGCTTTCATTAATTTCTCTCTACGGTACTTTCAGTTTACAGGTCTTACACTACCTTTGTTTATTCTAAAATGTTTTTATTTTTAATGTTTTAAAAATGGAATTATTGAAAGCTTTTGAATCCTTACTAATTTTCTGTCTACTTGTTCTATTAATCATTATTTCTTTTTTTTGCCATATCAAATTTATTCAGGAGCCTATCTCATGTATATTTTCATTTCAATTATTGTACTTCTCACCTGTAATTTTCTTTTCTTTTTTTAAGAGACAGAGTCTCACTTTGTCACTGTTAGTAGAGTGATGTGGCGTCACAGCTCACATCAACCTCCAGCTCTTGGGCTAAGGCCTCAGCCTCAGCCTCCCCAGTAGCTGGGACTACAGGCACCCGCTACAGTGCTCGGCTACTTTTTGGTTGCATGTCACTGTGGTTCAAACCCGCCACCCTCAGTTAATGGGGCCAGCGGCACCCTACTTACTGAGCCACAGGCACCATCCTTTCACCTGTAATTTTCTATTCTGCTTCTTTTTTTCTCTCTGTTGAAAATATTTATTAAAAAATACAGCAGGTCATTATCAATACTCTTTCCTTTAATTACTTGAATATATATTTCTTTGTTAATGTTTGAACATATTTATGTTAGCAGCCTCCAGATCAGTTTCTGATAAATTCAATGTCTGGGCTCAATTAAAGTTTGTATTTGTTTATTACTATTACTATTTTGTTATAATTTATTAAACTTTCCTGTTTATTTTCATGATTAATGGTTGTGTTCATTAAAATTACATATTTTAGTTAATATAGTAATTCCGGGCTATGCTATATTTTTCTGAGGTTCCTTGTTATTAGTAACTTGCCTGTCCTTAAACTATGTCTACCATGTAGTTTAAAAATATATATATATATATATACATATATATATATATTTTATTTTTTTAAAACCTGGCTCTCTACGTTATATTTCTTGTGTTTGTATAGACTAGTGTTCAGGCAGTGACTTGTGGGTAGTTTGTGTTTAGACACTTTCAGTTCATGACACTTCTGCCTTTTGCTGAACTTTCAATGCACTGAAAGTTCCAGAAAGTTCTCAACCTCCTTTAGATTCGGCTTGACTCTTTTGGGACATGCCCCTGCACGTATAATTTATGAGTTATCTAGGTATGTGTTTAATGCTTCTTTTCACTCTTCTATGGATCTGGCACTTCAGGATTTCACCATTAAATTCCTGTCTTGTCTGCTACCCTTCCAAAATTGGAACCACATGACTAGACTGGCATGTCTGTTGGTTTTCCCCATCTTTATCAAACTGAGTCCACCAATTTTACTTGGCAAAGTCTGAGGCTTAGCCTCTGCTCCTACCCCAAATCAAATCCACCACCTATGAACAGTAAAGCTACTGGGTTTCTCTAGCACAAGGCCAGTAAAGTTATAGTTTTTTAATGACCAAGCAGAGAGTAGGACAGAAAGGTGTAGGAACAGCTCCAGGTAGGATGGCCAAAGATTTGGCCTGGATTTTCCTTATTATTCAGCAATTTTTAAAGGGCAGATGTTTCTCAAATTTCTGTTTGAATCTGGTCAATTTACAGTGCATGCAAAATGGTTGTTATTGATAATGTTGTACAGTTTTATATTTGTTTCTAATGAAAACTGAATTGATTTAATTAAGAGAAAGTATAATCTTGGTGTCTTTAGTACCTCTCTAAAATTTTTAAATTTTTCTTTTTTTTTTTTTAATAGACTGGGAGAAAGTTTCATTTCCAGAAGTTAGGAGTCTAGAGAAGACATTTTATTTACATTGTGTTATTAGCACAATTTTATTCTATTCATGAATTGTGACATTGGATTGACATTTAATTTTAGTGATATAAAATATTAATTTGAAAACACTTAAGTAACAGTGGTAAAAAGTTAAAGAAAAATATTGAATTATTAATAGCATAAGTCACTGGGTAAAATGCTATGAGGTTTAATTTTCGATGGTGGACTTGTCTGAGATATGGTACCCAGATATTTGATCAAACTTGTTCTGGACATTTTGTGAGATTTTTTGTTTTGTTTTGTTTTGGTTTTTGATGAGATTTGCATTTGAAATGGTAGATTTCAAGTAAAGCAGATTATCCTCATAATGTGGATGGGTCTTATATAATAGTTAAAGGCCTAAGTAGAATAAAAAGGCTGATTTTCTAGTAGATTACCTGCAGATTTGAATTGCAACTCACTCCTGAGATTCCAGCAGGCCGGCTTCCCCTGTCAGACCAAACGTGAGGCTGATCATATGAGATACATCTAAGGGCCGTCCAGAACGTGTCCAGCCGTGTAATATGAAAAATGGAGACATGCATGAGAAAGAGAGAGGAAGAAATGATTTATAGACGTGGATACCTATAAAAATTTTGAGTCAAACTGTGTTGTGGTCCATTATTTAACTTGTAAGAAACACAGTTGGCAGCCTCCTTTCTGATTCACCTGTGCAAGTTTCACCTTGATCAGCTTATTGGTGTTGCTGAAATGGCTTCATTTATTCCCACCCACTTGGATTTTATATTTCTTGATAAAAATTCCATATCAATCCACGTATGTGAAACTTGTGAGTTTTTGTTCTGTTTTGTTTTTGTTATTTTATAGAGAAAACTATTTTGAACTCAGATGACTGAAGTTGAATCTAACCAGGCTAAGGCCTCATACACACAAAGATGAATGTGGCTTCAATCTATTATTTTGTAATTTCCTATTTTTATCAACCCCCATTAAATTCCTCTATATGCACAACATAGTATTTGGGGGAGAGATACAGTGTAAAGTAACAGGATACCCAGAATTGCCTGCATTGTCAAGAATTAAACAGACATAGGGAATATACATACTCCTATAATGTCCGATGTCCAATATCAAAACTGTTCTCAAAAGATGTTGCACTTGTCTGTAAAAAAGTTGAGAATCTTAGGAGGATTTAAACAATAACAGTTAATAGAGTATAATATGGATTTAAAACAGATGAGGACTTTTGTCTATCCTCTTCATAATTCTAACAGAATAAATCTTAATGAATTGAGTTTAATGATGAGCAATAGAAGTGAAATGGAGTTAGATACTTCAACTGCCTTGCCTATCTGACCATGAAATAAAAATAAAAATCAGCCCAGTTGATTTTTTTTTTTTATTTATCAGTTTCCAAAGATAAATGACCGAATAGGTCATGAATGTTTTTTTTTTTTTTCCCCATTAGTTTAGGTCCATTCTTGACAATAATATGACATGCAATAGCCAGTGATGTTTTTACAATTTTGATTTCTCATCACTTAGAAAAAAATGCATTGAATTTTTTCTCCCCTTACATTGAACATAATAACCTTATTGGTTTGTTTAGTCAGTAAACTTGCCAGCAACTGTACAAACTTAGCCTATGTTTCAATAAGGGATTGGTGATAGTCTTAGCAATAGTAAAACCAAGCGAGCTTATTGTTATTGGCATGAGAACATCATCTGTGCACACACACATGCCTACCTCCTTACTGCTACCCCATCCTTTCAGTGTTCATGCATTTTTCAGTATTCTAGGCAAAGATATTATAATTTATATTTAATAAAGAAAGTGCTTGTAAAGTAAAAAGTGTAATTTCATATCTGTCAATTCAGCATTCTGCCCCAAGCATCTATGTATTTCTTCTATAACTACATTAGCATTCACGGAGCATTTGATATTTGCAAAATATTTTAGTTATTTTAATTGCTTACTCTAAAAAAAATAAATGTACTGAATGGTTATTTTGATATAAACATAACACCTCTCAGGAATAAAGATTCTTAGTATTTTTTTTTCTTTTGAGTGCAAATATTGTGATAATCAGATTAGAAATAAATTTGGAAATTAAAAATGAAAAGTGCCATGATACTTGCCATTGTTATCCATTTGACACATTCTATTTGTTTATTTATTTTTTGACTTGTCTGTTTGAGTTGCTTCCTCCTGATCAGCATATTAGCTCCTAGAAGGTGAGAAATACTGAGTTTGCATTCCACAGCTATCATGGACAAGGAGGAAATTAATCTTTATGTTAACCACACTTTTTAGCCCAGAAAAAAAGTGGGCCTAAAGGGGAAAAAGAATATCTTCCTCTTAACACTCCTTGAATCTCCAGAGTAGGGTCAGTGATTTTTCTCAAACAGAATGGGAAAGGACAAGCAGGAGTGCAGATAGAATGAGCCTCTCCATTGAAACTGGAATGAAATAAGATCCCCTAATTGTTTTAGAAGCCCACCCAAATAAACCCAGGCTGGCCTAGAAAAGTGTCCTGGGTCTCCAGAGATTAGAACTGCAATGGACTGTTGTAATGAGAGAAAGGTGGCTGACAAGCTGCCCTCCTCTATCCCTGGGCATTCCCAGCCGTCACTGCCTCCATAAACTTAATCAGATCTATCCCTGGGCATTCCTGGGCACCACTGCCTCCATAAACTTAATCAGATCTATCCCTGGGCATTCCTGGGCACCACTGCCTCCATAAACTCAATCAGAAACAGGCCAGGAAAGTAACTTTGTGTTACTGAAGCCTATCTTCTGCTGCCTGCAGTGAACTTCCATGTAGTTAATGAGAATTTTTTGGCTATATTGTGTGTAATTTATTCTTAGAGTTATATCTTAGTTCTTAGAAAGGAAATAAATAGGACAAAGGAATACCCCAGGAAAACGATTGCAGAGCAAGCTGCCAGCCACAGCAGGGGACATACAGTTATTATTAGCCTTGACCTGACTGAAGATACAAGAATGATGCAGTGTAGAGCAAAGGTGGTCTGAAGAAAGAAACTGAAATGTGATGCCTTTCTAGAACTCTAACCACTCCCCTCTTACTCTTTCTGAATTGATAGAGTAGGCCTTTATGTAAGGTCGAAGTGTGAATTTTCGATATAGCAAAGCTATAAGGCAAATAAAAGAAAAGCCATTCATTCTATATAGAGTCTGTAATATAAAACTTGCTTTTTAAAAAAATGAAAGAAAAACTCCCTGTAATCTCACTTAGAGATTATTTTTAATTTTATTCTAAGGCAATGTGAATTCTATACACACACACACACACACATATATATTTTAAATCTACATCAGTGTAGGAAAACATTAAAAGAGAAGCTTGATCTAACAGGTCAAGTAACTGAGAGCTAGACGGAGGATGGAAATCCGTAAGATTGGCAGTGACAATTGCAGGGGGCTTCTGCATTCCATGTAGGGGCTTTATTTAGTCCTTCGTGCCTCCAACTCTCCGAAGTCCTGTGCCTATAATAGAGCTGAGTGTTCTGTACATCCATAAGAATTTTTTTCTCTTAATAGAGTGAGGGAAATGCACAGAAAACATTAAATGTTTTCTTTCAAACCAGAAATAGCCACAAAAACTCAGTTTTGTGCTAAAATTTGGTTAAACAAAAAAGTTATTCAGTGGTAGAATTATTGTAATATTAATGGATAAGTAAAAATGGGTAGTAATTCACATCTTGAAACAGTTATATATTGGATTTCAGAAAAAAATGAAACCCATGTAGAAACCAAATATACGTCTTTAATAAAATGCTAATGAGATATTCTGATAAGCAGAAGAAAATATATTAATAAGTTAAAAATCTTCACCATGACTGCCCACGGGCTTTTCAGATTGGTGGCCTACAGTACAGTATAAACGTGCTTGTGGTTTCTACAATCCCTTTCTTCCCAACTACCTCCTTACAGGAGTTTATAGGTAGCGTTTGCCTCCAACTTATCATAAAACCATGAACATTGTATGTTAGTTTTTACAGGTTTTTTGTTTTGACACAAATTCTCACTCTTTTGCCAGGGCTAGAGTTCTAGCTCACAGCAACCTCAAACTTCTGGGTTCAAACAATGTTCCTACCTCCCTTCTGAGTAGCTGGGACTATAGGCACTGCCACAATGCTTAGCTAGTTTTTCTATTTTTAGTAGAGACAGGTCTCATTCTTGCTCTTGCTGGTCTTAAACTCCTGAGCTTAAGCAATCCTCCTGCCTCAGCCTCCCAAAGTGCTAGGATTATAGGCTGAAGGTCCAGTGCCTGGCAGTTTTTTCAGTTTTGAATTCAAATGCTGCGTATCTCTTGCAACCACTATGGAGAATTGTATGGAGGATTCTCAGAAGATTATAAATTGAGCTATCACATGACTCAGCAATCCCATTGCCAGTTACATATCTAAAAGAAAGAAAATCAGTTTCTGCATCTTTCCAAGCGTTCAAGTTTCCAATGGCATACAAATCACTGCTTATATCGACAGATATGCTGTTGTGATGCATTATACTTCTTAATGAAACTAACATGATTATATAATGGATTTTAAGAACCGAACCACTTATCCTGCACATTTAAATACTCAAATGTTCTGCTTAAATTTTTTATTATTCAAAGTGCAGATTAACATTCCTGAAATGCTGTTGGTATCTATCGTATAGATCTAGGTAATCGGTCTATGATGTTCTCTTTCAATTTATGAAAAAGAAAGAGAAATGGGAAATAAGAGAATAAAGACCTGGGTAAACAGGTCAGGTGATTTATCAATCACCGTAAAACTGGAGCCACGAACCAACAAAATGGCTTTTACTTTCATTAAGAAACCAAAGCGAACCTTTTCAGTATTTCTCTTCCCTTCTCTCCCTGACCCTTTTCCTTTTCCTTTCTCTCACCCATGCACACTCAGGTGGGCACACATACACACATGCCTCTGAATGTAAATCTTTCCATAACAATTTAAATCAATATGGACTTAAATGAAAAAAAATGTTGGTGCAATTTGTGGCTGCTAGTTTTCTGTGTGCTTATGACTTCTAAGCCGCTGCTCTGAGACTTAAAAGACAGATTTTTGAGAACATCCGGGAAGGGCATTAGCAAAGAAGCTCTAGAAGTCTGATAAAAATATGCCTTGAGGGTTCAACCCAATAAAACACATTTAAGGAAATGGGGTATTTCGGATTTGTTTAGCAGAGATGCTGACAGTTCCCTTCCAGTTGTAAATCAAATGGAGCTGAATTGCATCGCCAGTGACAAATCCTGCATCCATCTTCTCTTGGCCTGATGTACAGAAGGGGCTGTGTTGCTGCATTAAAATCCTCTTGAATAAACTCTTTTGTTCATCTTCACTTTATAATTTCTGACCTCACCAACAGGCAGAGAAGTGTTGTTAAGGTGAAGAATGAATCATACTTTTTAGCAGCTATCTTCAACCCTAGGTATGCTCATTCCTGAGGGATACAAAGACTTCCCAGAGAAGGTGTAGCAATGATAGTTTTGAGAATTATGTTCCAAAGTTTTCACTTTTCCTAATGTACTTTGTATAAAATTGGTCTCATTAAGAGTCCCGAAGCTCAGATCTGCAATAGCTTCTAAAGCTTCTTTCCCATCCCAATACTTTTCACCATTGCCTTTTTTCCCAGAGTTACCAAAAAAAGGTAAATTGATCAACCTTCCAGAGTCCTATCTCCAGTTCCATACATATTCTTGGGCACCAACAAAAGGGGTAATTAAAAAATGCATAGTTTGATCAAATTCTTAATTCTTACCCACTGAAGCGAAAAACTCATTTCACATCAAATTGGGGGGAGAAAGGGGGATTTGGGGTGATCCCACTTAATGGGCACAATGTAGGGGTGTATGGCGCACCATTTGGATGTTGGGACACAACTACCAGTGTGTTTCTACCTAACAAATTTAAATATTGTGACCTGGTCGTTTGTACCTTCACATTAACCTGAAATTTTAGAAAAGAACAAATGCATAGCTCCTAAGGAAGAGTACAATGGCCAGCAAAGCAATGTGACCTGCTCAACAAAACAAAACACCCCGTGAGAATCAGTGACAAGCTGACCCCAGGGCTCCCTGTGCCATAGCTACCTATGTGTCTCTTGGTCTAATCTTACCTATGCATCTATCAATCTATCAAATATCTGTAGCTTGTAATCATCTATCACCTAAGAATCAGAAATGAGATATCAGAGGACTTGTATTAGTACAATTATTTTGACATGAAAGTCATTAAGAAATATAAAATGTAATGAAGTCAGATTCTTTTGTGACAGAAAGCAATCCTGTTTGGCTCATTATTTTACCGGAGAACTATAGGTCAAATGGATTTGGTGTGATTGTTCTTCATAAATTGAATGAACTAAATTTATAAACAGATAGTCATAATGAAATAACAATGCTAACAATAGCAACATTAATGATATTTATACCAAATATATAAAATACCAAAAATCATCATCTTTCTAATCAAACTTATAGCAAAATTATAGCCAGCCTCTTAAATGTGCATGAGAGGTATACCTCTTTGAAACTTTTTTAAAGCACCCAGGAGCACAAAAGTGTGTAGATGGATTTGGAATACTTGAACACTTTCCCCCCCAGTTTGGTTCTTGAATGCATTTGCTTTCTGTCAGTTTTTTAAAATTAACTAATTCATCTTAGATAAGCACATCATTACTTAAGAAAAAATAGAAATCACAGGATTTGTAGCAGGAGCATATAATATAGACAACACATGCATTTACAAATTGCTGTTGAGATCCCCATACATGACACCCTAACGTGAACTCAAGGTACATTAGCAATAGTCTAGCAAGGACCTCACAGATGCAGTCCAACCCCCTCCAGAGGGCAAGAAAAATGAAGTGAACAGAGAGGTCCACTGCCTCAGAGCCCACACAGAGTGAGGCTTAAATGCTGGGTTCCTGACTCCACTTCCCTTTTTTGCACTGCACCAAACTTTCCTCATGTATGCACAGAAAGTTTGTTATCCATTTAAAAATTTATAGGTAAAAATTCAATAAATGGATATGCAAAAATAGCAGAGAGCTATACCTAAAAAATGTGCCTAGAATTTGTTTTGTCGATATAAATGAAAGATACCTAGCACTGTAGCAGCCATTTATTAATAATTAATGTGAATAGTGGCCATTATGTGCCTTATGGACTAGCTTTGTTACATCAGGATCCTAATCTATTCATTCACTGCATTTCAAAGGGGTGTAATGTAATAAATTGTGTCTTGGTAGAATCTTACACACTTACATTTGGGAACCATCTTATTGGAAGTAAAACCTACTTACAGATTCAGTTTTCTGCATGTGTGTTCTTTTGTTGCATTGGTTAAATTTGTCAGATTCTTACTGGGAAACTGTATTGTTATTGGGGTGATATCAGCAATGTTATGTGGCCTTTTTATGGCATAATGTTTGATTACATTAATAGAGAGGTGCAGCCAATGTCTGCTCATCGCTCTGTTGATTTACAAACTTTCTCCTTAAAACTGAAAAAAATTCCCTAATCTCAATAGACTAATTTTTAATAATAATAATAAAGTTTAAGTGTCTTATTTAATTAGGTCTTGTCATAGACCAGTCTACATTAAAGTCCTTGCTTTAATGACTTTCTAAAGCAATCTTTGAAAATGCTTATATAGAATTCAACACATTATTAAAGATGTATTTATACAAATATCTGTATACCCATTGTTAGAGAGTATGTTTTGAAGTCAGACTATGGAGTTGAATATCCGGTCAACCACTGATTAGGTACATGATTCGGAATGTCAAATACTTCTCCAAGTTATAGTCTTCTCATCTCTAAAAGTGGAAGAAATAATAATAACCAGCCTGTCTATTTGTTTTGAGGATCAGATTAGATAGTCTATGCAAAGATTTAAACCCGGTGGCAATTAACACAAACACACAAATTTAACTGATTAAACATTAAAAGGGTATGAAAGTTCATTTTTACTAGCAAAGTCTATAATTTCTTTAAATATAATTTTATCACAACTATAAAAAGGGAAAATATTCAAAGGGAGATATAATGAGAAAAGAGCTGCCAGAAAAACAGTTTTGAAACCTGCACATCAGATACCTACCTAGTAATGCTAGAGAAGTCAGAGGGAATGGAAAATTGCGCTAGTGGTGGAGAAAGCTTATAAACAAGACTAAATGCATCAGTAACAACACAGAGCCTTAGACATGTGAAGCATGCAATATACATGAAGAAAGGCCATGGTCTGAGAACCCAATAGCCAGAGAATTGTCCAACATTTATAGAAGTTAAATACCAAGATTTTACAGAAAGGATAGAGACCTATCCCCAGGAAAATTTGAGTACAAAGGGACTTACGGATCCTGGATATACTTCAAGGGGATTTTCATAATGAAGACAATATGGCCATCAAATAGTTCTTTTTGCGAGTTAGTTCTACAATTGCTACAGAAAGTAACTAGCTCCTCACCATAGCCCAGCCACCTCACACTACAGGAACTTCTACTAGTGAACAAGGTAACAAACCCCAATGACACACACTGAGTGTATCTCATTTTCTAGAGACTATCCATACGAAGATGTTTCCTAACATGCATGACAGACTATAAAGCAAAGGAATAAGAAGAAGAAATATACAATTCATAAAATAGAAAATAACCTAAATAAAATAAACCAAAAAATTGTAATAAATGCTCTAGAGAGGATATTTAGATATATAAACATATTTTCATAAGTAAAATATGTGTACTTTAAAATTTATCTTAAAAATGAAAAGTAAGTTACCCTAAAATAAAATAGAAAATAAACACCAAATCATTAAAACAAAGAAAACCTTCCCTAATTGGAACATATACACAAAAACACAGGTTGAAAAATAAGAAGACAATTATAGGAAAATAGACTATTGGCTGAGAAGGTAAATTATCTAAAATCTGAATAGTAAGAAATAAAGAGCAAAGTAATAACTAAGAAAACAAAGTGGCATCACCTGCAAAGACATAATTTTAAAATGCTCAGACTTGAAAAGACTTGAGTTTCTAGACAGATATACCCCACCACCCTTCTGAAAGCATTCATCACAATGGAGAACACTCAAATCTGATACAGACATATTCACCAAATACTAGAATGCTAGGCGCAAAGAGGAGATTCTAAAAGCTTACAGAGACAAAAAAATCACTTGCAGAAGTTCGGAAATTAGAACAGCATCGCATTTCTTAGCAAAAAATAATACTGGATGCTAAGGGACAACAAAATAATGTCTTTACATTTTCTAACTAGAAATTTGTTCCTGTCACAATTATCATTCAAATGTGAAATTTGGGAGGAAAATATCAGACTTCTTCCCTCTCCACAAAAATTATCATGCATTGTTTTTCAACAATTCCTGGCAAACTAAACTAGAAGGAGGAGAAAGAAGAGGGAAAGAAAACAGAATGACTGTCCCAAAGGAACTTGGGAAGTGATAAAGTAATCCCCAGAAGAAGAGCATTAGGAGATTTCAGGAATGTAGTTATACCCAGAGCTGAAAGCAACTGGTGCACATTATATTCAGAAGATGTGAGAAGAGTATCTGTAAGAAAACCAATCGGTAGACTCCCTGATATGTCTGAATGTATGGAGAGGAGATTTTTACTTTCTGTAGGAGGCATTTAAAGAGCTAAGTACATTTTAAAAGTAATTTTTAGTTTAGGAAAAGACAAAATAGTATTCAAAAAATACAATTTAACCAAAATCTATAGATTTTTTTATAGATAAAAATTATATATCAAAATATTAAAAATATTGATTTATGTTATGACCGATCTTATGATATGTGGCAGTGGATTCTAAGAACAGGGAAGGAAAAACATTTGCATCCAATGTGTTAGAGAAGACGGTAATTAAATTCTGATTTTCCACTGTAGGTAGACAGTGATAATACTTGAATTTTATTTATTTATTTATTTATTTTTATTATTTTTGAGACAGTCTCATTATGTCATCCTCAGTAGAGTGCTGTGGTGTCACAGTTCATAGCAACATCCAACTCCTGGGCTTAAGCGATTCTCTTGCCTCAGCCTCCCAAGTAGCTGGGACTACAGGTGTCCACCACAATGCCTAGCTATTTTTTGTTGCAGTTGTCATTGTTGTTTAGCTGGCCTGGGCCGGGTTTGACCCTGCCAGCCTCAGTGTATGTGCCTGGCACCGTAACCACTGTGCTATGGGCACTGAGGCAATACTTGAATTTTTAATGCAATAAATATCTACTTGCTCATGGTATTTAAAATCATTAGGATATAGTCTGAAACATTATACTAAAATTTCAGTGGACGACTCAAAGGAATAAAGATACAGAAAGCAGAGGTGTACTGTAAGGACTACTACTTTATATTTGCAAAGAATAGCAGGATTAAATTTTAAAATTTTATGAAAATATATCCTTTGTGTATGTGTGTGTATATATATACACACACACACACACAAATACATGTATATAATGTGATAAAACCTTAATAAGCATAAGTTCAATTTATTATGGTAATAAGTAAAAGGAAATAATGAACGGTCAGGAGGAGCTGAAAACATTTTTCCAGAAACACATTTGCCTATGACTGGAACTTGAGTGGGACACCTAACAGCAAGCACACAAGGCTGTGTCTGAGCCTTGCCCTGTGTAATTAGTGTATAGTTACTGTCATGTGACTGCATTAAAATCCACACATCCTAGAAGATGATAATTAAATCAAGTTAGACATATACATTGAAGTAGTTAGATGGATGCCACAGGGATTTATCCTAAATAAAAATCCTAATCTTCATGTCTTCAGACACTGTTTCTTAGAATTTTTAGCCTATGAAAGTTTCTTTTCCACCAACTGCATTTCCTCCCTCATGCCGGAGGAAAGTTACTTTTCCTCCACTGGAAATTCCACACTGGAGAGGAGCAGTGGGCTTTAATGGCAGCACATATGTTTGAAGACGAAACATTGAATTCTGAGTGTTTTATGTAGACCTGCAGCATGCTGTTTGCTAGAATGAGATTCTGGTAAGTGAGTCTTTCAACATTTCAGAGCTAACTCCCTTTTGCCTAAAACAAAATGGCTTTTCACTTCTTACTACGACACACTGTTCATTGCAAACTAAAATTTTTGTCTACCTATTTCAGACTGCCTCCAGCAGAGGAACTGACAAAGCTATTGAACTTTCAAAGTAATAGAGTGCACTGACTGTGTTGCTGGCAGCCTCTTTCATGAGGTTATTTTCTGGAGTATGTGTTTGTATTTCTGTCTCGAAAAGAAAGGAAAATACAAATGTAAGCCTCAATATGTAGGGAAGAATTTTTAGAATGCATCAAGAAGAGATATAATGGTTACTTTTGTGGTGGAGGATTGCACTGGTCATTATAGCTCTGGGTCCAGCTGATGTGCAACCTTAGAAAACTCAGTGTCTTCCAGATCTCCTTCTTCCCCACTTGGCATGTGGACAGAAATAGTATTTATTTGAGTCACTTGTTTTGAGGAATAAGTGATATACTGTCTTCATAGTTCTTACTTAGTCTTAGTTGGTAGCAATTGTTCAATAAAATGCCACTATTATTCTTTCTTCTGTTGAGACCTGTTACTTAACTTCTTTGAGTGGTATCTTCTTTGTCTGTTAAGTATTGTGCATTTTTTCCTTGATGATTGGTGATACTGAGCATTTTTTCATACACCCTTTGGCTATTTATGTGTCTTCTTTTGAGAAATGTGTTTTCAGGTACTTTGCCCATTTTTAAAATCAGATTATTTGCTACTTGTTGCCGTAAGGGTCTCACGGAAAAGTGATGTCATGGAGAATAAGCACACTTATTGAAATTGTGTTTTAAATAAAGGTGACCATCTGCTCACTCAGGCAAAAAAAAAAAAAAAAAAAAAAGGAGATATAATGGTGGGCCAAACTTTAGTGTTTATAGAGTTGATGAGAAGTAGAGGAAATTTGCTAATAAGTTTTCAATGCTTATGAGCTATCAGTTCTATGATATAGTCAGTTACTGGTATTATTTTTGTACCTGAAAAATAAATTAAAAGAATTGAGAAAAGAATGCATAAAATGAACAGTTGATTAGCAAATATGAAATTAAGAAATCAGGATTAGTTTTTTATTATTATTAAAACTTTGGAACTAGGAGAACATGAACTAATATCACTATCCTCAGTTTTGATAGGTCTTATATAGTTACGTGTGTCAAGCATCTAATATAGCAGATGTTTATCTATTTATTTACCTATCTTTAAAATATAGTTATTTTTTCCAAGTGGGGGGGGAGGAATGTAGGTAGATAGATTCCTGTATCAGAGGACATTTTGTAGTTGCGGGTAGAGAAACTAAAGATTCAGGGCAAGCACAGAAGCAGGAACCATTCCCTTAAGCCAAACAATCTCTTGCTAAGCCAGAACACTCAGGAAGTCTGGAATCTGGTTTTCTTTTATTGCTCAAACTAAGTATAAAAAAGATAGTAGGGTCATCCAGGAGTCTTAGAGCTAGCTTTGATGACCCTATCTTTACTCTATCCAGGTCCTCGGGGATATGTAGTTAGTAATAAAAATAAAATTGACAGAAAACCAAGCAGGGCACAGCTAGTTTTATCCACCACCAAAAAGAACAAGCCTTGAAAAGCATCTCGTTTGACTCACTGATAAGTTTGCTGTCACCTGTCTGGGAACTTGAACAAATGAAAAACCTACTCCAGTAAATGGCCTGGGGAAGAACATGTCTGCTGTAGGGCCTCAGTCTTGTGTATCAAGTCCTTCGGGAACAACTCCTAAAATTTGTATGTACAGTTGACAACTTGTTCTTTAATGAAATTTTATTTGGAAATATCCCAGTGTTAATTTTGTTGCTCGTACCAAGAAATTTAGAAGGGAGGCAGAATACAGGCTTATTGAATTATCAATAAAAAATAATTATAGATGTCTCCAATTTCAGGACATTGGAGAGGCCTGGAATTGAAGGAATAATAAAATATCAAAATATTAGGGCTGGAAATAAATTTTAAGAAATTGTTCAACTTGTTTTCTTTTAAATTTGAGGAAATAAGACAACTGATGAACTTGCCATGTTGGATTAAAATCTTCAGACGCTATTATTAACAAAAAGAAGTTTGGCCCACATGAACAAAGATCTGGACCTTAAAGGCCAGTGTTCTAACAGGGATAAGGCTTTAGGCCTCATGCTCAGAGGACACCTGAGATCATAGCCCTTGCCTAAATCTAAGAGCTGTCAAAAGCTCCACATGCCAGCTTGATGATTCAGCATGAAAGCATCAAGTTGCTCTGATATATGAGTGGAACAGGCTGCTTTTGGAAATCACAATCCATGGACAGTGCTGTGAATGATTCTGGGCCAAATACCTGTAATACCCAAGTAATGAAGCAAGCTGAGCTGAAAATCAATTGTAAAATGATCTGAATCTAGTGAATTCCTTGGGACTCTGGCCAAGGAAACCCCAAACCTGTCTATTCAGAAACCTATGCAACTCAACGAGTATGTGGAAGATAGAAAAGATTAAAAACGCCCTAGAATATCTAATTCCAAAACTGGTGTAAACACTTTTTGTGTATCGACTCATTCAGTTCAATAGAGATGACTTCCATATAGATAGGACTGAGATTTCAAAATTCACTAAATATGGCTGAAAGAACTACTGAAAGATTTAATTACCAAGAAGAAAAATAAAACCAGCAGGTAAAACTAATACAAAGATAGTAATGGTGAGCATAGATTATAAAACTTACAAAGGAATTTAAATAATCATTAAGCTTTAAATTTAAATAAAATAATAGGAGAGATCACAGTATGTTAGAAATAAAATATTAATACATACTTATAACACATTATAGGCAAGAAAGCTTTTAGGAAAAATTCCAAGGTTTCTTTAATATTAGGAAGAAGGGCTAAGATAACGATTGCAGTTTGACTTTGCTGGCAAAATACAAAGTTATTTGTTTTAGTCAAGATCACTTACATTAAGTGCTGCTGCAGACAAACCCAGAAATGTCAGTGGCTAAATAATAAAAATTTATTTCTAATGTACGCAAAGTCTAATGGGGTCATTTGCTCTCTTAGGTCTTGAATCTATGTTGTCTGGCCAATGTGTCATGTGAGGATATTGCATCAGAACAAAAGAGACACACTGGCTTTTAATTACTTCATCTTGAAAGGAAACTATAGCCCAGGATGGAGGAGGGAAGAGAAGGGTGATGGGAGGGGAGCGGAGGGGGAGGCCAGGTGGAGGAAGGGTAATCGGTGGGACCTCATCTATGGTGCATATTGCAATAGTACATGTCAAATTCATTAAGAGTAGAGTATAAGTGTCTTAACAAAATAAGTAAGTGAGGTGAAAGCTATGGTAAGCAGTTTGATGTAAGCATTCCAAATTGTATATAAAATCAGCACATTAATGTACACAGTTATGATTTAATAAAAAATGCATTAATGTACACAGTTATGATTTAATAAAAAAATTAAGAGAAAAAAGTTTTAATTATTGTAAGTATAAAAAAAAGTGAAAGGAAACTAATCACCTCTCCTCATTGTCCACCAGCTATCAGTTTGTGAACACAGATGTGAGTCATAAAGTACACATAAATATTTACTAGAGGATGGAAATCAAATACTTGGTATTTAAACTAATAGTGGATAAATTCAAATAAAGAAAATGTTAAATTCAACATGGTGAAGCAAGGAAACAACAGAGCTGAGGAAAATTATATTAAATAGATGTTACAAAATAGCTCCAGACCTGTCCGAGATCTCAATACGTTTAGGTATATTGAATTCTCTCATCAATAGAGAATGTCATTCAAAATATCTCCTTCTTGCTAGGGACATGCTGAAATTATGCTAGGGACATATCTAAAATGTAATAATACAAAGGTTGAAAATGAGCAAATGAGGGTATAAAACGACTAATCAAATAAAATCAAAGTTTTTTTCTTTTGGAGACACAATCTCATTTGTCACCCTCAGTAGAGTGCTCTGGTGTCACAGCTCATAGCAACCTCAAACCCGTGGGCTCAGCCTCTCGACTAGCTGAGCCTACAGGCACTGGCCACAACCCCCAGCTATTTTTGAGAGATAGGGTCTTGCTCTTGCTCAGGCTGGTCTTGAACCCGTGAGCTCAGGCAATTCACCCACCTTGACCTCGCTGGACTCAAACCTGTGAGCTTAGGCAATCCACTTGCCTTGGCCTCCCAGGGTGCTAGGATTATAGGCATGAGCCATTGTGCCCGACCCCAAATAAAATTAAAGTTAATGTAAAATTAATATTATAAAATAGAAACAAAAAAGTGAAAATTGATATATCTTAATGATAATAAGACAATGCACAATAAACATATCAAAATCATGACCTTATATATAACTAAAGAAATAGGGTTTTATTTTGAAATTTTCTAGTTGTACTATTTCTTGTCATGATAAGAAGGTCTACCCACATATAATTTTTAAATATTTTGTAAATTTTGTACTAGTACCAAGATTTGGGAAATACAATTTGAGATATCTGTAAGCAAAAATGGCAAATCAAATTTAGAGAATATGATTTTAAAATATATTTCTCATAATGATATGGATTATAAAGAAACTTTTAAATAAGGATAGAGAAATAATATAAAGAAGCAGAAATCATTAATAACACAAACAAGTTATTTCATAACCAAACTACTAGAAAAAACTGATAAGGGGATTAAAAAATACTCTACAGACTTAGACTTTTATAAAATTGGGAGAGAACCCAATGCAGGAGATGTTTAAAAAGCATAAGATAATATTATACTCAGTAATTCTGAGAACTTACATGGATAGACAATATAAAGCAGTATATATATTTGACACAAAGGAAAATAGACAATAATTAAGGAGGAAAACTAAACAGAAGACAGAAATATCCTTCATAAAATCCCTGTAAGTTAACAGTTGACTTTTCCTTTAGCTTTATTGAGGTATGTTGGTGAATAAAAATTGTATATATTTGAGGCATATGATGTGATATTTTGAGATATATGTGTATATATATATATATATATACACACACGCTTACACATACATGATATACAAGTCACATTTGACTTCTGCAGCTACAAAAGATACAAATACAAGATGACAAGTGTTATCAGTATTTATTGAATATTACAATTTTAATACAGTTCTTTCCTTTGTTAAAGCATGTATACATTTTTTGGCACTGTCTGTATACGTAAATTGTGAAACAGTTACCAAAATAAAGCTAACAAACCCATCACCTTACCTACTTGTGTATATGTGTGTGTGTGGTATACAAACACTTGGTACCTGCTCTTTTAGCAAATTTCAAGTATACAAAACATTATGTCTAGCTAGAGTAACTATATTTTACATCAGGTTTTCAGAACTTACTCATCTGATAAATGCAAGTTTGTATCCTTTGACCATCATCCCTTTTCTCTTACCGCTAGCCCCTGGTAAAACCTATCCTACTCTCTGTTACTACAAGTTAAACTTTTTTTTAGATTTCAGATATAATTATGATTGCACAGAAATTTTCTTTCTTTGCCTTATTTCATTTAGGTGATGAATTCTGCAGGTTCAGCCATGTAGTCACATATAGAAGGATTTCCTTTTTCGAAGCCTAATAATATTATTTTGCATGTAAACACATCTTCTTTTCTGCATGCTTTTTTTTTTTTTTAATTATTGAGGATTCATTGAGGGGCCAAAGAATCTGGCTACATTGATTGCATTTGTTAGGTGAAGTCCCTCTTATAATTGTGTCCTGCCCCCCAAAGATTATTTTTTATTTTTAATTGACAAAAATTATATATTTCTGGTTTGCATGTTCTGATATCTGTAAACACTATGAAATGATTAAGCTACTTATTAACAACATATCCATTACTTTAAATAGTTCTTGTTTTTAAGAGGAGGCTATTTAAAATCTGCTCTTCTAGACGTTTTCAACTATACAATACTATTAGTAGTTATAATAGTCATGCTGTGCAACAGCTATGCTGAACTTACTCTGCCTACCTAATTGAAATTTTGTGTATTTGAATGACATCCCCACAGTATCCCTGATGCCCAGTTCTTGGTAACACCATTCTGCTCTGCTTCTGTAAGTTGGCTTTTATAGATTTTACATGTAAGTCAGGTCAGGTGATATTTGTCTCTTTGTGTTGGGCTTATTTCACTTAACATGGTGTGTCCACGTTCATCCATGTTATTGCAAGTGACAAGGTTTTTTTTTGTTTTTTTTTTTTTGTTTTTTTGAGACAGAGTATCACTTTGCTACCCTAGATAAAATGCCAAGGAGTCATCATAGCTCACAGCAACCTCAAACTCTTGGGCTCATGTGATCCTCTTGCCTCAACTCCCTGAATTGCTGAGACTAAAGGCACCCACCACAACACCCACCTACTTTCAGAAATGGGTTCTCAGTCTTGGTCAGGCTGCTCTTGAACTCCTGAGCTCAAGCCATCCACCTGCCTCGCCTCCTAGAGTGCTAGGATTATAGGTCTGAGCCTCCATGCCTGGTTTCCTGAATGTATATTTTTGTAAATTCTGAAAAGTCTTTCTTTGTCTATAGATACCACATTTTCTTTGTCCATTCACTTGTTGATGAACACTTAGTTTGATTCCATATCTTAGCTCTTGGGAATATTTCTGCAGTGAACATGGGAGTACAGGTATCTCTCTGACACTCTGATTTCATATCCTTTGGATATATATACCCAAAAGTGGGATTGCTGGATCATACAGTAATTATATTTTTAGTTTCTTGATAAATCTGCATACTATTTTCCATAACAGCTATATCAATTTATAATCCAATCAACATTCTGACCAACATATGTTATCTTTTGATTTTTTGATAATGGCCATCCTAACACATGTGAGTTGATAGCTTATTAAGGTTTTGATTTGCATTTTTCTGTTGGTTAGTAAAGTTGATCATCTTTTTATATACCTGCTTGTTATTTCTATGTGTTCTTTGGAAAAATGTCTACTCAGGTCTTTTGACCATTTTTAAATTAATATAATTAGGCTTTGTTGCTATCGAGTTGTATGGGTTCTTTATATTCTTATAGATTTTATCCTTATTGGTCATATGATTTGCAAACATTTTCTCCCATTTTGTATGTTGCCTTTTTATTTTGTTGATAGTTTCCTTTGCACAGAGAAACTGAAAAGGAAATAAAAGACACTGAAACTGGAAAGGAAGAAGGAATACTCTCCCCATTTGCAGAGGACACAATCTCATACATAGAAAAACCTTAATGACTGGGCCAAAAATATTGTTAAAAGTAATAAATACAGTAAAATTGCAGGATACAGAATGAACTAACATTAGTTGTGTTTCTCTACACTAATAGCAAAAACTATCAAAAAGAAGTTAAGACTTAATCCCATTTATAGTAGCAACAAAAATAGTAAAATACTTAAAGTGAAATTAACCAAGAACTTAGAATATGACAGAAATAAAAGGAAAGATATCCCATGCTGCTGGATAAGAAGAATCAATATTGTTAAATTTTTCATACTGCCTAAGGTGATGTACAGATTCAACACAATCTCCTTCAAAATTCATATTTTACAAAAATAGAAAAATCAATAATAAAAATTGTGTGGATCATGAAACTAAAAATTCAAACAACTAAAGCAAACATGAGAAAGAATACAGCTGGAGATATATGTCCTGATTTTAAATTATATTGCAAAGCTGTAGTAATCAAATATATATGGTAATAGCATACAATAAGCATATTAATCTACGGAACAGAATATAAAAATCTAGAAATAAACCCACATACACTATATGATCAACCAATTTTTGATGAAGTCTCCAAGAATGCATAATGGGGAAAGGATAGTCTCTTTAATAACTAATTTTGGGAAAACTGAATAGGGACATGAAAAAATAAAATAAAATTGGGCCTTTATCAGACATCATACATAAAAATCATATCAAAATGGTTTAAAGACTTAAACATAAGATCTGAAACCATAAAACTTCTTGAAAGAAACATAGAAGGAAGCTCCTTGACGTTCACTAATCTTTTTTTGGATTCAACACCCAAAAAGCATAAGCAAATATAAACAAGTGAAACTAGAGTTGACTTCTATAGACTAGCCTTAGTTTTTATAAAGTGCTAAAATTTCTCAATAAAAGGCAATTGCAGGTGACAGAACTTAAAAAACAATAAAAAAAATAGTAAAAAGGTAGAATTACCTTTAGGAAAGTGAAGATAACTCTAAATTAGAAACATAAAGTATGTAATTAGCCTTAATATGAAAGTAAATAGAAAAATAAAATTAACATGTCAAAGAAGTAGAAAAAAATTTTTTAAATTGTATATGCTATAAATGCTTAGCAAACTAACAACTGACCTAACCAAATATGTGATGTCTGTGAAAAACCTACTGGAAACACACAAAAAATTTAATAGTCAAATATCAGATACATTTTCATAGTTTGAGAAATAAGATAAAGAACATTTTTGTATATTCTATGTCTGTCTTTTAATCTATCAAAACATTCTCCAAAAGTAGAAGTCAAGACTGGTCCCACTCTTTCTGCTCTGGGAACACAAAAGATGCTGCTTGGACTTGCCTTGTTGACGGAGACGTTAGAAGGAATTAAAAGCACAAAGATGGGAGTCTATGCATGCTGCTTAATTTCAGAATATTTACAGACCTCTAAACTGACACAGCTCAGGATGAGACTCCAAGAGACTAGGGAAGAAGTCCATAGCATCCATAGCTTGACTATTAAAGAACCGAACAGAGAACTCCACAATATCTTGGTGTCGTGGAATCCCAGACCTGACAAAGCAGAGACCCTTGGATGACATAACAGGACAGATGGCTACAACTCCAAGA
The DNA here is from genome assembly GCF_000181295.1 of Otolemur garnettii. Classification (NCBI taxonomy): domain Eukaryota; kingdom Metazoa; phylum Chordata; class Mammalia; order Primates; family Galagidae; genus Otolemur; species Otolemur garnettii. Next base: position 9,774,564 of record NW_003852419.1, read on the forward strand.
GATACATTAAAGAAGTTAAGAGTTGTAGGAATATGGACCATGCCCAAGGGAAAGAGTCACAGCTCAGAGTAAGAGCAAACCTGATGAAAAGTCACCCTCAACCAAGTTTAAATATAAATTGATTAAATCAACATAACATTCCAGGACACTGATTCTACTAAAAAAATATGTTAAATTTCCTTTTGTTGAAAACAATATCAATACTAGCATTTGCAATTTCTATAAATATTTTCCTTTGAGTTATATCAGATGGACATTATAGACACTAAAGAAAATTGAGAGAAAAAATAGAAAATAGAAACAAATAAAATATCCAAATACTGATTTCATACATTTGAGGATATGGAGAAAAAGAGAAAGAATTTTATCAGAAAACTGAAATATATGTATATGAAAACAAATCAACTAGTAATTCTGTAATTAAAAAATGCAGTACTTGAAATGGATAAAGCAGAAGACTGATGAATCTGAACCATTATAAATAAAACTAATAGCCGAAATTTAGTATAGCTTCAGAGGTAGTAAAAATAGTATAGAAGCAATATTTGTAGGAATATTAGTTGAGGAATTACTGTAAATGAAAAATTTTCAGGTTAGTCATTGAGGGAAAAGAACTTTCAAGTAGCAGAAGTAATATTGATAACTTTCCAGCAGATATTTTAGAAGCTAAGTCCAATGGAATTACTTTTTCAAAAGCATTGAAAGAAATAATTATGAACATGTAATTTTATAACCAGCCAACCATCTTTTCAATTGAAGACAAATAGAGATAGAGAGACATCCAACACAAACAAAAATCAAAGAACACAAAGGCAACTATTCTGTGCTAAAAAAATAAAAACAAAACTTATTCAGGCAGAAAAATATAGACACCCATAGAACCATTATTTTTCAAGAAACACAGACAAGTATGGAAAGAGCATAGATTAGAGAAAATGTAAAGGTTAATGGCTTTTCAAATATATGAAATACCAGAATATATGAAAATATAAGTAATTAATCCATGTGAAGTAGTAAGGATAAAGTATGAGGAGGTGTAGCACTGTTAAGGAAAATGCAACACTATAATCTATGAGAGTCAATAAAAATTTGAGAATGCATGTTATAATTTCTTTGCTAATTTAAAGGAGAAATAAAGACGCTGACTAACAGGCTTTGAAGGGAGAGATAAATGGCGATAATCATAGCCAATTAGTCAAAATCAAGACAAGAAAGAATAAAGCAAAGGCAATAGAGAGCAAATGAAATAAGAGAATAAATAGCATGTTTGGGATGTAAGTCCCAAAATATCTAATATATTAGTAATTTCATTAGATGGAAATGTAGCGAATACTCAAAGACAAAATGTAATGGCATTGATAAGATGAAAAAAGATGCCAGTAAAAGCCACATTTTTAATATAAGAGTTCCGAAAGACTGAAAACAAAGGCATGTGAAATAGTATATGCTGTATTTATCAGGAAAACTTTGCGGTTTCTAACCAAGAAGTTGTATCAGAAATAAAAGTTACAATTTATAGTGATAAAAGTGTCAATATGATAGGAAGACAGATCAATCCAAAATATTGACATGCCTGACAAATACTGATAGACCTACAGATAGAAATAGAACCACAAAAATTCTTGGAGATTTTCAGTTAACTTCCCCAGTATCCGAGAGAACAAACAGATGTGAAAGATTAAAGATACTGATCATCTGAAAAATGCACTTAAGAAACAATTTAATTGAAATACTGGAAATACGGAACCCTTACATACAGAAATCTCATTATTTTCAAAGTCACAAGGAACATTTATCAAAATTGATTACCTAATGGACCATAAATCAAGTTTCAACAAATTTCAAGGACTGAAACCAAACAGTGTGTTGTATGTCCACACTGGAGTTAGCCTAGAACTCACTGAAAAAAATTGAAACCAACAAATCTAAATTGTTTGTACCTAAATCACATATGAGTCAAAGAAAAAATAAAAATGAAAACTGATGTTTATTTGATATGCACAAGTTTGCAAACTCTTCCAGAGACTATATTTAGAAAGAGGTTATATTTCTCAGCACATTTATGAGGGCAGCATAGCATTGGTTTAAAACAGCTGACAAGTACATGGCAAAAGCAAAATCATAGGTAAGTGTGTTTTTAGGAATATAGATACAGAACATTTAAACTACATCAAGGGTAACGCACCACAACCAAGTGATGTTTACTTCAAAAATGCCAGTATGACCTGACATTCAAAAATCAATTATGTGATCCTCCCCATTAGCAGAATAATATTTAATAAATCAGAGAGTGGAAAAAGAATTTAGTAAACTTCAACAGCACTTTGTGGTTAAAAACTCTCAATAAACTAGATCTCAATAGTAGATCATCTCCCAGCAAAGACCTCTTTCTTAAGTTGACTTAATTTTCAGAGACCAGACATGCACCACATGTATGTATACTAAGGCCTGGTTCTTCATGTTGACCACTTCTATATGTTAATTGGTTTTTTACAGTTCCTTGGGTGGTCAACTTAAAAAGATTCTACTGTATTAAAAATCCTTAGCAAACATTACCAAGAAAAAGTCTATATAATAATGCCATGACAAAATATAATAACATAAAAGTTTGCAATTGGGAAAAAAAATTCTACCAATACTATTGTTTATATCTAAAGCAATTAGAACTTTCATACATAATTTGTCAGAATGTAAATTTGGTACATTTCTTTATAAAAATAATTTGTCACAATTCACTAAAAATATAAATATGCATGACTTTTTCCCTAGAAATACCACTTCTAGCAATTATACAACAGAAATATGTACTTATGTGAATTCAAATACATACTGAATGTTCTTAGTCATTTTATTCAAATAGTCTCAAATTTGAAATAAGATCAATGCTTATGAACAAATTTAATATTTCATTATTCTTAAAATAAATTTTATACACTGATGAAAATGATGAAATCTACTATACACAACACAAACAAATCTCATTGATGAGATACAGCCTGAAAAAAGCTAGACGCTAATGAGTACATACATAATATATAATTCTTTTTCTACTCTTTTCAAAAGCAGGCAAAATAATCTCTCTGTAATGAAAGTGCACACTAAGAGTACACCTTGGGTTAAAAGATAGGCTGGTCATGTTCCATAGGTTCATCTTAATGAAAGATACACAGTTGTAGATATACAAATATTTACAAGAAATTTATCAAGACACAGTAAGATTTGTGAATTGTATGCAAGTTAAATCTCAAAAATAGTTGAGAAAAAGGATCAATGTAAAATATTTGTGCGGAAAAATGACCAATTAAAATACATAAAGCACAGTAAAGTGCTATTCAGGATCTGAACAAAAGTTACACATTAGCAATATAGTTGACAAAAAGGAACAAAATTGTATAGAGAAAATTAGTAGAGAATATAGCAAAAACTGATGACTGAATAACTTCCAAAATTCATTTCCAGTTTATGTTTATGGTTATACTATGTTCTACCCATTAGATTGGCAAAAATAACATAAAAGTACACAGTGTTTATGAGCATTTGGAAAAGGCCCAAATCTCATAAACATTTTATGGACGTTAAATGTATTTAGCCACATCGGAGAGTAAATCAGGAATTTTGAGTACTCTTAAAATGCACGCCTGTGATTCAGAAATTAAAATTTTAAGTGTTTAGCCTGGAGAAGTTCTTGCTAATATGCCTATGAGAAAAGTAGAATGTAACATCGTTTAAAATCATAAAATTTGGAAGCATGTACAAAATTCATCCATAGAGAAGTGAGTAAATAAAATGTAGAACAGTATCAATTGAATATTATATTCCCTGTAAAGTCAAAGAACCAGACTTAAAGGTATCAGCACAAATAACCTGAAATAACATTAAAGATAAAAATGCATACTAAATAACAGCATTTCTAGTAGATCCTTATTCATATATATTATTTGACAATATGTGTGTCAGAAATAGAATTTTCAGCAAAACTTATTTCCACCAATAATTTTAATGTTATTTTCATAATGAATTTTTAAAATTTATACCATATTATTTTCTGTTTATTATTTCATCTGTTTTTACGTGGCTGGGAAACAAAACCCTTACCAGTAACATGTAGCTTTTTGTTTTCACCTGTGGCTCAGTGAGTAAGGTATCAGCCCCATATACCAAGGGTGGTGAGTTCAAACCCAGCCCTGGCCAAACTGCAACAACAACAACAACAACAACAAAATTAGCTAAAAAAAAAGAAACTTCTAAATTTTTATTACTGAGTTTGGATCGAGTGTTACATGATTTTAAATATAACTGAAAAAGAATGTAGAGTTTGAATTCATAGTTCAAATCTTTGCTTTCCTAGGCGGACAGTTAGTTATAGCAGTTTCCATAAGATTGCTAGTGAATAATGAATGTCTCCAGACATAGTTTACCCTCGCCTGAAATTCTCTGTTACCTTGAGAAAGCAGGGATTAAATCATCTTGTCTCGTCGCATGACTGCCAGGGTTTATAACAGTGACGGTACTGCAGCTTTGCCAGCTGCTTACTGTTTGCTCATTTGTATTACTAATATTATCATCAATAGGACATTTATTTTAGATATCTACACTCTTCCTTGTAGTGAAAGCTAAATTAGGTAAACTGAGATACTATAAATCCTAAAAAACATTTACTTATGGAGAATGTAAACTGTTCTAAGTCACAATGTGTTGAAAGCCAGTAAAGTAGTACTGAACTCTTTATGAAAATTTCTGCATTATGTGACTTCCGCTATGCACTGACCAGCTGACCATGCCTCATTAAGACATGAATCACGCTTGATAGACTGAGTTGGCCACTGGGGGGAGGGGAAACCTATGTTATGAGTAACACTAATATTTCCTTTTTAATATAAAAATGAATGCAATTTAAAAGTTCTGAAATATTTCCTCAAAATCATTTTGTGAAGCCAGTGGAGTGCCTGTATCTCTCTTGAGGAACTACTGGCCTCAGGGCATAGACATCGATAACATAACATTGATGTACAAAAGCATATATTCCCTATTTTTGCTTTGCCTGACCTATGATCTATAGCACCTAACCCCAGATTTATTTCTAACTTGATACTTGACATTTCCATATAGTTCATACTGGTTTTGACTATTACTAAATTTTCAGCCTGCTTCTTGGGTAATTTCACTGTAGTGCAGAATTGTCAAGGTACACTCACTGTGTGTATCAGTTATGTTGGAAGAAAAAAATTAAAAATACTATAACTTCTGTTGTATAGACTACAGTGACATGGAAAATTAAATGATATAATCATGGTTTATCTGATTCAAGCCTCCATGTATTGTACGGAGATCTTAAATCTGATATTTTCAACTACTTATGACTATAGCCAGCGAATGTCTAATGCATACCTGGGAAAACATCCTCTATCACTCTGTGGCAAGAATGATTTTTCCCTCTGTTTTCATACTGTTCACAGTGTTTGGGGTCCAGTCCTCTACTACCTGACAAGGGGCACAATGGCAACCCATCAGTTATTAAGAGCAAATGGGAATTTATTCAAATCATGATTTGCTATTTTACCATTAAACCATTATATAATATTTTATTACTGTGTTCAGAGATATTTTATACCATTTTATAATGTTATATGAGTCTCACATAAAATGACATCTCCATGAAATTTACTTTATTGCACTGTAATTAAAAATTAAATCATCTTTTTGCAGAAAGAATTTTTAGTTAATTGGTCAATCAATATGCAAGGAGTGCATACTAAGGCATGCTTAGTTTTACTCATGGACCTAGCATCATATAAAAGAATTGTAAGAGCACCTAGCATCATATAAAAGAATTGTAAGAGCAGATTCCTTTTCAATGAGTAAGCCCTTAATTGAGGACCCAAGAAAATACAGGAAATTATTGATTCCAAAAAAGTGCAATTGGAAAGTAAAAAGTGATACAGAAAATAAAATTGGAAACTATTTTTGATATACTATCTTTTTTCTTACTGAATCAGGGAACTATCCATTCAAATGGAAAAAAGAATTTTTAACAAAGTATTTTATGAATTTCCCTCATCCTAATTTCTCCATACCCAGTGTTTTCTGCTAACGAAAAGATTCAATTTTGATACATAGTTTTGTAGTTAATTTTCTCTTTTACTTTGCTGACTATATTTTTAAGATAGACCTTAAATTCCATAAGCGCACCAAATATAAATTTTATTTCTTTGTGAATCTTCTAAATATCTAGCAAAATGCTGAGTAAAGAGTTAATGTGAGAAGGATTGGGTTTTTAATTTAAATTTTCAAATTTATTGGCATAAATTTGTTCATAATTTCCTTATATAATATATATACATATATATTTCAGATGAATATGAGGGTACAAAAGATTAGGTTACACTGTTTGCAGTTCTAAGGTAAAGTTCAAGTTGCAGTTGAGCCCTTCATCCAGAGGGTGCGCTATATACTCTTACATTGTGCTCATTAAGTGAGAGTTTACCAATCTCTGCCCTCCTCCTCATTTCATTTTCCCTCTTCTCCCCTCCTCCCACCTGAATATACTTGTGTTTTTCTCTTCTGTGGATGGGAGTGGATAGTTGTTTTTCTATTGGTTGCATATTATACTTGCTTTTCCATTCCTGTGACACTTTACTAAGAGGAATGTGTTTCAACTCCATTCAGGTAAATATAAAAGACATAAAACCTCCATCTTTTTATGGCTGAGTAGTATTTCATGGTATAGGTGTACCAGAGTTTAATGACTCATTCATTGGTTGATGGGCACTTGGGTTGCTTCCACGTCTTGGCAATCATGAATTGAGCTGCAATAAACAATCTAGTGCAAAAGTCCATGTGATAAAATTACTTTTTTCTTCTAGATAGATACCTAGTTTATGAGATTGTGGCATCAAATGGAAGGTCTTCTTTCAGCTCTTTGAGTATTCTCCATACTTCTTTTCATAGAGGCTATAGTATTTGCAATCCCCACAACAGTGTAAAAGTGCTTTCTTCTCTCTACATCCATGCCAGAATTTGCAGCTTTGGGATTTGGTAATATGGGCTATTCTTACTGGAGTTAGCTGGTATCTTAAGGTGTTTTTGATCTGTATTTCTCTGATGATTAGGGACAATGATCATTTTTTTTTCATGTGTTTGTTGGCCAGCCGTCTGTCTTCAGAGAAGTTTCTGTACAAGTCTCTTATTCACTTATAAATGGGATTGTTTTTTCTTTTCCTGTTGATTAATTTATCTATAGATTTTAGTTATTGGTCCTTTGTAAGATTTATAGGATTGTTTTAATGAAAGGTAACTCATTAATGATCCCTCACTACTTGAGGAGATTTTTGCTTATAGCCACCCCAGTGGGTTTAAAAGTCCCTCCATGTTGCAGTACTGGCAAAGATGTCAAAGTATTAGAAAAAGAAATTTCAAAACTTCCTTTTGGGAAAAACTTGGGCAAAGGATTGCCTCTTATATTCCATTCCAGCTTTTTTATTCTATGATTAACTATCTCATTTACATTGGATTGAAAGTAAATCTTTTCTCACATGCCACAGCTGCTTTCTTGGTCCTCTCACTCTGGCAATTATTTATTAGCTCACTAACTGCATTATTTATGGTAACTGAAAAATAGGGCTGAAGATTTTATAAAGCCCCACGTTTATTGATCTTTGTTTTCTGCTGGTTAAATAGTAGTTTGGTAATAGTTTCTGCTACCTAGGAGGTCTAAAGTGTCCATTAAAAGTATAATCTGGGTAAATGGTAACTGAAATTCTTCTGGTTTACTTATAATTGAAGCCACAACATATACATAATAATACATAAATATATACATATGTGTATATATATATATATATATATTTACCACGAATACTGGTTGCTAGCACTAGAACTGTGCTTTTCATTAAATTATCAGCAACAGGGTTTTTTTTTTTTAAGATTTTTAATGCTTGATATTTGGGTTCATACCTAGTCAAAAGAAAAAAAAAGAGTTAATCAGGAGAAAGGATTTTGTATTAAATGGGTTGCTTAAGAAATATAAATAGCTTAAAATTCACAGTAGTATTGAGAATATCAGAAACATAATTTTAAGCTTTGAATTTAATCAAAATATGATCTTTATCTTTATAGAATCATCTCTCTCTCTCTGCAAAATTTGTTCCTTCAGAACCTATTCATGCAAGTAATATGCTATCAATTTTTACTGGTTAACACATTTGTTTGTAATTATTCTTAAATTGTTTCCTGCTAGGTTTTCTAAAACTCCAACTGTCTTTGTATAATTTTTCTTTCGTGTCTTTCATGACAATTTTTTATTTCTCTGTTTGATAGAGAATGACTTCATAATTTACTTCTGAATAAGTAAAATAATTTAAAAACCTTCTAAAGCAGGTGTATATGCTTGCAACTCTGTAGAATCCTGTTTTTACTTGTCTCCTCTGGAGGAATGTTGATTTAGCATGATAAAAGTTAACCGGTGAAACTAGAAAGAAAACATAGATTCTATTCACAGCCTTGTCCTAGACTTACTCATCATGAAACCAATGCATTTCAAAGACCTAGATACTTTCTTTTGTTACGCCTCTTGAGATCAGAGAATGAAAAAAACAATCCTCCATAAATATGCATCAAGTACAGCTGTTTTGATTTATGCATTATGCAGAAACATCGAGAAATCTGAGTTGTGTGTAACCTTGCAATAAAAAATACACCCACCAGAAAAACAAAACATTGTTTCAAAAGAAGTGGTGTGAAGCATTTTAGTCTTTCATAAAATTTGAAGAATAGTGCAATTCTTGAAATTGGGCATTTAAAGATGTATTTAAATTATTAAGAGGCGATCCTGACTGCTCTACTAAATTCCCAATTTTCTGAGATTTTCCTAGGATAAAATCTGGCTTTCAAAGCAAAGTGGATTTTTCTTTTTTAGCAAGATAAAAATTCAAATTCAAATCGTGCTGTTAGGGTTAGGATGTAGTTTTACTATCTCCTTTACCATGTTGAAGTTGACAAGCCTCATAGAGACATACACATTCTTTGAAGTAGTGAACCTTAACCTTTGGTCTTATACAGAACTTTGCAATATGCAGGGAGGGCTTTTGGCAATAGGTTCTTAGGGCAAAATATCTTGTGCTAATAGTGGTAACAGTCAGCTGGCAAACCCTGTTTTACTAATTTTCTGTCTTTCTAAAAAGAAGTACATTTGTTTCTAATTTTAAATTCATTATTTGTATATTTTATTTAATGAGCACCCTTAGTGTGGCATAAGCATTATGCCATACAGAACCCAGATCACTCACTTGGTCCCTGACTAGGACATGGTCTTATAGCAGGAAACTGAAGCAGATAGAAGACTCCAGGCACCAGTTGATTAGAGGAAGGAGGTTTATTCTGGCCGGGGGGTAACTCAGAACACCAGTGTGTCTCTAAAACCAAGGCCCCTCTCTTTTATCCACTTTTCAGGGCGAGAGTGCACGTGAGGGTCATAAAACAGAGAGAGACATGACATCATCCTCAAGGGCCCAGGCTCAAGGAAGAAGGTCAGATTCACCTGGTACTTGAGGCCAGTCTGACCACCGGCCCTCATAGGCGACAGAAGTCCAGGGATGTTACTAGGTTACGATCTAGGCCCCACGTATGTCAAGAAAGAAACATACAGACAACAGAAATGCCTGAGGCTTGGCTGAGGCCTACACCAGGCGGCTAGGACCGATTCTTTAGTTATGCTTTTACTTTCTTACCTTAGTCTTGTTAGCTACATTAGGAAATTGAAGCTTCTGACTAGATTTATATTAACTTGGGCTTCTTATTTAAATAAGAGTCATCATTTTTATGATGTGACTGTGAATATTGAGCCCACTGGCTGAACAAAGTAATTTCACTTAAACCAAGAATCAGAAAAATAGAATTGCATTATTATTATTATTATTTGTGCTCAATATTTTGTTGCAGCAATTGTCTAATTTCTTCTCTGAATGTATTTATCTTTGTTTGTTCTTTATGAGGTTTTTGTTTCTAGTCCTTATCTTAAACATTGTTATTGTTATTTTTTTAAAAAGCAACAGAATGAATAAAACATATATGACCTTTAGGGGGAAAAAAAAAGAAAAAGAGAATCAAGTTGATTTTCTTCTAAGAGTTATTACATGTATTAGTACCTCTCTGAGCCCCATTTTCTTATATTCTGAATAGACAGCCACCTTAGACTGAGAACTCCTGGGAGTTCAGAGATTTTTGAATGATATTTATAATACAAAAATACAAAGAAATTTAGAATGAGATTATTTTAACTCATCTATGTTTTTTCTCTTTTTTGTTATACCTGAACCTAGAAGTCAAAGGAGTTACTGGAATTCTACATGGCAGCCTTATACAGTATCAAAAAGTAGTCAGTAAAGAGATTATACATATAGTTAAGAGAATAGGGTAGTTTTCCCATAGTATGTTGAAATGTTCACCACTATTGCCCCTGAATTCTAACTTTTTTTCTTACATTGTTAAAAAATGATAGATACCTAAAAAAGTTAGCAATGAAACAATTAGACAAACATTTCACATATTTTTCTACTCACACTGAGTTCTAGTAGATATATTTTTCCCAAGTGCTCAATAGTAGACCTGCTAAAAAGTCAGAGTGGGCAAAATATGGATGAATGTGAAATGCCCCCTTATTTCCTGTGATCTTGATTGACTGAGCTCATTTTGGGGGCATCTTTCCTATTGACTTAGAACTTAGCTCATTAGACCAACTCTCAGTGACCTTGTGAAAGAAAGAGTTTTCAATACACATACATTTGTTCACGTTCCTCACAATGAAGAACGGTGTTATTTAAAAGCTAAGTACAATAATTTTGGTATTGTACAGCTGGTATCATTTTAAATATAATCATGGGATTTCTATTTTAAGTACTGTTTATGAGGTACAGTGCCTTACATTATTCTCAATTTAAGTCAAAGATAGCAAATTCCATGCTGAGGTTTCGTTCAAAAGCCAATTCGATCGCCATCTGAGTTGCAATGCAAATACTCCCTACTTTTAACAGTGAACTGAAATACAAAGGCCTACCAGTGTTTTCCTCAAATCAAGTTCCACATGGTAACTTTACTATAGGAAGTCCATGTATTATATTGTTAGTGTAAGGCTCATTTTGCTGTGCCCTTAATACAAACATCCATTTAACACACTATGTTTAATTTCATTTCACGTTGAGTTTTGGCTTAGAGTTTGTACTCTAAGACATAGTGGTTAAACAATACCCAATTTAGTTCAGGTTGAGAAATAATTGAATCTATGCCATGGAAAAATATTAAGAGTAGGGAACAAAAACTGGTAGAAAATATAAGTGTTTGATCCTATTACAGATGACCATGTTGATTAACAAATTAATGCCAAAAATGCAATGAAGAGTTTCATAGAGCCATTCAAGGATTCTCATGACATCAGAATGCTCAAAAAAGTGAGCAATTAACGTGTGGTTTGTGTGTTTTGTGTGAACCCCAGTGCATCATATTAATATATGATACAATTGAATCCCAGCTAGACTCTCTGATAGCTGTGTGACTTTGGCCAAATGGCATAATTTTTTGAGCCTCCATGTACTTATCCAAAAAGTGGAGATAATAAAACGTAACTAATGTATTGGTAGTATAGATTAAATGTGTTAATATTTGATGATCTATTTTCATATACTTTTCATATGAAATGTATACAATAATTGGTAAATAAATGCTCATAGACATGTATGAATCTGTGTGCCTATTTTTCATAAACTGATTCTCAGTGATTAGTGTAGAAATAAATTTTCTTGGATAAGTCATGGCTATTTAAAATTTTACAGAAAGCCACCTCTTACCATCTGGCACAATTCCCTTGTCATTTTGACAAACATAGAAAATGTATGTGTATCTTACTGTTAGCCTAAGCTAAAAAATGTTATGAAGGCACATTTATTAGAGTGGAATGTGGAAGACAGCTATTATTTTGAAGTTAAATCTGTGTTACCTGAGTTCCTTAGGGGTCCAGGTAACCCATGTTGCAGCCTCCATTTATCTTTCTTGGTAATACAGGGTGTTTTACACCCACAAGGTAAAATTTGTTACGATTATCATAAGAACTACAGCGTGTCCATGAATGCCCTGGAGGAAAAACAATTGCATATACCCCTAATTTACATGCTACATGCTTGACACAGAGCTTGAAATATTAACTTTTACATAAAGATTTGTTAATGGTTTTGTTCAAGTGCTGTCCTTAGAAAGGTTTCTGTTTGCTTTTTCATTAGAACTTGACCTGTGAAATATCTCTAGGAAATTTTAAAGAGAGCACTGCCATACGACAAGTGTGTGAGTTTCTGTTTCATGTGCTGGCATGTGGTTAGCATGTAATGATATAGTCGGCAGAGACTTTCTTACCTCTTAAGCACTAAATTCATGGTTTTCCCTGGAATCCCCCTCCCCCCATAGCACAAATTAGGTAAAATTTCAGGTCTAGCTAAACATTTGGGGGGAGGGTTTTTAAAAGCATCTTTATGTATTTTCCTTGTATTATTTTATCTCTTTTCCTCTGTATCTTTGATTACAAGGCCATGCCAAAATCTTCTTCCTAACTACTATAGTACAGTGGTTAATAGTAAGCACTAGACGTAGACCATCTTTGGACAAAGTTTGACTTTGGTACTACCAACTCTATTACCCTAGAGAATTTACCAAGAAATATGTGCCTCTATTTCTTCTTCTAAAACAGTAGTAACTACAGAACCTGTTTAAGAGATATGGATTGGAAGAGTGTGTGACATAAAGAAAATGTTTAATAAATGATACTGCTGTTGTAGTTGTTTTTCTTGCTTTTCATGTTAGGAAAAGTCTTATTTACCTTAACTTTCTCTCAAAATGAAACATAGTTCACTATCTCTGGAAATCCTACCCAAGCTGTTTAGAATTATTTAGGTAAAATTTGTCTAAATAGTCCAGAATGACTTATATGATTTAAAATTGATTATATTTGAAAATATCCCTTTCAAGTATTGATTATATTTGAAAATTTGAGGAGGAAGATTTTGGTATGATGTGGTAATCAAAGATATAGGGAAAAAATAGATAAAATAATACAAGGAATATATACAGAGATCCTTTTAATATTGGAAAGAAAAAGTTGAGTTAGTATAAGATAATCTCAACAAAGTAAAAACTAGATGGAATTCATTTACATTTTTTTATCTGGAAAGAGATAATTACTTTTTATCATGAATGATGAAGCTTGACATTTATTTCTTTTTTAAATTGTCACTTATTTTTATTAACATTTGCTCTTTATAAAGTGGAAAGAAATCAATTAATCAAACAAAAAGTGATATGATGGAAGGTTCTATAATACATATTAAATTTTTTCTTATAATTTTAAATATTTTCATAATTAACAAAAAATAGCACTGCTCATACCATTAAAATACTATCATAATAATCTAAATAGGTCTGCTTTGTTTTAAAACCTTCAGACATTTTTTATGGGATACAGAACATTGTTACATAAAAATATAATTTTCAGAATTTTCATGTACAAAATGAAAGTGACTTGTTGGCCAGGCTCTCAGATTCCAATGTCATGATGTGGTTGTATTTTGATATTTCAGTCTTCTACCAACAACAAAGATGAATGGACTTCTGGAGCTAAAACTCACATAATCACTCTATTCTCTGCAGTGTACATAACAACACATGTAAGTTGTTCTTGCATCTGGTTCTAAAGGTCCCAAGCCAGATTGCTACCCTCTCATTACATAATTCCATAATTAAAACCTAACTTGGATATGCCCAGGCCCAGTGATCAAATTTGTCCTTATGTCCTAAAGGTGACCAGACGTCCTGTTTTTGGCGGGACAGTCCTGATTTTTAACAATTTGTCCTGTGTCCTGCAGTGTTTTAAAAAAGTCTCGATTTTTGGAAAGAATTCACAATAAGCTAGGGAACATCCAGAGAATGGGGAGGGAATATATGGTTTTTGGCTGCTGAAAAGATTAATGTAACTCCATTTGGGAATGAAGAGGTTAATGTCACTTCATTTGGAAATGAAAAGGCTAATGTAAACTCCCTAATCCCCTCCTGGGCAAGGTCGCCCAGGTGGAATCCATATCAGAAGGAGACTGGCTCCCACCTTTGCTTCTAGGCAAGGGCAATTAGCTCAGAAGGAGCCAAGCTGTCTGGAACAAACAAGTAGTCCCCCCCATCTAGCGGGTCCCTAACCATAAACAGCTCAACCAATAGCAGCCCAGCCGACAAAACACCCAATGCAATTCCTCTATGCACGTTAAAAACCTCAGCTCACTTCACTAGGGGCTTGCCCTTCCTCCAGCCATGCTGAAGGGAAGAGTGGCCCAGGCATATGCTTGCAAAATAAAGCACTTTTTGTCTTTACATGTGTGTGGTGGTCTCTCAGTGGCAATTTTGGTCCCAGCACTGCCATGTAGCTATTTCACCAAGATATGAGTTTTATATTATTTTTATTAATTTTATAATGTTAAACTTTAATAATAACAAATAATTGTTGAGAACTGATTATTGAGAACTGTTTATCAAAATTTGCATTGTTGATCAGTTGTTAGAGTTCGACCACCATTGTTTGGACTTAATGAACAATGGCATTTTTTGGCATTGGCAACCACAAAAACATTTTGTAACTGTCTCTCAAACGATACACATCGTACTACGTGCTAGTGCTAGTAAAACAAGTGATGTCAACAAATCAGCTATTCAGATAATTTAGGTAAGTAATTTATTTATTTATTTCATGAATTTAGCAGACAGTACTCGTATTATTTATATTTTATAGTGGCGGCAAAAAGTCTAGTGCTGGCCTTGAAAGTGACACTTAGAACTTACAAGGTATCATTATTAAAAAAATATATTGATAAGGAACAGGTTAACTCTTGGGCATCAGCAAAAATCACAATAGAGAACAAATGTTTAGAAATATTTCATCATTTTGAAACAAACCATGTTCCATACAATAATGCACTAAAAATTGTGTGATACACGCTGTCCTTACCAGGAATTAATGCTGCCACTGAACACGTTTTTCCTACGGTAAAGTGTGAACATCAGAAAAATCACAATTAAGTGTTGAGACTCTGAAAGCCATTTTATGTGTGAAATATAATTTTTTCTTTTTTTTTTTTTGGCCGGGACTGGGTTTGAACCTGCCACCTCTGGTATATGGGGCCGGCGCCCTACTCCTTTGAGCCATAGGCGCTGCCCTGTGTGAAATATAATTTAACAAATTCTTGTGAAAAATTTCATGACCTTTTAAACAACAACAGCAATCTACTAGAAAAAATTCATTCAAATGAGAAATATGCCAAAGAATAAAATAATACTATACATAATTTTTTTTTTTTTTTTTGGCCATGGCTGGGTTTGAACCCTACTCCTTTGAGCCACAGGCACTGTCCCATACATAATTTTTTTTATGTATTATATTTTTAAATTGTACTTATGTTGAAATTAAAAATATATATATTACAATACTATTTTTGCATTCTATGAAAATTTTTGTTGCTCCATATAGACCAAATTTTTAATCAAGAAACACCCCCCCACTCCCCCATCAATAGTGTCCAGGTTTACCAATATTAAAATCTGGTCACCTTACCTTACAACATGTGAAATCCGTGTTGTAGTACAGTTGACTCAGTACCAACCGTTTTTTCTACTGTCCTTACTTTTACTTTGGGACCCAGAAAAGTTATAGCTTCTATCTTTTGCAGTGATCAAGTCCCAATCTGTTTTTACCACCTTCAGTAATACTGTCTTTAAGTTATTTCTCTATTGAAATAACCCAGTGCTTTAAATCTTTCCTTTAAGACAAAGGCCTTATCTTTTTCTTGCTGCTGAAATGACTAGAATGCTAAAACTGAGCTCAGGGCCCTAGACTTTTACCTTTGGCCTCTGCAAACTCCACCTCTTTCTTCCTGAATATTATGCAATGTTTGTTCATAGGCTCCAAATTATTAAGCCCCACCTGTATGCAACGTGTATTCTCTGCTTCCTTAAACCTGCTTGTATCAGAGGTTATTCATTAGATTCACCGTTGACTATATTCTCCTACTTGTCAATGTGTATGTCTAGCAAGAACTCCAAACACTTATTGAGCGCTTACTATAGCCTAGCCACTCTTCTAAGTGATTTATACATATCTAACTTATTTAATCTCCCCATCAACTGTAGCAATGTCTAATTAGTTCCTCAATTTTACATGTGAGCAAATAGACTCACAGAAGTAAGGAAAAATATCCGTGGAGAAAAACGCCTACAAAGAGTGGACATGGGAACCCAAACACCTGACCTCAGGGTCCACTCACTATGCTGTCATGTTTTCTATCGCTTGCTCTTCTGCCTTTTGTTTATTTTTTTTGTTTGTGTATTGCCTTTGTCACTATACCTACCTTTCAACTCCCTTTTGATAATTCACATTTTGCAAAATGCCTCAGATATTAGTAAAAGAAGCTGAAACTAGAAGTATATGTTGCACTTAAGCCAGATCTTAAATTGTCTCATTTGGAGTGATATGCTGTTCACCAGTTTTCACACAGGTTCTATGAGCGTTTATGAGTTTTCTAGTACCACAGCTAATATATCAATGTCAAAGGGCTAATACAGTACCAGGTACATATTAAATTACACATACAAGCTATTTCTTTACTTCTCATTTTTATGTGTTTTATCAAATAGATAAGTTCAAAGTCTTTGAAGGGATATATTTTTTTGGAGTTATACATTAGTAAATGATGACCCAACATTGCATATTAAGTCAAATCTGCCAATCATGTTTTAAAAACACTATGAGCTCTACCTTCTGAGAGGTTTGGGGCACAAGATATTATTCTAGTGATATTTAATTTTTTTTTTTGGAGAAGATATTTTTTGAGACTCCAAAGTTGAGAACATTTGGTCAATGTCTTAGTTGGTGTGTGCTAATATAACAAACGGTCTTGGCTTAAGCAACAAACATTTATTTCTCTCAATTTGGAGGCTGCCATATCCAGAATCCAGATCTTTGGGTAGATCTGGTGTCTGGAAGGGATGCTCTTTGTGGTGACAATGGCCACTTTGTCCTTGTATCCATCCTCACATGTCAGAGACCAAAGAGGAAAGCAGGCTGTCTTCTGTCTCTTCTTAGAAGGGCCCCATTTCCATCCTAAAGCCTCTACCTCACAACCTGAATAACTCCCAGAAGACTTATCTTCAAATACCAGCCTGTTTAATGATTAGGGTTTTAACATATGACTTTAGATTAGAGTCAAACATATAGTCCATAGCCTCCAATATCTTTGTTATATTTTGCCCCAGAAAAGATGTCAAAAGCAAGAATTATTCAATTACCTATATGATCATTCCTACAAAGGATTATTACTATCAAGAAAATAAAGTTTTTGGCTGAGTAGTGGCTCATGCCTATAATCCATGTGCTCTGGAAGGCTGAGGCGGGTGCATTGATGGAGCTCAGGATTTCAAGACCAGCCTCAGCAAAAGTGAGACCCTGTGTCTACTAAAAAGAATTGGACATTGTGGTAGGCATCAGTAGTCCCAGCTACTTGGAGAGCTGAGGCAAGAGGACCACTTGAGTCCAAAATTTGAGGTTTCTGTGAGCTCTGAGGCCAAGGCACTCCATCCTGTTTAACAGAATAAGACTCTGTTTCTAGGAAAATAAAATAATGAGTTCCTTAGAAATTTTCTTTCTAAGATTATTGGAGATGGGAGTCAATGAAATATAAGTTACTTGGGGCTATTAAGAAGGATACTGGCGTATGTAAAGAGTAGAATCCCCTGCTTTTGGTATCTATTCTGTCATTGACAAGATTATTCTCATTGATGGTATAAAAGTTGTAATGAAACAGCAGAGTTAAATTAATTCAGAAGCTTTATTCCAGGATAGAACTATGTATTCTTGATAGCATAAATAGCAAAGAACAATTTTAATAATACCATGTAGTTCATAATGTTTTGCCCTTTGGCAGGGTAGTTGACAGTTAATATAATTTCACCGTGTGTGCTTTAGGAATGCCTCCAGTTAAAACTTTCCTTATATTGGTATTTAAGGGTCTGTATTAATTATTTTATTTCAAAACAGGGAACATATGTCGTTACTCTTTCAAAAGCGTTTTATACTTTGATTTAATCTTCTACTTCTTAATATATTCTTAATAGTTCTCCTGTTAGCCTCCCAAGACAGGCTCTGCAGATCACAGACTTGTTAATGCCCTAGAGCAAGAGTCAGTTTCTGTGTCATTGGTGTTAGTGATGAACAATATGTTTGACAAAGGTCAGGAAGATTTTAGAACCATTTGACAGCAATGACCACTAAAGATAGAAGTGACTTTCCTCTTATTTTTCTGAAAAGAGAATATAGCAACATCTATGTTCAAGCATTTCCACATCTGACTTAGAAGACCTTAACTTTGTTTATGTCTTTTGATATTTTACTCCTTCTCTGAAACTTGGCATAGCTGGTCTTCTATCCCACAGAATATTTCTCCAATTGGAATTAAAATCTTTCATGTCAAATATAAAAGGAAAAAGAAAAAAAAAGTCTCTGAAATATATCAGCTATTGAATTTTAATTCTACAGAGTACATTCTGTAATATACTTTTGATTTATACTTTCACAAATTATTGTCTTATCTCCCCTTGTCAGTAGAGAAGGTCTGACAGCTTGAATCATATACTGTCTAATTCTATATCCTCAAACTGCCTAAAGCAGTGCAATTAACATGGTACACACTTATTCAGTGTTAGCTGAATGGGATTGAAATGATTAAGGGAATGGAAACATTGAGTCAAATTTAACATTTATGTCCTCCCTCACCATATCTGTCTGATAATCTTCCTTAACTATGGTTCAGTTTTGCTGAAAATTTTGTTCCTTTCAACACCCCCCCCCAGTTCTCAGCTGATTTAAGTTCTTCTACCCATAGAACATAAAAGAGAAGAAACTAATTGATGTGAAAAATACCTCATGTATTTGAACGAGTGGCTAATAGTCAAAGAAAGAATATGTACTGATTTTACTAACAATAAATCATTGCTCTATATCCTATGCGAAAGCACAGCTTCCTTCAAGAATGTACAATGAAATGGTGGGGATGTGGTGGATGAAAAAGACAAGAGAGATAAAAATTTAAATTATTTCATGATATGATATGATTATATGATATGATTATGATGTTAAAGTTATCAAAATCGCTACAAAGATCATTATATAAAATTATGTTATACATTCTACTATAATTAGAGTTATATAGAGAGAAAAATCAATTTTTAATGCAAGGAAGATACAGGGATCATTTGCAATTTCAGAATATGATGAAATGGCTATAGATTAAGTTGTAAAAGAATGAAAAAGGATTTGAGGTTGGCCATGGATAATAGAGAAAAATTGTTAAGATGATTACATCGAGAAAGCACAGGTTGATATAGCCATTTAAGTAACGAAAATTGCAAGTGAAGGTGTTAAAAGCAGTGGATAAAAATACCTTGAACCTTCAAAAATATTACATGACCACATTACAATTGTTTCTATGAGAAAAGCATAAGAAGCAGTGAAGGGAACTTGAAAAAGGAGAATGATGAAACCTGGACTGGATGAGTATGAAAAGATCTCATCCATGAACAGTACATAATTTAGATAAAAACCAATGGATAATGCTGGAGTTGAAAGATACTCAGAAGTCTGCGGCTGAATGGACACCTGCTCAATCCATCTCCATAGAGACACAGATATGTTGTGCTGATTAACTGAGCAGGATGTCCTATTTCTATGATTGAGATCCTCCAAAAGTATACTCTCAAGTTCAGGGATTTATGCAGCATTTAATTCTAAATGGCCCATTCAGAAGTAGAAAAAACAAATGAGTATAAATTTAACTGAGAAGTTTAGCCAGGGCAACCATGAAAAATTACCAAGAAGTGGGAGCTCTGCAATTCTATAATACAAATTTTTAATGAAAGGAGAGGAACATAGAACTATACTAAAAAAATGGAAGCAATCTGGGAATATAAGGTCAGGTAAAATATATGGATATAGACATGTATAGTAAAATTAATATATTAAACTTATTAATTGAGGGTAAAGGTTTTGTAGAAAGTAAATTTCAGAATCTATACACAAAGCTTCTGCTTTTGACATTTAAGAGATTTTACTGCTATTGCTGTTGGGGCAGATGATTCTATGTTTTTATTTGGCAATGAAAATCACAAAACAAAATGCAGATATAACTCCAAGGCCATTTCTTGACACCCAATTTTTCTGACTCTTACTAGGCAAAAATGTATATATCAGTGATGATAACTTAGTCATTAAATTGTAGATGATGTGATCAGCCTTTGGGAACTTCACAGAAGCACATATGGAACATCATGTATTAAAGCCCTTTCTACAGCTTGGTGCTTGTAGCTCAAGCAGCTAGGGCACCAGCCACATACACTGGAGCTGGTGGTTTCGAATCCAGTCGGGCCTGCCAAACAACAATGAAAACTACAACCTCCCTACCCCCCAAATAGGCGGGCATTGTGGCAGGTGAATGTAGTCCCAGCTACTTGGGAGGCTGAGGCAAGAGAATCCCTTAAGCTAAGGTGACCAGACATCCTGCTTTTGGTGGGAGAGTCCTGATTTTTAACAATTTGTCCCCTGTCCCACAGCATTTTTAAAAAGTCCCAATTTTTGGAAAGAATGCATGACAAGCTAGGGAACAGCAGGAGAATGGGAAGGGAGTATATGATTTTCAGCTGCTAAAAGGGTTAATGTAACTCCATTTGGGAATGAAGAGGTTAATGTAACTTCATTTGGAAATGGAAAGGCTAATATAAACTCTCTACTCCCCTCCTGGGCAAAGTATCAGAAGGAGACTGGCTCCCTCTCTTGCTCCTAGGCAAGGACAATTAGCTCAGAAGCAGCCAAATTGTCTGGAACAAACAAGTAGCCCCCCTCCCCACCCAGAGTAAGGTGAACAGACGTCTGCTTTTGGCAGGACAGTCCCAATTTTTAACAATTTGTCCTGTGTCCTGTGGCAGTTTTAAAAAGCCCCAATTTTTGGAAAGAATGCACGACAAGCTAGGCAACACTGGAGAACAGGAAGGGAATATACGGTTTTCCACTGCCACGTGGCTTTTTTGCCAGGATATGCGTTTTATATTATTTTTGCTAATTTTATAATGTTAAACTTTAATCATAATTGTTGACAACTGATTATCGAGAACTGCTTATCAAAGTTTGCATTGTTTTCAGGCCCCACCCCCCAGGCCCTCCCCACCCTAATGGTGCCCCACTTTACCAATGTTAAAATCTGGTCACCTTAAGCCCAAGAGTTGGAGGTTGCTGTGAGCTGTAATACCATGGTTCTCTATCCAGGGTGACAGGTTGAGATTCTGTCTCAAACAAACAAACAAACAAACAAAAAACCCTTTCTATACTCTAATGTAAATATCCCACTAAAATCAGGTTGAAAATTTTAGAAATAATAACTAAGGTCAAGGAATAGATTCTTCAAGTACTAGACTAATTACTGAGCCTCATGAGAAAAAGAGCCTGAAGCTTCATTCTCAGATTATCTCAGGTATAAAAAAGTGACACTTTATTTCATATATATTATTCCTTTACTAATAGAAATGACATCTACCACTATTTTGAAGAATAGAAATATAACGTAACATAGCTGTATTTCAAAGAAGAGATTTTATTTGGGACTTCTGCTTATATATCTCTTTTCTCTTTCAATAAAGCCTGTCCTTTGCTTACTTGCATAATCCATGGTTTCCTTCTTCAAACCCCAAGATCAAGGACCCAACACAGGAAAATTCTGGCTACAATAAGATTTTTAATATCTTTATAACAAAATGATTCTGATCATTCACTGAGATTTTTTTAAGCACAAAAATTAATGCCTGGCACATGGTAGACACAAAATACATGGTAATTTCTCTTCCCTCCTTATACAGAGGGTGCCAAAAATATATATACATTTTAACAGATGTTATCCTTGTCTTACTTTTTGAAGTTTAATTGAAAGTATTGTTACTGGTCAAGTGCACCTATAAATGCTATGCAAATTGTTTCACCTATATAATTCATATACTTTTTGATTTTACTTCCAATAAGATCTTCTAAAATGCGTATAATTTTGTTTAGCACAAAATTCCTGCATTTTATACATATCCCAGAAAATAAGCATTCAAGCAAGAGCACCTCACATCTTAAAAGTGCCACTTTTTAAATTGTGTTCATTTTAAATTTTAAGGGGTATGAGATATTTTGATAAGCTCCTCTCTGATAATTTTGATGTTCTTTAAACATAAAGCTTTTCATTTTTAAATGGCTTAAAATCCAGTGCATTAATCATTGGGTGCTATTTATAAAAGAAAACAAAATTTCAGGACCCTCTGAATTTATTATGCCAATGGAGAAGTTAACCCCTGGAGAATGAGTCACATAGCGCATTTGCAACTTCTGCTTTTTAGATTGTAGGTTAACTC
Source organism: Otolemur garnettii (assembly GCF_000181295.1). Classification (NCBI taxonomy): domain Eukaryota; kingdom Metazoa; phylum Chordata; class Mammalia; order Primates; family Galagidae; genus Otolemur; species Otolemur garnettii. The sequence continues at coordinate 9,797,067 of NW_003852419.1, forward strand.
TCTTAATTGTTTTTGTTCTGCAAATAACTAGGAGAGATCAGCGATCACACCTCCGCCCCTTTCAATCACTGATCTTTGTTACAGATTAATTGTTTTCTTTATTGTCCTAACTCAGAACAGATGGCACAAAAGACCCCGCTGCTGTTACATCTTCAGTTTGTAATGTTTCCTATACCTTTCTCTAAAGAAAAAGACCTCTTCAGCTAATCAGATCATTGTAACTATGCATTAAGCCTCATATAAAAAGAGGTTGAAATTCTGTTGAGCTTCCCTAAATTTTATCTATATAAATAATTCTAAACTTTCACACTCTGAAACTCTGACTCCTATTCTTCAGAATCTATATTTTTTGGGGGCGGGGGAGGGACTGTCTTCAAACGTTGTGCTTGAATAAATCTCTTTAAATTAGATTCTGACCCTTTTGGCTATTTTTAGATTGACATAGTTCTATGTTGGCAGGACTTTGATAGGAAAAAACAGGAGAATTAAAAGTCAAGAAACAGAGCTTGCTATTAGATCTGAGAGTGAGATAAGGGAGTTTCCAAGTTGTAGAAGGTTCATATTTCAAGGCCTGTCTGGATATGAGAAAGGGGGCTGAAAACATTTGACTGGGTTTCAGCATTGCTTGAATAAGAAGGGATGCAATGCTTATCTTATTTAACCAGCTAATATGTCTGATTAGATTGGCTTCTTGGGCCTGTCAGGCACCCCATGTATGGATATAAAGGAAAACTGTTGAGTCTCTTCCAGAGAAGTTCTGGGCACTGGCTATCCTTGAGAAGCGAGCTGGAAACCTTATGAGAACAATGGCCCTCCAAGTGAGAGGTCAAAGATTGAAAATAAAAGATTATTCTGAAACGTGAACCAAAGGAAACAGTCCAGGCTTGGCTTTGTGTGGGCAACAGCGGCCTTTATTCCCACCTGTGTGTGGGTGAGCTGAGTTTGAGAAGGAAGTCAGCACTTGGGTTAAAATGGATGGGAATTTAAGAGGTCAGAAGGGTTGGGATGGGCACATTCCCTCTTTCCTGGATGAGACATTTTGTGCATTCATGTCTTCCCTGGCGGGTTTGCTCTCTGTGCCCCTCCTTTGACTCTATCAGTAAGCTGGGCGCACAAGGTGATTTGGTTCCCTATGGAAACTAAAACATGGCAACTTTTCTCTTCAGTTAATTCTCAGGAAACCCTACTGGATGGAAAATTCGGGTAAGGGGGAACTGAATAATTGAACTCTGATTGTCTTTTTTATTCTAAATTTTTCCCTGGGGGGCCCAGAGTGAATCACACTCATCTTGCCAAGAATGCTTAAATCCACCTATGAACCATAACTCCCATATTACACAATATTATAACTTTTTTGGTTGGGCCAGGATAATGTGTTAATAAAATCTCCATGTGTGATTTACAACCCTACTTTCCTGAAATGTAACTCTGCCCTTTAAACCCTGGATTGTAAGCTACTGGGAGTTTAGATGTCACATATCAGCTGCCCAGAATCCTTTCACAGAACAATGTGATAAAAATGCCTTTTCTTGCTGCAACACTCAGCCTCAGTGTCTGGCTTTCCAGATGAGTGGATTTCAGTTTGTTTGATAATGTGGCTACTACTGAAAAATAATGTGAGCCTGCAATTTTATTTCAATTAATGTAGTTTATTCATATTCGAATAAACATAAATTTCTACATCCATCTGCAGAGGTATACACAGATGCATTGAGTTTTCTTTTTTCCTATTATTAGAAGCAGGTTTTTCCTGATACTGGCATACTTTCTTTACCATTTTTCCTTAGATGATGATGGTTCCAATCTTGAGGAGGAGGATTATTAATGATGCAACGTGGGTAACTTCACCCCCAAAATATGGCTCCCTGGTATAATGAGTACTTTGAATTATAGGCCCTTAAGGATCAACAGCTGCTGGAAGATTCCTTCTCCATTTACATAAAGACCCACCCAGGATAATAGTTGCCTTTCCTTCCCCTCCCTGTTGTGCCATTATCTATTGCAGAAAGGTAGGCCAAGAATATAACCACACCTGAACAGACTCTTTCTAAAGGTGACATCTGTATGTGTGGCTCATTCAATTTTCAAAGGGAATCATTTCCAAATTTATCTCTGTTCGTTGATCTATTTGTTGCCCCCTCAACAGCATTACCCACATTCCCCAACTTCTCTTTCTCCCTGAAATAAGGCCACATAAATATCTAGGCCCTGTTGGGATGTGGGGTAATCACTGCGTAGTGTGCCTCTCAGTGCATTTTAAGAAATTTGTATGCCATTTCTCCTATTAATCTTCTTTAGTCAGTTGATTTTTCAGTGGAACTTCAGAGAACAAGGGGGAATTTTTCCTTTGCTTCTTCGTAATGATGATGTGTGTCATTTTCAATAACCAGGCACTGTTCTCAGCAAACATATATGATTATACCCCTCCCCATTTAACTAAGATATAAAAGTTCATAGTTAAGTAAAATATATTAAAATGAGCACTGAGTTAGGGGGTTGTCTTTAGTTACTGTATTTCATGACCTAGAAGTCATTCATCTTGAGGTACATTAAGTAGGATTTCTCCAGGGTGAAAGATTTCTAATCCAGAATCTGAAGAAAGAATAGGAGATATCCAGGGCACAGGGTAAAAATAACAGAGTCTGAGGCAAATGGAGTACCTTGAGCAAAGATCCAACAGAAAGAAAGATCATCATGAGGTTTTTAAATTGCAAGCAATTCAATGTACTTAGAATTCAGAGTTCTAATAGGGTAATGAGAAAAGGTGATATAGAAAAGGAAAAGGAAAACATCTTCCTTTCTTTCCTCTTCTTTCTGCCTGTTTTCATTCCTTCTGTCTTTTCCCCTCTTTCCTCCTTTCTCCCCCTCCTTTTTGTTCTCTCTCCTTCCTTTCAGTATTACTTGCTCTGCAGATTAACAAGAATCTCTCCCAATGCTTTGACTTCTTCAAGTCCAAGAATCAGCTCTTTGTCTTTGCATGTAACGGGATCCCCTAATATTTTTATTAATGTAATTATTTTTATTGTATTTTTTCCTACCCTTTTGCTATTTCACCTAAATGTGATTTATGCATAGGAAAGTAATTGAAAACTATCCAGTCTATGTTAACTTCAAGAGTTTATTCTGTATTTTATGAGATATTTGCCGCTGCCCAAGCTTCTTCCATTAGCAAGTTCCCAGGCCACTTTGCTATGGGATTTAGCTCTGTTCTGTAACAATGCACACTGAATTTCTCATTTGCCCTTAAGCTCCTTGGCCTAGTGACACACCACTTTAAGTTTAATCAGACAGAAAAATCACAAAAGCTCCTGGTCTTAAGTGACCACTTTGACCCTTTTTCCTGAAAGCGCAAAGAGAAGAAATTTTCCCATTTTGTGCGGTTTGTATGTGATTCTACATACCTGTGTGCTGTGCTTATTTTAAATCCATTGTGACCCAAATTAATGCTGCATCTGTCAGTGGGAAAGCTTTGCCGCCACTGTAAGCAATCATTTCTAGTAGCTATCTCCTTGAGGGTATAATTTTCATCATAAGTTTTTTGAAGAGAGGCAAAAAAGATAGGAGAAAGACTCAGAGAACTGCTTACCAGAGGCTTGATTGAAAAAGGATTTGAGTTTGGCTTACTTATTAAAGCCATGGTTCTCGAGCAACAAGTGTTCTTAAGACAAGCCAGCGGACTTCTCTTCCAATCAGGCCCTGGAAACCGTGTCCTGTCTCTCGTATCATCCCACCCATGTGTAGTCGGGTGCCTCAATTTGTAATACAAGACCCTGTAGATATATTTACTTTTTCTAATGGTTACTTGAAATCCTATGAACTTTTAGGAGCATTTCCTCTTAATATGTGGCTGCTGATAATCTATTCTGACTGATTATGTGATGTTAGTGAGCTGAGACACTCAGAGCTGAATGATTAGGGCAGATCCTGAGTGTGGAATGTGTGATAAGGAGGAAGAGATTTTCAGTTTTCCCTTGCTGTGAGTACCTGTGAGAGCAGAAAAAGCCTAGGACTTTTTCCCATCTAGACCTGTGACTGAGTATTGCTGATTTGGTATTTTTAAATGCTTCACTATGCTTCTATGATATTTTAAATTATTTTTCATCAATATCCTTGGGTTAAAAACTGAATATCTTTCTGTTTGTTTGTAAGACTATTTCAAAATAACCCCCCTTTCAATGAGCCTTTGTTAATAGCTGAATAGAGGTGTTTTGGTCAGGCTGATTATTTAAAGCTTCTAGGAGATTCTGTACTTGAAGAAAATATGTATTCTGTGGAGAAATAAGCAAACAAAAAACATTTTTGGACAGAGAGATAAGAGTTTTTTACTTTCTGGTTAAAATATAAATAGGGCTTTCAGAGATACTGGCAGAAGCAGTGAAATCAAAGCGGCAGCATCAGTGCTAGGCAGAACTCTCTCTGAATATGGAGTGATGTTGTGAAGTAAGGAATTGACTTTGGGCCCTGTATAGCTCCTGGGGAGCAAGCTCTAAAGCTAGTACCTTGTCTGATAAGCGTGGTTATACTTACCAGGTAGCCTTGGGTCCTGCCACATAATCTATGCTAATAATGTAATTTCTTGTGGTGACCTTATTTTACAATCTCTGCAGGGTCTGGGGACTAGTCCTGTGGGCAGCTAAGCATGTCTGCATTATGCCCTATACACCTGTTACCCATAAAAGTTTTTAAGACCAAGACTTGGATGAGCATCCATAGTTGACCATATTTGGGGCACCTTGAAGTATATTGTGGCTTGAAGAAATATTCCCTGTACACACACACACACACAAATAGTAATAATAATCAGAAACTTGCACCTGAAATTCTCCTAGGCTTAGGTGACCAGATGTCCTGCTTTTGGTGGGACAGTCCTGATTTTTAACAATTTGTCCCATGTCCCATGGCATTTTTAAAAAGTCCCGATTTTTGGAAAGAATGCACGACAAGCTAGGGAAGGGTGGGAGAACAGGAAGGGAATATACAGTTTTCAGCTGCTGAAAAGGTTAATGTAACTCCATTTGGGAATGAAGAGGTTAATGTAATTTCATTTGGAAATGAAAAGGCTAATGTAAACTCCCTACTCCCCTCCTGGGCAAGGTTGCCCAGGTGGAATTGGTATCAGAAGGAGACCCGCTCCCTCCCTCACTTCTAGGCAAGGACAATTAGCTCAGAAGGAGCCAAACTGTCTGGAACAAACAAGTAGCCCCCCCCACCAGGGTCTCTAACTATAAACAGCTCAGCCAATAGCAGCCCCACCAGACAAAATCGCCAATGAAATTCCTCTATGCTCTTTAAAAACCTCAGCTCACTTCACTAGGGGGTCACCCTTCCTCCAGCCATGCTGAAGGGAAGAGTGGCCCAGGCATATGCTTGCAAAATAAAGCATTTTTGGTCTTTACATGTGTGTGGTGGTCTCTCAGCAGCAATTCTGGTCCCAACACTGCCATGTGGCTGTTTCACCAGGATATGAGTTTTATATGATTTTTATTAATTTTATAATGTTAAACTTTAATAATAACAAATAATTGTTGAGAACTGATTATTGAGAACTGCTTATCAAAGTTTGCATTGTTGATCACTTGTTAGAATTCAACCATCATTGTTTGGACTTAATGAACAATGGCATTTTTTGGCATTGGCAAGCATGAAAACATTTTGTCTCTCAGATGATTCACATCATACTGCGTGCTAGTGCTAGTAAAACAAGTGATGTCGGCTCGGTGCCTATAGCTCAACCGGCTAAGGC